>NC_138865.1:110681191-111281191 GCF_965194805.1 Balaenoptera borealis
GTAAAACATCCCAGATTCTTGATTTGGCTGATCATTTTCCCATGATTCAAGTTAAAATGCTTGGCAAAAATACCACACAGGTGATGTTAGCAGAGAGTTTTTGAGCACCTGTTTTGGTCTGAACTGTGCTAGTGATCAGGAGTGAATAAGATAGTGTGGCCCCAGTCCTTGTGGAGGCAGAGCTAGTGATCAGGAGTGAATAAGATAGTGTGGCCCCAGTCCTTGTGGATGCAGAGCTAGTGAAGTTGACTAGCTGTAGGCAAAAAAAGTCACACAAGTATATCATTGTTACTTTCAGTGGCTCTATGAAGGTATAGTGAAAAATTTGATGCAAGATTATAACAAGGGAGCCTCATTTAGATTACACGCTTCTCTTGGAAGCTAACCTTTAAGGTGAACCCTGAAAAATGAGAAGGGATATCCATTCTCTTTTGTACTTTACTGTATCATTTAACCTTTTTTAACATTGTTATGAAAATAATAAAACTGTTCTGAAAACAAGAGAGTGGAGAGTAGAGCAGTCCTGGCAAAGAGAATAGTACAGTGTATAGAAGCCCTGAAATGGGGAAAACTTGGCATCTGGAAGGAACTGAAAGAAGGGCAGTGTGACAGGAGCATCACAAGCCATGGGGAATAGGAGGAGGGAGCTAGAGAGGTCAACAAGACTAGCTTGAAGGAGTGCTGTGGAGACCAGGCCATGCAGTCTAGATTTTGTTTTTCTAAGAACAGGAAGCTTTTGAAGAGGTTTAAGCCATTTCGTGTAGGTTGTAATACAAGTAAAACAAAACCACTTTGCATCTTCTTACTGTGAGCCTAGCTTGTTGGTATTGGTAGGCATGCAAAAATGTGATAAAGCTATGACATTGATAAAGAAGTCAAGTTTTTTTTCCCCCAGCTTTGTTTACATCATAATTGACGAAAATTGTGTGTGTGTGTATATATAACGTGTATAATGTGATGATTTGATATACTATACATTGTGAAATGATTCTCACAAGCTAATTAACACATCCTCAAGAAGTCAAGTTTTAAGTTTTTGTTTTGTTGTTTTAATCAGACTTTATATCTCAGAGTCTCACAAGTCTATGTGGTTCGTCTTTGTTCTCAACTTTCGTGTAAGGACATTTATCGTCATTTAAGTGTCACAACCCTTTTAAAATGAGTTTCCCTATGAAATCCCCAATATCTTGGTTTGAACTCTATGCTGCTTGCCATTGTGTTAAAATAAGTGCTTGTTTCAGAGTAAGGGCAAGTGTGCTACCTAACATCAGAAATGCCACTCTGGGCAGACCAAGTCTCTCCCTCAGTGAGTGGAAGAGTGAAGTTGCCTTCCATGGTAAAGACCTCAAAGGTCTGGTCCTTTGCCCCAAATGCCCTTACCTTTCCAACAATAATTTTCTATCCTTTTCTCATTTATTACTTAGTCGGATTTGCTCTTTAGCTCTGCTTTATTCCCAGTTATTTCTTTACTCAGCCCACCTCCATCATCTTGTTCGACAGACGCCCACCCACCTTCTTGACATTTGGAAGGCTTGCTACAGTCACGTCATGCCTTAAATAATATTTCCAGTGCTCTTTTTCTATTTTGAAAACTAGACATTTTGCCCGGTTCTCAGGGAGATATTTTTCCATAAAGCTGTGGAAGATGTATAAGTGAGTAACATCTGTAAATAGAAGTGAAGTAAAGGAGTTTTTGTACTATTTTAAATATTACTGCAGGTGTTACTGTAATACTTTAAACATTTCTTCAAACCTTAGAATACATAAAGTTCTTCTGTAACTAACCATGTTTTTAGCAACGGTGAGGAAGAAAAACATTTTTACTAGGATGAAATAACAGTTAAGGAGGTAAAATGATTTAACAAAGGTCTTATGATTTGGGAAAGATGAAACATATACTCGAGTATAGACCTGTTCCTACTCGGTTCAAGTCCTGCCCTCCCTACAGAGCCTGTTCCTGGCTCCCTCAGGAAGACCCAGGCTTTCTTGTTCTTGTGTTCCCACTGGTCTTTCTAACTAAGGCATTTTACAGCTATTGTATACTGGTTGTATGAGAGGCTCCTCAAGAACAGGAACAGTGTCTGACACAGAGTAGGCATTGTTAAATATTTCTTGGTTGAATGAATGAATGTTATAAAACACAGCTGAGATCTGAGTTACTGCCTACCACTAAATTTCCTAGTATTCAGATAGGAGAGTTGAAGGATGAATTTAATATACTGGGGAAACTTCTGTATATGTTTTTGATCCCCCACCCCTTCCCTCTTTGCCTGTCTGTTACAGATGCCTGAGGAACAGGCATTCAGTGTTCTGGTCAAGATCATGTTTGACTATGGTCTCAGGGAACTTTTCAAGCAAAACTTTGAAGATTTGCATTGCAAATTTTACCAGTTGGAGCGCCTCATGCAGGTAAATAGAGAATCCAGCTTGCATTTACCAATAGGAATGCAGGACTGGGAAGAACGGGATTGAGGAAATGGTGCCAAGGAGCAGTGGCGATTTCCTTAGCCATCCAGGGTTAAGGACAGGTTTTATGTTTTTCATTTCTCTCTATGTAACGATGATGCCAAGATTAATAAGGTGTTAACCCGATGGGTGTGAGCCGGGTTTTCAATCTCATAAACACCCAAAAGATCAGATGACTGTAGGAGCCTTTAACATAGCAAACTCAGTCAAGAAATATTCACCAAGGCTCTGAAGCTGACTGGTTAGGAATCTTATAACAAAAGTGAAACAAACTTTCCCAAACATTTCATAACTTGGAAAGAAAAACTGTCCTTCCAAATATTTGTCACCATTTGGGATTCCTCTTTAGAGCTACTTTGTGGACTGGAAACGAGAGCTGAGTGCCAGTTTAATACCAGATGATAAGTGTTCTTCTCAGCACTTTGGCAGTTTTTAGAAAAACACAAATATGTGACTTTTGGGGCCTATTTCTAGCAGATTTATGAACCTCCTGAGTGAGAGTTAAACAGCTGCATATGTGCCCAAGACTAATTAGTTTGCTATTTCAGGAATACATTCCTGACTTGTACAACCACTTCCTGGATATAAGCCTTGAAGCACACATGTATGCCTCCCAGTGGTTTCTTACGCTCTTCACTGCAAAATTCCCTCTCTACATGGTCTTCCATATCATCGACCTGCTTTTATGTGAGGTACGTATCAGAGACCACAGCACTTTGGCTTTTGTTTGTAGTGTCCTTCCTGTGTCAGCTCTGTTAAAACAATTTGTTCTTAGTTATTTTATTTCATTGCTGGAAAATCCAGGTTTAAGTTACTCTTCCTTGGGCTGATGCTAATAATCATGTTTTGTCAAAGGTGCTCTCTGCTAAAAAAAAAACACATTTGTTGTATTAGTTAGGTTTGGCTGCATTGAAGAAATCCAAAATAACAGTGACTAAATAAAGTAGAGGTTTATTTTTCTTTCCCATGTAAAGGAAATCAGAAGGTTGGCAGTAACCTGCCTTCCTCAGAGTGCAACTCTGTTCCGTATGGCTGATTAGAGCTCCAGCCACTGTCTCTATATTTAAGCTAGGAGGTTTAGGGATTTGGGAAGGTTGCATCTCCTCTTTTAAAAGACATTTCCCGGAATTTCCACCTGCATTTCTTCTTAACCTCTTATTGGCCAGAAGTTAGGTACATGACCATACCTAGCTTCTAAGGGGAGTTTTTTTTTTAATTAAAGCTGACTAGGAACTTGCTAAAACTTGGGGGTCTATTACTGAAAGAAAATAGATATTATAGTAAATAACAGTCTTTGCCTCAGCTTAGTTTTGGGTTTTAGGGTGTGTGTGTGCCTAAGAAGAAAAAACTAATTTCAAAAATAATATATGTTTGTTATAGAAACTATAGAAAGTGTATAAGCAAAAAGATTTTAAAATACTTCTAATCGCAGTCTAGAGGGAAACTACTTTTAACATTTTGGTGTATATTCTTTCCGCCTTTTCATATATATGTATATGTAATTTCTATATGGAACAGTTTTTTCATATGGAATATTATGTAATAATGTATATTATGGTTTTATATATATAGAAAAATACATAAAAATACTATTATGCTATATATGCTATCTGGTAACCTCTTTTTATCTCATATACTTGACTATCTATAGACAGACACCTCCACATGTATACCATCCTTATTTTTGTTTAATTATCCCATATTCAAAACATACAAAAATCCATTAAGAAATTTGTATCTTCTAAGAAACAGCATTTCAGATATACCATTTATTCTTACTTAATGCCAAGTATCCCATTCTTTGGATATATCATAATTTATGTAACCAATTCCTAATCTCAAACCTTTGTCTAGTTTTTCACTATTATAAACAACCATTAGTTAAGTAGTTACTGTGGGCCTGGTGGCATGCTAAGTAACCTACATAAACTTCTCAACTAATTAGTTCAGAAAACCATTGGGAGACTATTTGTTATGGAACTTGAGGCCCAGAAACTTTAAAAGTTTAACACTGTCAACAGATTTTAGGGCCTCCCCTGAGCTGTCCTTTGCCCCACTACTCCTAGAATGATTAGATAAAAAAGGCAGATTAGAGGGAACCCTGAGCAGATTCAGTTCTGGGACATAGGGCTCATGGACAGAGTGATTGTTGTACTTGGAGTGAGCAGTATAGAATACAGGAAGAGCCACCAGGAGTTATTTCCTGAGAGATCACAATTTTATGACTCTAATGTTTTAGTTCAGAAGCATAGAATACTTTGAAAAGCATTCTTGAATTGCGAGAATAGCTCTAGAAAAGCTCTTCTCTCAAAAAAATGGGAGACTGGGTCTACCTTAAGTGGTTTTTCAGTGGTTGCCCTGTAATTTTTTTTTCCCAAGATATTTTCAAGATATTCCATTTCTTAAGTTTTTACAATTTATCTAAAAATGGTGGGGTATTCTGAAGACAAACAGCTTTTAATAATCCATATATAAACACTGAAAATGTTTTCTGTGTTTTCTTTTAGGGAATAAGTGTTATTTTTAATGTCGCCCTTGGATTATTAAAGGTACAGTACACATTTATTTGTAAGCTGGGTTATCTGGTATTCCTTGTTCAGCACTTGCAATATCTTGGTCTTAATCTCATTCTGAACAGCCGCTATGCTCTAGCATTGTCCCTGACAGTGGATACGTGCAAGTAGCTCTGCAGAGGCTACAGAGTATCTTCTGGGGATTATAAAGGTGCTGGGATTATAAAATCCTTCTTGGGCACCTTCACAGCAGAAAACTTTTTCTGTACATTGTTGTATTTTCTTCTTTCTTCAAGACTTCCAAAGATGACTTGCTATTGACAGACTTTGAAGGTGCGCTGAAGTTCTTCAGGGTTCAGCTTCCTAAGAGATATCGCTCAGAAGAAAATGCAAAAAAACTGATGGAATTAGCTTGCAACATGAAGGTAAAATCATTTTTGCATTAATTTAGATTCCTTTGTTAATGTCTCACTCTTCCTGATCAAATTGTCAACATTTATAGTACATTAATAATAATGTTTTCTTTTGTATTGTATAATTTTCTAAATATTTTCATATATATTACAGCCTATGAATTAAATCTCAGGTTTCATGATTTCTACTGTGCTGTCCTTTAACTTTCAGTACTTGTTGTTATGGTCAGAAATTCCCTAAAATGAAAGTAATAATACATGAAGGAAACTTATTCACTATTTATCACTTCCAGTGGAGCATTTATGATTTGTATCATTTTTTTAAGGTTAAAAAAAAAAGAAGAATCTCCTTGTGTTCATGTTATAAAAGTTTTGTTTTTAAAGAAGAAAAAGTAATTGAGGGAGTTTAGTTTGGAATTTGAGAGGTGGAGGCAAATGGGAGACAGAATAAATAGCTGTATTGAGATGCTTATAGGGTGCATAAAAGACTGACTGTCATATTTACTCAGTGTGTCCCCAGAGGGTAGAACTGTGATCAGTGTGCCAGGGGCAGATGTAGTAGGAGAGAAGCTTCACCATCTACTGAATTAGAGTACGGACTGGGAATCAGAGAGGTCTGAATTCAAAGTTATTTCACCTATTTAAGGCACAATTTCCTCATCTGTAAAGTAATATTGGATTTCTGGTTCTGGTTATATGTCAGACTGAGCTAACTCAGGCTACCCTTCTTTAAACATTTGGAGATGCTAAATAAAGTATAATCCGAGAAATGTTTAAATACCTGGATGAACTTGAAAGAAAAAAGAGAAATACCCAGGTGCCTTAAACAAAGTGGCTCAATGTATTGTGTGTGATAATAAAAGAGCGTTCCAAGGGAATATAGAACCATAGGTAGGTATTAGGATTTTACTACTCACGAAGACAAGACATGATTTGGGGCCTTCTGGAGGCCCCAAAGTGAAACTGAAATCTCTGCATAAAGTTAGGACTTTGGAATGGCCACCCTGTTTGTAAAAGCAGGAATACAAAAACTACATATTAGCCTGAGAAATAATAGGAATCATGATATAAAGTGAATGGGGGATTTGGCGGGGGGGAAAGGAAATAGAACTTCTAGAAATTAAAATAATCATTAAAGTTATCATTCAGTGTAAAATGTTACATCCTTCACAAATATTATGGATAACATTTCATGATATTTTACCATGTGCTAGGTACTGTGATTAAGTGTTTTTACGTGTGAGGATTAACTACAGTATATGTACAGTGCTTACCTTAGTGCCTGATAATTAGTAAGGGTTTCAGAAATAATGGCTACTACTATGATTATTTCCTCCCTGGTTTTTCAAGCAGAAACAAACTCTTTTCAGTAACATTTACACCAGTGATGGGTTTGCGCACAGCACACAGCCAAGTGAGCTCTGAGCTTCTTGGAGTTGCTCTTTCTATCCCAACCTGGTTTAGCATACAGGAGGATGCTGACTCTTACTTATGATTTCTTCCCCTCCAAAACCTGCTTCTTCCTCAGTGTCCCCATCTCCAGTTTGTGGGACCTCATTGCTCAGGCCTGAAAACTTGACACCATCCTCTTCTATTCTTTCTTTCACACTTAACATCTTCATATTCCACATCCAAGCCCTATCATCAGTATATATCCTGAATCTGATCACTTCTCACCCCTTTCATCACCAGTGCCCAAGTCTAACCATCTCATCACTTCTCTTCTGGAATATTGCAGTTGATTCCTTGGTCCTTCTGTTTCCACAGTGGTTTCCTCCCAGACTCTTTTTGATCTCATCTCTCCCTTGCTTAAAACTCTAATGGCTTCTTACCTCAGAATAAAACTCAGGTTCTTGCCTTGGCCTGCAAGGCCTGGCACCATCTCACCTCTGACAGTGTGATTTCAGCTACTGCTACTTTTCCCCCTTACACTTTCCACTTCAGACACCCTGACTTCCTTGCTGTTCTCAAACATGCCAAGCATGTTCCCTCCTCAGGCCTTTGTACTGGCTGGTCTCTGTGCCTGTAATGTTGTTCTCCTTGATGTCCACATGGCTTCACCCTCACCTCATTCAGTCTTAGGCTCAATGGTCATGTCACCAGAGAGGACTTCTCTAATTACAGTGTCTAAGTAGCAGCTCCCCCCAACTCTTTACACCCTATCTCCTTATCCTTTCATATTTTCTTCATGTCACTTATTGCTACTTAACATTATTTTATATGTTTGATTATTATCTGCGTGCCCCCTGTCCCCATGCTGGAATTAAGCCTGTGACAGAGGGGACTTTATCTCTTTTGTTTATTGCTGAATTCCCAGCACAAGAACAGGATCTGACATGTAAATATTGGTTGAATGAGTGAATAAATGAATATTCTGTTGAGTTTCTTCCAAGTGTTTTACAAAGAAGAGTTAACATGGATTTGGGCAAGGCTTAAAAATAGCTTCTAGCTGAAGGTTTACCTTTTGGGTTTTCATTAGCTTGAAACACTTTAATAATAAATGGATTCTTTATTTCCAAAGTCCAGATGGGAGGTGTCCAATGTCTTTTTCCTTGCCTGTGCTTCCAAAGAATTAAGGTAGACAAGGCCGCACAGCACACGTTAATATTTGCTTAGATACATAATTCCTTTTGGTCTTGGAGAGCCCTGCATGGCTAGGGTACACTTTGGATGATTTCCCCTACTTGCACATGGTTTCAGGTGAGAAAAATAGTAATTTTTCTTGAAATTGACTCATCATGGAAAGCCTACAGATTCACCAGGACATGAGAGAGTGAGCTTTTTCTGCTAAAAGGTGGGATATGGTGTGTACAGTTTAGTTAGTGATGATTCGTTTCACTCTGGCAGCCATACTTAATACCAAAAAATATTAAAGGAGATATAGGCAATAGTTGAGCCAATTACTGGCAAAGGACTTCAGTCACAGTGATATTTTGTCAGCTCAAAAATAAGAGAAATCATTGGCAAGCTCAGTTATGAGCCCTGCATTACGTAGACTGCATGCTGGAGGCGGGCCTCAGTCAGCACAGAGAGTGCATAGGATCCTCTGGTTGTTTGGAGGCCCTCTAGCCATGGAAAAGGGGATTCCTGCTAGGTGAATGCGTTGGAAACTAGCTTTTGAATTTCTTGGTGTAGAATTTAGAAAGGAACATTGGCCTTGTAACTCATTCAATCCCATTCTATTATCTTTTAATTAAAAAAAAAAGTTGTGACTCAGTTTTCTCAGTTGTACTTCCTAATTAAGGTGGGAATAGGGAATGCTTTACCTCACATGCCAGTCCAGGAAACAGTTACCTATTCTTGTTGTTGTCTTTTGTTGTGTTTTAGCAGTTACGGTGTTGTAATTTCCAGTATTTGTACAGATTTTATAAGAATCTCATTTGTTCCTCACAGTACCCTGTGAGGTGCAAAGGGCAAATCAAGTGTGGAAACTGAGGCTTATAGAAGCCAAGTGACTTACCCGGCTGATACTGACTGGGCAGTGACAAAAGCCCTGTTGGAACTCAGGCCTTCTGACTGCGTGCTCCCAAGGCTTTCCACCCCGTTGCATGGCCTCTTATTTCAGAAGGCGGCAGGAACCAAGTTTGGTGCGGCAGTATCTGCAATGGCCACAAGGTGGGTCTGTTGCCCAGAAAGGTCCACTGTCCTCTCGGTGCCTATGTCTTCCTTTTCTCCATCAGTCTCTCCCAGTATCTGTCTTTACTTGCCTCTCCTTTTTTTTCCTCTCTCTCTTTTCTGCCCTTTTACTTCTCCCCTTCTTCTCCTTAATTTATTATGGGACTGAATTTTTTTTTTTATTTCTTACAGAGTTTTAGACCCCTGCTCTTAATCTAAAATTTAACAACATACATCAAAACTCATTTAGCCGTCTGTTGAATTTCTCTCCCTCCATGGGTCAGTGACCTGAGATGGAAAAGTTGTTTCCACTTGTGATATAAGATCTAAAAGGAATTTCACTTTAAATAGATTGTTCAGGAGATCGGGAATGGTCCTAGGAGCTCCACAGCCCTTTCATACTCATAACTGTGCCATGCGTCATCTTTAAGTGGGGGGAAATGGGAAAAAAATAATTAGGTCTTTTAAGTTTTTGACTCAAGAAATATGTGAGAGCAACTGTTTCTTTGTGTGTCTATACAGGAATTTTGAGAACAAGTCTGATACGTGAGGCTGGTTTAGAAGAAGCAGGAACTATGCTAAAAGAGATGGCTCAGTGGGTTTCTTAGATCACATCTGAAGACTTGACCCTTTGGCTGTAGAATCCTGCCTGATGTGAAATGGAATTTCTGAACCATGGCTTCATTGGAATTTGTTATGTCAAACATAAAGTGAATGTGCTAGGCTTCAAACTACCTGTAAGAAAAGATATTATTACAAAAACCAAAGAGTAATATCTGTCAATTAATGTAATCCTAACCATTTGCTATTTGGAGAAACAGAAAACTCTTTGGCATTTGGGGATATTTGCCCTCAGGGCATGTTTTTATTCATGAGCTTAAAAGCAGCACTAGTTTGAACTTCATTCTCCACTCAAATCATTTGTATAGTTAGTGTGGGTTTGGGTTTTAACTTCTGTGTTTGTAGTGACTTCATCAGTCTTTTTTCTTGATATGTTCACGGAAGCTTGTATAGTGTCTACACATAGTGAATTAATCCTTAGAGTGACCATATGAGGTCATTTTATGGATGTGTGTACTGAAGGTTAGAGAATTGAAGAAAACTCCCAAAGGGCACAAAGTTAGTAAGGGATGGAGTTGAGATTAGATCCCAGGAATTTCAGACTCTAAAGTCAATGCTTATCATCGTTGTGCTTTACTGTACCTGAGGGATTGAATGAATGGGACAAGAGCTACTTCTATTGGTCCACTTTTGGTGATATTTGTCATATAATGATGGGTAACTCAGTCTCTATGTCATTGTTGAAACTTACCTTTTGTACACTGTAGCTGAGTTCCATTTTCCTTATAACTAGACCCGGCTAGTTTTACAAGATGTCTTTACTTGTTCCTACCTTTTAGAATTGGATTTCATGAGGAAGCTTCTGAGTGGGTACTCTCTTTCTCTGCATTGAACCCTAAAGTTTGCTGGTTGTTGCAAGGGTAGCAGTGGTCACTACCTTCTTGTTTTATTTTAATAAGTTCCTCTCCCTTGGTCCTTATCTGCATTTGAGTCCTCTGCTAATAATTTGCTTCTTGCATTTTAGAAAAATACTCTGACGGTATAAGGAGGATGCCTAATTCTATTTAGTAATCTTTGAGGGAGTGTGAGCCTGAACTGTTTGAATAAATTAAATAAAAAGGCTGAGAAATCAAATAGAATGTTGATTTGTTTCAAGTGGCTATAAGTGCAGGCCTTGGAGTCCCACAGACCTTGGCTCTCATGCTGGCTCTGCCTCTGCTTTGTGACCTAAGGTAGGTTAGCACAGCAGGGTTGTAGAGAGAGAAATAAGACGATGCCTTTAAAGTAGCAGCTGCTCTTCTGATGATATTATCATCATCCTTCACACACCAGTGCTCTTTTGGCCCACCCTGTTTTGATCTCCTCTGCCCAGGTATCTGCTTTCCTTAAGTCAGTTCAAGTCAACAAGCATTTGTAGATTGCCTTCTATGCCAAGAATATATACTGTGCTCAGTACTGGGCATGCTACAGAGATGGGTAAAAAACAAGAATCACCCCAGACTTGCATCCTTGTGCTGGCATTGCCACTGAACAGTCTGGGTCCTTTACTTTAGACAAGTCACTTTACCTATCTAGGTCTCAGTTCCCCAGTACAATGAGGGTGATAATCCCTGCTGTACCCATCTCAGAAAGTCGCTTTGATGATTAAAGAAAATAGTAGATGTAGAGGTAGCTTGTTATCTTGAAACTTTTATGTAAATCTCAAGTTCTTGTAATCACTAACTGAAAAAGAACCATGGACTGTGTCAGATTTCTTTATTTAGCAACGAGGACTTTGGGGTCAGGATCTCCTTAATGTACCAGACCTCTTCCTACCCACACACTCACCCACACAACATAACTCCAACCCTGCCACGCAGAGCTACTAACATTCAACCTCCCACCTGCACTGGACTTTCTGGGAGTCCAGCCCAGCAGGGATTCTGACTTTTGCAGGGACTTTATTTATTTATTTTTAATTAATTAATTTATTTATTTTTGGCTGCATTGGGTCTTCGTTGCTGCACGCGGGCTTTCTCTAGTTGCGGCGAGCGGGGCTACTCTTTGTTGCGGTGCGCAGGCTTCTCACTGTGGTGGCTTCTCTTGTTGCGGAGCACGGGCTCTAGGCGCGCGGGCTTCAGTAGTTGTGGCTTGCGGGCTCAGTAGTTGTGGCTTGTGGGCTCTAGAGCACAGGCTCAGTAGTTGTGGCACACGGGCTTAGTTGCTCCGTGGCATGTGGGATCTTCCCGGACCAGGGATTGAACCCGTGTCCCCTGCATTGACAGGCGGATTCTTTTTTTTTTTTTTTTTTAATTTATTTTTGGCTGTGTTGGGTCTTCGTTTCTGTGCGAGGGCTTTCTCTAGTTGCGGCAAGCGGGGGCCACTCTTCATCGCGGAGCTCGGGCCTCTCACTGTCGCGGCCTCTCCCATTGCGGGGCACAGGCTCCAGACGCGCAGGCTCAGTAGTTGTGGCCCACGGGCCCAGTTGCTCCGTGGCATGTGGGATCTTCCCAGACCAGGGCTCGAACCCGTGTCCCCTGCATCGGCAGGCAGACTCTCAACCACTGCGCCACCAGGGAAGCCCCTTGCAGGGACTTTAAACCAAACTTCAGAATCAGCTCCTAATATTTCCTATCAGCAGCCTGTTTCCTACTCTTCTGTGTTAAATGGACTTTATTTAAATGGCTCATTGTTTGCAGCACATGTTCAGAGAAGGAAAGCAGATAATAATAATGTTACAGCCACCCTTTATTAAAAAGACTTCACTGTGTGCCAGCCAGGTACTCTTCTTAGCTCTTTATGTGTTTTATGTCATGTGATCCTCGTAACAGTAGTCCTCATAAGGACTGTTGGGATTTTCACAGAGGAGGACCCTGTGGCTGAGATCAGGCAGCTTGCGCTCAGTCACACAGTAAGTCATCCACAGAGCCAGGACTCAAGCCTTGGTCTGTCCAAGCTCTTACTGGCCGACGGTACTACCTCACTCCCACCAAGGTCAGCAGCCACTCTCATTCTTTCTCCATCGGTGTGGGCCACAACATCCCTGCCTGTTCCAGGGCCTGATCGCCTGATCAGGGGCCAGCTTTCCCAGGGCAAGTAGCACATGTTTTGAGAGAGAACCTTATCCAATTCCTGTGACAGATTAACGACAAGTGAGTGACCAAAGGAAAGGTGTTTTAGACTAATTTTTACTTCTACCAAAATATCAAACTGGCATGTTCCAAGTCTCCACCTTCTCTCTAATTCAGGGTTTCTTAACCTGGGACTATGGATGGGCCTCAGGGAGCCCATGAGCCCTCTGAAATGGTGTGTAGAATGTTTTATTGCTGGGGGTGGGGTGGGGGTTAGCTTCTGTGCTTTTTTGCGGGAACCATGTCTCTCAGGGGACATTCAAAGTGGTACTGTCTCTAACAGTGTTAAGAACCTTGAACTAATTGCAATGAGGTATAAAATTGGTTTTATCTAAATTACAAACTCAGCCTTAACCCAGGAAATTATTAGAATTTTTTCCTCCTTGAAAGTATATTTAAACAGAACAGATTTCAAACTTAATCGTCTTTGAAGGCAAAAATACCTCTGTGTGTGAAGCTGTGATTTCCACAGCTTTCTGATAGGAGTCAGCCAACAGTGGGTGTGATTCAGAGATCTGGGGCTGATTCCATAGCTTCTCTTCTTCTTGAATTCAGTTAAAATTTTAGTGGTAGAAGTAAGAGACAGACAAAATGAACTGTGGGGACTATGTCTCTTCATTAAGTATTTTCATGCTTACTGTGTGCCAGGCATTAGGAATTTCACAGTGCATGAAGAGTTCCTGCCCTTGTGGAGTTTGCATATCCTGATCTGTGTACATCTTCATATCATTAATGCTTAGCAAAGAACACTGCACATAGTGGGGCTCAACTATTGGATAAATAAATGTCCCTGCTTGCATCCTTATTGAGTTAACAGGAAGGCCTTTGACTTTGATTTGTTCAACAGCTGACTGTTCCGATTATGTTCCAAGCATTGAGCTGGGCGCTAGAGGTATGGTGGTAAGCAAAACAGATGTGGCCTGTTTCCTAGTGGGAAGACAGATAATCAAGTAAGCACATAAATAAATAATTGTGAACTTGGACAGGTGCCATGGAGGATTTGGCTTGACGCTATGAGAATATATAATGAAAGACCAAGCCTGATAGGGGGAAGAGGGTGTCAGGGAAGGGTTCACTAAAGAAGTGATGTGGAGGGACTTCCCTGGTGGCGCAGTGGTTAAGAATCCGCCTGCCAATGCAGGAGACACAGATTTGATTCCTGGTCTGGGAAGATCCCACATGCCGCGGAGCAGCTAAGCCCGTGCGCCACAACTACTGAGCCTGCGCTTTAGAGCCCACGAGCCACAAGTACTGAAGCCCACGTGCCACAACTACTGAAGCCCGCGCAGTGAGAAGCCCGCGCACCGCAACGAAGAGCAGCCGCCGCTCACCGCAACTAGAGAAAGCCCGCCAGGAGCAAGCAACGAAGACCCAATGCAACCAAAAAAAAAAAAAACAGTGATGTGGAGCTCTGATCTGAAAGGTGAAGAGGAGTGATCCAGGCACAGGGTTGCACAGGCAGAGGGACCAGGCTTGCAGTGTACGTTCGCTTTGGTTGCCATTTCCATTTAGAAGACAGGTTGATGCAAAGGGGCGGGGGGGTGGCGGTGTGGGTTCCCTTCTCATTAATTTAGCAAGCGTTTCTGGGCGCTGTCTGTACATGCGCAGGGGACAACAGTGAGTGAGACGCAGTTCTGACCTGGAGAAGGCACTGGTAATGGGACAGGTGGGCTGAGAGGTGCTGGTCTTTCCTGGGTGCAGCCTCATAAGGACACTTGAATTGCTGCTTTTGCTGCTGATACCTCTCGTTCCTCATTCAGGCATCAGTCTTTTTCACAGGGTCTCTGCCTCAGAGGCAACCTGAACTAGTTGACTCTGGTATGCAGCCACATGCTCCGGAAGTCAGGGTCAGCTATGAACCCATTATAAGCAGTGTTATGTTTGTTTATTTTTTGTTTGTAATGGAGTTGGAGGGGGTGGGGTAAGGCATTTAAGGGAAAGAAGGAAGAAGAGAGAGACCGAGAAGTGAGGCTGAGAATTGGGAAGGCAAGTCTCAGCTGGGAAAGAAGTCAGAACTCTGGACCAGCAAGCTCTGCGTAGAGAAGTGAGCAGAGCTTTGTCTCAGAGAAGCCCAGAGTACGAGAATTATTTTTAAACAGCGTTCACTTTGTTAGCTTAATTATAAATGTAATTCATGCTCAATGTAGAAAATGTGGAAGCATAGGAAACACATAAAGAAATGCCCATATCCTATCACAGAACTGTAAGAACCAAATGAGATGACATGTGTGAAGGGCCTGGCATGTCTGGGGCACTTATTACACACTAACTGCTGTTACAGTGTGAGGGAGAATCAACCCTTTTGCTCTGAGAATGAGACATTTATAATAAAGGACGATGAAAGGTAGAAAAAATTATTTTGTAATTAGCCTTTTAAAATGTATGTTTATGAGAAGAATGTTAATTCTTCCTTACCCCAGCATGAGAATGAAAAGTTGAAGAATCCTGAAGATTTGTGAGAATGTTTGGTAGGATTTGGTGTCAGTTCTCTTTTTTATAAAGCACGAGGGGAGCATTGTATCCCTGCCCTCCCTTGTCATTTACACAGACTGACAGCAGAGAGTACTGGGAGGAAATGTTTGCTGCCCACAAGCCTCATTTAGTTTCTGTTCCTCTGCTATTGATCTGTTAGGATTGTTTATAAATTTACTGATCACACAGTTCTATTTAGGTGCTTTCTTTGTGAATCACTTACACGCACGATAAACATTCACCCCAGAATTGGCCTTAAGCTGCAGAGGATCTAGGTTTAGGGATGTCAGTTTCCAGCCTGTGGCCTCACCCCAGGTGTTCAGTGGGCATCTTTCTATAGACTGCAGCCAGGGCATAGTGCTGCGCGGCTCCTAGCTGCCTCCCCTCGGGCAGCGGCCAAACTCCAAGAGTAGACTCTGATTGAGGCAGGCCTGTAAACGGCCCGACGGGGCCAGGTGTCCGCAGAATCAGTCGGAGAGGAACACCTGGCAGCTCGAGTAAGACAGAAAGGGAAGAATGGAGCAGGGATTGGAGTTGCTGACATCAGCCTGCCGAAAACTTGGGCCTGTCCCATCCCCTTTCTACGGCTCAGTATTTTCTTCTGTAAACTAAGGAAGTTGGACTAGACTAGCTCTGTGATTCCTAGGAACTGGGGCCTAAAAGTCAGATTCGTGAGTCAGCAGTGTAGTAGTTTGTAGTGGTTGGTAAGAAAAAGCTTGAGAGAAAGAGGACAGTAGTTTAATGGGATGGAAGAGCAGCTAAATAGAACGCTCAGCAGAACTGTGTGTTTAAGGGCAGAGAGAATTGTGCCTGTTTAAAGGCAGCACAGAAGGTGCTAGTTGAAAGGAAAGTGGTAGATGGTAGGATAGTGAGGTGGCTACAGCTTGAACTTTGGATGACGTCTCGCAGCCTGGGCTCAAATCCTGAATCTGCCAGTCTCTAACTGAGTGACTTCGCTCAAGTTACGTAACTTCCTTATATCTCAGTTAACTTGCCTCTAAAATGAGGATACTAAATACCGTACCTTGTAGAGGTGTCATGAGGTCACAGAATGAAAGCACCTGCAGCAGTGCTGGTATGTGCTAAAGAAATGGCCCATGAGGAGGAGGAGGAGGAGGACGATGGACAGTCAGACCTAGTACTCAGGTAGGAGGGGTTGTCTGTTGGGTGTTCATTCTGACTACTGGTAAAAACTTTAGCAACCAGTTATCCCCAGCAGACCCATGGACATGATGGTAGTCATTGAGTAAGAATTTTAGGTCCTGGGCTCATGTGCAGGAAACACCACTTTCATAGTAACTTGAGATGTCCAGGTCAGCAGAGGTCTTGGTCTTCAGGGCAAGCCCTGAAGCACCCACCCATTTCTGATACTTTTTAATTTGTGCTGTGCTTTATCCTACAGATTAGTCAGAAGAAGTTGAAAAAATACGAAAAAGAATATCACACCATGAGGGAACAGCAGGCCCAACAAGAAGACCCCATCGAGCGATTTGAGGTTTGTTTACGGCCTGGGTGATGTGAAGTGCTTTCAGCCTTTCATTTTACATAATTGTGCCTGTCACTAGCTTTAGTGAGTTCTTTTTAAAATTTAGTTTCACTATTTCTAGGTTCCAGTTTCAGTTTGAGTTTGCAAATAAGAAAGCAAGATTTGTTTTGCTTCAGACTAGCAGCCTAGTTTGTTACAGTTCGGTGGGCTTTTGTCACAGTTAAGAAGAAGTAGCTGCTTGACAGTCACTTGAATTTAAGTATTTCTCTTTGGAGATAGAAAGTAAGCAGTTGTTGACTGGCAGCACATTAGGACCAGCCACATCTCCCGTGATTCCCATAGGACTCGGCAATTCGTTTTGAGGGTTAACCTGAGAAGGTGTCATTTCCATCTGATTTTTATGTCTGTAACTGGTTTCTCTTTACCCATCAGCGGGAGAATAGGCGTCTACAGGAAGCTAACATGAGGTTGGAACAGGAAAATGATGACTTAGCCCATGAGCTGGTGACCAGTAAGATTGCACTGCGAAAGGACCTGGATAACGTAAGTCTAACTTGTCTGAAGGGATGATTATATTGAAACACTTCTCCCTTAATCAAGTGAAATCCTGGAATTTTAGTGTTTGTTGTTCTAGTTAGTGTTTCCCTCTTATGATCCAACTTGCTCTTGTCAGTACTATTCCCTCCTTTCCTTCAGGGATCATCGATGATCTCATTAAGCCCTCCTTACCACATTCTTCTCTCATTATATACGCAAACCCTGAACGCCTTTCCAGACATTGATTGAGAGGCGTTTCTGGCTATTCTTATGTTATTACAATTGGCAGTAGCATTTAATCACTATAATTTCCTTAACTTACCCCTAAGACAAGAACAGATTTCGTCATCCTGCACATCATGCGCCTGTTGGATAAGCATTGCCAGTTGTAATAAAGCTCAGTGCCTCCGCAGCCTGCAATTTCATCAGGAATTTCTGTTGGCAGATACTCTGTTTTTCTTTGCTTCTCCTAATCTTAAAAAGTTTGAGATGATGGCATTCCTGGCAGGGCGTTTGTCCATTTTCTATACTACAGGCTTCCCATAGTGCACTCTCTCATTCATGGTTTAGGTCAGAGGTTGGCGAACGTTTTTTGTAAAGGGATAGATAGTAAATATTTTAGGCTTTGTGGGCCACATGGTCTCTGTTGCAACTATGTAACTCTGCCATTGGTACCTACACAATAAATAAACGAATGCACATGGCTGTGTTCCAGTAAAACTTTATTTACGAGAATAGGTGGCAGGCTGGCTTTGGCGCCTGGACAAAGTTTGGCAGCACCTGACTTACGTTTCCCTTCAGGCTCCTAAGATTACTTTTCTGCTTGTTGATTTTCCTGAGGCTCTAGAGATAGGCTTAGGCTATTGAGGGTTTACAGGGGACTTAACATAATATATTGAACCCCTTAGGATATGTGAACTTCACAAGGTCCTTGACATCCACCAAACATGTATGAAAATATTGTGTACTACTGTATTTCTCTGACAGTCTTTGCTTTCATTAGATTTTCCAAGTGAGTCACATGGCAGATGAAGAGAAAGAGAGATGGCAGTATCTACTGGTTCTTATTACTTCTCTTTAGAAATAGAATAATGGAGTAAAATTTTGAACAGATCTGGATTCTACCATCAGCTACTCTACTTTCAAGCAGAGTGAAGTGTGGGGAGGTGGAGTAATAGCTGTGTCCGAGAGTATAGTGAGAATTACATGATTTGGTGTGTATGAAAAGCACAGGAATTAGGTACAGGCAGTGTTGTTTCCCTCTGTTTGTCTGATTGTCAGCTATAAATAGCTGCAGGTAACTGGGAAGACTCCTTTTTCCAGTTTTTCCAGGGAGGGTGTTGCAAGGCCATTAGCCCTCAGTAACCAGAACCTGGAGATCCCGCTGCTTTTTGGTTTACCACAGTCTCCTTAGGTTGGAGTTTCCTCCCTGTGGTGCAGGTTCCCAGCATACCCTCTGATCTTCTTTGTAGAAACACTACGAGAATCATTCCCTCACTGTTCAGGCATTTCTGCCAAGTGAGCGAGGGAGGTGGGTGTACACTGAGCAGGGTAATTGCTGAAGCAAAAATCACAGTGTGCACCTGTGATGGCTCTTCTAGCAGCTGTAGGTCATGCAGAAAGGAAGTGAAAAAGAAAAGAAAATGGGTCCTGTACTAGAGCTTTGTATTCTACAATGAAATTATATTAAGAGGCAACTTAAGATAAAATTCCAGGCAGATTTTTAGTTTGAGCTGTTGCATTTGCCAGTCTGATGGGACCAGAAGTAACATTGATGCTCTACTAGTTTAGGGTGGAAAATACACTTCTTAGGTTCTTGAAGCCTGCCTCTAAAGAGGGTAAGCCTTTTTTTAAGTTGTCTTTGCCTGGCATAGTAGTCAAAGAGCTAGGTTACATTCCTGATATCAGAAGTGAGAAATAGTAAAAATAAGATGAATTCCCATTTACTCTACGATGCTGTATGTGACAGGCACAATGAGAAGCACTTTGTTAAACTCTAATATCTCTTATCCTTACCTCAGCCTTGTAACATGAGCCCCATTTATGGATAAGGATTTTTTAACAATAAAGAAACTTGAGACTCAGAGAGGAAGGCACCCAGGAAGAAGCAGAGCCAGGAATGTAACCCAGGTGCATCTAATTGAAATACCCAGGCTTTTTCTGTAATGCCACACTGTCTCCAAAATACATATGGAACAAGAAGCTATGGTTTGATGTCATAACTACATCAAAAATATACTGACACCTAACAGAACATTTCTTAAGCACTGACAGAGTTCTAGACACTGCTCCACATGCTTTGTACTTACTGTCAAATCCTCCAAACAACCCTTGTGTAAAGGATACAGTTACGATCCCCATTTCACTGATGAGGCCAAAAGAGGTTAAATGTCTTACACAGCCACACTGTTAGTGGCAGAGCCCTTAGACTGCAATCCAGCTGTCCTGCCACTCTGAACTTGGCTCAGAGGAGCAGGAACCCTGTTGCACTAGGGCTCAGGAATAGCAAACTGGGGTCCCATCGTCCAGCCATCGACAGTGCTGAGAAAACAGACCTTTTCACACTAAACGTTGAGTCCCTTTCCAAGTTAGTCCTCTCTCGTATCTTTTGAATCATCATGGAAAATCAGTTAGGTTCTGAAGTGAGGGCTGTGGGGTCCTCTCAGCGTGTTTTGGCTTCAGGGACTTAGATTTCTGAAAGAACTTCATCATGCCCTTTCACTCTTCCCTTTCTGCATCCCAGAGAAAAGCTCTCATATGTGGCTTATAGGATTTCCAGAACCCTCTTTGTATTTCCAACTGATTTTATTATCCCTTTTGTTATTCCTCACCTGTCATTTCTGTTACTTGTCACAAAGCAGCTATGGAGAGATCCCCGGTCAGCTACTGAGTCCCTAGGTGACTCCATCCAAGCTTTCTCCTCTATGAAATGGGAGTAATGCCTGGACCTGACATTAAGGCATTGGTGCTAAAGGCTGAGAGGGAACCTATGGAAGGCACCTGGCACAGGGCTGAGAGGACCCCACCTGAGTCCTCTCTGGCATGGTTGCTCTCTACACTGAGACAGTGTAATGTGAGAGTGATGGAAACAGACTCAGGAGCCCAACTGCTGGGATTTGAATTCTGGCTCCACTGCATTCTAGTTCTCTGAACTTGAGCAGGTTGCTAAACTTTCCCCACTGAATTACTTTGGTCTCTTTATCAAAAATCAATTGACCTGTATGTATGAGTCTCCTTGATTCTATATCTGCTCCATTGATCTATACGTCTATCGTTAACGCCAGTACCACACTGTCATAATTACTCAGGTCATGTGAGTCCTCCAATTTTGTTGTTCTTTTTAAAAAATAATTTGGCTATTGTAAGTAATTTGCATTTCTATATAAATACTAGAATCAGTTTGTCAACTTCTAGGAATAAAAGCCTTCTGGGATTTTGAGTGGGGTTGTATTGAATCTATAAATTAGCTTGGGGAGTGTTAACATCTGAGCAGTGATTGAACCTTCCAATCCATGAATATGTTACAATTTTCATTTATTTAAGTCTTTTTCAATTTCAGCATAGTTTTCTTAGTTTTCACTTTACAAGATATGCACATATTTTAATCTGTTATTAAGGGTAATTTTTTCTTTCTTTTTTTAAAATAAATTTATTTAATTTATTTATTTTTGGCTGTGTCGTTGGGTCTTCGTTGCTGCGTGTGGGCTTTCTTCTAGTTGCGGCGAGCGTGGGGTGTTCTTCACTGCGGTGCGCAGGCTTCTCATTGTTGCGGATCACGGGCTCTAGGTGCATGTGCTTCAGTAGTTGTGGCACGCGGGCCCAGTAGTTGTGGCTCGCAGGCTTTAGAGCGCAGGCTCAGTAGTTGTGGCGCACGGGCTTAGTTGCTCCGTGGCATGTGGGATCTTCCCAGACCAGGGATCGAACCCGTGTCCCTTGAATTGGCAGGTAGATTCTTAACCACTGCGCCACCAGGGAAGTCCCAAGGGTAATTTTTTCTTAATTGCATTTTCCAATTATTTATTGCTAGTCTCTAGAAATACAATTGATAACATGACCTTGTATCCTGTGACCTTGCTAAATCACTTACTATTCTTGTAGCTTTTTTGTTTATTTTTTAGGATTTTCCACATACACAATCATATCATCTCTGAATAAAGACAGTTTTACTTCTTTTCAAGTCATTCTGCCTTTTTTCCCTTGCCTTCCTACACTGACTGGGACCTTCGGAACAATATTGGATGGTGAGAGTGGACCTCATCACCTTGTTCCAGATGTTAGCTGTAGGTTTTCCATAGATCAGGTTGAGGAAGTTCTCCTTTCTTCCTATTTGCTGAGAGTTGTCATGAATGGGTGTTGAATTTGGTCAAATGCTCTTCCTGCATCTGTTGAGGTGATTATTTGCTATTTTTCCTAATTCTGTTAGTACAGTGAAGTGTAGACAAACTGATTTTTCAGTGTACACAAACTGATTTTTCAGTGTACACAAACATTGCATTCCTAGGAAACGTGGGGTTCCTTTTTTTTTTAAGATTTTTATTTGTATTAAAGATTTTTGTGTTGCTAAGGAATATTTGTCTGGAGTTTCTTTAATGTTTTTGTCTGGTTTTGGTATCGGGAATGCTAGGCTTCTAAAATGAACTGGGAATTTTTTAAGTCCTATTTTTTAAGGACTTTTTGTGGGATTGTTCCTTGATTAAATCTTTAATTCCCTAGTGAAACCACGTGGACCTGGAGTTTTCTTAGCAAGAAAAAAAAAAATTTTTTTTTTTTTTTTCTTGCTGCGTTGGGTCTTCGTTGCTGTGCGCAGGCTTTCTCTAGTTGCGGCGAGCGGGGGCTACTCTTCATTGCGGTGCACAGGCTTCTCATTGCGGTGGCTTCTCTTGTTGGGGAGCACGGGCTCTAGGCACGGGCTTCAATAGTTGTGGCGCACGGGCTTAGTTGCTCCGCAGCATGTGGGATCTTCCCAGACCAGGGATCAAAGCCATGTCCCCTGATTGGCAGGCGGATTCTTAACCACTGCGCCACCAGGGAAGTCCAGCAGGAAATTATTTAATTATGATTTCAGATATGAAGCTATTCAAATTTTCTAATTCTTCATGTGTACATTTTTATACTTTGCGCCTTTCAAGTGATTTATCCATTTCATCTTAGTTGTCAGATATATAGGCACAAAGTCGTTGATATTCCCTTTTTCTTTTAATGTTTATAGGATGGATCTGTTGAAGTCTTCTCTCTTTCATTACTGATATGGGTAATTTGTGTCTTTTCCCTTTTTTCATAATCAGTCTACTAACTAGAAGTTTATCAATTGTGTTGATCTCTTTAAAACCAAGCTTTTGGTTTTGTTGATTTTTTTTTCTTTTTCTTTTATTGATTTCTGCTTTTTTATTATCTCCTTCTACATTTCTTTTGGTTTAATTTGCTCTTTTTCTAGCTACTTAAAGAAGAAGCTTAGTCATTGATTTGGACCTTTCGTCTTTTCTAAAATAAGCATTTAAAGTTATAAATCTCCCTGAAGCCCTGTTTCAGCTACATCTCACACATTCTGATGTGTCTTGTTTTTATTTTCATTCACTTCTTGTGATTGCTTCTTTGATCTCTGAGTTAATTAGTAGTGTGTTGTTTAATTTTTAACTATTAGGGATTTGTCCCCGAAATTTTTCTGTTGTTGATTTCTGATTTAATTCAGTTGTCATCAGGGTACATATTTTTTCTGATTTTAGTGCTTTTAAAACATACTTATGCTTATTTTAGGGCCTTCCATATTGCCTGATGGGTGAATGTGCCACATGCTCTCAGAGAGTATGTGTGTCCTGTTGTTGTCGGTGGGGTGTTCTGTCATGTCACTTCTGTCAAGTTGATTGATTTCCACGGATTTACTGCCTTTCTCTTTATTTGTTCTATCACTTACTGAGAGAACAGTGAGGAAATCTGTAACTCTGTGCACTTACCTATTTCTCCTTTCAGTTATGTCAGTTTTTGTTTCCTGTAATTTGAATTTATGAATGCATTTCAGATTTACTGCCTTCTTAATGGAGTGACTCTTTTATTGTTATGAAATGTCCCTCTTTGTCCCTGGTTAATACTCTTTGTTCTGGGATCTACTTCGTCTGATGTTAATATAGCCATTCCGACTTTCATGGTATTTCATGGTATATCCTTTTCCATACTTTTACTTTTAACATATCTGTGTCTTTATATTTAAAATGGGGTTTTGTAGCCAGCATATAGTTGGATCTTGCTTTTTGAAATTTAGTCTGATAATCTCCTTCTTTTAATTGGAATGGTTAGACCAGTTACAGTTAATGTAATTATTTATATGGTATATTTAACTCTACCACCTTGCTGTTTGTTCTCCATTTGTTGTATTTGCTTTTTCGTTCTTTTTTCCCCTTTTCTGCCTTCTTTGGTTTAACTGGGTATTTTCATGATTTCATTCTATCTCCTTTACAGCCTTATTAGCAGTTCTGGAGCTCTCTGATCTCCAGAGCTCTACCCAACAGGTTCCAGCCACCTCAGCATCTCTGACCCCCTACCTCTGCCTCCTTAACCCTTTGAGGCATACTCTGTTTGGAACCCCTCACCCTGCTCCTTGGTCCAGAAGTGCCTCTAGGCAGAAAGCCAGAATGGTAGTAGGACCTTGCTTGTTTCCTTTCTCCCAGGAACCACAGTTCTGCATTTGTTTTTAGTGTCAGCAAACAGTAGTTTTATGTATTTCGTCCAGTGTTTTGTTTACAGTGGGAGGGTAAATCTGGTCCTGGTTAGTCCTTCATGACCAGAAGCGGAAGTCTGGATTTGTGTTTATCGCCAGATGTTCTCTCCTTATGTGCTTACGTAAGTAGAATGACTGTGCAGCAAGTGTGGTGCCATAAGAGGACCCTGGTTGGTCAGTCCAGTGGCCTCTGTGCACCTTCCTATTGACACAGCCTTGGGAGTCAGCTCTTGGAGTGATGGCACAAATGCTGGGCTTAATGTTGAGAGACCTGGTTTCGGATTCCAGCTCTGCTACACGCATTGTGCAAGCTTGTGGAAATCACTTCCCCATCTAAATTTTTTCTAAACTGGGGAGTCAGGATGGGCAAGGAAGACTCTTGAGTTCATGACCTGGCTGTCCCGTACGTCTTAGAATCAGTCTTATCTACCATGGGAGTGATGGTGAGTAACAGAGAATATAAGTATGTGCTACAGGTTCCAAAGTACTGTTCAGAAGATGTTAACTGGGTCCAGGGGAGAGAAGGGAGAGTTAACAGGATGTTCTGCTGATTAAAGTAAAACAGAATCTTTGACAGGACTTTATTCTTCTTATTTGTTATTTCCTCTTTTGTTTGATTCTTATTTCCATTTTGATTGCTACTGGGGTTTGAACTAGAGGTGATTATAAGCCACTCACCAGAAAGGACAGGCCTTAACTCCAGGACCCCATTTAATTGCATGCATATGCAGTTTGCCAGTAACTAATGGCCTTTTGAGTTGCATATCATGCCATTCTCAGTTCTCCATTTAAGGCCCCAGCCCCCTGGAACCTATGCCTCCCAAAGAAAGTACGTCAGAAGATGTGGTGTAGTAGAAAGCAGGGGGACTCAGCTATACTACTTTAGCTAGGTGACATCAGAAATGCTCTTTAATTTCAGGGAAACCACCATCCATTGTCAAAGGAGGTTGGATATAAGGAGCTGGCAAAGACCCTCTATATCTAGCGCTCTGTAACTAGGAGCTTCCACCTCCTTTCCTTGACTGCCTTCTAACATGCTACAGTCTCTCATTCTTCAGTTATCCTTGGACTCTCCAGTGTCAGGGACTGTATTTGTCAGGTACAGGTGTATCATTTTCACTTGGACCCAAAGATCTGCCCACCAGACCTTTGCATGCTTTAGAAAAAAACTGGGGTGGAAGATGGCCATTTCAGATAATAAAAGGAGAGTGCTAGGAAAGGGGTGCCTTCCTTTGTCAGGTGACAGTGAGAGCAAAATGCAGAACTTACTTGATGAAGCAGAGCAAATACTGAGAGTTTGGAAGAAGAAAACCAGAATTTATTATTACTATTAATGATAATGACACCTACCTTTTATTGAGTGTTTACTATATGCTAGGTACTGTGCTGAGTCCATTCCACGCCTTATCTCTCAGGTGAAGATCGTGAAGCTCAGAGAGGTTCTCAATGACTTGTCCAAGTGGCACACAGTCAGGGAGTGATGGGAGTCAAGACCAGGCTGTCTGACAAAGGCGAGCTCCTAGCTACTGCCCTGCACTGCCTCTGGGCAGGAGACAGGGCCGGACACTTGTGCATGAGTGTAGTCTCAGCGTGACCTTGGGCATATCACATCCCCTCTCTGGATCACAGTTTCCTCATCATCTTAAAATTGGATTGTTCAGGGTAATTCAAATCCCTTTCAGTTCTCATTTCTTGTTCTGTAAAAGCACCCCTTAAATGTTTCAGGCTGAGGAAAAGGCAGATGCACTGAATAAGGAGCTGCTTATGACCAAACAGAAATTGATTGATGCAGAGGAAGAGAAGAGACGGCTGGAAGAAGAGTCTGCTCAGGTAAGGGGAGCTTTGCCCCTCCCACATTCCTCTGTGTCTTGCAAATGCTTGAGAGCTGGGAGTTCACTGGTGGCTTCCTGTTGGCACTGGAGAGCCCAGAGACAGCTGGCTTCAGTTTCTCTCCAAAGGCCTTTTGTATTTACTGTGAAAAGCATAATGGTTCTTAATAATTAAAATGTAGGAGGAGACAGTGGGGCAAAGCCCATCCTTCACTGGGGCAGGAGAAATTCCTGTGTGTCAGCATCTGAGTGTGACACGAGGGTTAGCATTTCTGCAAAAGGAAGGCAGACATTACATAATGTCTGGCTCTTCCCCTGCCTGTCCACCGACATCTCCCCCACAGAGCAAACTCTGGAAGGCTTGTCCTGAGCACAGCCCCTGGGCGCAGACTCACAGCCATAAGAAGAGCTTTGGGTGCTCCGTGCCCCAGAGCAGGCTGGCTCTCCTTCACCACCCACCCTCTCGTCTCAGTCAGGCTGCCTGAGGTGAGAGATGGCGGGGCGCCTCCCACATAATCCATGAGGCACTGAAAGAGCGGCAGTCCTCCCGTTAGCTCTTCCTCTGCATTTGCTTTGTGTTACCTCCTCAGCTCAGGATCCCAGGTTGGGCTGCACTGACAGGGAGGAACTTCAGCAAAAGCCCCAAGCTGAAAGTTCAGAAGTTTTGACTGTTCTCTCCTAGCATCAAGAGTAGGGTTAGTACTGCTGAGAGTGAGGAAGAAGGGAGGAGAGTTACCTCCAGTAGGTCAGGCACTTTGGGGAAAGCCCAGCGCTAAGCACGTAGTGCCAGAGCTTCGCTTGTATTTCCCTTAACATTCACTTTCGCTTTTCTTAATGTACGCAGTTAAAAGAAATGTGCCGTCGGGAACTCGACAAGGCAGAATCTGAGATTAAAAAAAACAGTTCTATCATCGGTGACTACAAGCAGGTGGGTCCGTGCACCCTGGAATTGGGCCATGTTCTCTGGAAGCCCTGCTTGCCTGCACAAGATGTCTTCTCCACACCCACACGCGTCCCTGCTCGGCGACTTGCACTGACGAGTCCCTTTGCTTCACTGGACAAGTTACCGCACTGCTTTTCAACTGTAAAATAAGGGAAATCATCGCTCACCCGGAGAACTGTTGTGAGGAGTCCATGAGATTATCTTTGTGGAGCACCTGGCATAGTTCCCTCACATAAGCAGGCACTTAATACATGAAAGCCCCCTAGTTCTTGGGAGCACTTCAGACTCATGATGTAGAACCACTTCTCTCCCCAGCTGGTTGCATTTTGAGAACATAACTGAATTGGTCTTGTTTCTTTCTGTACTGGGATCTCGTGCTGGCTCCTGAGTCTGGCAGTGTCTGTAAACGTTGGCCATCGAGCGTGGCACTGAGAGGTCCCTGCAGGTCCTAGGCCGGTGGATGCGGAGGTGGGAGAGCCACAGGCCCCTCTGCTCACCTGTCATCTCACAGCCCCTCCTGCTCAGTGCTGTCCTAATTCCGCTCGTGTAGTCCAGCTTCCACTGTAGAATTCACCCCGAGCCCAAGTTGTGCAAATTATGACATTGCCAAAGAGATTGTCATTTTATATTGTGTTTTTTTCTTCAGATTTGTTCTCAGTTGAGTGAAAGATTAGAGAAGCAGCAGACTGCTAATAAAGTGGAAATTGAAAAAATTCGGGTAAGTCTTCCTTTATCAAAGAGATTTTATACCACCTAGTTCATTTTATGGCTATATTCAGCACAAAAGATTTTGGGAGGGGGTATTCTGCTTTTTTTTTTTTTTTTAGATAACCTACCACTATTAATAACAATACTATCTTTTTTTTTTTTAAATAAATTTATTTATTTATTTATTTTATTTTGGGCTGCGTTGGGTCTTCGTTGCTGTGTGTGGGCTTTCTCTAGTTGCGGCGGGCGGGGGCTACTCTTCGTCGTGGTGCACGGGCTTCTCGTTGCGGTGGCGTCTCTTGCTGCCGAGCGCAGGCTCCGGGCGCGCGGGCTTCAGCAGTTGTGGCGTGCAGCCTCAGTAGTTGGGGCGTGCAGCCTCAGTAGTTGGGGCGCACGGGTTTAGTTGCTCCACGGCATGTGGGATCTTCCCGCACCAGGGCTCGAACCCGTGTCCCCTGCGTTGGCAGGCGGATTCTTAACCACTGCGCCACCAGGGAAGTCCCCGGGTATTCTGCTTTGATTCCAAAACTGAGGGAAGCTGATGAGTACCTGACAAGGTGGCTGTCAGGACCTGGTTCTACAACTGACAACTGATATTCTGCCTCTTTCCTCTAGGCAGGGGATACAGATAAAACCAGAAGAGCTCTGGCATTAGATCTCAAAATACAAGTGTCCCTCTTCCTTACAAATTTGTATAACGTCCTCCTCCGGCTAACTTCACTTGTAAAAAGACAAAACAAAACACAAGAGCCCCAGGACTTCAGGTGTTGTCTGTGATTACTGCAGCACCCTGCTGAGGTGGAAGAGTCCTGCAGGTGACAGGCTGTGCTCGAGGGTGGGGTGCAGAGGCCAGGTCACTCCCCACATGGTTCTGTAGCAGGGGGACACTCCCCTTCTGAGCTCAATTCCTCTTGCTGTAATGGGCCCAGATACAATGAGAACCTGAGTTTTTAATGTTTTCTTGCGAATTTGAGGGTTTTTGTAACTTGGTGCTTTCTTTCTTTATTATTAGAATACTTGTCAAATTTTACTGAGATGAGTAATTTACTGAAAGATACTTTACTAACATGTTTACAACTCAGTGGACAGAAACGTAGGGGAGTCCATGGCCATGTCTGCACAAACCAGCATTTTACCTGGAGCAAGATGATACCTGGCCTCCATCATAAGTAGTGTTTAACCAGCAGTACCTATTTTTTAAACAAAATTTATTTTCTGATGCTAAAACTAATAATAATGTTCATTGCAGAAAATTTGGAAAATAAGAGTAAAGGAGGAAAAAAATCCCCTTATAATCTTATTACTCACAGACAACATCATCATTAACACTTTGGCATGTATTCTTTCAGTCTTTGTTCTAACATACAAAATTTCATTCACTCTAAGATAGGCATTTTTTTCACATTTACATCTGAAATTGCGACATATTTTATAACTAATGGCTTTTTGTGGTTTAATTGGCAGAATATTTTCTTAGAGGACAACGAAATGATGTTTCTTACAGTCATTGCCATCTTATTTTCATGAAATGTGGTATATCCTTGTAACTATAATTTAAAGACATTTTTGTGTCCTAGTTTACCCAGCACTTAAACATTTTTACCATGTTACGAAAAATTCCTCAAAAACTTTTCTGAGGCTGTGTACTTCCTTGTATAAATATAGCACATCCTATTTAATTTTTCCCAGTAGCTGGATAGTTTATCTCCCCACCCCTTTTTTGTGTCTCTAATTCTGCAGTGAAATTCCTTGTATGTAAATCTTTATCTAGTCACTGCTTTTTCATTTTTTTAGCCAAGGTTCCTAGAAGTGAGATGACTGGATCAAGACATAAGAATATTTGTGTTGCTTTTGGTGTATAACACCAGGTGACTTTTCCAGTAGGTCATCTGCCAGTTGACAGAGAGAACATAGTTTTTCAGAAGCTGTAGTGCTCAGCGGAGAAGCCATCTCTTGGCTCCCCAGAAAGGAGATGCTCACACCTTCATGTCTTCTTTGTCTCTTCACATCTGACATTCAATTTCAGCAAAAAGTGGATGACTGTGAGCGCTGCCGGGAATTTTTCAACAAAGAAGGGCGCATAAAGGGCATCAGCTCAGCTAAGGAAGTTTTGGATGAGGACACAGATGAGGAGAAGGAAACACTCAAGAACCAGCTGAGAGAGATGGAACTGGAACTGGCACAAACCAAACTGCAGCTGGTGGAAGCTGAGTGTAAGATCCAGGTAACAGCTGCAGTCTCTGCGCCCCCGGCCAGCCCTCTGCCCCTGGTGCGGCGGGACCCAGACCTGCATGGGGGCAGGATTTCGCTGGTGTGGGCTAGAAACCCCAGAAATGATCTTTATGGTTTGGGTTTTTTTCCCTTTTAAACTTCTACTATAATCCTCATGGGAAGAAGCCCATTACTTGTTATTTACTAGTGGATGTTTAATTAGCATTTAGCTTGTCCTAACGACTGGACTTTCTCATAATGAGAATTATCCATCAAACTTGGAATCTTTCTGGTGGAGCAGAGAATGCATGATTTGAAATCACAGCTGCACCACCACACTCTTTGACCTTGGGTTAGTTAGTAACCTCCTTACACTTCAGGTTCCTTATCTGCCAGTGGAGGTGATGAGGGGTCACTCTGATAGTTTGCTTTGAGGACTAAAAAAGATAATGCACAGGAAGGGCTCAGCACGATACCTGAGGGCTTCACAAATACAAGCTTTTATGCCCCCGCTCCCGTCACTTACCCAGCTTTGTGACTTTGGACGTATTACCTAATTTATCTGGGCCTCCTTTCCTTATGGAGAAACTGGGGCTTGTTTTGTTCATCTTTATACTGCATGGCTAGTTCCATCAGCCCCGATGCTGAGCACAAGGCAGGCACCAGGCACAGTTCGCAGAAGGAACCAAGTGCAGGACTAAAGCTTAAGCCCTGGTCTCCGTATCACACACGGTACCTGGGCGTCTGCTTCGCCCAGGCCCCGTTCTCGCTCTTGGGGCTGCACAGCTAGCACGTGGCCTCCGTGACCGTCCAAGGCGGCGAGGAGAGGCCTCACCAAGGATAGTATCTGGGCTGTAGTCCGTGAGTGAGCAGAGGGTGCCGCTGGAGAAAAGACAGAACAGTGAGCCTTCCTGGTGGAGGGCATGGCGTGTCCAACAGCACAGAGGGAGGAGAGGGCCTGCCTGGAAGGGCCTTCAGGAAGTAGGGGTGGAAGTGGGTGCTGAGCTGGAAGAGTCTCAGCCCAGATTGTGAAGCATCTCGGATGTCTTGCTAGGGGGTCTAGGCTTGAAAGGCTCTTGCCGGAAATTAATGATGCATTCTTAGGTAGAACATTCGGTCTGTCTCCTGGTATGCAGTGGGTGGACGGAGAGGGAGACGCTCAGGTAGGAGGCCATTTTAATAAATAGACGAGGCAAGAAATGAGGAGGTCTTAACTAGGAAATCTCCCTGAGCTTTAGGCACTCCAGATCTTTCTGTGCCAGTTTGAGAACTGGGGGAATTCCCAGAGGCCTCTCAAGAGGAAATAGACTGAATTCTTGTCTTGGCTCGGCTCTGGGGAGGCAGTGTCATTAGCACTGGAGACCAGCATCCTCACGTACGTCGTTCCTCTTCCAGGACTTGGAGCACCATTTAGGCCTTGCCCTCAACGAGGTACAGGCGGCCAAGAAGACGTGGTTTAACCGAACACTGAGCTCCATAAAGACGGCAACCGGGGTTCAAGGGAAAGAGACTTGCTGAGAGCAGCTGCTGCCTCCAGACACCTTCAGAAAACATGACACCTTTTGTTGCCTTCTTTGGCCAGATGTGTGATTCTGTGACATGTCCCAGGACCAGAATGTACCTAAGTCAGATCCATAGAAGCATGTGGGTAGGTTGTTGGACCAGAGCTCATGAAGCAGGCAGCCTGTGCGGTAAGGCCCTCCTCACTCCTGATACTAACAGGCCTGCCGGCTCACCTGCCGCTCTGGACGTTCCAGAAAGTCACTCCTCCGTGTGACCTCCGGGCCTCTTCCCGGCTAGGTCAGCTCCTCACCCAGCCCAGCGGCTGAGTGACATTATCAGAGTTTGGGGATCCTTCAGGCCTTTGGTTTTTTTCTAAACCTTTAATCTTTTTTTTAAAGATACACATATTATTATATATTGGGGGAGGTGGGGCAGGGGATCGGTAGCTCAAATAATTATCTGCTCCAGTGCCAGCAGAGGGTCCTCCAGGTAGACATGGAGAAGCACTTTGTTTTAAATAGGAGGGTTTCATGGTTGTAGGTGAAGCCACCTAGTTTTGTTAAACTAACTCTACGATGCACAGGTTTTTGGTTTGGCATTATTCACATGTTTCTGATCAATTCTATGCAACTCTCATAGTTCCTGTTGTTTTTAGTGTTAGCTGCCAAATGACTCCACAGTGCTGGGGTGGGTGACTTGACCGACTGTCGAGACTGGATTAATCATAACGTGGACAAATCTTATTTTGCTTAATGTATTGTGTGTGTGTGTATATATAAATATCTTTTCCCAATGCACCCAATTGACAGTGTTTAAATCCCAGACTAGGACTGATCTGCACAACTTAATTATATGGTTATTTTGGGCACTTAATTTCACTCAAGGTTTGTCGGGCTGTGCTCTCCACCCTGCTGTCGCGAGAGCTGTGAAGGGCTCCCTCACTTCAAGGTTCTAGTGTTTTTGCACAACAGCTTGTACAAGTGAGAAAGACTCTGAGGTGTGTGTGTGTGTGTGTGTGTGTGTATGTGTGTGTGTAAATGTGAGGATGTGCAGGACACACATGCCAAGAGGCCCCCGTCCTTCTGGCCTGTGTCCCTGCCTGCCTGGGCCCTCCCCGGAGTGAGGCTGGGTGCAAACCTCGCTGTTCAGATGGGCTGCAAGTTCTCGCTTCAAAACTATGGAATAGAGATTTTGGCACCTTTTTTTAAACAAAGTAACTTTAGACTTTTAATTTATATAGTGATATGCTGACAGGCTGTCTCGCAGATGACTTTGTCGTCTTCTCTGCGTGCAGTGTGGAGGTCGCTGGTTACAAGAGGCACTGGTTTGTACATAAAGACACCTGGGTTGTTTTGTATTTCTTTTCCTGTTGGCTGTATTAACGCTTGCTGAGGTCATCTGTGATCAGGGAGGTAACAAGCGGCAACCCCTGACCCCAAAACCATCCCCTCCACGGCTTTCTGTGTCTTTCTTGTTCAGTTACCAAAACAGCTGTAAGCCCATCTAAAACTAGGTGCGTGGACATTGTGCTAGGGTAGTTTCAGTGTGTCAACTTTATGAATTGAAATATAAACCAGTAAAATTGTATTACTATTTCTTTTGTTGGTTTTATTTTAACGGCATATTCATTAAATATTTTGGTACAAACAGCATTGCTTTGTAACAACCAGTTTTATCATGATGTGCCCTTGCCTCCCTCCCACGGGCAGTCAGAGAAGACCACCCTCTGGGCTGACAAATAGGTGTACGTGAGCACTGGGCAGCGCCTCCCCGTTCATCCATTCAGACACTTACTGAGCAGCTAATGTGCTCCAGGCCCATGGGGTGAGAGAAGACACAGGCTTTGTCCCCTGGGAGGCCTGTGCCTTCATCGTGAGCATTGCCCGTCTTGGAGAAATAAAGTGAGACATGACCTGTGTATTTGAGGGTTAGGGAAGTCTTAGAGGAGGTAAGGGTGTGGTAAGACCTTGAAAGACAAAAGCATCTCACCAGGCAGAGATGGGAGAGGGAATTGCAGGCCCAAAATGTGAATGTGCAGGGGAAATAGCTGAAGAGCAGAAAGGCAGTCAAGAGTACCCGAGGTCCAGTTATGCTCTGCTAGAACTTTCAGGGGAAGTGGTGGCATGGCCAGGTACCTCTTTCGGAAAGCTCCTTTCTGTTCACTGCTGGTCTTCCCACACCGCGGCACCATAGGGATGAGGCTCCCAGACCCTCGGCTGTCCTTTACCACCTCGCCCCCTTCTCTGCAGCAGGAAGAAGAGCAGTGCTTCCCCAACCCGACGGTCCCCTCCTTGCTTGACCTGCCCTCCAGGACCCCCTACACCCAGCCTTTGGATGGAAGCGGGCTGAGATGCAGGCCATGAAGAAGGGAAGGTGGTGAGTGAGCCCTGCCCCGTCTTCTCCGCTGAACTGAGGCAGGGCAGGTGCCTAGCAAGGGGCCCGGCTGGGACAGATGCTCTGCAGAGGCCAGGACAGGGACTCGGGAGCACAGTTGGGATCCCTTTGCCGCTCACAGGCTAGAAGGCATATTTCTGGGATCCACATTCCTGGCCAACAAGGGCCAGAGTCCAGACTGGCCAGCCTGCTCCGGGCTTTTCCAGTCCCAAGGGTCCCAGTGTTCCGGAGTGTAGGGACTCTGCAGAAATCCTCATCCCAGCAGTTGTGCCCTGCCAGGAGAAAGGCGCCCCTAGCCAGTCAGCCTTGGCACACGGGCCTAAAGTGACTCTGGGACATCCGGAGAGAACGAGCAAGCTCCGCCTTGGGTGAGGGTGGGACTGGACGAAGGCTCATGGGCTTGGTGACTGGGAATCTGCTGGCGCTCAGGAAGGAAGTAGAGCAGAGGTGGGTGGGGTGCAGCGGAGGGGCCAGACCCAAGTGGGTTGAGAGGTGGGAGGGTGGGAAGCAGAAGCGGTGAGTGTAGATTTCAAGAAGCCTGCTCAGCCTGTCACGTATTTCTACGTGACAGGCTGAGTGGACCATGTAGACCATCTAGCAGGCCCTGTTGAACCTGAGCGGATCTGCAGGGGCTGGTTATGATCACTCAGGGGGAAGGAGGCAGCTCAGAATGAAAGGCAAGAGGCATCTGCCGCCCTGTCTGTTCTGAACCCCAAGTCCCAGGGGCAGGAGTGAGCCACGAGAGGAGTGAAGGAAAGAAAACTCCATGGGAGCTAAAACTTAGTCCAGAACACCACTCTCAGCTCTGAACTGACCCAGCAGTTGTGAAAACCAAGACATCTATGCAGGGGGAGTAGGCAGGTGACAGGAGAGGAGAGTCGTTTGGCCTCTCAGAGCCTGTTTCTTCATCTGGCTGATGGGTGTTTAAAAGGCTGTCTGTAGTGCTTCACTTGCTCAGAGAGATGCCTGATTCTGACCCTGGGATGCAGATCTTCTCCTAAGCCTCATTTGGGGCCTGATGAGACAAGTGAGCTCAGAATGGCTGAGGTGCTCGCTCCCAGAACAAGAGGACCGAGCACTCCGTTTCCCTGCCCTTCCCCCACTTTTATAGGCGAAGAAATCGGGCCCATAGAGCGGTTCCTGGCCCAGACCACACGGCTAGGACGTTAATCCCCATCTAACTCCCAGTGACCAGCAGGGCAGCTGCTTTAAGATGACCACGTGGGCAGTAGGTGGGTGTAAACTCTCACAGCACTTCACTACAAGCAGTGCACCTGGACCAAAAACCCCAAGTTCAAGGCCGGGCCATGACCTTGGATGCTCACATCACGTGGATAGGTCACTTCACCCTCCCGAGTTGTGTGTGCCGTGGCTTCGGTGCCCATCTCGGTTTCACACGGGTTGCTGAGCTACTGTTAAGCTCCTGACCCTTCTCCTGTGTTCTCCCCCCAGTTGTCGCAACACCCCTGTGAGTTAAGTGACGTTACCCCCAGATTTGAAAGTGAAGGTGAAAGGCCCGTGATGACGAGATCTGGGATTCAATGCTTTGTACCAGGTACCACCGCCTCCACCTTCTCTTCCAGGGCCCCAAAGCAAGGAAGACAACGCTCCTGCCTCCACACCCCGTTTTCAACTCATCTGGCTGTTCCCTGTGCCCGTCACGGGCCAGAGGGTGGGAGTGGGGCCCCTGGGAGGAAGCAGCAGCGGGCCAGCCTGGCCAGCTCGTCTTTCCATCAGTGCACTGTGGTTGTAAAGCCCAGTGGACAGCGTGCAGGGCGAAGGCGGCCCGAGTTACAACACACCCAGTGCCTTCGTCCACTTACCTGGAAGGCAGCGGCAGGCCCGGCCTGGCTCCCTCTAAGACCCCCTGCCTGGGCCGCCTTTGTCCTTCTTCCTGGGGTGGGCGGAGGCCTTACTGTAGTCTTGGAGTTACTGGGGTAGGTCGATTGCAGGAACCTCACAGAGGGAGCAGTAGGAAGAGCTTTGGCTTTGTTTTCAAATCGCTGCTGCCATTTAGAAGTCCTACTCCCTCGGGCAAGTCCCTTTATCTTTGAGCCTTGGTGTCCCGATGTGTAATATCATCTGCCAGCTCTGGGGACAGGGGTCAGGATTAAGAGGGAGGCAGGTGTGTGAGGGGCACCCGGTGAACGCTGAGCTGAGGCGGGGGCACTCGCACCACTCACTGCACCAGGGGCCCGGGTCAGAGGTTCAGGTTGAGTAAACATTTGGCACCATTAGCAGAGAGGCAGTGTTCAAGGACCGTAAACAGGAATAGGAATGAGGCCTAGCCCTCTGCATGAAGGGAAGATCCTTCCACATGTGCTGAGCTGGAGAGTCAGGGCCAGGAAAGTGGTTCTGCACTTGACCCTTTCATCAGTCAAAGCCAGAGTCAGTCCCGTCCTGCACAGAACAGTGCAGCCCATTGCTGTTGAAGACAGAAGCTTTTATTTTTATTCATCTGAATGGGGAAAATGCAACATGTCAGGGCATTACAGACAAGCTGCGGCAGCCAGACAAGAGGGTCAGTCTACGGCAGAGTCCAACACAGTGCGCAGGAGCCGCAGCGTGGGTGCCACCTGTGGGAGTCGGGGTGCAGAGTCCCTTTGGGTGAAGGCCAGGCGTCTCTGGGCGAGGCACTGGTGACAGTCCACACGTGCAGGCTGCTGCTTCAACCACGCCGCAGGTTCAAAGTTCAGAGTCCTACGTGTAATCACTGCCCCAGAGAGGGAGGACAGTCCAGGGTGGTCGCATTCTCCAATGTTTTTTTTTAACATAATACGCAACATGAAGTTATTGCCAGGGACTCTGCACTGTAATTACACTATATGTACACTTGTGTATTCAGAAAAAACACAGTAAACAGATACAGATAGGTATTTTAAATAAATTTCTTAAAAACTACCTTGGCCATCACCAGACCAGAGAGAGAGCAAGCTGTATATAGCCAGGAGTCCGATGTCATGTGTGTAACTGTGCAGTAAACCGGGAAAGGTTTTCTACCCACAACTACACGCAGCCTTCTCCTTGCCTCCTGAACCCCCCCATCTTGGGGCCAAGGAAGGGCTACGACTGAGCAGGACCCCTTGCTCCTTTGTGAGGGAAGCCCCTTCTTGAACAGCTCAGGGCTTCAGGTCTAGACTGGCTGCCTCCTGTCTCCTCCCCAGGCAGTGAGTTCTGCTCGGAATGGGTGAGAGGCGAGTCTCAGAGGCCGCTCTCCGGGAACCCTACACGGCAGGGAGACCCGGGTGCCCGCGCTGTGGGGCTTAACAGGCAGAGCCAGGCCCCAGGCCAGACCCTTCCCTGGCCCTCCTGCCTCACTGTCCCTGGAAGTGCCCTGGCCCCGATTAGGGCTCCCGCGGGAGACCTGCCTTTTCCTGAAGGTGTGACTGGGCCCCAGCCAGCCACTTAGACCAGAGGTTCAGCACAACAGGCCAGATGGTCCCTAGTCAGAGGCCTGAGTTGACAGATACTCTGGGAAAAAGAGGATCAACACTGCTAAGAGCTGAAGTAAATGAAGTCTGCCCAAGGCAGGTGGCTCATGACTCATTAGAAGACATCAAGAGGGACAGAGGCAGAGGAGGAGTCCCACCTTGACCAAGCATTCCCTTTGCCGCCTCAAGCCCCTGGGAAAGGAAGTCCGTGTGGAGGTTGGCAACAGCTCACAAGACACGCAGAGCTGCCCTTGATTCCCGGGAGATGCGGAAAGTAAGGCCCCTGGTCAGGAACCTTGAGGATGCCTGTTGTCTGAGAAGCCACCACAGTAAGTGAACGAGGGGACAAGCGGTACTCAGTGTTCCCTCTGCAAAGTAGGGGTGCAGTGTGAACCCCACATGACCGCACAGGGCTGGCCTGAGCAGGAGACACCGCCATGGGCAGGGAAAGGGACGCATCAAACGCCAGCACTGCCGGCCTGGCAGGTGAGAGAAGAGGTATTTCAGGAACCTGACTAAACTCCACACCATGCCTCACGTGGGCCATCATCACAAGCTGGGTGTCAGGGCCGCAGCCGAGGGAGCCAGTGAGGGGAAGAGTCGAGGAGGCCCACAGAGCGACAGGAACACGTCAAGGAAGGAAAGGAGGGTAAGCTTAACCACAACTTAAGCCCGAGGGTGTCTGTGAGGAGAGGAGCTCACGCCGGCCGGAAGGGGGTGGGGCAAGAGGCTGGACACTGAAGGTGCAGCTTTCTTGATTATGAGCTACAAGTGGAGAAGACAGTCTTCTTAGCTATCTAAACTCCTATCCTTATCCATGATTCATCATCTTCATGAACAAAAATTTTAAAAAGTCTTCCCAGAACAGCAGAAATATTTAGGTGAGAATCAAAAAAAGAACTCTTAGACCATCATCTATTTCCCCAAGCAGGAAAATGAGACAGATGGCATCTAGCTTATGGCTGTGGGCCAGGATGGGGCAGGGGCCAGGCTCGAGCTCCACGAGGGTCTAGGGTGCCCCAGACACAAGCCTCCCCGTGAGGCCAGAGCCGCAGCGCAGGCTGAGCTGCCCGATGAAAGACCACAGCTGGAGGCACATCTGGCTGGGCCAGGCTTGCTTCTATCCTTGCCATTCCAGGACCCCAGAAACACCTCTGGAAGACCCAGGCCGTGCTCCTTAGAGATGGGAAGTTATGCACCCGCTGCCATGCTGAGAGCACCGCCCCCCGGAGCCTGAGGAGCCCCGCGGCAGCAGCCCGCGTGCCCTGGAGCCATGGCTTCTCCGCGACTCTTCCTTCCACAACCCTCATCTGACCTGGACGATGACGAGCTGTGCCCTCACTCAGAGCAGGCAGCAGCAGTGCCCTCAGGCAGCCCACCACCCACCTGCCTGAGGCCCTGCCCACGTCTGCCCAGCGGCTCAGGGCAGCACCAAACCCCTCACCTGCTGGCTCAGTCCCCAGAGGATCCACAACCACACAAAACCGGTCCACGGTGCGGCGCTGCTGGAGCCGTGCTGGGAGGGCCCCACTGGAGCCAGCACCGCCAGGTCCCCGCTGCGGGGCCTCGGGCCAGCGCCTTCCCTCCGCTGAGCTGCGCGTGGTCCTCACCCACTCCTACAGGCCCGTGCGGGTTTCAGGGAACCAGCATCTGCGCAGGCCTCTCCGTGGGCTCGTGAGGCCAGCACCCCTCCAGACTTCTGTCCACGTCAAGGGGAGGACGCTGGCAGCTCGTGCCCTTGGAACCTCACCTCACGGTGCTCAGTCAACAGCAGTTCCCTTCACCTGCCTAGACACATCTCTGAGGGAAAACACTGTGGAGAGTAGGAAGCACTATGTAAGAGTTTTCTCCTTGCCCCAACTACGTGGAGCACCTTGGGGCAGGCGCCGTGTCCGATCTGCAGTCTCCCAGCCCGACATCAGTCCTGGCCTAGAGCGTCTGGGATGCCCCTGAGCAGCACCTGCCCCGGCCTGTGCATCTTGCCTCGGTTTACAGGCACCAGCTCCATTAGGCTTTCGTGCCAGGGTAGCTCCGTTCTGAAGCGAGGGGAAGCCCATCCCTAGCATTTGTTCACCCTCATACACCAAGGCCCCAATCCAAAATTAGACATGAGACAGAGCGTTTCATTTGTCTTGCCGTTTAAGCTATCTCTGGATAGTGACAGAGAAGAAGCCCGAAGGCGGCAGACTGTGTCAAGCTCTGCTGTGTCAAAAACTGTGCCACTCACTGGCCCCTTACAGCCGGCGGCCAGAAAAGCTACCCAACTCGGGAGTCTCGCCTTCCCACTCGGGTACCAACAGTAACCAGACTCTGGGCGAAAGAGTCCAACTAAACTGAAAGCTACTATTTGTAACCACAAACGTGGTCTTCCCCAACCAGAGGATCTTTCCAAAGTGCATCTGTGATCACTTCCCCTTCCTGAGCACAGCCTCCCATTGGCTCCCCAGCGCCCTTTATTCACAGGCTGGCCCCCAGCGTCCTCCTCTCCGGAGCTGCCTCCCTCCTTCCTCAGACTCTCCGGGTTCACCCTCGGCCTTCTCTCCCCGAGCCCCTTTCTGTATTTCGCTCTGCAGCACCCGCTCCCCCGAAAGGGCCCACCTCTCACTCAAAATCTGAGGTCCTTCTGCGCAAGAGCTGCACACCTAACAGATGTGCAGGAAGCCTTCATGGGAAGATAGATGGGTCCAGGCAGCAGACGGGAGAAAGCTTCCAGTCATGATTAAGCCAGAGGGTGAGTAACCGCCACAGTCCAAGGCAGGGATTGGGTGAAGTGTGGCCTGCAGCCACGCCTGTCTGTCTACACTCTGCCTCTGGCTGCGCGGGTGCTGCTGGAACGGCAGGGCTGAGTAGCTGTGACAGAGCGAATGGGCCACAAGCCTGAAAGAGTTACTCCTTGGACCTTTCCAGAAAGTTTGTCGACACCAGGCCTAAGGCAGCGTTCCCATCGATTTCCACACTGTGACATGCAAAAAGGTGATTTTTCTGTGGCCCACTGGGCTAAACAAACAAGGCCACTCGTAGTTAGAGACACCTGGTCACCCCAAAGGTCGATGCAATCAGTGTCTCAGTGAACCCTAACCTTTCAGAGCTCTGACCTAAAGGCTCAAAACCACCACTGCTTTTTTAGCCCCTGTCCCCAGCAGAGGTATAGAAACACAGAAGTGCAGAAACCCACCCCGACTCCTCTTCAGGTCTCCCTGCCCACCTGTGCAGAACGAGCCAGAGATGGCAGGACAGACACAAAACTGAGGCCCAAAGCAAATTCTCTAGTAATCTTACAATTTCGCCTTTTTCCCTTCCCTAAAGTACTCTGTAGAGCAAGTGTGTACCTTCCCCCGGCTAAAGCCCCTGTTCTACAAATGTTGAATCCAATGAACTCCAACCCTTGCCCAGGTAAAGAAGTCAAAACATTACTTTTTTTAAAAGCAGAAGCCTCTGTACCAACGAACATCCAGTACCTGCCACTCCCTTTGACTGGCAAACTCAGCAGAGCAGAAACTCAGGGAAAGGGTAAGATTCTGACTGACCAGCCCATAAACCTCTCTGTCCTTTGCCAAAGGAGACACTTCCCAGAGAGCACAAGAAGGGAACTCAGAGCCCCCGCACCCACGAGAAGTCAGGCCCACCAAATCCCCGCTTCCTGGCCAGTGGAGATGGCCCTTGCTACACTGCAACGCCTCTCCCCGCCACCACCCGCCTTTCCTGTCTTGGTCCCAGGCACCTACTCAACAGTGGCCCCCAGTTCCCTGGCTGCATGTGGGGTTCCTGTGGTTCCCTGGCCCCATAACCTCCTGCTGGGCCCAGGCAAGGAGCCTGGACTATGAAAAGATGCCATTCCTGCCTCTGACGCCCTCAGCCAGCCTCCTTCATCCTTCAGCCGGGCATCTGCAACAGCCTCTGACTCCTGCCTTTGGTTCTTCCCCATCCACCTGTCCAAACGGATCCTCCAGAATTCTCTCACCATTCTGGAAGATGGTAAGCACTGCAGGGCATGGCACCCAAGGCCTTTCACGAAGTGGCCCCCAACTGCACATGCCGTCTGCTACTTCACCCTCCTAACCATCCCAGTTCCCAGGTTCCCATTAACAAGCACCTCCACGCTGTCCTGAGAAGCCATGCCCTTCTGTGCACACCAGGCGCCCCTCCTTGAGACCTCCTAGCCAGCTGGATGCCAGGCTCTGCGGAAGCCATGGCCACATCTACTGGAGCCCCTCTCACTCTCTAAGTCACGCAGCTCTTAAGTCTCTTCACAGGCCTGGCTCCGCTCCTGGACTGAGTGGGAGCCCTTCTCCCAAGCACAGAAGATGGCTCTCGTTCTGTTCAAGGCCCCAAGCAGTCCCCTCCCCCTTCCTGTGCTCCTTCTTGGTCAGGGGTTTCACCTTCTAAGCTGAAAATCCTGACGTTTTCCTCAAGTGCTCCTTCTCCCCCAGCACAGCCTGGTTAGTAGTAGGAGGTGACAGTGAATGTTTCCAATAAATCCATGTGCCCAAGAGGGGAGAAGCGGTCTTGACAGTGTCACCAGCCACATCAGCATTCTGTGCAAACTGACACCCCATGGAAGACCTTCCTCTGCAGTATCCAAACAGCGGGCCTCCTGCCTAAGCACTCCTGGTAACACGGGGCCCACTTCTCACCACACCTCATGAGAGGCACACTTCAGCTCAAACTGCCCAACTGGCTTTACTGTAACTATCTTTCCCCTTCTGGAACTACATATGACAAGTAAATACAACTCTTTAAAACAGCTGATGGAAAGGTCCATGATCTCTCCAGGTCTGTCCTTCAGCAGCCTCAACCTATCCCATCTTGAGGTGCTTTCAGCTTTCCTGAGTTCCTCAGGTGCCACCTTCCAGATGATGTGGAAGGAGTGATCCCCTCCAGGATGATGGCCGCCATACCTCCCATAATGCAGCCTCCAAGGGCCTGAAGGACGTCAGAGAGCTGAGCATCTTCTGAGACTGTCTACGTCATGGAAGGGCCCAGTGAGACCCTGGCACCAGCGCTCTGGGAAGGCGACTGTGAGGGCGACCCCTTTGGTTGGAGCACACAAGGAAGGCCTAGCCAGAAACATGACAGCTGACAACCAAAACGTGGATGAAGCTCAGTGGAAAAGCACACTCCCAACAGCACATCCCTTCCCTCCATACAACGCCTGGGGATCTCTCCGATGGCAATTACTGGTTTGCAATTTATTACAGGGTTCAGTTACAGCACAAAAAGATGGTCTGTGGAAACAGACCCAACTGTGCAGCTGGCAAAGAAAACAACAAACAGGCCACCTGGCCCAAGGCTGGCTAGTCAGTAACCTTGCCCAGGAGCCAGGTTAGCCGGAGAAGAATGAGCCCGAAGGCTGGTTTCTTTTTTCCCACGGTGGGAGGGGGAGAAGAGGGGGGTCAGGGAGAGAGAGGTGGTTTTCCGTGTGTTTTGTCTCAAACCACACAGGACACATCCCAGAAGTCTGGAAGAAAGGTAGGTAGAATGAACGCCTCCTAACGAGGAGAGCAAACTTGCCAAACGGTTTTAGAAAACAGGATGGGCAGCAGCCTAGACTCTCGACACCAACCACCAGTGGTGAGCACAGCGCCAGCAGAATGGGTGGGCTCGGCCACTTACTAGCTGTGTAATTTTGGGCAAGTCATCTTGTCTAAGCCTCTATTTCCTCATCTGTAAAAGGAGAAAATTTCTAGATCCCACAGTTGTGGTGGAGCTCAAATCTCATCCCTAAGAAAGGGCTTCCGTTAACTCTAAAAACAGAAGAAATGCCATTTCTTCTGTGTGATTAAAAACTCACTTATTAGGAGCCACAGTGCTTTACCACAAATAAGCTGGTGGTTTGCAGAGGCCTCTTAGCTTCACTTTTCTTGTCTGTGCAGTGGGAACAACCACCCCTGCGCTGCAGCTTCTCTGAGTGGGACCATCAGGGCAGGGAACACAGTCACGGCCCGGAGAGAGCTCTGCTGGCACGCTACACACGCAGGTGCCATTCCCTCCGCAAGCCACGGCTCAAGAACTCCTACAACCTGGCTTTACAAGAGGTTCCTTCTTCCTGTTCCGCTCCAGGATTATGGCAGGGGGCTCAGAAAAACGGCAACTGCCAAGGCTGGTGGTGACTTGGGGTTAGGGAAGAATATCTTTCCCTGAAGAGGATTCTGCATCCACCTCCACGCCCACCTAACCGTAAGCAGAGACCCAGCCAGCACTAATCTGCCGAGGAGCTGGTGAGGGGACCACACACAGCCTTCCGTGAAGCCGAATCCAGGGGACACTCCTGGCAAGCAGAACAGGCCACTGCAATCTGCCCCTCACCCCCGTCTCTGCTCAACACTTGCCCAGGGCCACCTCTCTGCACTCACACCCCAACCCTGGACCACCCCTCTTCCTTTGACCCAATGAGCCCAGCCTCACCAGCTCTCCTTCAGAGTCTGGCTCAAATCTTTTACGACATCCCCATCACCAATCTCAGGCCAGATACCGTGTACTCAGAAAGCATTAGCTAAATGAAAACGCACACCTCAATTTCTCATTGATATTCAAACAGAAAAACAAGCTTCAAATACAAAAGCTTCCTCTGTTTACACAGCCACACCTCAGCCCTCCAGTCTATCCTTCCAGTTTGTTAATCTTTTCCAACTGTTCTAAAAGAAAACAGCCCTATTTTAGGCCAGGATATCTGGTCTAAAATGACCTCAAGTCAAAGCCTAGATTCTAGCACAGGAGCCTGGGATTGGCTTGAGTCGGTGAGCTCCAAAGATCCTGTGACAGTGAGGCCCCTGGCTTGTGTTCAGGCCCTTTTTAAGCTCCATTCGGCCTTGCCTCACTGCCCACACACCACCTTCCTGTCCCCCGATGTGCTTCCTCACCTTCTTTCCAGACTTTTAATCCATAGCATGGTACAGCAGAAAAAGGTTCTGGCACTGAACAGAGCTGGATTTCATTCCTGACTCTAGCACTTAACTCTGAGCCTCAGTTTTTTCATCTGTAAAATAAGAATAATACCACCTTCAAGAAGGCTGAGAAATAAGAAAAATGTCCAAGTGCCTGGCACACACAAGGTACCAATTTTAGCACCTTTCTTCCCGCTCTCCTTTCTTCCATCCACTGCTGCCCACAGCCCAAAATGACCTAAACTGAGGGCCACTGTTAACTACCTGGGACATTCAGCTGACATGTGAATGCAGAGACTGTTCTTCCAAACCACACAAAAGGATCAAGGTAGAAACTGAAACAAAGCAGAGAGAGACTAGGCTTCTAGGCAGCGCAAAGAGAATGCCCTCACTGCAGCAGGCTAATCCCGTTACCTCCTGGGGGCCATAAGCAGCAAAAAGATGACTCAGGACCACATCTCCAGCTAGGATATGCTAATCTGACTCTTAAACTGCCTGGGCAGATGGTGGCAATCTCCACACCACCCACCAGCAGAGACAGCATAGTTTGTTTGCAGAAATAGCAGAGTTCTGCCAAGAAAGACCCTAAGACCCTCCTTAGAAGGACCAAGTAGTTAAGGTGTTAACAACTGACTGATCAAGGCAAAACAAACAAAAGAACCCCCGAGGCCTTCCCTCAGTGTTCGTTACTGAGGCAAGGATTCCACCCAGACGGCTACAGCTGAGGAATGGGGTCACTTCTGCCAGGATATCACTGACACAAATATCTCCTGGATTGAAGAAAAGCCTCTTGACTATAATGCAAATCTACCTTATTTGCCTTTAAAAGTAACACTGATCCTGTCTACACAGTTTTTATGACCTTAGAGCATCACAGGACTCGATCTGTATTCCCCACTCAGCTCACCTCTACCAGCAGAGAGGGATGCCGCTGCACGCTTTTTTCCAGAGGTTCCGGAGGTCCACGTAGACACATGCGAGCCAGAGACGGACCAGAAGATGCTCACCCTTTATTCAGACCAACCATCTACTCATTCTTCTTTCTGCTGAAAAGCAACTTCCCAACTGTGTCCAGATAGATAAATGGGTAGATGGACAGAGAGAGAGGGATGGATAGACAGGTATGTTTTTTTCTAAGATTAACAGGCAAGAGGGAGGCCTCGAGTGGTGTTAAGTACAGATTTTTTTTCCCCAAGGTGTTGCAGCAAACTGGAAGAGAGAAGCATCCGAGTCAACAGCCTTCTAAGCATGCCACCCGGTCTCCTCTTTCTTTTCTGTGGTTTACAGTAACTTGCTTTCTACCTGCCAAATAAATGGTGAGCTCAATGTCAGATTCTGGGGCTAGCTGTAATCAAACACACACTCTTTTCTTACTAATGCACTGGCAGGAAACTTAGAATCAGCAGGTTGATAAGCTCAGCCCCTTTGAAGTTCCAAGCACACCTAAATCCCAAAGCAAGTATTACGAACCCCTGGCAACAGACTGCCCGATGATGAACTACCACACGGAAGCATGAGCGTCTTCATCCAGCACGGATCTGCAGCAGCCTCCCACACCAGGTCTCACCCAGTGTTTGCTTTGTATCTCCTGTCTGACCCCAAGATGCTAGGAGTCCTCTCCCAAAGCCTGGAGTATCCCAAACCTGTCAACACCAAAGAACCCACGCCGCTCCCCCTGAGCAGGCCATGCACCTGCTTCTCCACTACCTGCCAGCCCAGCCCAGCCTCCCGCACGTATTTTGTCACCTCGGCCAACCATGGTAAGAACGGTCAGCATTTACTGAGCACTTACTCTGTACCAGGTACTATTCAAAGCACTCTGTGTATTAACTCAGAATCTAATTCCCAGGCCCCAAAGGAATTTGCTGGAGGGAGAGAAATATACTCTGGCCCAGAGTCCCACTTGGTTTCTAATCCCTATTTCTAGCTGTGCTATAAAGCTTACATAACCTAATTTGCATTATGCTGCTATTTTTAAAAAATCTCCAAAGATCACTGCTTCAAGCATCAATGGAAGCTGTTAGCTCTTACCTAAAATGATAATGTGGGAAAGGATATCTATTCTTACAACTAAGTCAACTTCAATTCTTGACTTAAAACAGACTTTCTGGAAGATGCTATTAGGAAAGGAAGGAACTTACATAAAAAGTACTAGCTCTGTGCTCTGTAAGTAACTGCTAGAGAGAAACACGTCAATATTGAACTCACCTCAGTGGTAGACAGCTTCCTGGCTCTGCAGGTTATTCATTTACTACCCATCTCCCTTCCCGGCCTCCTAGTAACACTGAGAAATCTCTGGTCAATGGATGGCATGGCCTCAGATGGTTTCAGAGTACAAGTCTGAATAGAACAGAACCTTTCTTGTTCTGGGTGACTTCAGAGGGACCACCCCCATCCCAGCACCACCAGGGAGGCACTGGCATACGCTGAATGGGAGTTGCAGGAAGACCACTCACAGAGCAGGTTCTTTTCAGCTTTAACTGCTCTCAATGTCCCTGATTTTTAGGGCTCTAGATTGCTAGAAATCTAACTGTTGGGGTTGGGGGGAAGGGGGCAGATCTCCTTAGTTCACTCCTCTCACTCACTACTGAAGATTTACCTCCACTGCAGTTATTAATGAAACCCAAGAAACAGGGAAATGATAATGAATGATTGATTATAAGAGTAAAATTTCCCTCATTTGTCATCAAAAAATGTGGTCAGTGTTTAAATGAACCACTTTTGTTCTTTGCTACACTATAAAAACTGGTTTTAAAGGACTGGGCTCTTTGTTATTCATTTCATTCACTGCACTTACGTGGACAGAGGTCCATGAACATAAACCAGAGTTGGTTTCAGGCTCTCAAAACTGCCAGGGAAATTTAAAATGAGTGAATTTCCAAATGATGCCCATTTTCAGTGATGTCAGAGGGCCCACATTATTAAATAATTTATAAATAAACTATTAACTAAGTAAATTATCTTCTGACACTGCTAATGCATTATTTGGCTCCCAACCTAGGATATTTACAATAGGCCCAATTCCACCAACAAGGAGACTCTCTGACTTAAAAGGTTTCCACTGGGCGGAGCCTGTTTCACTAGTACCCAGAGAAGAACCTGTCCCGTAAGGGGCACTTGGCTGTTTGATCAGGACTGGAATGTACTTGGTACTAGTCAACTAGACCTCACTCAACCTTTTTTTTTTTTTTTTTTTTCACTCAACCTTTTACAGATGCCGAAGCCACATTCAATGTACATACAGATTCTGTATGGGAAAAAAGTTGTTCCAGCAACCTTCAAAGTTAGCAATAAAAAGAAAACTACTACTTAGAGACAAATATAAAACATAAACTTCATTTTAATCTATCTATCTATCTATCTATCTATATATATCAAGTACAACCTTAGCACAAAACATCTAACACATATGAAATGCATTTATGGAATGAATACACATAATGAAGAAGCAAATCCTTTTAAAAATATTTGGCCTAACCCTCATATCTTTTAAATGAACTCCATGACGGTTCAGTCAGGTGGGAAATAAATCATCTACCTAACCTGGAAAAGACAGATGAATTGCCTTACATCTATTTGGTCTCTGCACACCAGGTATTTACCATTCTGAGTCTTGCCATAATTGGTTCTGCAAATACTTAGCTTAACTCAGTCAATTATATATTTTTCCATAGTTACCTTAATATTTTGGTTTTTTTCATTTTCTATTGCTTTTTTTTTTTTATGGCTTCTTGCTGCTGTTGTATTAGGGCATACAACACAGATCAGAGATATTCATTTCTCAGAGAAGTCTCTCTCCTTGAGAAATTGGCACTTTGAGCCTCAGCTTATGTAACAGCTACATATAAATGGGTCCTACCGGCACTGCTACCAACCTTGCTGCTTGTGAAATTCCAGCACTTTGGCCAAAAGAGTGCCCTGACGTAAAAATCTTCTTAGGTGAACACTTCCCACCACCGAATTCTTTTATTTAAACAGGTGTGTGTAATTCGCATATACGTTATAAGTTTCTATACACATACACACACTTAACTCAAAAGTGAAATGTCTCTCAAATAGAAAGTAATTATAAGGGTATTAAAAACAAAATGCTGAAAATAACTTTCACACTTAGATCATAAAAAATTTTAAAGTAATGTGATGATATAAGACCTAAGAGATCAAATACATCATATATGATTGTCATATATGCATGCTGTGTTCATCGATTTTTAATTTTCTCTTTAATCAGAAAATAAAAGAGCTTACCTTTGTATACTGAGACCACAGCTTACAGTCACTATATCTCAGCCTATTTTATACAAGTGATATGGCTACGAAGGTCCAAGGAGAACGAGAATAAAGTGAGATAAACGTGCTGAAAACTGCTTAAAAGTATTAACCTGAAATACACAGAGGATCCAACACCAGTTTAAAAAATACATTAACGAGGTATTCCCAGCTCTTCAATTAATAATGGTGAATGACTGATTCATGATTTTCAAACATTCACCCAAATTTTAAAAAAGAAGAAAAAGCTAACACCAGCAAAATCTATCAGTGGTTTGTTCCCCAGGTTAACAATTTGAGAGAGACTACAAACGACTCCAGGAGCCCTGGCTTCCCCGCACCATGCACCGCATCTAGTCAGCATGAGGTATGTCGGGAATCTATTGGACCAATTACCTTGCACGAGAGATGGGGTGCTCCCACAGCCTCAAGAAACACGGCTGCAGGCCACCTCCCTGGCTGGGTGCCAGCCCCCATGCAAAGAATATGGCTTCAAGGAGGACCCCTATCTCTGAGGAATTATAATAGCGCTAACTGACGCAGTCAGGAATGCAACTATTCAGTTTATGTGCTAAAAAAGTTTAAAAACTGTCAGAAGATAGCACAGCTCATACACTAATTCTAAGTTCTACATTGGTCTGTAGACTCCCCGACAAGAGACTAGGCTAGGAGGGGCTAAGTATATCCAGATATTGCTAGGTTTCCAAAGGAAAAGTTTTCAAACAGACACCATGGCTCTGAATAAAGTATTGCTCTTCTTTAAAATGCTCATTCACTGCTTTCCAAAAGGAGGTGTCAGAGTGCTGTGTCTGAAAGCTGGAAAGCCTCAGGGGGTCACATTGCTCTTAAGACTAAGACATAGAAATTGCCATTTCAAGCCAGACAACCTGATGGTTCTAGAAGTCAGAGAAGAAATCTTGAGGGCCCAAGTGAATAATAAATGGTGCGACGCTCAGAGGCTGGCAATAGGGGCTGTCAATGAAAAAACCACCTACAGTGGAGAAAAGAGCAGAGAAGCAAAACTTTATGTTAATTTCACAGAATTTGGTGAAGCCAAAAGCTTCATTTATATTTCTCTGCTCTTTCAGCTGTAAGTGGAATTTTCATTACAAAATGAAGGGGTGGGAAGGGTAAAGGGGGTGGGGGTAGTGGGAGGACACTTAATTCATTACAAGATTTAAACAGTTGAACTTGCATGGTTACCACTTCTAACAAAGGACTGACAGCTCAATTATTTTAAGTAAAGCAGAGAAATGTAAAAGTTTGCAGCAACTGGGCAGGTTTACAACATGGTTAGTAACTTCCAACAAACAATAAAAAAAAAAAAAAAAAAAAAAAGACTTGGTAGAAACCATTTGAAATGACTGCCATCATGTTGGAAAACAGCACAGCTCCATTTTCACCATTATAGAGGGGTTGAGTTATGAAGCTGAGTCAGCTACTTCAAAAGAATTTTCTAAAGAGAAATCTCCAAAGAGATTCCAACTTGGAATGCAAATTTGACAATCAATTTCAAATAACAATACAGCTGCAGCTGCCAATTAATAGTATTCCAAAAACAAAGAGGACTGTTTGTAAATATTTAATTAATAAAAAATGGACACTACCAGCCATGCTTTTTCTTCTCAGTGATGGCTCTGTTTCATCCATAGGTCAGCAAAACAAATCAATGAAACATGAAAACTCCCAGCTGAGATGGGCCCTCTTGTGTACGTCTAGCCACTAATGCACAGGATGAGAATGGTAAGTTCACAGCTACTTCCAGCAAGTGATGAGGTTTTATTAAAGTATCACCCACCACTAATAAAGACAAAAGGTCAAGGAGCAGAAGTAACAAGCATGGTGTAAAAACTTTATTTCTGATAAGTAACACTAACATTTGTTTTAAACTATCTGTTTCATTCTCATTTAGCGGTCCCAAAGAAATCCGGTACATAAATTTGCCGTATTTTGTGAAGCCCATTCTCAGCGATGGGTACTGTTCAGCTCCAAAAAAACAGAAATGAAGAAAGACGAGGAAAGCTAATTCATACTAAAAACGGACATTTTTAAGACACAGCAACTTGTAAATCTCAACATGGGACCACACTGTTGCCTTCATGGGGGTGAGTACCTTAATGAAACCATTACCTTCTAGTAACATCATAGGCTTCCAAACAAGGTGAGAATGCAAGTGGAAGACTTAGGTCTGCACCCTTTACAGAACAGCACAATGTTACCGACTGATCATTTTTCACCAGCTTAATTAGGTGTCTTAAAAAATAAATGCTGACCCATGGCTGAAACCTGTCACTTTTCACAGCAGCACTCAACAAGAACTGGGACAATCGAAGAGCAAGTTTTTATGGGGACCCTGTTGCTGCTTTAGATTCTGATGTAATTGAAGAGGATAAGAGACCCTTCAAAGAATCCCAGAAAAATCGCTAATCTTCTCTCTGCATGAAAAAAGCCAGGGAGTGAACACAGTATCTTACAGAGTGAAGAAGGCCACAAGAACAAGAGAGGGTGATTGATCAATTAATTTATTATTTTTTAAAACTTGGAAATTCGGAAACTAAAATAATCACATTCCTCCTTCCCCATCTCTGGGTAGTGCCATCACTTTAATAAGTAATGCTCAGATAACAGAGTAAACCTTTATCATGGGGATGCCCTTGTACAGCAGGAGTACAAAGGGCTTACAAAAGTAAACAGACTGGCTCAAACTAACAATCGCCTTTGCTTTGTTTTATCAGTTTGGTTACAAATGAATGGGTTTCTAGGGCTAAGTTATTATTAGTTTTCAATTCTTTATAATTTGATACCAAAACATATCAAAAATAATAAGCTAAAACAATATTCAAACCCATATTTTATTGGCTTTAATTACACACTTCAATATTTACAAAGTTAAAGTTTAAATGAAAAGTCTCTATTGTATTAAAAAAAATAACTACAGCCCGAATTAAAGTGCCCTGGGGCAAATACATATCAATCAGCTAAGCATCAGTGACTGCATCAGGAACCAGGCAGTACTCTGTGTTACAACAAAGCAGTTTATTTGTGATCAGTGTTTGAGACTCTATACATCCTTCACGAATTTAATTTTACATAATCTGATACTCCTCTTAAAACTTAAACTTTGAACTGCTAGACTTATTTCCCTAGAACAGAAGGGCTGGTATAAGTTATTTTCTGGAAATGAGGTACCGTTTCACAGAACTAGTTTCTTTTTGTTTGTTTGTTTTCAAGTTTTAGAGAACTAAATTTGCATTTGTTAAAATCAAAAAGTAGGAAAGATGTTCTTTACAAATAATTTTGATCAAGTATGTGTTCAAAGAAAGCAGGATAAAAAGGCTTTTTCTCTAACATTCTGTATGTACTGTATTGTTCAATAGGAATTAGCTTCTGTCATTTGCTAAAAGAATGAGTAGTGGGGAACAGGATATGTTGGGAATTTCATAACGGGTAACAGAACCATTCTCTTGGGTAAACCTACAGAGAAAAGAAACGGAGAGGACTCCAAATAAGTTTAATAATCCAATAAAAATTTCAGGTTAAAAAAAAAAAAAAAGAATCTTACAGTAATTATCATTAACCTTTTCCAGATTAGTCAGTCAACATGTACCATTATGGAAGAGGCCCACAAACTTTGAAGTTACTCTTAATATTTTAATAATATTTTCCACTCAAAATTAAGATGGCTACATCATAGGAAGAAGGATATTCAAAAAGGGATTTCATCGGAGTGAACTGTCGTGAATTATAAAGCTCAAAAGCAATGCTATTGATTAATATTCTGAAGTGACTCTCAATTTGGCACATCACATATTACAGGAGAAACAGGGACGGTCAAGATTCACAGCACAGCTTTCTGTGCAGGCCTCAGATCCCCAGAAAGACAGTTCCAACTGGAGTCGTGACCAGGTGTTTATCTTAACGGCTACTGCCAATATTGGCATGGCAAATCTGGAAAGATTAATTACTTTCTTAATTTTGTAATTAATGAGTTCTTGTGGCCTCACAAACTTCTGCATACTCAAGCATGATTTGAAATGTGATCCTTATTTCTATTCTAATATTTAAGCTACGGAGAAATCACAAAGCAGCAACAGCAGGTATTCGAGAGCACCAGATGATCAGAGGGAAATTACCCCACATGCAACAGCTTTACAAAGGCCAAAAGACATATTTACCTTACAGCCAAAATAAAGCATCGTTTTAGTAGGTTGGCATCACAGTAACATTTAAAAACCAAATCTTTTATGTGAAAAATGGGGGCATTAAATTTCACCAGCTTTGGAAGTCAGTTATATGGTACATGGGAGTGAGGAGCCTTCTGAAGAGGGGGCTCAGAGGCCGCAGGGTGAAAGTATAATGTTAGAGGAAAGGGAAGAACAAGAGACAAAAACTAAAAAGACTGAGGAAAAACGTGAATGTGCCTTAGAGCCTAGATATACAAGTGTTTTAAAGAAAAAAATTAAGCTCTAGCAAACCTGTACTAAAGAACATGGGACTTACTATGTCTAAAAGAAAGACACAGACTTAAGGACCTACCCTAGGAGGCAGACGCTTTGGCTCTCACACAAGACATATTACAATGAGTCTAGTGAGTCAAAACGTATTTGTAAACTGACCAGACCTAATTCACAGGAAGGATGAGGTGGTCAGGGTATCCAGAAGTTGGCTGAATGGTAAAAGCAAATTGCCAAATCAAAAGAAGCTAGAGAGCTTGAATTCAGAAGAAATTCTAAGCGGCAGCATATTCTTGTATGGGGAGGCCCTGGCCGAACCTGAATGTGTCAGTGGAGACATTCAGTTAAGGAGGAAACTCCAGACTCTGCTTTCAGCCTTAGAGGAAACTCACCCCAAACGTCTGAGCCTTCCAGCTTCTCCACATCTTTCCAGGATGTAAATTATCTATCTTAATAGGGAAAGCGGTCAAACTGTTCACTTTCTACTTATTTCTACAGCTAGGAAATCAGATGAAGCTTCAGTTTAGCAGTGTCTTAAAGACCCATAATTTTCATCCAAACAAAAATGGGAAAGCTGATGCATGAGAGAAAAAGCATAATGAAAGGTCTGAGGCTCGTGTGGAGGACTAATGCCACAAGTAGCAACACAGTCAAGGTCCTTCTCTTCTGTGTGCACACACGCCCAGCCTGGGGTCGCATTGGTGCACACAGGTGTGCACCCACACACTCTAACACTCACATGCATTCTCTCACATGTGTGCATACACACTCGCGTTCTTTTTTCTCTCAATGACAAACATCCTACAGATGGCCAACTCTATACCACATAGCACCCGAGTTAGGAAAAATGCCTAAGAAAGCATATCACTGACTCCAAACCTACTGCCTCCATTGCCACATAAACCTCATTCAAAAGTTATCCAAAGGGCCACTGAGGTTCATTTCCGCATCTGCCTTTGTTTTTTATTTTTGGAGGGAGAGGAGCTATTCCTATGATTTTTCTCACTGTACTACACAGACCTTCTGCAGTAAGCACTTCAGTAACTGCTGTAGATACCCCCTCATCACTCTCTAGGTCTTGTTCACTCCATCTCTACAGCAAAATTCATGAAAAAGGATGACAGCTACAAATTTGAAGTGAGTACTTCCTATCTCTAACTCAAATCACCTACAGTTCACACAGTTTCAAACCAGAAACTTAAATGTAGCTCTATAACTGGCAGGCAGCCAAGCTAGAAACTGGGTATGGCCCTTCAGTAGCCTTTGAATGGAGTATAAGTTGGCTGTAAGAAGAACTACTTAAAATATTTAATTTCAATATGGTCAGAAACAGGCAATTAGAACAAGCAGTCCTTCAATCAGGCAAAGCAGAGAGAAGAGCAACTCCAACCAAACCAAGAACCACAAGGTTGTGGCATTTTCAACGGGAATTTAAGTTGGGCCACTAGAATAAGTAGGTCTGAGATCCTCCAATTCATTTAAAGAAACCCTAGATACAAACTGTGCTTTGGATTGCTGTGCAGAGTGGCTTAAGAGGAGAAATCAGTAAGATGGTGTACATACCATAGGCAGGGGCAGCTGTGCTGTAACCATATGGTGTTCCATAGCCTGGTGCAAAGAAGGAGAAAGCACATCAGTCCAGGAAAAAGGGCAGTCAGCACTGGCCCAATTCACAAGGACCACCTGGCCCGGCACCTTGGGCCCCAAGGACTTCTTCAAGGTGCTGGCTGAACCAGAACCCTTCCCAGAATGGCCCGAGTCTACCGATTCCTCCATGCCTATGTAGAGTGGAAGCTTTTTACTATGGCCTACCAAGCTCTCCTGACCTACCAGAATATCCTGTTTCTTTCTCACTACACTTACCACATTGTATTATAATTATCAACTCTTTGTCTGTGTTCCCCCCTAGAATGGCAGAGACTCAAGTCTTATACATCTTTGCATCACTTGAACCTAGCAGAATGTCTGGCATATAGTAACCACTCACAAATTTAATTTGTTCAACAAAAGAATACTTAGAACCACTCAAATTACCAATTTCTCACAGTTGGAAAATAGGAATTTCCAAGTCTTTTTTCAGAAAGCAGTGACAGAGCAGGCTAAGCCTCAACTGCCACTGAAGAGGGCGCACAGATCAGGCTGTGGGCTCGAGGGCAAGGTCCATGTCTTGTTGAAATCCGAATTCTGGGCCCCAGCACAGGGTCTTTCAGTAAATATTGTTAAAATTGACATTAGCATCTGGTGCCTATGAAGAAGGCTCATATTATCAATAAAGTACAAAGAACACAAAAGTTTTTGAACCATTTAGTTCTGGCACTAGTTTCTTATATGTCCTTAGATATGTAACCTCTGAGTTGCCGCTTTCATCTATAAAATGGGAAACCCTCCAAGCTACTTTATAGTTTTATAGGGATTAGAAATACTACGTTAATAGAAATGACAATCTTTAATTTTTCAGTAAAATGACTTTAAAAAATATAAATACTGGGCTTCCCTGGTGGCGCAGTGGTTGAGAATCTGCCTGCCAATGCAGGGGGCGTGGGTTCGAGCCCTGGTCTGGGAAGATCCCACATGCCGCGGAGCAACTGGGCCCGTGAGCCACAATTACTGAGTCTGCGCGTCTGGAGCCTGTGCTCCGCAACGAGAGGCTGCGATAGTGAGAGGCCCGCGCACTGCGATGAAGAGTGGCCCCCGCTTGCCACAACTAGAGAAAGCCCTCGCACAGAAACGAAGACCCAACACAGCCATAATAATAAATAAATAAATAAACAAATACTTTAAAAATATAAATACTAAATCACTTGGGTAAATCTCTAGGAAAAACTGGTTTCTAAAATAGAACAAGGGCACAAAATCTACATGGGCCCTTCACATTGTACCCAAAACAAATCAAGCTTTTTTACTTTACAGTCCCTTTTTCTATAATCATTTCTGCTGCTAGAATGATTTTTTTTTTCCTTCTTCTCTAGCTGACCAACTGCAACTCATCCTTTAGGTATCTATCACCTCCTCTGTAAAGTCCCCCAGGCTTGCTGTTCACTTTGCCCACCCCACATCACAGCTTGCATCATATTACACGGTACTTTCTCAAGTGTCTGTTCCTACCCCATGTGACCCCAAGCATTCACAGGGGCAGACGCTAAGTGTTGGTCATCTTTGAATGCTCAGATCTAAATCTCGTTTGAGATAAAACATTCAAATATATGTTGAATAAGTAAATTGCTTTTGGGGACTAACTGAAACATTTTCTTAGAGATAAAGTTTTTCACTTTTTAGTCTATACTTAAGTCATATAAAACTGGGAGTTGTACAACTTAGTCTTTAGTGCTCACTAAATCATATATTTCAAGAGGACACAAGGCAGTTGAAATAAGCAGTAGGAAATATACAGTAGGAAAAGTATCAGAAGCCAAAAAAAAAAAAAAAGATTAATGCTTAAAAAAGAAGGCTGTATATCAAATCTATTCCAGGAAAAGGTAGCTGGTTGGCTAAGGCTACAGTTTCAAAGGTTTTACTAAAACCTCCTTAAAGAGATGAAACTATAACAACTAAGCTGGCCACTAATGAGGCCACTGGGGTTCTAATCCTGACTTCACGTCTCACTAAGGTGACTCTGAATTGCACCTGCTATTTAACCTCTCTGAGCCTCAGTCTTCTGCAGAAACTGATGGCAGAGGAATGTAATTAAATAACATATGTAAAAATACTTACTATACTCCCTGCTGCACAAAATACACTCTGCAAATGGCATATAACCTATTCATAATCCAAACTGACCTAATCTGAATCTTCTCTAGGCTATAAAAGAACTTCCTTTTTAAAAGCTTCAGAAGACAGGCCTTTCACAGAGGTCAGTGCAATGATGTAAAAGAGGAGCTACTACAGAGCAGAGAGGCAGACAGCAGGATTCCTCTCACAATCACTGCCACTAGCTGATGGCTGCCGACCCCTCGCGCGTGAGGGAAACGTCCCATGACCCAGCAGCTGGACAAAACTGGATGAGCACGTCACCAAAGGCAAGAGAGTTCACCTCAATAACCTGCCTACTACTGTTTAATGAAAGCTGCTTCCTTTAAATAAGACATTAAATGAGGCAAAAAAAAAAAAAAATTAAATTTCCATAGAAATAGTGAGATGCACAGAAAAATGTCTTAATTTTGGACACACAAAAAGTATCAAACTGTAACCACCCTCTCACGCTGTCTTTCAGCACGCTCTGTCTCCTTCAATGGTGCCACCATCCAATCTACTTCCTCCAGCATAAGATCCTGGGAGGGACCTGAAACCTCACTCTGTTTCGTTCTCCACATTCAATCCATCAATTCTGCTTCTGAGGTTCTTCCATCTGCTCACTTCTTGACCCCTATCTACTTCCCTACACCCCCTGGAGATCCCTCCATGGCCTGTAGTCTAGTCTCTCAGCTTACAAAAACCTTCTACTTTGTCTTGGCATGCCGACTTCTGTCCCTACAAGCCGTTCTTCACGCTACAGAGAGTGATCTTTACAAATAAAGTCTGAAAGTCTTATCTCCTTACTCCTCTTAGAACCCTTCATGACTTCCCCCATACTTAGGTGCTAAGACCAAAATCCAAACCACAGCCTCCAGGACGGGACTGAGTACCCACTTTAGCTCAAATTCCGCCCCCCTTCACCCACACACAGTGCTCTCCACGCTACAGACATGTTGGCCTCCTCCTAATTCTTCAAATGAGCCAAGTTCCCTCCTACCAGCACCATAGGGTGCTGATGTGCTATTCCCTCTGTGTGCGGTGTTCTTCCGTCCCAATCTTCTCTGAGTTAACTCCTACTCATTCTTCAAAGCTCAGTTCAAGTGTCACATCTTCAGGGAAACCTTCGAGTCCCCGACAGACTAGACCAGGTTTCTCTGTCACGTCCCCTCAGAGCATCGTGCCCCTCTCCTTCATCACAGCAACTCAGTCAGTCGTGAGTATTCCATTAGTATGTCTCACCTTTAGACCAAACACTGCAGGAGAACATAATCCATGTCTGCTGTGTGTCAAAGCAGGCACACAATATTTGAGTAAGAGTACACATTGTTTATATGACACATCTTTGAGCTATGCCCCTACTGGGATCAACTTCTAGAAGCTTAATTTCAAAGCCACATCATCCACAGAACTTCCCAAAAAGTCTAATTCTTTCTTAGAAAAAAAAAAAACACAACCTAAGTGAACTTCTTAAGAGTGTTATGCAAAAAAATAATGACGGGATAAGACCCAATCTTTATGACAATTTCATTTTGATCAACAACTACTACTGGTTTAGTTGTCAAGTTCAAAGTTCCATACTTGCAATATTACAGAGAATTTGATTTTAATGAGACAGAGGTACAGCTACTGCTAAGATGATACAAGGAAGAGAACAGAAGGCAAGCAGAGGGCATCTTTTCCCATCTTCCTCAAGCCATGTGGTGAAATGGAAAGAATATAAACTTTGGAACTAGAAACACCTACACTCAAATCTTTGCTCTGCTATTTACAAGATGTCTCACACTGAGCTAGTTGCCTTACCTCCCTAAAACTTAGTTTCCTCACACGGAAAAATGGAAACAATTTCTACTTGAGGAAACACTGTGAAGATTAAAAACAATTAAGTGAAATCATTTATATGAAAGTATCTAGTGTATACTCAGCTCTAGATAAGTAAGTTCCCCCTTTCCTCTTTGTGTACTTCTTTAGCCCCTGATGGTTCCCCAACATAGAGTTAAAGAAATGCTAACATCGCCGGGCTTCACCCCAATTAAGTAGCTCTTACCAGCCATTTTTCTCACCTGTGATACCCAATCTGTCGTCTACGTCCCCACCGAATACACTCTGCTCAGCTATCCAAACTCCCCAATCTGTGGAATATCTTTGGGCTTCCTCATTGTCAAAATATGTCCCCTCAACTAAGCACAGTACTCCTCATCTGTCACCTCCCTCCAGAAAGCCTCTAGTCACTCAGCAGATTCCAGGAGAAAACCTGTAACATTCTGTAGATTCTCTTCTTTTGAAATTCGGTGCACACCCATCCTATACCCATATTATGTTTCCAGAAACCCTGTATAACCCTGGAAAATAAAGGAGAGGCTGTTCTTGGAACTCTGGCCCAGAAAAGGAGGCAGATGTCTCACAGGATGCACTATACCTGGAGCTATGTAGCCAGGAGCAGCTGTGGCCCCAACAAAAGCTCCCCTTGTTAGAGTTCCTCTTCCTCTGCCCCGAACAGCTTGGACTGCTGCGGACACAGCTGTATTCACAACACCCTTTGCCTGTTAAAAATAACACATTTCATTACTGAGAGAAATAAGATCATCTCATCAACTTTGTAATGCATAATTACTCTATGAGAAACTTGAGCCTGTACATGAGATTAGTCGTCTATGACCTTGAACCTTCAATTTATAATCTGTAAAATGAAAATGACATCTATCTTACAGAGTTGTTCTGGAGAAGATGCTGGCACAGAGAAGTATGCAAAATAAATTCTTCCTTTCACTTGAGGGTTACCCAGAAAGAGTTCGTTTTCTGCACACAAATTTCAGCAGTCAAATTACATCCAAAGTCATTTTAGGCCTGACTAAAGCAATTACACACACTTGATACCTAGGTTCAAAATTTACTGAATTCTCCCCCAGCAAACAAAAAAATACCACAACAAACTACCTGGAGTTAGCTGTGAACCTGAATGGGGTTTTAAAAAAAAAGAAAAGGAACTAAGACAGGAAGACCAAAGGTGTGGATGCCAGTTCCTGATGTAAGTAACTGAGACCTCAGGAAGGTCATGCAATTCTGCTGTGTGTGCGTGTGTGTGTGTATCAATTCTGGTGTGTTTGTGTGTGTGTGTGTGTGTGTCAATCACCTCTGAAGTCTCTTCTTGCTCTAAAATGCTATGGGACTCTGGTAAAGTCACATAATCTCTATGGGAGTCTCCCCACTAATTGCAAAATGACAATTATGATACCCACTTTGTTTTCCTTACTTCAGAGTAGAAAGAGCAACTGAGAAAATAGATACAAAACTCTGAAAAGTAGAATAGATAAGGACAAAGAGTAATGGTACACAAGGCTGCTAGAACATTCCTTTCCAAAACTGAAAATTTAAGAAATAAGAAAATATCTAGTTTTAAATTACATATTATATTTACTTTTTAATATAAAGATGCAATAAAAACTCAAGCTCAAAAAACTACTAATACTCCCTGCTATAACCAAGCTGCAGGGAAGGAGGTGCAGAGCCTCAAAAGCATTGTACGATCAAGTCAACAGCATCTCAGACAGCTTAAATAGTCAGTGCATATACACATTTATCTCTCATTGAAAAATCGTAGGATAGCCTCTATAACTGGGTAGAAGATAGTTTCAAGGTCGAATGTATCGTGCACAGAGAACAGCCATTTTTTCCTTTTGGCTGAAAAAAATCCAACCAAAATAGACTGCTTCTTGGCTGTCAAGCACATTGAACACGTGAGTTTTATAGCTTTTAGTATGGAAAATTTTTAAAAATGAGTGAACTTCATGCGGGCATTTTTTTTTTTTAAACACAGCTTAGTCAAATATAGTCAGAAAGTAGTAATCTGGCAGCAGCAAAGTGACTCCACACAAATCAAGCTCATGTCTCCTAGAACCAAACCTAACTACCTAATAAGTATCTGCACATAGCATAGGCTTTTTTAAACACTAAAATTAACTGACCCATATACAAGATGTAACGCATGAGAAAAACACACCAAAACAAACAAGGTAACAATTATCCTTCTACTAATTTAGAACATATTCTAGAAGATTTTAGAAAAAGAAAATCCACTTATCCTCTCTCTACATGTATACCACTGCAATTTAAACGCTTTATTTGTATTTCATCTCAGTAAAAAGTTCGTTTTTTGTTTATATTTTGAATTCTAGAATATAAGCAGTGTTTATTATAGTACATACAAGAAGTTTAAATTAACACAAAACAAATTTCTAAGATGGATATAATATACAATAGGAGCATGCCAATGGTCTTTCGAAGGAGAAGAACCAGGTTTCAAAGGGAACCCTTACCATCAATTAGCTATGTTACTACAAGCGGTATCTTAATGTGTTCAAGCCTCATTTCCTCATCTATAAAATGAGAGCTATTCTAACCTCTTATAATGGACTTCGCATATGCATATTTAACACAGAATCTTAAATAATCTAAGCTTCCTTCTATTAGTCTAAACATTTTTCTTGACTTGTTCCTATCACATAATATATTCAGACATTATTATACCAGTATTCTCCACAAGGGAGAGAATGTGTCTTATAGTTAACGTATCTCCTTTTCCCTCACAATCGTGCACATGGTATATGTCTAGAAAATATTTTTGAATACGTAAATGAATGGATAGGAGAATCTGTTATTCAAAAGCGTGCAATTAGGAGGCCATCTTTTCTTACTGCAACCCTTGTTACAATCCTGGGCCTTTAGCAGCTCTAACATTTCCAATGTCGGTAATGAACAGAAGCAACAAAGGGTCAAGTTCTACTGTGACGCCCTCAAAGGAAAACCCAAAATAAATAATGCAAAAGGACAAAACTGGAAAGGAAATGGAAGAGCACCTGCAGACTGTGATGAGAGTAAGCCCCAAATATTCTTGGCAGCTTCCCTAAACTAAACAAATGCTAGTATCTCATTAAAGTCCCAACCCTCCAACACTCTACCTCTTCAAGAATGACCTAAAGCCCCCAAATAATGCTAATAGTCTCTTTTTAATATATAATTTGCCTAAAAGACCACAGAACAGAGAACCACTAATCATATTTCTATTATTCATGATCAAACCCAAAGAAAAGGTTGCCAAATCCAAGAAAAAGAAGTAACTTTAGGAAAACCTGAAGTGGCACAAAGACAGGAAAGGAAATTTAATTCTGGTAATATCTTTCAAAGGTTTAATGCTTAACTCATACCTGAGGGATAATCTTCTTTTTCTTATTATTTGCTGCATTGGGTCCAGAAAACAGCTTCTCCAGGGCAGCTAAAGCTGCACTTGCCTTTGCCACTTTCTTATTTGGACCTGCACCTCTGAATTTCTGTCCATCTACTTCTACCTAAAATTAAGAACAACACTCTGCAATTATCCCATGCAATTCCTCTACACAGTTGTAATTTAAATGTATCACAACACAGAAAACACCAGAAGTCAAACAGTACCATAAGATTTGACTCACTCTAAAGCTTTTTTATATATAAGCTCAGGATATCCTATGTCTTTGAGGGGAAAAATAAGGTTGGCTTGTATCTAGGTACACACCTCCATTACAAAGCGTTTGTCATGGCTTCCACCAGTCTCCGAGATGAGTTCATACTTAAGACCTCTTCTTTTTTCATTGAGCTCCATTACAGGATTTTTGCCACTTGCTGTGAGGATAGGGCCCTGAGTTCTTACCTAAAAGGAGGTTCAATCAAGTAAATTTTTAGAGTATTAGATTTCGTATTAATACAATTATACTACGTCTCTGTTGAAAAAGAGGCTCAAGAATTGTACTTTAAAGCATTCAGGGGCTAGGATGCATGATCACTTCTGTATACAAATGGCAAAATATCTTTAAAGGTATCGAAATTCTACAAGCAGTAAACATCACAGTAAGTCATCTGGCCAGCCTGCCGTGGAAGCAGGCTGTCTCAACAGATCAGTATTCAAGAGCAGTGTAGCCTTGCCATCACATGGCACTCCAGGGTCTGATCTGGGGTGTTCAAGATCTAAGAACAATACTCTAAATGACTGACAATGTAGGTAGAACAGTTGAGATTCACATGACACCTGAGCATTCACTGTTTTTCATCTTTAGGATTAGGAAGAAATAACTCTAAATTTGGGAGACGGAAAGAAAATGTGCCTACACACCTCTCAGTCTCTCTAAAGAGATTTAACGGCACCTAGAGTAAAAACAATAGGCTACAGACTATGAATTCTGAAATTTAAAAATAATAAAAGCAGTCATTCCCTGACCTCAAGGAGCTAGAGTATAGAAGGAAGGATTGATCCAATCACTGTAAAACAATGTACATTATAGAGCCCATGTATATTATGGAAACACAGTACAAGGAATCATTTTCTAGGGCAAACAGGATAGTTTTCCTGGAAGTGACATGCAAACCTGACCTTAAAAGGTAAGTACCAGACCATGAGAAGGAGAAAACGAAGGAGAAGGGCATTCTGGACAGAAGAAACAGCCATGCAAAGGCCCAAAAGAAAGAAAGACCATTTGTTTGGGAAATGGCAAGAAGTTCCATTTGGCTGTATTAAGCGAGTGAGGAGAGGAAAGCAGAACCAGATTAGAAACACTCTTGATGGAGCCAAATCATAAAGGACTTCAAATGTCATGCAAATGAGCTTCAACTTTATCATGGACAATGGGGAGCCACTGAAAGACTTAAATCTGGGTAAATTCACAATTAGACTAGAAAACTGCTCTAGGAGTGGTGGAAGGAACTGACATAAGGATAAGACTAGAGGAAGAGAAGTAATTCACGTAAGAGTGTGAAGGCTCAAACGAAGAGAGAGGCTAGCACCAAAAATAAACCACAAAACACCACAAAACTATAATTTTAGAAAGGAAAGACCCAACGACTGAGCACTTTTTGAGGTTAGAGGGCATGTCTGTAATTCTATCCCAGTAATTGCTCAAGAAATGCTGAACAAAAATGAATTATTACATATAATAGGATTTTCATGTATGTAAACCTAATGGACAGCAAGATTCTCTTAAAATACTCTACGCTGATTTAAAAAGTGGTTGATGCTATAAAAGTGAAACACTGGACAATTTTTAAAGACAATTTTAATAAACATTCCTGGGTCTTTTGCAATAAACCACTTCTTGAAGAGTTTTTAATAATCTACATCTTTTTAATTTCAAGGCAAATTTCTGGAGTCCATCTTTAAAAGGTAATGAGTAATTTCTGAAACTACCCTATGATTACCCTATGGTAATCACTCCTTGCTTTCCAAATCTGAAATCACTTTTATAAAAATGAGTCAAGATAAAAATATTTGCAGTTCTAATCAATTATTACTATTTTAAATGAAGAATAAGAGCTTTCTCCCCTCCCCATTACTAGATTATACAGAAGCAAAGCAGAGATGGATTCACAACCAGAACCTCCACATACTCTCATAACTGCTATTAGTTTAGCCCACACTGCTCTCTTAATTCCCTTTGAACTTAACAGTCTGTACCTCATAATTAATGCGCTCTTTTTCTCTTACTATTTATAACACTGCCAGCAAACCATCTTGGCCTGCCTGTGACAACCACTTATGAATGACTGGTCCTCTCTAAAGCCAGGTGCCATGTCTTCTATCCTCCACAACATCACATGAGGAGTCAGGCATGGCTTTCACAGGCCTCAGCCCCATCAGTCCCCACCATACAGGCCCACCTGGTACTTCTCAAACATTTACTTTCACAACTCCAGGTATTATACCTCCTATTCCTTGGCCCAGAATGCCTTCTTTCCACCACTTCCCCACATAGCAAAATCCTACTCATCATCTGAAACCAAGCTCACAGTTCACTCCCTTTGATTTTACATGTGTGTACATTTCGTAATCACATCCTCCTTTGAGATTTTACATTATATTCATTTTGCAATCACGGTGCTTATCACATTACATCATAATTATGAGCGTATCTTTTGCCCTTCTATCCTGAGAACATCTTAAGGCTCTGGACACAATTTCTGCAGCATCTAGCAGTAAGCAGGTACTAAAAGGGGACAAAATTATAGTCCACTAAGTCCTTGATAGATACTCATTCTTACAAATGACACTTTTTAAAATTTAATGTAAGCTCCTGCGGTTACTTTAAAGCCAATTTTTCTTATGTAGAATGCAATAAGCAAGGGCCCCATGAATTCCCAAATAAGCCATGTATACTCAGTACTTGGACTTTTGTCTCCTTCTATTATCTGTGACAATACGTCATAGGTCAGGACTTGCTCAAGAGTCTGAGGAACATACTAAATCAGACGCCCTCTTTAGGGCTGGACCAACTCAGTGATGACCCCACTGACCCCCACAGCTTAGCACAAATTTCGAATAATCCTAAATTTCCCCATTAGATTTTTTTTTTTAAGTTTGCAAACATACATACATACACATATTCATTCATTCATTCATTCATTCGTTTATAGCACAGCAGCTTGTGGGATCTTAGTTCCCCGACCAGGGATGGAACCAGGGCCCCCTGCAGTGGAAGCATGGGGTCCTAACCACTGGACCGCCAGGGAAGTCTCTAGATCTTTTTGTTTTTCACTCTTCAGTTATTGTTGACGTTCCTGATACATTATGATTGTGAAATGCTGGAAGCAACTCCCATGGCCAGCAAAGGAGAAATGCTAGTTAAATTAGGATACATCCATGTGTTGTACAGTATACAGTTATGTTTACAGCGATTTTTAGAGTTAAGTGAAAAAACAAGATGTAAAACTGTATGAAAGTATGATTGCCTTCATAAAAAATACACATAGAAAAAAGGCTGGATATAAATAAAGCAAAATATTAATAATGGCTGCCTCTGGAATACATATACTTGTATATGCTTTTGATTGTCTCATTTATACTTCTCCATACCTCTCAAATTTTTGACAATGAACATACATTACTTTTCTTCCAAGGAAAAAAAAAATGTAAGTATACCTCTAAGGTACTGGAGGTTTCAGTTGTAGAATTTCCAGTATTATTGCTTGAGTTTGAAGACACTGTTTCATTTTTGCCTTCATTATCTGACTTTTCATCGGAACTCATACATTCAATATCTGCATCAAAGCCCGTTGGGTATCCCATTGCCTGCAGTACCTGTACAAATTACATTAAGATTCAGTTTTATTCAAACACCAGACACCACAGAGAATAGATGAAATATTGAGAACAACAGTTTCAAACCCACAACATTTGAAACCATGAAACACCCTGCAGAAAGAGAAAGATGGTGCTAAATCTATAAATCCTTGGTTAAAAAAGTTTTACCTACCAGAGTGTCACCATGGAAAATGGGGGAAACCTCCTCAGAGTAATTAGGTTTAAATAACGGATAACAGAAATGCAAACCTGAGGCTACTCTGGGTTCATTTAATTTGGAGATGAGAGGTAGAGAAACAGAATAGCCAAGTTCAACCAGTGAGATGAGGGGGAAAGTAAAATCGCACACTATGAAAAGTACACTAGGCTAAAAAGGAAAACACGTGATGGTCTAACTCTTTATTTCTCCTCTGGTCCTCAGTTTTTCAATTTGCAAAACAGGAAGACTGATTAATTGACCTCTAAGTTCTATGACTCAATCCAATAGGGGAAATTAGCACAGAAGGGAAATCAAGGAGTTTTCTTTACCTTGGAGCCAATATGCCTGTTAATTACAAAATTACATCTGAAGCTTTCTACTATCCATCCCTTTGGCTTTCCACTTAAACCATAATCGAGACTTGAAAGAAAAGATTCAGTCTCTAGGTTTATTCTCTACCACTAAGTGAACCAGGAACAAGTTTAGGTTTGTATCTCCATCCCTGCCTCTCAAGGCCCAGTTACATTATGGCTTCCCCCAATGTTCACTCTTCTTATATTTCTACTCATGCCTGGCATTTCTCATCTTTTTTAAAATACAGTTTTCAGAACAGTGTGTGTGTTTGTGTGTTTTGTACACCTTTTAATATCTCCTTCCAAGTTAAACTGCTTTTTAGATGTTTGCAGAAGAATATGTGCACTAGCATTTTTATAAGCCTCTATCAAACTGGTTGACACTGCATTGTCAGTTACTGACTTAAAGGTCTGTACCAGAACTAGGTTCCTAAAGATCCCTATATTTGTTTTAGCTTTTGACTAATGTTTAAAGTTGCTGGAGTGTAAAAGCAACAGCATATTTCTTTATAATCCCAACTATACCCAATAGGTGTCTCAAAAAACTGTTACGGCTGCCACACAAATGAGAAGCCAAACAGCCTAGCCTTTATAAACAATGGCATTCTGTACAAAGGATTCTGCCAATATAAATAAAATATTACTCTAAACAAAAAATGGGCAGAAGTAGACTTCTGTACCTAGAGAACTTGAAATTAATTTACCCAATTCATATGGAGAACTTGGCATTCTGTTGAACGTTTCAAATCGTAAATAAATTCCTTATATTCATTGGGAGTAAGGCCAAGAATACTTCTGTAACATCGTAAGTTCTAAGAGTACTCAGGTAGGACTTCACACTAAGTACACTAACATCGTTTGCTTATACCCTTGTCAATATTTATAAAGAAAACACCTTCTCCACTGCCTGAGTCCTGCAAATATGCTCTCCCTAAGAAATCGCGTCTCAGAAGGAATAGTTATCAGTCTGGAGTTAACATCAGGCTAACACAGGCTGCAAGTCAAAAGCCAAGAGTCCCAAAGAAATTTGATTTGTTTACTCCAAAACAACTAAAGACACACAGTTTCCCAATTTAATACAGACAGTTAAAAGTCTAATGTGAATTATTTAACACCACTTCTCTCTGCCCTTTTCTCACATATCAGATTCATTTATTGTTTTTGTAGCAACATATTTCAATACATTTATAAATATTTTATATAACTGATGGATAATCTCAAAGGATATTAGAAGTGCACTTGCAATACATCACAACTAACAAAAACTTTTCAAATTATTTTTCTATGAACACATATTCTAAGATTACTAACTAACATATGCTACAGAAGTAAAAAGAAAAAAATATGGAGTTTTTGGACTTCTAGATCCAGCTTGTTTGGAATCAATATTAAGGCCATGATTCTTCCTGCAGCATGAAGAGGGGCCTATAAAATATGTCCCACCTCCTTTCATGCAAGATGCATCCTTCTATTAAGGACCATAACCCTCTATTTACTTTACCATGTTGCACCATGCAATGTTTCTGCCCACCTTCACCATTTGACTGTTGGTAAAAAAGTATATTTTGCTCTTTTCCACGAAGTTTGAATCCTGTTTTATCTCTGATTATAATTAACACTTGTTTCTGCAAGATTAGCAAAATGATGACAAATTGATGAAGTTCTGTAATGGGCACATGGATGTGTACTGCATTATTCTACTTCGTGTTTGAAAATTCTCATAATAAAAAGTTAAAAAAACATATATTAAGGCCAAAAAACTGGTATACCAAAGAAAAGTGAGTTTCAAATGTCTGGCAAACAAATCAAACCTAATAAACACATCAACTGAGCTGAAAAATCACAAAATGATTCTTGGAAACAAGGTGACTGGAAAATCCAGGGTAACCATGCCTGTTTTCTCCTGGACAGGGGTCGAGGCTGAGAAAGTTGATACCCTCAAAGACAAGGGGCCAAGAGTGAAAACACGCAGCACACCCTACCCCATGGCTCTCCACTCAGGAGAAAGTCATACTCGTGGCTTCCGCACAGTAGAGAGCCGATGGCTCCGGAACCTCTGCAGAGGGGCTTTACCCATTGTCCCCTTCAGCCGATCTTTTCCCCACAATGATTAAGATTCTTTTCATGGATATGGCTGATTATGTCCTTAAAGGTGTCCTTTGCGAGGGACAGTCAGGAAGAAGGACCAGAGGAGGAGGGGAGACTGGCCACTGACCCTCATCATTCTAGGGTGCGTGCTGCTGGGCAGCCACGCTCCTCCTCCTGTTCTTACGTCATAGACAGTGAATTGATATTGATATTTCAAAAGCTTTCTGGGTCAGATGCTAGAGAACTTATATCCAAATTTGTGACTCATTCTCAGCATACTTTACAGCTAAGTTATTAAACTGTATTTTTAGCCTTATTCCTAAATTCACTTTTTCCCTCATTCTTAGTTTTCTTTTTCTGCCTCATTTTAAACTCATACTATTTCAACATACTTAAAAAGTACCCCTTTTGTAAAAAACATAACATTCTGTCCTATAATTTTACAGCTTAGTTATTATTTTTCTGCATTGTGCTTATTACTACCTGACAAATAATTGACCCATTTGTATATCCCGCTGTCTTTCTCTCCATTCTATCCTCACTAGAATGCAAGCTCCAGGAGGGCAAGGACTTTATTTTGATCACTGCTGTATCCTTAGCATCTAGGATAATGTTTGCATCTACATTAATAATACTTGCAAACTGGAATGGCTATGAAAACAGACCAATTACATCTTATGTCATACTGTAACGTAATAGAACTTTTCTTTAGTGAAAAGTGATCTTCCATCTACTTGATCTTTGACATTTTCGCATTTGTCTGCAAGAGGTCAAATGTAGTCATGGAGAGATTCCAATATTTAAGAATTTTCTATAAACCTATATGCATAATTGACTGGTTCAATCGTGGGTCTTATTCTCTATGGAAATATTCTGAAATACAGAAAAGGCACCACATGCAAAAAAAACACATTAAATTTATTTATGACAGAAAAAAATCTGCAAACAGCAAAATATCCAATGATAGGGGAATGTTTAAACAAACAATAGTACATCTATATCATGTTAATCATACAGCCATTAAAAATTATTTATGAAGATTTTAATAACGTAGAAAAACACTGATGACATGTGAAATGAAAAAAAAAAAACAAAATCAGAGCATAAAACTACATATACACTGTGAGCTCAACCTAAAAAAAAGAAACAGAAAAAGACTGGACGTATATACTATATACAAATATTAATGAACTGCCTCAGAGATAAGCAACCAACGTAGTTTTTATTTTTTTACTTTTTTGTGTTTTGCAAATTTTATATGATCAACACATTTTATAACCAAAAAAAGAAGAGTTTTGTGATCCAGAGGTGACAAAAGACTGTATGTTATTGTCATTAAAATCTTGAAAAATTCTGTTAATTTATTATAGATAAACAAGCACCTTATTTACAACATAAAATAACAAAGCACTGTTGAGTAAAAGAAATACTGTACCTTCACTGCTACGTGAAGTTTTGCTGTTTTCTTGGATGGTCCTGAGGCTTCATATGTTGTACCATCCACATCTACAGACATTGTGAAGACTGGGGCATGGACAGGGCCAGACTGAGATAAGAGCTTATATTGAAGCCCAGGCCTGATCTGATTTAGCCTCATTAGTGCATTCATAAGGTCTATTGCTTTGCTATCCAGAACTGTAAGAGAAAGAGGAATAAGATCAGAAGTTAAACCATTTTGCTTTAATCTATGTTTCTGTAGGTTCCTAGTGACCACTATAAATTCAGATTTTAAAAAGAATTTCAAAACGCACATATAAATTAACTTCACTTCGTAAGTAATTCTAAAATTACTGCTTAAATAATTATGCTAACATCACTGTAAAAGTAATATGCATTACCATAGCTATACATTAATTTTAGTTTGTCAGTATATTTTAAGCAAATGATGCTTGGAAACAAAAGTTATTCAGTCAGTTTCTTAAAACTCCAATTCAAATCAATCAAATTCTTCACTTTTTAATTTTTATTTTCCTGAGACATAAATCCTTTCTAGTTGACATCTATAAGAATAAAGATTTTACACACTTTTCCTTAAGTTTCGTTTCATCTTCTTATTGGGATCTTTATCATCCCCTAATCCATCTTCAAATGGCCTCTTCAGAGCTGAAGACCCAGCACCTAAACAATTACAAGAGATTCATTATCAGTCAAAACAATGATTCTACTTACTCTACCAAATGTACCTAATATGTTCAGGAAGGAAAAATCTTAGGAATCACAAGGACCATAAGACACTTTCACTGATCAATTAAATATTTATAATCTTGTAATAGCAAAAAGTTTTAAGTGAATCTTTATGAAACAATATTATCCCTTTTTATAAATATTTATTTTCCCATTTATTCACATATACACATACAAATATCTATGCATAATATTCACATCTGTATACGCACAAACAGAAAAAAGTCTGGAAAGATATGTATCAAAATGTTAAAGGTGGTTATCTGGCAGTAAGATTTATTTTCACTTATGTCTCTTCAAATATTTCTATAAGTTCACATTTATTATACTATTAATTTTTTTTTCTTTTTTAAAGGGTTGTGCACCAGGTTGTATCCACCGAATGTACCTTTTCACCAGCCCCTTAGACTGGGGTGGTGTAAGGCTTTGTTGCTTGTTTTGTTTTTGTTTTTTAAACTTTGGGTTTATTTATTTATTTATGGTTGTGTTGGGTCTTCGTTTCTGTGCGAGGTCTTTCTCTAGTTGCGGCAAGTGGGGGCCACTCTTCATCGCGGTGTGCGGGCCTCACATTATCACGGCCTCTCTTGTTGCGGAGCACAGGCTCCAGACACGCAGGCTCAGCAATTGTGGCTCACGAGCCTAGTTGCTCCGCGGCATGTGGGATCCTCCCAGACCAGGGCTCGAACCCGTGTCCCCTGCATCGGCAGGCAGATTCTCAACCACTGCGCCACCAGGGAAGCCCCTATACTATTAATTTTTAAAGTCCACATGTTAAATCTTATGCTTACGGAAATATGATTATTTCTCATACTATGACATATTCTTCTGTCTGCCTGTTCAAATTTCTATTCAAGATTTTATTTACAGTTCATCTTCCCCATGAAGTTTTCTTCAGTTTCCCTCTCATCTCAACTTTTTAGAAGAGTTTCTATGGTATCAGAAATATAAAGTGTCATACGTAGTCTTGTGTCATTGCCTATTTCATATACAGAGACCTTGTGTTTCCTTAGTGTTCTATGAAGGTCAAAGATATTTTCTCCTTGTCTGTATCTTATAAACTATCTAAATAAGACTCAGAAACAACATAATGGGTATGGAAAAAAAACTAACTGAACTAATATTAATCAATTTCTTAGATAAAGCAGTTAGTTAATAATGCCATCAAGACATAAGGCAGGAGCTTTGGTGTCCAAGATAAAAACAATCAGAGAAACGCTCATCAACCTGTCCAAGTACCACTTTAAAGAACTCTGTGTTTTCAACGTAAGAGTTGGTTGCTGGGTTTTTCCTAAAGGAAAGTTATGCTCAAAAGATTCATGCCATAAGATTTCCAGATACTTCTTAGTGAAACCTTGTAATAACACTGAGATTAACTACATATTCTCTGATCATCAAGATTTATTGTCCCTTGGGGTAAACACTGACTTCAGCATTTGCTTGAGTCAATACTTACCACTCAGGTCAATCAATCTTGATGTGCTCTCTTCAACAGAAGGCAATATCTGCTTATATCTGCTTAGTATTGTATTTCATTTGCATTACATAAAACTGTGAGTTTGCCAGTCTCCCAGAATGCAGTCTTTAAGAGATAAAGTTAAAAAGGAACAACATCTATTCAATCACTCTCCCACTCATTAAGTTACATTAAAAGCTGCTCCCTGATTGCCTGGAATTCACCAGTTGGCTTAGACATATGGATCTATTCTCTAAATCCTCCAGCTACGTGAATAGAGCTTCATGGATTAAGCTTCCTGCTACCATCCCTGCCCTTGGATAAGGGCTGTAAAATCTGGAGCTAATCATAATAGTAATGGGGAGGAGTGGGGGGTTGGGGGGGATGGGCTTGTGTTACAAAAAGCAAGTTGTTTTCAACATCTACAGTATCTAGAAACAAGAAGTGACCATTTCGGAGGCAACAATTTTTTAAAACAATAGGTGAAGGTTTACCATATGCCTGGCACTGTTCTTAATACCTTATATGGATTAATTTATTTAAGCCTCACAAGCACCCTATGAAGCCTGTACTTTCATCATCCTCATTACAATTTCATTCACGTATTCATCCAGCAACAAATATTAATAGTTTTTCTATGTTCAGGACAATTTTAGGTGCTGGACATATAACAGAGAACAAAACAACGTCCCTGTTCTTAAAGAGTTTGCATCTGGTGGTGGAGACTAAGCCCAACATGTCATATGGTCCCGAGCACAATGGAGAAAAATAAGAGGCTTAAGGAGGAGGATGTGTTGCTATTTTTTTTACATGTGATGCCCGTCAGAAAGGTATCACTTATAGATAAGGTAGCTTTCTGATGAAGATCAAAAGAAAGTAAAAGAGTAAGCTATTCCGCTATTTGGGGAAAGAGCCCCAGGAAGAGAGAACATCAAGTACAAAGGTCTTAAGGCAGGAACATGCTAAGACATAGCATACAGGCCTGAGTGGTTGGAGTGGCGTGATAAGGACGGGACAGGAGCAGAAGATGAGCAGGAGCAGTAGCTCTCAACCTTAGCTGCCAGTAATTCACCAGAGGAACTTCTGCAAAATACACAAGTTCCACTTCTAGTACGAGAAAGTAAGTCACTTGAAATAGATGAGAGCAACCAGAAAAGGTGGACCAAATGTCTGTTCCTGGGCAACAAAGAATTATAGAGCCAAGATCCGAGAGACAAAGGAAACCCTGCTCTGGGGGCCACATTTCCCCTGGGGGTATCTTCCACATCCAGAAAAAGCCACTAAGAACTGAACAGAGCACCTCAGGCACCCAGGTCTCAGGGGTCAAAAACTGGACTTTAACGACCTCCAAAAGGGGAAGGCCTGGTGAATTCCCCACGCTGTGGGTTGGGCCTCTGCAATGCCACATGCTAGAAGTAAATGAAGTAGAAATAGTCTGGATCTCACAAGGACTGAAGCCCACCTTCAAATCACCTTAATCCCTGATTGCATTAATATGATCCAGATTGCCAATTCCACTAGTCATCTCCCAGAAACAAATATAAATCCTCCCTGGAGCACTATATCATTACTCTAGGCTTTAATTCCCTCCAAAATTTTTAAATTTAAGTCTCCATCACTCAAAACAAAAACAAAACACAGGTACATGAGAAGACAAGATACTGTGATCAAAAATCATGAGAAGCAGCAGAAAACAGAAACAGATCCCAAAGAGACCCAGATGATGAAGCATTCTTTCAGAAACAAACTTTATTAAAAAGAATGATTATGATGCTCAAAAAGAAAAAAAAAATCAAGAAGAATTTGTGGCAGAAAATCTGAAACTATAAAAGAGCCAAAATTGTAGAAATTAAAAACTGGCAGACCTGCAAGAGGAAACAGACGATCCACAATAGAGGGGAATTGGCATACCTCTCTCAGCAATTAAGAGAACAAGTTAAAAAAAAAAAAAATGTGTGTGTGTGTGTGTCTGTGTGTGTGTGTATACAGGTATATAAGATTTGAACAACACAATGAACAAATGTGACCTGACATGTAAAGAATATTCTAGCTCTACCACCTACAGAATATACATACTTTTCAAAGTATGAATCATTTATAAAAACTGACCATGTGCTGAGCCATAAATGAAGTTTCAAGAACTACCAAAGGAAAAAAATCACACAAAACATGTTCTCAGATCACAGTAGAATAAATGAGCTCAAAAATAAGGAGATAACAGACTTCCCTGGTGGCGCAGTGGTTAAGAATCCGCCTGCCAATGCAGGGGACACGGGTTCGAGCCCTGGTCCGGGAAGATCCCACATGCCACAGAGCAACTAAGCCTGTGCGCCACAACTGCTGAGCCTGCACTCTAGGGCCTGCGAGACACAACTACTGAGCACGCGAGCCACAACTACTGAGCACGCGTGCCACAACTACTGAAGCTGGCGCGCCTAGAGCTCGTGCTCCGCAACAAGAGAAGCCCACGCACCGCAACGAAGCGTAGCCCCTGCTCGCTGCAACTAGAGAAAGCCTGTGCACAGCAACAAAGACCCAACACAGCCAGAAATAAATAAATACATAAATTTATTTTTTAAAAAAAGAAAGAAAAAGTGTCTGACAGTACCAAATGTTGTTGAGGATACAGAACAACAGAAACTTTCATACACTGCTGGTGGGAATATAAATTGCTATATATACCACTTCCTAGGTCATATACTGGCCCAAAGTAACTCCTGGACCTATACTCCAGGAGGCATGAATAAGAAGGCTCCCAGCAACAATGTGGGTGGCTGCCAAAAAATAAAAAGAATCCTAATGTCCTTCAAAAGCACAAAGGATAAGTTGTAGTATATTCATAATGGATACTATATAGGTGTAAAAATGCACTATAGCTATATGCAGTAACATGAATATATCCCAAACAATGCTGGACAGACAGACGTCAGTCACAAAAGATTAAACTCAGTATGATTCCATTTCTATAAAGTTCTAGGCAATATCCAATTAAATTGTTTAAAAAAGCATACAAAGGTGGAAAAGCTTTAAAGAAAGTCAAGGAAACGATTTTTAAAAAATCAGGAATCGTAGTTCATGGGGCAGGGAGGTGATGTACAGGATAAATAAATGGCTTCTGAGGTGACAATGTTCCGTTTCTTAACTAGGATGGTGATTATATGGAATTGTTAAATCATTACTTGTTTTTAAATTTATTTATTTATTTTTGGCTGTGTTGGGTCTTTGTTGCTGCGTGGGGGCTTTCTCTAGTTGCGGTGAGCAGGGGCTACTCTTCGTTGAGGTGCGCGGGCTTCTCATTGCGGTGGCTTCTCTTGTTGTGGAGCAGGGGCTCTAGGCGTGCAGGCTTCAGTAGTTGCGGCTCGCGGGCTGTAAAGCACAGGCTCAGCAGTTGTGGCGCACAGGCTTAGTTGCTCCGTGGCATGTGGGATCTTCCCGGACCAGGGCTCAAACCAATGTCCCCTGCATTGGCAGGTGAATTCTTAACCACTGTGCCACCAGGGAAGCCCCAAATAAATACTTTTTAAATGATACATATTTTATACTTTTCTATATATGTGCTATATCTCATAACTAAATATAGCAGAAATAAGTGTTCATCTGTGTCCAATGTTGCTGAAAAGCTGCCTAAGATGAGTACTGAAAGCTAACCACTGAACGTAATAACGTGAAGGTCACAGGAGAGACTTAGGTAGAGTGACGAGGAAGAAAGGCTGATTAGAATAAGTTTTTTTTTAAATTAATTAATTAATTTATTTTTGGCTGCGTTGGGTCTTTGTTGCCGTGCACGGGCTTTCTCTAGTTGCGGTGAGTGGGGGCCACTCTCCGTTGTGGTGCGCGGGCTTCTCACTGTGGTGGCTTCTCTTGTTGCGGAGCACGGGATCTAGGAGTGAGGGCTTCAGTAGTTGCAGCATGTGGGCTCAACAGTTGTGGTTCGTGGGCTCTAGAGCGCAGGCTTAGTAGTTGTGGCGCACGGGCTTAGCTGCTCCGCGGCATGTGGGATCTTCCCGGACCAGGGCTCGAACCCGTGTCCCCTGCATTGGCAGGCAGATTCTTAACCACTGCGCCGCCAGGGAAGCCCCTAGAATAAGTTTTAAAGGAAGTGTGCAAAAGGAGAAAGAAACAATAGGCCACTCTTTCTGAAAGTACTGCTATAAAGGGGAGCAGAGAAATGGGACCCTGTTGGAGGAAGCTGCAGAATCAAGGGGGAGTTAAGCTTTGTCTTTCAAATGCGAGGCATTATAGCAGGTTTTTATGCTGATGAGAATGATCCAGTAGAAAAGCAGAAAAGGAGGAAATGATGCTGGTGAGAAAAGAAAGAACTGCTAGAATAATGTCCATTTGTAGACAAAAGGGAATGTGATATAGTGGACAAGTAGAAAGGCTGGTCTTTATTCAGTCAAGGGAGGGAAAGCAAAGCACATGAGTACTTCCAGCAAATAAGGTCATCAGATGAGAGGGAGGGCTGGGGAGGGAAGTGTGAAATGACACAAGATTTGCAACAGTTGTCTAGGAAAACTGGGGAACTCTAGACTTTACAGGATGATTTCCAGCCAACACAGTCTACTTAAGGTTAATGTCTGAAACTTAAAGGGAAAACAGTTAAGATGACTATGTATTTTTTTCTCCAATGATGTCCAACAACCTGGTGTAGGCACACAGTTGGATTTCAACCAGAGTTGCCAGGAGGAGAGGATCAACAAAGTGAAGGTATATGCTAGGACGTGATCATTAATGACGGACCACGTGAATATAAGCAGAGAAGGGACAGAAGTGAGAACATGAGGAAGGAGAGGGACTATGAAAAGTTAACAGAATCAGTGGTGAGGTTCAAGAATTGGAGCAGGAGTACTGCTCCCAACAGTATGATGATGAGAGGTGGTTTACAAAGTGGGATTCTTGAGAATGAATTAGGGAGAAGGCACAGGTACAGTTACTGAAGACAAGGTCTAGGATATGTCCACAGAATGGGCACCTGAGGTAAGGTAGAAGACAAGGTATTTGTGGGAGAGGAAGTCAAGGAATTAAGAAGTCAAAATTCTGAAGAAAAAAAAAAAATCATCTAAATGCATATTGAAATCACCAAGAATTCTAAGAATAAAGTTTAAAAGCAAATGTCAGGAGGCTAGGTGGTAAGAACATGAAAGTATGAGGAAGACTGCAGCAAGTGTCTGGAGGCAATGACCTTGGCTCCCTCATCTTATAGCTAAGGCACAGAATGGGTAGGTGACCTGCCCAAGTCATGCAGCTAGTAACTGACAGGGCTCAAATGGAAACACCAACTGTCTGGTTCTATTTTAAGCTATAAATTGACAGACCAGCAGTTCCCAAACTCTTGAGAAAGACTGTTGATGTTAAAAAAAAAAAAAAAAAAAACTAAGTCACGTTAACAATAGATATACTTTTACTATCTAGAGAAAGAAAAAATACAAAACCAAAAGAACTGCTATGAATTCAGTGACTGAAATAAAATTTTTCATTATTAACCATAAGAATCTACACATATATTTGAAATATATTTATTCAATCATTTATTATATATTTATTCAGTCATTCAATCCAGAGACATGGCTATGTGAATCTCTTTCAAAAATTCTTTGCTGCTGTGTGAGCACCCTCTGGAAGAAAACAGCTTTCATTCCACAACATTTCTTGAGCATTGGTTTTGTAATAGTTATGTGGTGAGGTCTGGAGGATTCCTTACCCTTGAGGAGTTTACAGTGTAAGGCAGTGATTCTCAAACTTTTCAGTCTCAGGACCACTTTACCCTCTTAAAAAATTATTGAGCACCCAAAAAACTTTGTTTTGTGGGTAATATCTATCAATATTTAGCATATTAGAAATTAAAACAAAAAAATTTTAATGCAATATACAAAAAATTTCATTAGCCATCAGAGTGACGATGCCATCACAGGTCATATACAGCTTCTTGACAACTGTACACTCATGAAAGACAGAGTGGAAAGGGTGAAAAAACAAAGCCTTAGTATTATTATGAAATAATTTTGATCTGGTGGACTCCCTGAAAAGTCTTTAGACCCACTGGAATTCCAGTGTTTAAATAAATAGATTGGGCCACTGCACTATTTTTGTCATATAAAAATTATTAGAATAATATCATTTGTGGTAGGTGGGTTGTCCCAGGTGAAAATATGGTGTTAAACATCCCACCTTCTAGTATAAATAGAGATGAAGGAAGGAAGGGAGGGAGGGAGGAATGTTTTTTGTGGCATAATGAGAAGAGTAAGTGGATTTGCATTTGAGTATCTACTGTTTCCAGGCACTGAATTGAGCATTTTAATCTGACAACAGCCAATAAGGTTGGAATAATATCAGTACATAAAGTGATGAACTAATCGCTCAAGAGCTAAAGCTAGTAAGCAGGGGGGCTATGACTGGAACCAGGTCGCACTGACGCTAATGCCTGTGCTCTTCCTGCTGAAACTCTAATCTGAGTTCACACAGACTAGTACAAATGGAAGACAGTCCTGAATTTTCCAATACACTTTTCTCCTCCTCTATGTTTTTGTTTTCTCTTTCTTGGTTACATAACACTTCCAATTATGACAAGATCATCAAACTGATGAGTGACCGTGACAACGTCTCCTCCTTGTTTGTGACTTTTCTCTTCACCTCAGACCAGCGGTTCTCAAAGTGTTGTCCCTAAGTCTATGCAGTAATGGAATCTGATCAACAAAACCAAATGAGTTCGTCACTAATAAGAATAAATGACAGCAAGCTGATGTCACTAATGGGACAGAAGAAAACCAATAAACGTTCTTATATGACTTGGGTTAAAAATTAAGTTCTCTCAGCTCTAACAAGAGACGCATCCCATGGCCATCTCCATCACTGCCCACATCCAACCCCAATAAAAAACTTGCACACTCACCTTCTTTATCAGTAACTGACCAGGAATATTTCTGAAAAGGCTTACTAGATGGAAGGGGGTCCATTTCCAGCACTTTATAAATCTGGCCAAAGGCTGATAGTCTGAGTGCATGCTAAAGAACAAAAGATTGTATTTATTCAAATTTCAAATGTTCCATTCATAAAGCCCTTAGAACATCTAGCTAAAAACACATTCATCAAATACTATTATTATGATGACAAAAGTCCCTAACAGCAGGCAAGAATAAAGTGTTTAAATAAATTACATGATATCCCTCTAATAGACCACAGTGATATGGCCCATCTCATACCTGTGCACTGTGGGTAATATCTTCTTTTTGTTGGATGGTCATATAGCTCAGAGCATCTGTTGGGTCCCTCTCACAAGGATCATGAAGACCAGGACCCCCTTTGGCAAAGGCAAAAGAAAAACTCAAGTATCATTCAGAACTGAGTTTAGAATTCAATAAACTAACACAAAATAGAAAGAAAAGAATGAAGAGAAAAAGAAAAAGAAAAAAAAAACTAAGGAACGAGGTTAAAAATCTGCTCAATTTAAATGGAGTAAAAAGGACACTCATTTTCAGTATGTTAGCATATAAATGTCCTTATTTTACTAGAAGTCACTTGTACATCTAAGGTCAAAATTGGGTTTTAACTCTGAGAATTCAGAAACGGCATGATGAATCATCCCAAATCTTTAAAGGGATTACATATGGAAAATAAGACCAAACTTAATTTTTCCAAATTAATCACCGGACTGCAAACAGAATGAACTTCATACATTTTAACTCAACATAAACATTTTCAAATTCAAAGCTCTAGGTGAAGCAAATTCATAGCAGACACAATATCTTATTAGTACCTTTTATGTTAGTACATATGAAACATAAATTACAATTATTGAGAGAGAGTTTTATGGCACTTCTCCAACATTCAAGCATTTTAGTTGCTAAAATTCCAAGCAAAACAACTCCTATACATCATTTCCCTGGGCAGAGGACAAACTTAGCACATAATAGAAAACTAAACTAAAATGAAATTTTTCTGATTCTTCTGCCTCCAGAGTTTGAAACCCTTACCAGGAAGTAGAATTCCAGATGCCAAACACTCCATTACTCGTCTCAAGGCCTCCCCAGCGCCCAAAGGTCTATTACAAGTACCTATAGACTTTTCACATATAAGCTCTAGTGGCTAGAAGATATTAAATTACAAATTAGTACATGCACCAAGTGTTAAAAGGATTCCAGTTAAATGTGAGCTGACATTTCTATCTACAATGGAGGCCAAAAAGGTTAAAGTCCATTTAACATTTAGGGCCCAATTAACTTTTCCCACTTGATTATCAACTTTTACCCCGGCCAGAGTGTTTAAATCAACCATTTTTGAGATTATATATTCAGAAGACATTTTGTCACCAAAACTTTATTTTTAGTTACTCTGAAAGGATTACTTAAGAAACTGCAGTCATCTAATTGACTTAACAAAGTTTTAACAAGCCTTCATATAGGTTAGTAATAGCCAATAAATAATCAGTGTTCAAACCCAGCCCACCCATCTCCCACTTAACCTAGGAAGCACTCAAACCACAGTAAGACTTCACTTCAGACATCTTGCCCCAACTATTACAATTGGAATTAAAGAAGGACCAAATCTCCATATTTAATAAACTAAAAACTCACGATGCCAATATCAAAATAATAATTGCTAAATTAATTTAAAATGACCCTTTTATAGCTTTACTTGTTTTATAATGTTCTTTATTGGGTCTTAATTGGTTCAAGCATAATAATTTCCAAATTAAGTAAGTTTGGCAATATACATTATAAACTACAGTTAAGTGTACTATTCACCTGACTTCAATTACTAATATGAACTTATTTTTAAGTGTCTATACTCAAAGAGAAAGAAAAAGAGGGTAAGGGAGCCTTATACTGGTATACCAGGTAATTTTTTCTTTAAATGGAAGTAGCACTGAAAGAGAAATGTGCCAGTCAAGCAGGCTTTCCTGGGCAGTAGGTGAATAATAATCAACCATCAGTGGAGAGTAAAGTACAGGAAGACACGCACTTTTAACAGGTATAGAAACTTTTTGTCAGAAAAAATAGCTCAGTCTGTATAGTATGAATATGATGAAGTAGAAGAGACTAGTTATACTCATAAAAAAGAATTCATATAAAAAGATCCATAATTTTTTTCCAGAACAAAAATAGGTAATGCACACCTTAGCTAACTCAGAATATAGCCATTTTACAGTAACATATAATTTCTACAGGATTTCCTCTAACTATAGCTTCAGAATTTGCTTTTAATCATATTTAAGTACTTACCCATCCTTTTAATGGTGCCCATGTGGGGACTCTGTTGCACAAATCACGCAGAATTCGGAGGACAATTACGCATGATTTTAATCCATTTGCCCTTGCCTAAAACAAACGAAATGGTTCCAATATCCCTGTTGAAATCCACCCTTCATTTTAAGGACACTGATCACGGATAGGTTCTTTAAAATGAATACTAATTAGTTAGTCATTCATAAGTTGTCAAGTAAACAAAAAAATCAAGTTCTTAAGAGTAGTAAAATTATGGTTTAGAAAGGCAGGTTTTAAAGTAAAGGAAGCATATTATTAAAGTCGCTTTTATAGCCTCATGGCAACCCCATTTCCAGGCAACTCTCTGAACTTTTAGCTTTTCTCACCCCATGTTTGGATTTTATAAGCTATCATTTGAAATTCAGAGTACTAAGCCAAAAAGGATTATGTGATAATTAAATATCATTAACTACAGGAGAAGCTATACTGGGCACTTTACCTAAATTAAAGCATTTACTCCTACAATAACCCTAAGAGGCAGAGAGCACCCCCGTTTTATATATTACACAGAAACCATTACGAGGCAGGTGTTCCAAATGAACCCTGCACAAGGCTACAATAACAATAAGATAATAACAAAGAGCCAACCTGAAACCATTTGGCATGTCGAAGAGACGCCAAGGCGTTCAGGCATTTCTGCCTGTCCAATAAGTCCGGAGGATCTTTCATCGCAACCTTTTCTAATGGGAAAATGGGATAAAGAGAGACAGATACAGTTTGACCAAGGGGTTCCTGTCAAATTACCAAACAATAAAAATAAAAAGAAGAGCAGCATTTGAGTGAACTAATAAGACTCCCAGAAGATTTCAGGTTTTGGCTTTGTTGCTTTCTTTTTAAATTATGTGCACTATGATTACTTAAGTAAACAGTCAACAGAGCCATTCTGCACACAAGTACAACAGGAGCACAAAGGCATTCGTTCAGTAAACAAATCAATGACCACTGCTACATACAATCTGGGATCTTATTAAGCATGTATATAACACCGCAGGGCACAAAATAGGTACATAGCACTTTTTCCTTTGGCAGGGGACAAAGAGTGGAAATCTGGGACCACTAGCAATAACAATTTTTCGCTATAGAAGGGATTTTAATCACTAATCAATTCTTAAGGAAAATTAGGGCTCTCTTAGGTCATCAATTTGAGATATACTAAGAATACACTGAGCATGGCAATTTTATTTTTTTACAACTGAATAAACTCATCCAACAAGATAACCATTAATAGAAACTTTACCCCACTGATGAGAATTCTGCCAGTGTTACCTTGGAGCTTTCTAATTGTTTCTTTTCTAAACCAAAATTATTAAAACTACAAATATGAAAAACACTGAAATATACTTCAAGTTTTACATAGCTTTTTTTCAAAAAGCAGCAAAGAATACTATCTAAGTACAACTATTTGACTTGCCTTAATATTTCAAAGTTAGATTAGATGGCCCAGAGTAGCAAAATTAAGAACTCAAATGTGTGATCAGTGACAAATATCCATATTCGAGAAGATGTCACAAGATACTAAATCCACGTTTAGATAGCCAAATTTATTTCCTCTAAGCCACTAGGAAGTGGGTTTTTAAACTTTTGAAGACTTGGTGCATTACTTAAATGCATACAACATACAAATGCTTCTTGGAGAACAATTCTTTGACTAATCCAATTAAGTCATATTCACCATTCTCTTTTAAGAACCCTCTTAGCAAGTCCACCAACACTCCTTCCTGGTACAATCATGGCAGTCAGCAGTATGTCTATGTGGGCTTTCCTTACTGGCTGCAACATGTAAAGGCTGAAGTGCTACACACTTATTTTTTGACCAGGCGAGCTCTGCAGCAGATACTTGCATTGTTTCACATTAATCTCTGCCAACAAATTCAAAACACAGGGTCTCATTTCATCACCCCTTTTTACTCATAAAATGGAAAGCCTCAAAAAGAACTGTTAATATGTTTTTATTTATAAACATAAGCAAACATACTATGGGTACTTATTTCATAGGTGATCTAGTTCCTGGCCTTGCTTAATTATGTCTTTTTAATGACACAAAGCATACAACTCACTCATTTTCATGTTTATATGTGAAAATGTTTAACTGTGGTCAATACAAGCATCTGTGTAAAGCTCACGTACAAGGTAGCACAAACTACTGTAAATGAACAATTAGAATCTCTTAAAAGTTAGACATGACAAAGGTTGACTGACTGCTAAATAATGTAATCCCAAGAAAAGGTATGGACCGTGCTTATTTTTTAGGACTTCAATCTTTAAGTTAAGAGTAAAGCAAACTAAGTTTTATTCTATCATTGTATCAAGTAGGAGTATTTGGAAGTGGAGGGTCAATGGAAGAGGGGAGTGAGTCAGAAGAAGTTTGGATAGGAAAAGACAAGGCAAAACAACTCTTTTTGAACTTTCTGATACTTTCGTCCAGTGAACAGAGCTTGTAATTAACATCTGCTCATCACCACAGAGACATTTTTATTTAATGGCAAAAATGTTTAGACAAATTCTTTCATTCCCAAAGTCAGATTATATCCATTAATTCTTATTAAAAAATAAAAATAAAAATAAAAATACTGACATCTGCTTGCTACAGACAGTCAACATTTGGAGGCAGCAGATTCTACTAAAAAGAGATGAAAGGGACAGGCAGTGAACAGAAGACTTCCACCGGATTCCTTTTTATATCACCATCACAATGGCCATGTTTCTTTTCTTCATGCTCTGACAGTCAAAAAGTCAAAAGATCCAAAATGTTTCAATATTCATGAGGTGGGAAACAGCAGAGGAGATGTAATAATTTATCTCATTTTATCTTCTTCAAAGTTTCTTATTTTAAAACTATATAAATTTATATGGCACTGCAGTGTTACTTATAAGCCCTGCTTGCCTATTTCCTTTATATAATTAATTACATACAGTTTTTTATATTAAAAAAAATTCATTAAAAAAAATTACTTAATGTGGCAATCACAGAATTGTTTCCGGAAAAACACCGCTACTTCTCAAAGAAGAACCTCAAGTTTAACATTTCTGTGTGAACTTTAACATAGGTGTTTCAATTTTGCGGGGAAGCAAAGCTTTTCTGATAAAAAGGCATCTTGGAGTCTTTAAATTAGAAACAATGGAACTGTGAGCCATTTCATTTTTTCCTACAGTGACCAGTAAAACAGATAGAGGATAGCAACAAAAATGACAAAAGCAAAGAAAAGAGCTTTTTAAAAAATTCACTGCTCAGTAACCTGGTATCAGGGCATGAAGGTACATAAAACATTCTAAACAATGGAAGCACTGAAAAGAAGTCTATTATGCCTAACTTCATTTATTTGGTTAGAGGTTAGATCAGTGACCAGAAACACACCGTATGGCAGGAAATGCTCATCAGTTTCCCTCCATCCCTTACATGCAAGCTAACTCTTTGCCCGTTCACAAAAACACTAGCCTGGAGATGGGGTGGGGAAAAGCCAGAACATGACTGTGTTAAATAGGATTTATGTGCCTGGAACCTGGGCTCTTCAAAGGTAAAATAACCAAGCTGGGTTATCACGAAGGCCTCCTTAACATTTCAAAGTTGGAATGAAGCTGAATGAAGCTGAGCTACTGAGTTCATGCTGACAGCATTTCCAGGGTAGCCTGAAGATACCCAGGCAGTCCCTTCTCCCAATTCCTTGAGGCTCTGCAGAGAGCAGACATTATGCTTCAAGTCACGGCCCATGCGAAATCTCAGGCCACAATAATGTGAACAGGTAAATGTAGCACTAAGGTAAAACAGAGCACTGTTCTCCTAATTTATGGTAGAAACATCACTAGATATCACTTTTCTTCAGTGCCTCAGTAGGCAGTGGGCCACTGGAAAGATAGTGGCTACAGGTTTGCACTGGATAATGTAGGTCTAGCAGCTGGGGAAGGCAGGAAAATAAAGCCTGCAGCATTGTTATAAATCCTAGGTGTGATCTCTGGACTGGTCTTCCACCTAGCAGGACTCATGCTAGCGAACTTCTGCCAAAAAGCATCAGAAGTTCACACTGGCACCAATACGGAAAAGGGACTCTTGGGCAACTTCTCTGTGAACCCCTGAGAATCTACCTTCATACTGAGGGCTGCGGTTTATCTTAGCCTTAGCCACAAGTGCCTCTGTAGTTTCCCTATCCACCTGGTTTCAAATTGCACTATAAATACAATAAGCAGCTGGATTTATCAGCCTCATAGCAAATATACTTCTGGTTTAAAATCACAAGCACCAAAAGAAGCTTAGACTATGTGATGCTCAGAATAACTAAATCAGCTAAGATGCTCCTACGATCATCCTAGATAGTAACTGGACTTAAGAGTCAGAGGAGACGGGTAAAACGTGAGACTTTCTTCATTTATACAACAGGACAATTATCTACCTCACAGAACTGTTGTGAGGGTTCAAATAAATCATATATGAGAAAGTGCTTATAACACAGTAAGTTATAAAATACCTTAACAAAGCTAAATCTTCAATATATATTACTTGAATTCTGAGATGTCCACTGTTAATGCTTCTTGCATACCAGACAGTTCTATTTGATCAGATAATATGCTAGCTACAAAAATTCACTTAACAGATTTTCTTTTGATTGCCTACTAAGTATCAGGTACCACTCCAGGTGCTAGGGATAAAGGACAGAGGTAGGGAAAAAGATACCTGTTTCAATGAATCATAAACTTTATAGTAAGACAGCTCATTATTAGCACTGCAGCAAATACACTATACTGATTCCAATACTACACTTCAATGGCTATTTATGAGTTTAACTGTGTTTACGTTCACTTCTTCAGACCTATCATGTACACATTATTCTCACTGTGAACTCAATGCACTTTGAGTAGCGGAGTTTGTGCTGTGACATATTTTAGTAAGCTGAGTAACTACTACTATTTACTAAGCAATCACTTTGTGCTAAGCATTGTACAGGTTACATTACATAAATTCTCTCATGAAACAACTTTCTAAAGTATTCATTACCCACATTTTAAAATAAAGAAACCTGTCCAAGGTCACAGAGTAATAGTTAATGGAGTTAAGAATCAAACACTTGGCTGCCAGGCAGCAAGGTCTGTGCTTTTTCTCCTGTGCCTTCTTTAGCAGGAAGCATGTAGTTATGGGGAATGGTTTTTCTACAGGGCCTTCAAGTAAAGGGTTAGAATATGGAAAAAAGACTGACGGCACAGGAGAACTCTTACCTGTGAAACAGTAAACCATACCAAAGAGATTCACTATGTACTCTGTGATTTCAAACGAGCAGTTAGATAGATCCACTTCTGCAGAGACAACCCTGAGGAGATAAGTGTGATGCTCTTCACCTGCCCCAGTCCTCCAGTTCTGCCTGCTCTCAGACTTTTTTTCCCTTTTTTGATTTTACGCAAATATGTGGCAAGTGAAGAGAGGGAAGAGAAAGACATAAGGTATGTACTATGAACAGCCTGTTTGTTTTGTGGGAGGGGAGAAATTGAAATTCTATAGGAAAATGTCTCCCCAAAAGTTACAATGCCTATTTTTTTAAACTTTGAGAAAGAAAATGAGTGCAGATTTTTTTAAAGAGATCTCTCTTAAACTTAGAAATTCCTGGAACCCAAATGAATCTTGTGCTTTCACCCCATGCAGCTGAAAAGAACTGCATCAAGGCGAGAGGAGCCATCTGGTGTGATAAAACAAATCCTACAGAACTGTATAGCCCAGGTCTCAAATGCTTAGTTATACTGGATCCTCAAAGTCGCTCAGAAATACAAAACTGCTAGTGCAGATCAAAAACCTCTGACAGGGACTTCCCCAGTGGCGCAGTGGTTAAGAATCTGCCTGCCAATGCAGGGGACACGGGTTTGATCCCTGGTCTGGGAAGATCCCACATGCTGGGGAGCAACTAAGCACATGCCACAACTACTGAGCCTGCGCTCTAGAGCCTGTGAGCCACCACTACCGAATCCCGCACACCCTAGAGCCTGCGCGCCACGACTACTGAGCCCGTGTGCCGCAACTACTGAGCCCGCGTGCCGCAACTACTGAGCCCACGTGCCGCAACTACTGAGCCCGTGTGCTGCAACTGCTGAAGCCCGCGCGCCTAAAGCCTGTGCTCTGCAACAAGAGAAGCCACTGCAATGAGAAGCCCGCACACCGCAATGAAGAGTAGCCCCCACCTGCCACAACTAAAGAAAGCCCACGCGCAGCAACGAAAACCCAACGCAGCCAAAAATAAATTAAGAATTAAAAAAAACAAAACTTTGACAAAGTCCAAATTAGACAAAATGAGCAAATTATAAGAGATAACAAGTAAGTCAACAGGGCAGTGAGGTTAAGGAAAACGGCAAAGCAAATCTTTCTGCCATTTAAAAGGAGAGGAAGTAACGTGTAAAACATTAGATCCAAGCTGATTCTTTCATCTTAACCTGATCCCACACAATTATGCTAACATCACCTGATGAGATTCATATTATAAAGAGGTCTTGGGATCCTTTAGTAACCCAAACACCTTGAATAGAGACTATAACTCTCCTACTCTCCTACAAATTCCATTCTGTAATAACTAGTCTTCTAGTAAGGGTGCAATATTCTAAGAATCTGTTTTCAGGTTCTCTGAACATAAAGTTATAAAGGCAGCAGACTAAGCTTAAGGGCATCACTGAAAACTGATAAAATCCCATGTAAGTGCACAAAGCCATGGGGAAAAAGAAGCCTGATATTCTCAATACTTTTAAAGCAATGGAAGGGATGTCTACAGCTACAAGCAAACATTATATAGTCTTCGGCAATTTCAAATCTAGACAAATCTAGCCTTTGGCAACTTCAATCTTCTTTCATCTCTCTATACTCAAAGAATTTTTAGTAATATCTATAATTATAACTATACTTAGAAATGGTTAGTTTTACACTAGAGGGTCAAGAGAACACAGCTTACCAGAATTAACAGAATTATCTTGATACTTCAGAAATCATTTTATAGTTCTACAGTTAATGGTGAACTGTAAAGCTGTTAAAGAAATTAAGCCATTTAAGATTGGTTCTTCAGAGGTGTTAGAGACACTATATGCAGCCAAAAAAAAAAAAAAAAAGTACAGGCATAAACCTAATTATAGATTGGATGCATTTTAATTTTAAACTATGACTCATAAATGTGTCTAGTTTATATCCGTCGGGTATGGTATAGCTGATTTTAGTTACCCCAGAAGACTTTTTACAAAAGGAGTCTATCACTTTTACTTTAAGAAATCCTGAGTCATGTCTGCCAAAACTCGAAATTCTAACATCTCTGGTAAATGTGTCTTTTTCTTCCTTTATCATCAACTTGAAATAAATTAAGACACTGACCAATACTTCTTGCTGCACTGGTATTTCAGGTAGGGGAGTAAGCAATGGGACTTGCTGAATGTCTAGTGATGAAAAAACAGCAACAGGGAGTCCCCCGCATTGGTCCAGTTAGGCCGCATTGCCTCTAAATTGTTATGATAGGGAGGGGCCAGTTGGTCAAAGGTCTGACACAGGGGAAATACCACATGGAAAGTTTCTAGGGACAGGACTGAGAGGCAGTAACAAGCTAATGTGAAAGGATAAAAATATCAAAAATGAAACCCAGCTCCATCATTACTTCTCAAAACTGAAGAGATTTATCACTCTACTTTTATACGATGGCATTGCCATGCAGAAATTCTTTTTAACTTCAGAAGAAAGTTAGTTTAAAGCATGATTCCCATACATATAAAATTTTAAATGTTAACAGGATCACAAACCTCCTAGAAGAGAAATTTACTAAAGATTACTTATTAAAAAAAAAAACATCAGCCCCCCAATTTATATCTCTTACATTATAAAACATTTACACTTAGGCAATTAGATAAAGCATAATTCTTAAAAGGTTATATAGTTATTAGAAGTCAAGAGTGATGTGCAAATGAGTAACTTGACACAATAAGTAAGTAAATTTGAAAATAATACTGTTTTGAACCACATTTAACCCTAAAATCAGACCTAATAACCAAGCTACACAGAATAGGTTGGCTGATACCAATAGCAACGCAATACTAGACAAAGTAAAACAGAACACCAAAACAGAATAAAAACTAAAGTGGATTTAAGACCAACGTGATAAGCACAGGTTTTTGAATTAACGTATCTTATATTTCCAATATAAACATTTTTGCAAAATACAGTGATTGTGTAAATAAAGCTGCTTAAAATACTGTAAGTGGCATAAAACAAATGAAGACAGGTATTTCTTAAATCCATAAAACATAATTAACATAGCATTCAAGAGAGCACTTACGTGAACAAAACAAATATATATTTATATATATACATCTATCTATCTATCTATATATATATATATATATATACACATGTGTACCTCCGTCCTTCTTCTCCAATTCGTCCCTAATTAGAGGGGAAGTAAGTATCACCTTCAAAGTTAGCGTGGGTTCTTTTGCATTCCGAATTATAATAGATGCCTCATCTACACACTGTTCCACTTGGTATTTCTCTTCTGTGAGTTTCTGAAAGTCACAGAGATTTCAAAAATACCCAATTAATTAAAATTTCAAAAAATGAATGATTGCCCCTTAGTTTTTAAATGTTATTAACGATTAGTATTACTGTGCTAAAAGAGCAAATAGTCTTTAACTAGTTCTTTAGTGTAGAGGTAACATTCTTCTCTCCTCCCAACTTACCAGCAAATCCTCTTTCTCCATCCCTCAAATAGCAACCACAATGTCAGTCATCTATACAATTATTAAACAACATTTAAAACCATTCTTTCTAATATTTGAAAGTGAAAGTTACCAAAAGCATCATTATATGAGAAAAGGTAAATTATTGTTCTTGAAATTATTACAGAGGACAATTATAGAATAATAAACCCCCAGTTTAGAGAGCATTCCCAGCAGTTTATTATTCTATAATTGTTCCTCTATACCGGTCCGTGGCCTGTTAAGAACCAGGCCGTACAGCAGGAGGTAAGCGGTGGGCAAGCAAGGGAAGCTTCATCTGCTCCCCCCCATCGCTCACATTACTGCCTAAACCATTCCCCCCCATGCACCTCCATGGAAAAACTGTCTTCCAAGAAACCGGTCCCTGGTGCCAAAAAGGTTGGGGACCGCTGCTCTAAACCAATAACTTTTTGATAGGACAGCCTAAACAGGAACTCCTACTTGCTAAGAACTTATAAATATAAGATTAGATAGGTTTTTATATAAGATTATGTAGATTTTTAAAGAAAATCAAGTAAGAATGAATGAAAAAGGATCTCTGCACAGTCACTCATCAGCAAAAAAAGCTAATATAAACAAGTAACTAACTTCCTAACAACAGGTCTCAGAGATCATTCAAGTGAGACCTTCTTCAGGGCAAGTCATCTGACATCCACAGGGGAATGTACGTTGCTTCTTTTAACATACAATTATACACATACAAAAAATAATCACCAATTAGAATCATATATTAAGTTATATTTAACGCATCATTAAAAAGTTAATAGTTTAATAAGTTGTGCAGGGCCGTTCTTGGTGGTGAAATTCAGTATCTATTATCTGACATAAATAGCTGAATGGAAACACTCCTGGGTCTCTGCTCATCACTGAGCATTGAAGGAACTCAAAGCCATTTATATAAAAACAGCATTTTACCATTAAACATCCCAAAAAAGACAGAATAGAAGATTCATTACCCTAATTTTGAACAGAGGAAACCAAGGAAGGGAAAAGCCACACAGTGGCTAGAAAAACCAAAACTAGAATATAGAGAAAAAGCAGAAAACTGCTCACATTCATTTTGCCACTATAAGAGCATTAAAGATGTCTCAGAGAAAAAGCAAACTAAATTTTTCAATTTAGTTTGAAATTGAAACTAAATTTCAAACTAAATTTTTCAATTTAGTTTGAAATTGAAACTAAATTTCAATGGTCCAGTGATTAAGAATCCACCTGCCAATGCAGGGGACACGGGTTCGATCCCTGGTCGGGGAACTAAGATCCCACATACCGCGGGGCAACGAAGCCTGCGTGCTCTAGAGCCTGCACGCCACAACTAGAGAGTCCGCACGCCACAACTACTGAGCCCACGTGCCACAACTAGAGAGCCCACAGCCACAACTAGAGAGCCCACGTGCTGCAACTACTGAGCCCATGCGCCACAACTAGAGAGAAGCCCACGTGACACAATGAAGAGCCCGTGCACCGCAACTAAGACCCAACGCAGCCAGATAGATAGATAGATAAAATATTTTAAATGATAAAATTTAAAATAAAATAAAATAAAAATAAAAAATAGGTCTCACGTATATGTCTTTAAAAAAAATTATACATGCAGATCTCCATAAGACACATCCAAAGTAATAAACATATGGTATGAGTTTTGGGCTAGACTAATTCTAAGTGATTCTGGTTTTGGTCATCCTTCTCCCTTGCTCAAGGAAGTACTAAAATCACCCTAGAAAAAAGTATGTAGAGAAAAGGTATGGTACAACCCTAATTAATTAAGGTACTTTGATAACTGAAAGTTTTGCTATAATAAGTGCTCAGGAAAAAGATTTTTAATTCACAAGAAAATAAGATCATATCATATCAGAGATTGATTTTCCAAACGAACACCAAGAAAACAAGGGGGAGGTAGGAAGTAAAGGTAAAAATCACATTTAAAATGATTTTCTGAAACATTATTAGTAATAAAACTATGTCTGTGCTTATGTGTACATATGTGGGTGTATATATGTGTGTACATGTATACAATTTAATATAAAATGGGTGTACAATTACATCCCCATTTTATTTGGGGACCTTTACCCAAACACCTATGGTCATGGATCTAACCATCACACAAAGCAGCCGGTTTCACCGCCGGATAACTCTATTGGCTGTGTTAAATTCAAATATGTTTTTTTTTTTTTCCAGCGGTTTTTTAAAAAAAAAATTTTTTTTAATACATCTTTATTGGAGTAGAATTGCTTCAGAATGCTGTGTTAGTTTCTGTTGTTTCTTATAATGTCCACCACTGGTCTTAAGAGTTCAGGCCACTTTTACCTTTTCCAAGAAGCTCTTCAAACATCTAAAGATATTTGTGTCTTTTTTCGGTTTCTCTAGGCTAAAAAGCCCTAGTCTCTTCAACTTTGAAACAGTTTACACAGCCCACACTCTCTCCTGGGTCCCTCCCTTGAACACCTGCTAGCTCGACAAGAACATTTTAAAACTGTGGGGCCCAGAAATAAAGATCCTCACTCAGGAGAGAAAATGCAGAGTTCACACAGTTGTGATCTACACAGAGACAGTTCTATTAATGCAACTGAAGCTCCAATCTCCTCTATCTTCAATACTCAAGAAATATGACAGATTGTCAGGATAAGAACTTCAGTTTCTTAGTGCACTGGTTCTCAACCCTTTTTCCATCCTGACATACCTGAAAATATGACCACTCTCATAAACAGGACTCACTAAGGGGAACAGAAAAGGGGGTGAGATGGTTGGAAAAGCCTCTGTGTCCAACCCTTTGATCACTGCTTTAGCACAGATCTAACAGTAACAATGTTCACTACAATAAAAGCAGAAATAAAGATTAAATTTTAAAACAATATAAAAAATAATGGAAAAAAGACGAATTTTGTTAACATTCTGATAACAAAAAGTATAGTTAATCAGAAACCCCTGTTACTGAGCTTTCCATTTCTTAAAGCTTTATTGTACTCCATGTTGCTTACCACTTTCCCTCCCCAAATGATCACGTAAGGATTTAAAATAATTTTTTAAGAGAAATGAATTTAACCCTTGAAAGAACAGAAACCTTTCTTCAATCAGAATTGCAAATGGAAAAGCCAAATGTTTGTTCAGTCTCTTAGAAAACCTTAAGATCTAAAAATGATAAACTAAAACAGTGCTCCAGAAATACAGGAGAATGTGTCAACAAGTAACACAAATTTGAGTGTCAGGAACGGTAGATTAAAAAATCAGGAAGATGGTTTTGAAGATCAGTTGGTGAATATGAAAGAAAATGATCCAGTAACAAAGCTAATAAAACCAAATTTAGAATTCATATTACTTGGGGGGAAAAAGTCTCTTTAGAAGAAATACAAATACAGGAAACCAACAACAAAAAAAGAGAGCATTCAACAACTCAACAGTTTGACCTTGTGTACTGGTATCTATTTATGTGACATGGATGTAAGGACTAACTGATATGAAATCATCAAAAAGCTATAATCTAATTATACCACAGATAACACATCTGAAATTGAAAGGTGATCATTGCTTCCCAATTAGTGATGCAACTAGCCCTTGGAGCAGGCTGGCAGAGCAGGTCCTAAGGTGACCACAGCCCCAGACGAACCGGTTGACTTTAGCCCTGAGGAGCCCTCAGCCTCCAGCAGCATCCTCCAGGAAGCATGCCAACATTAAAATTTTCTAAATGAATCCCAATGTGAAAAAGGTTTGGAAACAAGGAATTAATAGTGACTTTCCATTAACAGAATGAATGAGTGAAGTTAAATTAACAGTCTTCAATTTAAAAAATATCATCTATGAAAGTCTCCAGTTGTCTAGGCTCTTTTTGATCTTTCAGTTCTTTTCTGCATTATACCAACCTTTTTAAGAGTTTTATAATGCTGAGAGGCCTAGTCTGGAAAACATGAAGACTCTCAGCAAGACACATCTGAAAAATTTAAGACGGTACTTTAAGAGCCATCTTAATTTGGTAAATATATCCTGAATACTAATCACCAGAAATTTGCCTTAGATGTGATGGATGAGTCACTGACCCAGAGTAGCAGTATTCCTGTTGTCTGTACCTACCCTTTACTATTACCAATTTCTTATTAAATTTATCAAGGTCACTACCTATTTTTACCTTTTTACAAATTCTCCTAGAGGTACAATTAAACTGTACTCACCTGAATCTGAATAGGAAGATTATCTTTGACTGTATTTAACAGGGTCTCTGTGGGTTTGTCTTTGCACATTAAAACCAGCTCCAAGTCCATATCATCTTTAATCAGCAAGCCTTTTGCAACCAGGCCAATCCTCATTACACCACATAATGTCCGACCACCTTGATCCCTAAAAATAAAAGTCTGAATGATTACTTTCACAACCTATTTCCCAAACTATAACTTCATCATCACTTGGCTTTCTGGCTATCCATATGAATTGATAAGGGAGAACATAAATCCAAATATCCAAAATTCCGCAAAGGTACGTCTCAGATTTAAGGCTCATAAACTATCTACCACAAAGAATCAATAGGGAGAATATTTCAGACTATAGATCTTTCAATACTTTATTAAATCTATATTGTTTAGGAAATCCCCTTAAATATCTTTTCAATTTTTCTAACTTCCTCCTTCTGTCTTTTAATTAAGTAATTAAAGAATTGTGAGAAACATGAACACCGTGGTATACTAAGAAAGAGCATCAGGGTGGAAATTAAAAGACCTGAACTCTACTCCTGGTGGTGCCTGCTGGCTCAGTATATGTAACCGTAAAATGGCTATCCGCTAGATAAGCCTTAGCTCATCCCTTCTAGCTGTAGCATTCTAGGAATCCATAAAAGTTTCTGGGGAAAGCAGAATAATGTGATAAAAGTAAAGAGCTAAGGAACCCAAAGATGATCTGCCAACACAGGCATTCCATATCCAGTGGTAGCTAAAAGAACAAACATTCAAAGAACATCAAGTCATGAATGGTGCGTAAGAATACTGTTAACATCTATCCTTGATTTTAATACCAAAAGTTTCTTATTGGTTCATTTCCCTCAATCACAAGTGAAAATGTAACTAAACTGAGCGGTCATTCAACAAGCAAGCAACTGTTTTGAGTATGGAAAACATACTAAAGGAGCTCCAAACTCTCCTGCTCCTGAGGCTCACACTGCAGATTAAGTACAAAAGCTGTTTAAAACCTGCTTAAAAGGGAAGAGAAAGGTGACATCTGAGAATAAATTGAGTGCCACAGATCTCGTTAAACCTTACAAAGAGAGCCCTGCATTTGAAAGACAAGGAATGCGAATTTCAGAAAAAGTGATTAATTGCTCAAGTTCACAGAGAGAGTAAAATGGCAAAGCCGAGATTCAAACTCAAGTTGGTCTGACCATAACACTCAAGTTCTTTATATAATTACAGCTGCTTCCCAATTTCAGAAAAGAGAGAGGTCAAAATTAGAGAGGTCAAGCAAGGCAACCTGCAAGTGTGACTTCAGCAGAGTCGTGATTTGGTTAAATAGGAAAAAAGGTCATTCCTGGCTGGAGGCAAAGAAATCAGCAGAGTTTGGCCCAAGTCAGCAGAGTGTGGAATGAACTAGAGAAAGGAGAAGGGAGAGAAGTAAATTGTGGCAGTGGAAACAAGACAGGAAGTTATAAATAACCCAGCCACAGCTCAGTGCCTGACACTCCTTAGAGATTCAGTAACCGTTAAATCAATGAAAAACTATAAGGGTGGTACAAGTATAGAAAGAAAGAAAAAGCATTTTGAAGGAAGTGAACCAAGTATGGAATTATTTGATATTAAGAATAGAGTCTCATCTTTGATTCTTTTTTCTTCTATATCCCTGTTCTTTCATCTTCTCATTCTCCCAAATCTATTAACAGTTTTTAAATTCCCCCTCTGTAATCACCCTCAAACCCCTGCCTTCAAACTAGTTTCTTTTCAGGCTCTTACTACCTCTCACCTAGACCACCACCTCAATAACTTCCTCTCCACTGGCCTTACTAAAACTAACCCCTACCATCTATCTCAGCTACTGTATGTATACAGTATGTTGCAACCAGAACAGTCTTCCAAAAGCACCACATGGATGGAACTCTGCCTGTTTCCTGGTATCCCACTAACACTTAGACATGAGCATATTGGGAGGCAATTGAGGAGACAGCATGACTTCCTGCTTCGAATCCCAGCTCTGCCACTTACTGTGTGACACTGGACAAATTACAAATTACTTGACTCTTTTGAGCCTGCCTTCTCATTTGTAAAAAAGAAATAATACCTTCCTCAGAGTGGTACTGAGAATATCATTTAATTAGTGTAAGTAATGAACTTAGCCCAGAGCCTGACATATATTAATAGCTCAATAAACAATAGCTATTATTCCTTAAACAGTCCCTATACTTTCTCACACCTAGATCTTTGCTGAGATTTATTTCTTCTTCCACTTCCACTGCCTGACAAAACCCTACTCATCCTCTGGACCTACTGCAAACGCTACCTCCTTCATAAAGTTTTTTCTGATCCCCCGAACCAGCATATAGTCTCTCCCTGCTCTGTATTTTCACATTTTTGTCACGGATACGTGAAGTAAAGATGCTAAGAAAACTGGATCAGGAGTCCGACAGACTTGAATGTGAATCCTGACTCCACCACACACTCATTCACTGACCTTAAGCAAGTTAAAGTTTGTTAATGATTCTGAGTTCCTCTTTTTTCATAAGCAGTGGAAATCCCGTAAGTAAAATGGGGGTGGAGAAGGGGGATAACAATAATAGAGACTAGCAGGTTTGTTGTAAAATAATGTGAAAAGTAATCTGGTACAGTAATTGGCACTCAATAAATGGTAGATATTCTTAACTAGCCATTATTAGCTTGCTTATTAAATTCTATATCATAATTATGATATACTTGGTCTCACCATGTACAAGACAGCATGACTGAGCAGAGAAACTTAAGTCCTAATTCAGTTCTGAATTTTAATAATGAATTTGAATATGACGTATTATAACGCAAGTGACCCAGCTACAGGGAACTAATTAAAACTAAGCTAATATTCCTAAAATACAAATAGTATGAACTTATTCAATTTATTTGACTTGTGAGTCAGCTTGTAAAGAGGTAAAATAACAGCACACAGGTAAAAGCTACCTAACAGTCTCTGGCAATAGAAGGTGCTTAATAAGTATAAGCTAGCCTTCCCCATCTCTATGCCCTCTGTAGCGCTTAGCATACTTCAGGAGCATAATACGTATCTATGACCAGAACACAGCTCTGTTCTTGGACGCCGTTCCTGCTTATGTTTTACATAAAATAAGGACACAATCGTTCTGCACTCCTTGAGTTCTACCACATGGGAAGAACCATACACAAGTGCTCAACTCCGGAATGTTTCACAAACTGGAAACACTTTAGAGACAATCAATAGCGTGCACACAGAGCACTCTATTTAAAGATCCAAACAAAGCACAGGAGTATGTTATCTTTTAAAAACCTTGAAAACTCAGTGACCTGATCCAGTTAAGCAAAAGTCTACTGGAGCACTTTCCAAAGGTCTGCTCAGCCTTGACAGCAAACAGAAGATGTATTAGAAGGCCTGAACTTCACTGAAAAATAAAACTCCACTTAGAAATAGTAAAAATAGCAAATTTTATGTTATATGTATTTTACCACAATAAAAAAAAGTTTTTAAAAGGGTATAAACACATTCCAACGTGCAATTTAAATATGTAATGTGGTAACTCCCTGGCGGTCCAGTGGTTAGGATTCAGCGTGTTCACTGCCATGGCCGGAGTTCAATCCCTGGTCCACGAACTAAGACCACGAAAACCACACAGCGTGGCCAATCAGTCAATCAATAAATAAGGAATGCATGACTATTTAACTTGCACAGGGACTGGGCTAGATTATTGGATGATACTACTAATTACCATGAACCCCCAAATTTGACAGTATCTTTTTTAAAGCCATCATATGCAAGAAAAAGTGAATTACTGCCAAGAAACTTCCAGCTGACAAGTCCCTGACTAGACACAATGTATATATTACCTGTAAAAAGCTAACAAAGTCAAGAAAATACATTCTTCAGCTAAAAACTGATACTGATTTTCTTTCATCTGAAGATGGAAAGGTTACACTATCTTTCAGTTAAAGATATCAATTTATTACTACTTTCCCACTATTATCTACTTATCACAGATTTAGAATTGAAAGCCTGAGAAAAAATTCTGTAACTTCTATCCTCAATTTACCAGTTGCAGCCAAAGTAATGTTCTTAATCCTATTAATACAATAGAGTCAAATGAGCTATATTTTTCGAAGTAAACCATACAATTATTCCAATCATAGTGACATTGCTCAAAACAATAACTCTAAGCTTAGCAAGGCATAAAAAGCTTCCTACTTATCATTCAGCTTCATCTCATTAATCTCTTACTGTTGTTGCAGCACTGGGAATACTGTGCTATAACTGTTGAAGGGTCTGGCTCCCATTAGGCCTTCATTCATTCCACAAATACCCAATGAGCATTTACTATATGCAAGATACTGTACTGGATCCTGGAAATCAACAAGGCAGATACAGTCATATAAACCTTTAGAGTATATTCTCCTGCACTCTTTCTTCTACACCAGGATTTTTAAATACCGGACAAAAATGACATTCTATGATTTTCCCAGAGACCAAAAACACTACTATTTATTTCTGAATTTAGGAGGCTGAACCAACACATGAAAAAGATGACATATCATAATCTCCAAAAAAGAGAAGTTTTTTTAAAAGGGCTTGGTGCTTGCTCCCTCAAAAGGCATCCTGAACAGGTCTATCTTCTTTTTCTGGTCTAATTATTATTCCTTTCTTGCTTTCCCTGCAAATTTAACTCAGAAAAATTCCACAAACATTTACTTCCTTGTTTACAGTCATATAAATGAGAGAACCCAAAGAACACCAAATAGCAAATGTAACCCAGTGGGACGGGACCCTGGGCATTATAGGACAGCACCACAAATGTCAGGTCACACTCACTTGGAATAGGAGTCTACAGCCTCATCCTTCTTCACTTCTGTCTCACCCTCTGCTTTTGTGCCTTTATTTGTTTCATCCAGCCAATCTGAGACATGTTTAAGAGCACACTCAACAGTAGACACCATATTCTGAACAGCTTCAAGTTCCTCCGGAGATGGATAAATTGTTGAATGTTTCACCATAACATGGCGATCATCATTGGCAAAAGATCTAATAGATCTCTGTCAGAAGGTGAAAGGAAACTATTACTTCAATAAAAGAAATATTACCTGAAAAGGATGACTTCCAAATATATTTAAATCAAGTCATAGCATTAATTGTCAAACTGTTGTGAAACAGTTAGCACCGAGACAATGAAAAACTGCTCAAGAAAGGAAGTAAAACCCCATCCTACCAAACTCCACACCAGAAAATTAGAGATCTTTCATTCATATTTTGGAAGAGTTCACCCAAGTTACATTCAGTATTATGTATATGCCACATTTTAGCTCAATCTATGTGTTTTCAATACCACGTCAAAAAAGGTCATCCATATCACACATCATCTGCAAGAAACAAGATACTTCCTAGCTTCGACAGAGTATCTAGAAATGCATATGGGTGACTCATGATACCCAGTCACTCCTTTCCAAACTCCTGGACACTTCTGCATCTAGAAAAATTGAGATTTTGTAATATAGTAATAACACAAAATACAAAGTTATGTGTGAACAAGATAGTAAAACTATGGACCACATTAGAATATTATTTATTATTTGGCATTCAAACTTTGGTGTGAAGCTTTAATTTTTTAAGTAGATTAGTAGGAGATATTCCAAATTCCAGAATGGGGAAAATACATATTGTAAAAGAATTAATTTCCCAAACTAATTTACAAATGTATTCACATTCTCAATCAAAATCCCCTCAAGATAGATTTACTTTAATACTCAACAAAAATAATTTTAAAGCTCATTTTGGGGGGGGCGGGGAGGGAAGTCATGAGTGTATCAAGAACTATTCTACAAAGGTGGATGGGTGGTACCATTATGCTAAAATAAAATATCAAAAATTTTAAAAGCAATAATTAAAATGACATGCTGGCCCAGAAATCAGTGGAACAGATTACAGTCTAGAAACAGAATGAATTTCATGAAAATTTAATAGAGAAGATCCTTCACACTCATGAGTCACACAGGCAAAAACCTTTGAATATTTCCAAATTTACAAATACCATAAAGACACTTGTACCAGTACAGAGCAAAATGAACAAGGAAAACTTGGTGAGTTTCCATAAAGTCAAAAGTATTTGACTTAAAGGGTGGCTACAGTGCCCTAACTTACATGAAATTATGTGCTAGCAGACAGTAAATATTATGTTTTAAAGTCTTTACTGCAAAATAAAATATTTGCAACGCTTTATCAGTCTTGTCTCTTTTGTTTTTGTTTGAATGTCAATGTTTTAAAATCAGATTAATTTGGACACTAGTAAATTAATACCACAGTATCACTGTCCCCTACAAAATGAAGCAAGCTATAACTAAAAAGGTAAGTAATCCTTTGAAACCCTCAATTATTACTTAATAAAATTACTAAAATCAATCATGAAGCTTTCTTTTTTTCTAGATAAAAGCCATCTCTGTCTAGATTTCTTTCTTGCTCTCAAAGTCCATGACCAGTTTTCCAACTGGAGAAGTCTTTTGCTACAAAGAAAAAAACTTTTTAACCACTTCATGAGATTTAGGTATATATCCCAAAATAAATTAACAAGAAAACAAAAGAGCCATGTAACAAATTGGAGATGCTAGGTTGTTCCAGGGATTATAACTTATTGATAGTTAACTTGCTCTTTAAAGAAAAAATTCCACTAATATTTTAGTTCTGGATGGTAGGGGGAAAAATGTTAACTTGAGATTTTCTCTGTCATTTAGTTTTATGATGAATTACTAAGTTACTAAATTAAGTTACTCAGTCCTGCACACTGGCCACACCTTAGGAAAATTACATACTGCTACCTAACACAAACCTTTGGCCTTTCTCTCACAAAAAACATAAGACTGCCAATGTTAAATCCAAGAATCTACTGGATGTGATAGGACAAACATCATGAAACAGTGATGAAAGAACTGAATGAATGGTATTACCACCCCCAAAAAAGAAAGCTACCTTATTTACCCAAATAAGCTCCATATTGATTTTAAGTATTAAAAAATTAAATTGGAAGAACTATGCAGAAACAGAAAGTTCTCTTTCAAACCTGAGATCTAAGGCAAAGGAACAGGAGAAACTGGAAAACACCTACTGACCAATTAAACTACGTAAACACAAAATTTCTACACCAGACATCTAAAGCTACATTTAAAATGAATAAACTAGGAAAGGAATTTTCATCAATTATGACAAGTAATACATATAAAGCATTTCTTTAAGTTCTAAGAATATCAAGACTACAGTAGATAAATAAGCTGAAAAGGCAAATAATTCATATGGGAAGAAACACAAGTTACACTGTCATTTTTCACATCTCACCATAAAAGTAAATGACAGAGAAAATCCCAAGTTAACATTTTTCCGCACCATCCAGAACTAAAATATTAGTAGAATTCCTTCTTTAAAGAGTAAGTCAACTAAGTTATAACCTCTAAAACAAATTTTTTAAAAATCAAATGTCATTTAAAGAAATACCATCAGACTTGCTAAACAACATATTTCAAACATACTGATGATTAATATTTTTGTGCTTTTTCCCACTTACAACATCTTTTTTAAGCCTTTTCTCACTTATGGAAAAATTCACACAGCATCCTCCAGAACCAAAATACGAGGAGAAAAATATTCAGCACATTTTACCAATTAAAAAGTTAGGCACCAGATGTTATGACCTCATGTAACATCTCAAATTCAATTTAAGTATTAACTTTCCACAAAAAGCAAGGTTTCCATGATATTCAGTTCAGTGCCCCCAATACACTCAACACCTGACCCTATTATTTTAAAATTAAAAGCATGTGAAAAAAGGTGTCTTTTTGAGTTAAATACTCACATATTTTATAAACTCCAAACCCTTCATATCATTACTTAAAGGACTGGCTCAGGATTTTTAATTTCCATGGGAAAAAAACTGAGTTTCAGGCAGAAAGCTAGAGAAAAATTACATAATTTCAAGTTCAAGGTCACCTTAGCCATGTGTATCAGTTTGCTAATGCCAGTTTTATTAAAAAATATTATTTATGAGCATTCCCTCCTTTGTATTTAATAATTTACGGCCTGCAGGCTCATGGGGCTCCATCTTGTGGTTTAAAGGGCTCGTAATAAATCTGAACTCATTTGCTTTGCTTAAATAGTAGAATGCCATCTTTAGCTGATACACTGGAGCAAAAAATTACCACCACTGTTTTTCACTTGCCCTCACTGTTAACGGTTCCAATTTTAAGTGATTGAGATCTCTGGTAACTAAATTAAGGAAACATAAATAATAACCTACCATGGTTTTCTACAGTATTTTAGCTTCTTCTTCCGATCCTTTTCCCTCTTTCTTGTCGTCTTCACTAGACACTGTTTTCTGTGACAGTACCTCCTCATAAGCCTGAGTCCCCTGACAGCTCAGAGTCAATATGGCAAAGGTGTTTGAAGAATTGTTCTCTAGAATACACCTGCAAGAGAAAAAGAAAAACAACTTTTCAAAAATGCTTATTTACAATTAGTTTCATATCAGAGTGTGGAACCCATAAACATGTTATTGACTAAAATGAAACAGTCTTTATAGAGGAAAATTACTTCATTTTAAACAAAAAGCTAATACATCCTTTGAAGGCCCGGGCCCAAGAGCCTAAGTGATATGGCCAGAAAAATAACCCCCCTGGTAGCCACAATGTGGCAGCTGGCTGACTTGCACTCGATGAGATGAATACATTAACAGACACAGATTCATTAAAGAAGTACAACCTGAAAAAGTAATACTACTACTGGTGGCAAAAATGTTGCAATTAACCATGAGATTTTTCAACAGAAATTGGCATTAGTCAGACCTATCTGAAAAGTAGGTAAGACACCTGAAAATATAACACTGTTGATTGTAACCATGAAGCTTTTCCATTTGATACTGCCATCAGATTTACAGCAAATGTTGGAACCATGTTTCATCTTCAATCATTTTAGGCCTAAAATTCAGAATGCTTTTTTGGCTCTGCTTCCCTAACCCCCAAGAGACCCTACTTCCCTCTCAACCTATATGCACTGTTATGCCAGACTCCTGAATATTCACTAAATCCTGATTTCATTACCCATGGATGACTCTCACCAGAATCCCACAGTATATTTCTGCCCAGAGGCCTAAACACCATTCTATTAACCCTTTGTTCCACTTTTATAAGATTTTATTCCAGATAAGGTAAAAAATAAGCTTTTCTGAGCACTGAAGTCCTTATATAAGCCCAGTGGTAAAAAACAAAAAAACTAGAGAGAGACCACTAAAACAGAACATATGCTTTACATGGTTATCAGGAGTAACACACACCAAAGGATATGTAAACACCCACAAAGAAAGAGCTCCCTCTTCATCTCAATATCTTTCCTTTAAATTTTCCCGTAAATAATGAAACCCCCTTTTACTTTTATCTACAATAATTTCCTATCAGTTGCTCTCTTAAAGAAAAAAATCCTTTTTGAATTCTTGGGACCAGGAAAGTTAAAGGTGACATTTAACTCTCCCTAAACTACAAATGAAAAAACAGACCCACATTTATAGTCAAATGATACTCAGTTGTGACCTACATGCAACACTATTCATATCTTATAACCAACTTTCCTGACTCTGACTTACAAAATGCACCTGAAATAAGCTAGTGAAGACTGATTTTTTTAAAATTATGTAACAACTAATAGATAGAACTTACTTTGATTACTACACATATCAAATCAAGGTAAGGAGGGAACCCATAATGCTGCAATTCATAGGGTCCTTTTATACAACAAAGTTAAGAAACAAACTAAAACATGATCCCATGGTAAGAGATATCTCAAAGATCCTCCTGTCACTAAAATTATACCTTTTGTATAAAGATCGTACTATACAATTTAGAGTCTTTGGCACTTCCCATTCCCAACCTTACTCCATTCTAGAAGAGTCAACCATTCAGTACTTAGCTGTGAATCCTGCAGCCAAAGATTGCTGCACTGATGAGAACTGAACTGAACTACTCACAGGTGGGAACTGAAAACAAAGTCCACAAGCTGCTCGCTATAAAAAGGTAAAACCAATAAGTCAAACATATTAAGAAAGTTAACTGAAAGCAGAAAAAGAGGGAAGAATGTTAAGTAAAAGCTGATGTAGTGGAGAAACTGTGGATCACCAATAGCACTTTTCAGTCATCAGTATGGAGAGTAACCACCCTACCTATACATCAAGAAGCTCTGGGCTCATTCTTGTCGCTTTTATTCAACATAGTTTTGGAAGTCCTAGCCACAGCAATCAGTGAAGAAAAAGAAATAAAAGGAATCCAAACTGGAAAGGAAGTAAAACCATCACTGTTTGCAGATGACATGATACTATACATGGAAAACCCTAAAGATATCACCAGAAAACTACTAGAGCTCATCAGTGAATTTGGTAAAGTTGCAGGATACAAAATTAATACGGAAATCTGTTGCATTTCTATACACTAACAATTAAGTATCAAAAAGAGAAATTAAGGAAACAACCCCATTTACTATTGCATCAAAAAGAATAAAATACCAAAACTACCTAAGAAGGCAAAACACCTGTACTCTGAAAACTACAAGACACTGATGACAGAAACTGAAGATGACACAAACAGATAAATACACCATGTTCTTGGATTGGAAGAATCAATACTATTAAAATGGCCATACTACCCAAGGCAATCTACAGACTCAATACAATTCCTATCAAATTATCAATGGCATTTTCCACAGAACTAGAAAAAACAATTTTTAATTCGTATGGAAACACAAAAGACCCCGAATAGCCAAAACAATCTTGAGAAAGAACAGAGCTGGAGGAATCAAGCTCCCTAGCTTCAGACTATGCCACAAAGCTACAGTAATCAAAACAGTATGGTACTGCCACAAAAACAGACACATAGATCAATGGAACAGGGTAGAGAGCCCAGAAATAAACCCATGCACTTATGGTCAGTTAATGTATGACAAAGGAGGCAAGAATATTCAATGGAGAAAAGACAGTCTCTTCAATAAGTGGTGCTGGGAAAACTGGACAGCTGCATGTTAAAGAATAAAATTAGAACATTCTCTAACACCATACACAAAAATAAACTCAAAATGGATTAAAGACCTGTATATAAGACTGGATACTATAAAACTCCTAGAGAAAAACATAGGCAGAACACTCTTTGACATAAACTGCAGCAATGTTTTTTTGGATCCGTCTTCTAAAGTAAAGGAAATAAAAGCAAAAATAAACAAATGGGACCTAGTTAAACTTAAAAGCTTTTGCATAGCAAAGGAAACCATCGACAAAACAAAAAGACAACCTACTGAATGGGAGAGAATATTTGCAAACCATATGATGGATAAGGGGTTAATAACCAACATATGTAAATGGCTCACACGACTCAGTATCAAATAAACAGACAACCCAATTTAAAAGTGGCAGAAGAAATGAATAGACATTTTTCTAAAGAGGAAATGCAGATGGCCAACAGGCACATGAAAAGATGCTCAACATAGCTAATCATCAGTGAAACGCAAATCAAAATCACAATGAGATATCATCTCACACCTGTTAGAATGGCTATCATCACAAAGAACACAAATAACAAATGTTGGCGAGGAGGTTGAGAAAAGGGACCCCTGAGAAAAGGGACCCCTCAAACACTGTTGGAGGGAATGTAAACTGGTGCAGCCACTGTGGAAAACAGTGTAGACGTTTCTCAAAAAACTAAAAATAGAACTACCTTATGACCCAGCAATTCCCGTCCTGGGAATACATCTTAAAAAAACCAAAAACACTAATTCGAAAAGATACACACACCCGAATGTTCACAGCAGAATTATTTACAATTGCCAAGAAATGGAAGCAACATAAGTGTCCACCAACAGATGAATGGATAAAGAAGATGTGGTATATATGGATTGGGTTGGCCAAAAGGTTCGTCTGGTTTTTTCCCGTAAGACGGCTCTAGTAGCACTTGGTTGTCTTTAACTTCATTCAAAACAATTCTGTTAGATTGTATGTGACAGCTGTCATATCAGCGTGCATTTAAAAAAAGACTTAAGGAGACACAGGTTTGAGCCCTGGTCCCAGAGGATCCCACATGCCGCAGAGCAACTAAGCCCGTGAGCCACGACTACTGAGACTACACTCTGAGAAGCTCACGCACCACAACAAAGAGTAGCCCCCGCTCTCCACAACTAGAGAAAGCCCACACGCAGCAATGAAGACCCAACACAGCCAATAAATAAATAATTTTAAAAATAAAAAAATTAAAAACACTTGGGAGTTTTAAATAAAATAAAGACTTATCAAAATGGGTGAATTTTTGTGTAGCCATTTTAATACTGAAGATGGAAGAAAAAAAGCAACATTTTCGGCATATTGTGCTTTATTATTTCAAGAAAGGTAAAAACACACTGAAACGCAAAAAAAAAAGATTTGTGCACTGTATGGAGAAGGTGCTGTGACTGATCAAACGTGTCAGAGTGGTTTGCGAAGTTTCGTGCTGGAGATTTCTTCTTGGACGATGCTCCACGGTCAGGTAGACCAGTTGAAGTTGATAGCGATCAAATTGAAACAATACTTGAGAAGTGAACGTTATACCACATGGGAGATAGCGGACATACTCAAAGTACCCAAATCAAGCGCTGAAAATCATTTGCACCAGCTTGGTTATGCTCATCACTTTGATGTTTGGGTTCCACATAGGTTAAGCGAAAAAAACCTTCTTGACCGTATTTCTGCAGCAATTCTCTACTTAAACATAATGAAAACGTTCCGTTTTTAAAACAAATTGTGATGGATGATGAAAAGTGGATATTGTACAATAATGTGGAATGGAAGAGATCATGGGGCAAGCGAGATGAACCACTACCAACCACACCAAAGAAGGTGACGTTGTGTATATGGTGGGACTGGAAGGGAGTCCTCTATTATGAGCTCTTTCTGGAAAACCAAATGATTAATTCCAACAAGTACTGCTCCCAATTAGACCAACTGAAAGCGGCACTTGACGAAGTGTCCAGAATTAGTCAACAGAAAACGCATAATCTTCCATCAGGATAACACAAGACTGCATGTTTCTTTCATGACCAGGCAAAAACTGTTACTGTTTGGCTGGGAAGTTCTGATTCATCCGCCATATCCAGACATTGAATCTTCGGATTTCCATTTATTTTGGTCTTCACAAAATTCTCTTAATGGAAAAAATTTCAATTCCTTGGAAGACTGTAAAGGCACCTGGAACAGTTCTTTGCTCAAAAATATAAAAAGTTTTGGGAAGATGGAATTATGAATTTGCCTGAAAAATGGCAAAGGTAGTGGAACAAAATGGTGAATATGTTGTTCAATAAAGTTCTTGGTGAAAGTGAAAAATGTGTCTATTATTTTTACTTAAAAATCAAAGGAACTTTTTGGCCAACCCAATACAATGGAATACTACTCAGCCATAAAAAAGAACAAAATTTTGCCCTTTGTTGCAACATGGATGGACTTAGAGTGCATTATGCTAAGTGAAATAAGTCAGAAAGAGAAAGACAAATACTGTATGATATCACTTATATGTGGAATCTAAAAAATACAACAAACTAGTGAACATAACACAAAAAGAAGCAGACTCACAGATACAGAGAATAAACTAGTGGTTACTGGCAGGGGGTGGGGGGACAAAACAGTGGTAGGGGAGTAGGAGATACAAACTATTGGGTATAAGCTAGGCCACAAGGATGTACTGTACAACACAGGGACTATAGCCAATATTTTGTAATAACTGTAAATGGAGTGTAGCCTTTTAAAATTGTATAAAAAATTAAAAATTAAAAAAATTTTTTTAAAAAGCAGCTCTGGGAACTTCAGGGTATTATAGCATAGTGCAATAATTCATGATATCATCTCAGAATCATATTCTGTCAATGCTGTAAAAGGAACTTAGAAATCATCTGGTCCAATTCCACCCACCCCTCAGTTTAAAGTGAACTACAATCAGAGATACCAAAGAAGTCACACACACAACTAATCAGGGACAAAGTGTTGTCCAAAACCTAAGTCATAGCCCAGTGACTTTTCCCTACTATATCTGATTGAAAAAAAAAAAAAGTTATATTTGGTAGACTGTGAGCTGATAGAAACTGCAACACATTTTTGAAGAGTTTCTCTCTAAAAAAATGATTAACTTAGTAGATAAAATTCTGGCCTTGAAATTTAAAAAAAGACTCAACTTCACCATTTAATAGCTCTGTGACCTTAGAAAGTTATGTGACTCAAAATCACTTAATTTCCTTGGGTCTCAGTTTCCTTAACCTAAACAGTGAGAAAATATTCCACTACTAATTAACAGCTAACAGTTATGGGACTCACATTCTGTACCAGGCACTGTTCTAAGAGCTTTTGATATATTAATTCATTTAATCCTCACAACAATCTTTTTTTTTTTAATTTATTTGGCTACATCGGGTCCCAGTTGCGGCACGCGGGATCTTCATTGCAGCATGCAGGTTGCGGCGCGTGGGCTCCAGAGTGCACAGGCTCAGTAGCTGTGGCGCGCGGGCTTAGACGTCCTGTGGCATGTGGGATCTTAGTTCCCCAACGAGGGATTGAACCCAAGTCCCCTACATTGGAAAGTAGATTCTTAACCACTGGACCACCAGGGAAGTCCCACAACAATCTTAATATCTCCACTTAACATATAAGGAAGCTAGAGCATAAAGAGACAATATAATCTAATTAAAATCACAAAGCAAAAGTACATAGCAGAGCTAAGATTCAAACCAAGACAATCCCTTTCCATAATATTTTTGCTCTAAAGGCACTTACACTTCTGTTAGTGGATAAACTTTAGCTCTTTCAAAAAAATATGTCTATGTGAATTACAAAGGCCATATAGGACACAGGCTTTGGAGTCAGGTCTAGATTCAACTACCAACTTCTCTTAGCCAGAGCTTTCTCACCTGTGCAATGAGGTGAACAGTATTTACTTCAAACTAAATGAGACAGGTTATTAAAAATACTTAAAAGTATCTGGCATATAGTACATGCTCAATATATGGCTTCAGAAGGGAAAAAACCTCAAGTATCAAATAAAATGTTTTGCTTATATATCAGATATACGTTCTCTGATATACATATCAGATATATATTTCTCTGAAAAACAGAGCTCAGAAAAACATTAGCTGTGTTCTACTTACTAAGTAAGAGTAGTTGTATGCAGAGGGTGGAGTGTGTATATATGGGCACGTGTGTGCCTGTGTATCACTTTTTCTATTAACTACTATTTTTTCAATTAATAGACATTGTTTTTTTAGAGCAGCCTTAGGTTTACAGAAAAACTGAGCAGGAAATAGAAAGAATTCCATATACCACTTCTCCCTAACACACACACACACACACACACACAGTTTCCCCTATTATCAACATCTTGCATTAGTGTGGTACATTTGTTACAATTAATGAACCAATGTTAATACAATATTATTAACTAAAGACCACAGTTTACATCAGGGTTCATTCTTTGTGTTATACCTTTCTCTGAGTCTTGACAAAAGGATTATGACATGCACCCACCATTACAGAATCATCCAGAACAGTTTCACTGCCCTAAAAATCCCAGGCTCCACCTATTTGACCCTCCTCTTCCAAATGTCACATAGTTGAAATCATACAGTATGTAGTCTTTTCACTAAGCCATATGCACTTAAGATTCCTCCACGCCGGGACTTCCTTGGTAGAGCAGTGGTTAAGAATCTGCCTGCCAAAGGCAGGGGACACGGGTTGGAGCCCTGGTCCGGGAAGATCCCACATGCCGCAGGGCAACTAAGCTCGTGAGCCACAACTACTGAGCCTGTGATCTAGATCTCACGCTCTAGAGCCCACGTGCCACAACTACTGAAGCCCATGTGCTTAGAGCCTGTGCTCAGCAACAAGAGAAGCCACCGCAATGAGAAGCCTGTGCACCGCAACGAAGAGTAGCCCCCGCTCACCACAATCAGAGAAACCCCACGCGCAGCAACGAAGACCCAACTCAGCCATAAATTAAATAAATAAATAAATATTTTTTTAAAAGATTCCTCCATGTCATTTCTTTTATCACTGAAAAATATTCCACTGTCTGGATATACCACAGTTTGTTTATCCATTCACCTATCAAGTTTTGGCAATTATGAATAAAGCTGCTGTAAACATTTGTGTGCAGGTTTTCAACCCATTTGGGTAAATACCAAGGACTTTGACCACAGGATCATATGGTGAAACTATGTTTAGTTTTGTAAGAAACTTCCAGACTGTCTTTCATCCAAAGTAGCTGTACCATTTTGCATTCCCACCAGGAAAGAATGAGAGTTCCTGCTGCTCCACATCCTCATCAGCATTTGGTGCTGTCAAAGTTTGGGTCTTCAGCCATTCTAATAGGTGTGTAATGGTATCTCACTATCATCTGAAATTGAAATTCCTTGATGACGTATGATGTTGAGCATCTTTTCATATGCTTATTTGCCATGTGTATATCTTCTTTAGTGAGGTATCTCTTCAGGTCGTCTACCCTTTTTTTAATTGGGTTGTCTGTTTAATTTTATGACTTCTTTGTATATTTTGGATACCAGTCCTTTATCTGATATGTGTTTTGCGAAGATTTTCTCCCAATCTGGTACTTGTCTTCTCATCCTCTTAAGGGTGCCTTTCAAAAAACAGAAGTTTTTAGTTTTAATGAATCCCAGCTTATCAAAATTTTCTTTCATGGATCATATTTTTGGTGGCATTGTATGTCCTTTTTAACTGACCTTTAAAGGTGAAAGCTTTAGATGTCAGGCTACCCAGCCCACAAAGCTAGGTTTTTGTATGTATGAATATTAGACCCTTTTCTTAGGAGCAAATCTCAAAACTGGAGAATGGGGCTTCCCTGGTGGTGCAGTGGTTGAGAATCTGCCTGCCAATGCAGGGGACACGGGTTCGAGCCCTGGTCTGGGAAGATCCCACATGCCGCGGAGCAACTAAGCCCGTGTGCCACAACTACTGAGCCTGCGCGTCTGGAGCCCGTGCTCCGCAACAAGAGAGGCCGCTACAGTGAGAGGCCCGCGCACCGCGATGAAGAGTGGTCCCCACTTGCTGCAACTAGAGAAAGCCCTCACACAGAAACGAAGACCCAACACAGCCATAAATGAATGAATAAATAAATAAATGAATAAATAAAAAATTTAAAAAAAAACTGGAGAATGACGATGCTTTCTATATTCAAACTATAAAATTTAGTCAAATATTTAGGAATTTTTCTGAAATGAAATTAGGAGAAAATATTAAAAATTAAGGCAAAAAATATTTAAATATACTTACTTTCTTAAAAGATTCCAAATAATGTCTTGTAAACAGTGTGACATAGAATCCAAGAAATTATTTACTCTCAAAATAATAACTGAATAGAAAACTTTAAATTTTGCTAATACTAACATCTGCAACCTCTCCAGAAGGAGCTATGTGAAAATCAAATATCCAGGCTCTACTTCTCCATTACAAAAGAACAATCACATGTCCACTATATTAAAGATGGGCAAATAAAATTAGAAAAAGATACCTCACTGATACGCCAAGAGGATTACTTTAAGATAAAGAGATTTACCAGTAAATACATACTTACTAATTGCCTGTTCTGTACTTGGTACTGTGCTTCATAGCACAGGGCATATGAAAATGAACTAATTCAGATACATTAAGAAAAGAGCAAATACATATAAATTCAATACTTCCTCCAAATCCCTTCAAATAAACTAAACTTTCCCTACGTGGTGGCATTCAGTTTCTGTACAATACTAATGTGAAAAGAATACTGAATTTCCGTACTTTCCTCTGAAAATTTCCTTTTATTTTCTATATTAAAACGGCACTAGGGGAATGCTAAACTGAAAAACCTATAAATTACAAATACCTACTCCAAAAATCCAGCTCTTCATCCCTACCCCAAAACACCTATAATGATGGAAAAGCTCAATCCCACCACATCACTTGAAGCCTTGCAACACTGGGCTCAGGCCAAAAGGTCCCTGCTCAATTAACAGTTTAAACAAGGATGGCACAACGGCTGCAGCCCTAACATAAAATGCACTGTACAAGCTGGCTAGGTCAATCAGAATGCTTTCTGAACACTTACTGTCAGTGAGCAGGATGAAAAAGATGTTATCAAGTAACCAATCCAAGGAAGTGGTGACAGGAAAACACATCTCCTCACTGAAAGCACACACGCTAGCCCTTCCCCATTCCTGATGGAATAGTGACAGAAGTGAAAGAACTCTATCCACCAGTTAGATGACTCATTTGGTTAAAGAACCAAAATTCAGTGCATCTCAACAAGTCTTTATTGAGCACCTATAATAAGCCAGCCACTGTTCTAGGCACTTAGGATGCATCAGTGAACAAAACAGACAAAAATCCCTGTCCTTGTGTTTAAGTCCAGAGTGGGGAAAACAACCAAAAAACAGTAAATGTAAAAACAAGTACTTTAAACAGTATGTGAGAAGGTGTGAGGTGCTATGGAAAAGAAAGAGCAGGGGACAGCACAAGTACATGCAGGTACTATACAGAGGAGGGTGCGATTTTAAATAGATGGTCAGTCCTCATGGAGAAGGTGACGCCTGAACAAACCTTCATGGGGTGAGGGAGTGAGCCATGCAGAGATCTCAGGAACGAGCATTCCTGGCAGGGGACGAAGACTGTGCCTGGTCAGATAGAGGCACAGGAGGCCATTGTGGCTGGATGGCTTGAGTAGGCTGGGTGGGGAGAGAAGGGCAATGAGGACTGAGGGTGGGAATGAGGAACCAGATCATACAGGGCAGAGGTTGGCAAACTTTTTCTTTAAAGGACCAGATAAAAAGTTCTTTAGGCTTTGGAGCCATAAGGTCTCTCTCTACTACTCAACTCTGCCTTTGTAGTGCAAATGTAGCCATAACACAGTGTGCAAACAAATGGGTATGGCTGTATTCCAATACAACTTTATTTATGGGAACTGAAATTTCAACTTCATATAATGTTCATGTCACAAAGTATCAGGTTTTTTTTTTAACCATTTAAAAATGCAAAAATCATTCTTAGCCCACAGGTCACACAAAAACAGGCAATGGATCCAAATGTGGTCCAGGGACCACCGTTTGTCAATTCCTAATATAGGAGGTCCTTCCAGTCATCTTAAGGACTATAGCTTTTACTCTGAGTGAGACACGGAGCCCTTAGAAGGTTTTGAGCAGAGCACTGACAATATCTGGCTCATGTTTTTAAAAGATCACTATGCTTGCTATGTTGAAATACATTGTAGAGAGGGCAAGGGTGGAAGGAAGGAGACCACTAAGAAAGTTTAGCAATCAGAGTACAGATATATTCTGAAGGGAAAGATGGCATGTCTTCCTAGTAGAATGGATGTGGAGTGGGAGCGAGGTGGAGGCGTCAGGACTGACTTCAAGGTTTTTGGCCTGAGCAACTGAGTTAGGGAAGGTGCAGGGAGAGGCGGTTTGGGGATTAAGAACAGGAATTCAGTTTTGGACATGTTGAGCTTGAGATAATTATTAGATATAGAAGTAGGCAACTATAGCATATGAACCTATAGTTTAGAAGAGAGATCTGGATTAGGATATAAATTTGGTACTTTTCAGCATATAGGTAGTATGCAAAGCCACAAGATCACCAAGGGAGTAGGTGTACCAATGAACGGGAAAAAGAGGCACAACTAGCCAGAGAAGTGCCTGAGAGATACTAAGAAAACGAAGACTGTGCTGTTCTGAGAGCCATGTAAAGAAAACATAAATGAGGCAAGCTCTCTGAATTCAAAACAGGAAAAGAGATACAGCATGAGAATGGAAATCCTGAGTTTCAGTCCTTGTTTTACTACTAAAGATGTTTATAATTCAAAGATATGGAAGTCTTGTATACTACTGTGAATAGTTTTGCCATGTTTTACTATTTACAGGAATTTATCCTCTCCTAAACTATTCTATCCCCACTTCAGCCCACCTTTGGGGAAAATTTTACTTTGAGAACATCAAGCTCCCCTTCAAAACCTTCAATGATGGGGACTTCCCTGGTGGCGCAGGGGTTAAGACTCCACGCTCCCAATGCAGGGAGCTCTGGGTTCGATCCCTGGTCAGGGAACTATATCCCACATGAATGCCTCAACTAAGCCCGCATGCCACGACTAAGGAGCCAGCGAGCTGCAACTAAGGAGCCCACCTGCCGCAACTAAGACCAGTGCAAATTAATTAATTAATGAAATAAAATAAAATAATAAATAAATAAAATTTTAGAAAAACTTTGACTACTCAATAGCTAAACAACTGGCATTCCACTCAAATACTGGGTGTCACCAAGGCCCTCCATAATACAACACAAATGCAATTCTGTCCCTGTCATTTCTCTCATCACTGTAGTTCCAGCCAAAAAGAGAATAATGAATCTTCCCCAGAACACCATACAATGTGCTACCGCTAAGCTCCAAGTTAAACCTTTCCCTTACCTGGACTGCAACCTCTACTCCACTATGATTTGCCCTTGTTCTATTCATCAAATGTCCATCTCAAATCTACCCTTCCAGGAGGCCTTACCTAATACTTGAGGTTAATATAATTTCTTCTTTCTTTGAGCCATCCAGTCCTTTTTCAACTTCCTTTATCACATTTCTATTACTCAGTTTTAGTTATTTTTATCACAAGCTCCTTAATGAAATTACTTATCTTTATCTCCACAGCACCTACTACCATGCCCTGCACTCAGGAGAGGCTCAATAAAAATCTGAATTCAACCCTAGATTTCTCTTTCCTTAGAGAGTGCCATTAACTGTAGAATCCAAGAAGGCTCCATCTGAAACGTCACCATCTCTTCCCATATATTTCCATGGCTGTCATCATCATAGTGACTTACAGGCAATTTCTGACTCTTCTTCCATAAGCACAGTTTCCACTATTTATTTGCCTTATTTCACCCATCTTGGATTAATCCCCCAAACTCCCTTCCACTCCTTCAGGACTTTAGTACTTAGCTCATCTCTAATTCCTGGCATAATTCTTAGTAATTTCCAGAATCGCATAGATGATCCTTCTAAAATTCTAAAATCCTTGTATTCTTTTCCTCCAATGTTCTCATCTCCTTTCCTACCCTAGGTACCCACTCCCCACCAGGGCCCATAATCTACTAACCCAACCACCTTTCAGAGTCCCTCACCCTTTGCATGCCCTCATTTCTGTCCTTATCCAACTGAAATTACACAATCCGTCATCTATCACTGACTTTCACCAGCAATTGCCTTTGTTATCCTACCCTGGCAAAATCCCAACCCTGATCATACCCAACACTCTTAACTATACCCCACCAGTAACCCTGGAATGTGGCAGGGGGGTGAGGGGGAAATCACACAATAGTGCTAATTGGTTCTTTTTTTTTTTTAAGGTTTTTTTTTTTTTTTTGATGTGGACCATTTTTAAAGTCCTTATTGAATTTGTTACAGAATTGCTTCTGTTTTATGTTTTGGTTTTTTGGCCGAGAGGCATGTGGGAGCTTAGCTCCCTGACAAGGGATCAAACCCACACCCTCTGCATTGGAAGGCAAAGTCTTAACCACTGGACTGCCAGGGAAGTCCCAGTTCTTTTTCTAAATTCATGATTTAACCTCAAAAGGCCCAATAATCAACAGTTCCCAAACAGGAGTGGTACTGCAACCCTGGGGGATTTAAAAACGTGAGGTAAAGTTTTCTGGTTGTCACAATGACTAGGTGGGTAATCCTGGCATTTGGTACCCTGGAATGCTAAACACCTGCAACGTCCAAGGAGCCCCATTGAAAAAAAACAAATATTCATTCACTTCCCACTTTCCTAATGATTATTTCACATCTTCTCTTGTCTCATCACATCTGTATTTTCTTCCCATATCCTCGCATTTAACTGGTCATCATCCTGCTTCCTATTTCATGCAAAATATCAACCTTGCTGCATCTTTTCCCATATAGTCTTCCTTCTTTCCTGTTTTACAAATGAACTGTCCCTATTCCTATCTAATGGAAATCTTTCCACTCAAATCCTCTAGATCCTATCCCCTCAAGAATAACACTCCAGTAATCACCCCCCTCCTCTCTCTTGAATAACTTTCCTTGACCTCTTGCCTCCCCACGGCCGGATTCTCTGCCCCTCTCAAGGCATAATTCTTTGAGTTCACACTTTTGTTTTCCATTTCCTCTCCTCCCATTCTCTCTTTAAATTCACCCCAATCAGCCTCTCAACCCAATGCTCCACTGAAACAGCTCTTGTCAAGTCCCATAGGACTTCCATGGAGTTTAATGCTTTGAACAATTCTCAGCCCTCATTTCAGTCGACCTCTCAGCAACAGGTGACACAGCTGACTGCTCCCTGCTTAACCATTTTACTTCCCTTGGCTCCCATCCAGTACACTACCCTCTTTGTTCTCCCCCTACTTCATAAATTACTCTGCCGTCTCCCTTCTTTCTTATATCCACAACCTAAATGCTGGAGTGCCTCTGGACACACACCTCACTCTTAATCTCTTTACTATCCTACACACACTCCCTTGGCAATATCATCCAGGCTTGATGCTTTAAAATACCACGTGTACACTGAGGACTCCCAAATTTATATCACCCTGAGTTTCAGACTCACATTCAAGTACACAATCAACATACCCACCTAGATGTCTAATAAACATCTTAAACTTAATATGTCCCAAACCAACTAGTGACCTCCTCCCTCAAAAAAACAAAACTAAAACGAGCTTTGCTACTCACTCCCAGTCTTCCCTCTCTCAAAAGAGGGCAAATACCCCATCCTACAACAGCTCATGCCAAAAACTTGGGGGAGTCATCCTTGACACCTCTCTTCCTCTCACATCCACATCTGATCCATCACCAAATCCTTCACTTTTACCTTGTTCTCTTGCTTCCCCACCTAGAGTTTATTCTCAGCAAGAGTAACCACAGTGTTCCCTTTAAAATTTAAATTATGTCATGTCACAGCCAAGACATGAAAGCAACCTAAATGTCCGCCAATAGACAAATGGATAAAGAAGATGTGGTACATATATACAATGGAATATTACTCAGCCATAAAAAAGAATGAAATAGTGCCATTTGCAGCAACATGGATGGACCTATGGAGATTATCATACTAAGTGAAGTAAGTCAGACACAGAAAGATAAATATCATATGATATCACTTATATTGTGGAATCTAAAAAATGATACAAATGAACATATTTACAAAATAGAAACAGACTCACAGACATAGAAAAACTTATGGTTACCAAAGGGGAATGGTTGGGGGGGAGGGATAAATTAGGAGTTGAGATTAACATATACACACTACTATATATGAAATAGATAATCAGGGACTTCCCTGGTGGCACAGTGGTTGAGACTCCACGCTCCCAATGCAGGGGGCCCGGGTTCAATCCTTGGTCAGGGAACTAGATCCCACATGCATGCTGCAACTGAGAGTTCGCATGCCACAAGTGGGGAGCCAGCAAGCCACAACTAATGAGCCCACTGGCTGCAACTAAGACCTGGCGCAACCAAATAAATATTTTTTTTAAAAATTAGTCAACAAGGACCTACTGTATAGCACAGGGAACTCTACTCAATACTTTATAATAACCTATATGGGAAAAGAATCTGAAAAAGAATAGATATGTATTAATAAAACTAAATCACTTTGCTGTACACCTGAAACTAACACAACATTGTAAATCAACTATATCCCAATATAAAATTAAAATTAAAAAAAAAAATAGGTCATATCATTCCTCTGCTCAGAACCTTCCAATGCTTCTGGTCTCTGAGTAAACACCTCATAATGGCCTATAAATCTCCAATAATCTGATTCCCATTAACTTCTTGGCCTCATCCCCCATCACTCCCCTCCTCACTCACTGTGTTCCACCCACACTGGTATCTTGCTATTTCTCAAACAAGGCACACAATTCCCCACCCTTGGAACCTAGCTAGTTTACCCCTGACATCCACACAACTCCTCTTACTTCTTCAGGTGTCTGCTCAAATGTCAACTTATCATAAGCCCATCTCTGATTACCCTATATAAAATAGCAGGCCCTCCTCCAGCACACTTCTGACCCTGTTCTCTCCATAGGATTTACTACTGCCATATGATATCTTTACTTTGCTTACTTTTTGTTTTGTACACATAGAACAATAACTGGCACAAAGGAGAAACTCATATGAATTTCTCAAAATATTTTCTCATATAGCATCACATTCAGTGCTTACAACAGCCCTGAAAAGTAGTAAAAAACAGAATGGTATAAATTTCATTTTTTAAACTTTTAAAATGTGAAAGCACAAATATACAAAGATGTTAAATGATTTGTCTATGATCACACATTGGCAGAGCTATCCCTAGAACTCGGGTTGGGTCTCCAGCATCTTTACGATTCATATCACCGTGTCCACAAGCAAATCAAAGAGCAGGTATATATTTAATTTTGCACAGTGATCTTTAAAAGATCTAGTCCTTTAAATCACAATCAAACATGAAGTAGTACCTGAACTATATGTGCCCCAGTACCTATTAATTGCCTTCTCACTAAATGGCTGTGATAGAGGTCATCAGAGTATCTTTAGAATTTACAGATCTGGTGACAATTCTGATCAAAAGAAAAAAGTGGTAATGAATGTAGCAAGAAACTGTATTCTCTGCCCTACTGTGCCCGCTGCAGCACACTTAACACTGAAGGGAAAACCAGCACCTTGGTAAACAAGGTTCAAACATTGTCTTTGGTTCCCAAAAGACTTTTTGTTGTTATTCTACAGGACAGAGCATCACAAAGAAACCGTATCTGGAGACAGAAAGGACAAGATTATTTCTCCTAATTAGTTAGGTTTGCAAAATGACCTCAGAACCTGCAATCTAGTAATAAACAAGGAGTAATGTTAAAAACCACCAACTTTAAAACAAAAAGAAGTCATTTTGTTTTCACCTTAGCAAAATAAACAATAGGTCTTGTATGCCAAAAAAGTACACAGATTCACCAAGTATTACAGCAATACAGAAAATATTTCACATACAACAGTGCTAAAAATGAAAAACTATATTAGATTCCTCAGTAATATAATAACTTAATTTCCAGCCTCTTGCCAGCACTCATTCTCCCTTTCTGGCATCCTCTGCCACAGTTGGAAACTGTGTATCTAGGTCAGAAAAGACAAGCAGCTTTTCAGAACAGCTCAGTATCTTTGGCACAAGTGTTGATATTATAATTCAACCCTTTCACAAACTCCTTTTAAAATACAACCTGTTGTAAATCACAAGATTAGTACTGTACAGACAGTACAGTAGTCTGATATTTATAAAAAGCCACTGGAAAAAATACTTAAATGCCAGATTTAGAAAACTGATGAAAAACATGAGACAGGTAACACAATGTAATTAGTGTAAGAGCAATGGATTTAGGGTCAGAAGATCTGCCTTCTAATTCCAACTCTGCTACAGTGAGCTGGCCAATTTTAAATAAATTTCAACCTCTCTGAGCCTCAATTCTTTCATTTATAAAGTAAAAGGGTTAGACTACACCTAGATTACTTTATAGATACCATCTGTTTAAACATGATTCTATGAAAAACCAGAAATTTAAGAGTACATTTTATATGCCACTGCTTAAATATATTCCTTAAAAGTATATATTTTCACAATGTAATCGTATTTTAAATAGTGTAGATAAAACGAGAAAACAGATAATTGGGAAAATTTGAATGCTGAATATTTGATAACATTATGGAATTACTTCTGGAGGGTGATAATGGTATTGTGTGGTGACAATGGTATTGTGGGTTTCTTTTGGGGGGGGTAGGAGATATATACTATATAAAGATTAGTATATACACTAAAGTATTTACAGATGAAATTAAATGAAAATCTGTGATCTCTAAAATAATCTAGTTGAGGGGATGAGGGAGAATGAAATAAGGCCTGCCATATGTTAATAATTACTGAAAATTGATGATGGAGGTTTTCTCTATGGTTCACAGGGGTTCTCTCTACTTGTACAGGTTTGAACATTTCCATAAGAAGGTTTTTAAACAGGAATAAATTTATCAAGAATCTAAACAACCAACTTTCAATTTATCTGTAGTAAAATGAGATTGTCATATGTCATATTTTCTTCAGGTACAACATGTCTGCTTTAGAGTACCCATGATGTAATTGTGCAAACCAAAGCAGGTGAAATTATAAAAGGATAAAACCATTTTGGGAAGCAATTCAGTAATAACTGATAGTCAAAGATGTGGATATACTACAAGCAACAATACTATCTCTGGTTACATTATCTAGAGAAACTCCAATACATAAACACAGTAAGACAGATAACACCAATATTCACTTTAGCACTGTTTATAATCATAAAATACTGGAAACCTAAATGTCCATCAACAAAAGAATGAAGATACAAATCATGTAGTAAATGAATTACAATGATACATTTTACCATGTCTAAATTCAAAACAAGGTTGAGTGGAAAAGCTAGTAGTTGCAGAATAATATGCACAAAATGATGGCTTTTATTTAAACTTGAAAATGCATAAAATATTACATATAATTTATAGATACAAACACACACACTTTGTTGGTATAAAAACATCTAACGTAATGACAAGCAAAAGATTCAAGAGTAGTTATCACTGGGAAAAGAAGGGACAGAACAGGATCAGGGAGGATACACACACAGTATGTATCTGAGATACTATTTCTTAGAAAAATAATGTGAACCAAATTTGGCAAAACATTAACATGTAAAAAAAGCTATGTGTGGTGAGCATCCAGTTTTTTGTTACATTCTGTTTTGTCTATATGCATGAAACAATTTGTAAGTTCAAAATATTTTTTAAATTTAAAATATTCAGAAACAAAAGGAACCTTGCTTGTTCCTCTTAAACAGGAAGCTACTTTAGCTCTGGTTCTAGCCTTTGGGGATTAGCAACTTTTTCAATTTAAACTAAATACTGATATTGGATAGAAGATCCTAGAAAGTTCCATCATGAAGAAAGATTACAGGGTTTTTCTTTTAAAGTGGAATGAGACATATTCTTATATAGAATTTGTCCAGGGGAGTAACCAAAGACTTTCAAAGTATCAGAGTGTAGGCTAAAGCCACTGTCACTGTTAGAAAGGTCCCAAAGCACTACAGGAGGCAATACTGCTCAGGAACATTCTAATTTTAAACAAAAAGTCAAGTAATACTTTTGTTAGGGTACCTATGGAAAGTTCAAGATGCTTCCCAAGTTTCTCTAACCTGGCAGAACTCAACCTCCAAGTTCTGTCTCCCCTGCAGATTTTGCCTTATAGGCTTTGTTACAGGAAGATCTAGATTTGGTCATAGGCTTTGTTATGGGAAGGTCTAGAATAGGCTTTAACTCTAGGGCAGTAGTCAGAAAACTTTTTCTTAAAGAGCCAAATAGTAAATATTGTGGCCTTGCCGGCCCTAATGTCTCTGTGGCAAATACTGAACTTTGCCATTGTAGAGTGAAAGCAACCAGACAATATGTAAATGATGGGCGTGGATGTTTTAACAAAACTTTACTGACATGGTTTGCCAATCCCTGCTTTATCTCATGTTCTTTCCAGTGTTTCATCAGTTGCCTGGGGTGTCCATCCTGTCTCTCAAATCCGTCTGGGCCAGAGCTCCAATATCCCCCAGCTGTACAACCTCTAGTATCTCTGTTCCATTCCCAACCCTAAGGCACCCTTCTGGTCTTTCTCATTCATGGATGCCCAACCCTCTGCCAAGAATTCACAAGGGACCCACACACAAACATCTGAGCGCCCCTCCTACACATCTTCCTCTTCTCCAAGGTCCTGCCCTGAAGATGCTAGACATTTTAGCTGTCCCAAATTCTGAGCTCAGAACAGTAAGGCCACTATGCTCTGCCTGGACTCCAGCTCAGGAAATTGTTTTCAGGTAGAAATCAGGGTCAATCATGGGGCTCATTCCATGAATTTCAAGATCACAGGCCTGTTGCCCAAAGGCTAAAAGAGCTGCCTCATATATTTTGTCCAGTTTTGCAGTTTTTTTATGGCAAGAAGCCTAGTCCAGAACCAGTTACTCCAACATAGCCAGAAGCGGAAGTTGTAGTCAATAAACATTCTAGTTTCTACTACATACCAAGTCCTCTGCTGGGGTATAACTAAATCTGCAGCCATGATGTAATCCAAAGGGCATGAGGGTGAGAATGGCCATTCATTCATTCATCCATTCCTCCATCCAATAAATACTTACTAAGCATCTTACTGTACCAGGAAAGTGCTGACTTTATGTCTTTGAGCCTTAGTATTAGCCCAGCCCACAGCAGGACTAAAACTTGCCCTGCCAAACACATAGGCTTTAGGTAAGGGTTAAAGTTGAGAAAATGTACATAAAAGTACTTGGTAAAGCACTACACGAATACAGGTTATTTCTGTGATGGCAACAACTATATCCTTATTAATAAAGCACAAGAAGTTCTCCCAGCAGCAGAAACTGCATGTAAAAGGATAACTGTGAAAGAATATGGTGTCTGTTATGAGTGTGTGTGTGTCCGTGTGTATGCTTGCGCAGACATTCCCTGGAGGTGAAGGGATTCCAGAATTCAAATCTGCTAGAAAACAGAGCACATTTATAGAAGTGACAGGAGATATGGGTATCTGTCATACAATGCTTCTGATAAGCTGAACGAGGAGCAGAATAGCATTTAAGTGAAGCACTTTTCTGAAATTTAAAATCAGGGTATAGAAAAAATAATTTTTGAAAATGTTTTACTATAGAATGCTTTACCACAAATTTCTTTAGGTTAAGCTTTATTCCAACCATTTTCAAATTCAAGAATAGAAATAATTTCTAATATAAATAATACATTCATGTAACATCCTTTCAATATGTCTAAATGAATCACAAAGGTCATAATCATTTTCTCACCAACTGTCATTACACGTAAAAAAAAAACTGAAATATATAATAAAGTCCAGAGAAAGGGTAAATCATTCAAGAAACATAGGCTGGTGAGAGTTTAGGGAAAAGTCATGCTGACTAGTAGACCTGTGATCCCTACATAGGTACCTGAGTTTAAAGCACAAACGTGAATCCAGCTTTTTAAAAATGACTTATTTTCTATTGGGGGTTGGGAATGAGCAATGACTAGTTATACACATGGGTATATTCCAAAATGCTTCTCATTCTGCTTTCATTTTCCTAAACTATCTTCTTCCTTTACTGTTATTCTACCACTGCAATCTCAGGACTTTAAATAAATGTCAGCTTTAATGTTAACAGATATTGGCATATAAAATGAAAAAAAGAAAAGCAAACGATTCCTTAAAGACGCAAAAGTGTTGACCATAAAATAAAATATAGTTGAGTATATTAAAACCTAGAACTTCTGTTCATCAAAAAAAACCCTAAAGAAAGTTGAAAGAACAAGTTACAGAGGACTCTAGGAGGGCTCACGCCAAGGAGTACTTCCCAGAACTTCTGTTGCCAGTGTCCTTGTCCTCGCGGTGAGTGACAGCCACCCCCCAGCTCTGCAGGAGACCCTCCAACACTAGCAGCTGTGTGACTAACAGGGTCTTGGTGCTCCGGCTGGCTGTCAGGCCTGAGACTCTGAGGTGGAAGAGCTGAGTTCAGGACACTGGACCACCAGAGTCATCCCGGCCCCACATAATATCAATCGGCAAGAGCTCTCCCAGAGATCTCTGTCCCAACGCTAAGATCCAGCTCCACTCAACAACCAGCAAGCTCTGGGGCTGGACACCCCATGCCAAACAACTAGCAAGACAGGAACACAACCCCACCCATTAGCAGACAGGCTGCTTAAAACCATAAGTTCACAGACACCCCAAAATACACTACCGGACACCGTCCTGGCCACCAGAAAGACAAGATCCAGCTTCATCCACCAGAACACAGGCACCAGTCCCCTCCACAACCCACTGAACCAACCTTACCCACTGAGGACAGACACCAAAAACACAGGAACTCTGAACCTGCAGCCTGCGAAAAGGAGACCGCAAACACAGTAAGTTAAGCAAAATGAGAAGACAGAAAAATACACAGCAGATGAAGGAGCAAAGTAAAAACCCACCAGACCAAACAAATGAAGAGGAAATAGGCAGTCTACCTGAAAAAGAATTCAGCGTAATGATAGTAAAGATGATCCAAAATCTTGGAAATAGAATGGGGAAAATACAAGAAACGTTTAACAAAGACCTAGAAGAACTAAAGAGCAAACAAACATGATGAACAACACAATAAATGAAATTTAAAATTCTCTAGAAGGAATCAATAGCAGAATAACTGAGGCAGAAGAACGGATAAGTGACCTGGACGATAAAATAGTGGAAATAACTACCACAGAGCAGAATAAAGAAAAAAGAATGAAAAGAATTGAGGACAGTCTCAGAGACCTCTGGGACAACATTAAACGCACCAACATTCGAATTATAGGGGTCCCAGAAGATGAAGAGAAAAAGAAAGGGACTGAGAAAATATACGAAGAGATTATAGTTGAAAACCTCCCAACATGGGAAAGGAAACAGTCAATCAAGTCCAGGAAACACAGATTCCCATACAGGATAAATCCAAGGAGAAACACACCAAGACACATATTAATCAAACTATCAAAAATTAAATATGAAGAAAAAATATTAAAAGCAGCAAGGGAAAAGCAACAAATAACATACAAGCGAATCCCCATAAGGTTAACAGCTGACCTTTCAGCAGAAACTCTGCAAGCCAAAAGGGAGTGGCAGGACATATTTACAGTGATGAAAGGGAAAAACCTACAACCAAGATGACCCTACCTAGGAAGGATCTCATTCAGATTCGACAGAGAAATTAAAATCTTTGCAGACAAGCAAAAGCTAAGAGAATTCAGCACCACCAAACCAGCTTTACAACAAATGCTAAAGGAACTTCTCTAGGCAGGAAACACAAGAGAAGGAAAAGACTTACAATAACAAATGCAAAACAATTAAGATAATGGTAATAGGAATATACATATTGATAATTACCTTAAGTGTAAATGGACTAAATGTTCCAACCAAAAGACACAGACTGGCTGAATGGATATAAAAACAAGACTCGTATATATGCTGTCTACAAGAGACCCACTTCAGACTTAGGGACACATACAAACTGAAAGTTAGGGGATGGAAAAAGATATTCCATGCAAATGGAAATCAAAAGGAAGCTGGAGTAACAATTCTCGTATCAGACAAAACAAACTTTAAAATAAAGACTATTACAAGAGGCAAAGAGGACCCTACATAATCATCAAGGGATCAATCCAAGAAGAAGATATAACAATTGTAAATATTTATGCACCCAACAGAGGAGCACCTCAATACATAACACAAATGCTAACAGCCATAAAAGGGGAAATCAACAGTAACACAATAAGAGTAGGGGATGCTAACAACTCACTTTCACCAATGGACAGATCATCCAAAATGAAAATAAATAAGAAAACACAAGCTTTAAATGACACATTAGACAAGATGGACTTAATTGATATTTATAGGACATTCCATCCAAAAACAACGGAATACACTTTCTTCTCAAGTGCTCATGGAACATTCTCCAGGATAGGTATCTTGGGTCACAAATCAAGCCTTGGTAAATTTAAGAAAACTGAAATCATGTCAATTATCTTTTCTGACCACAACGCTATGAGACTAGACATCAATTACAGGAAAAAAAACTGTAAAAAATACAAACACATGGAGGCTAAACAATACACTACTAAATAACCAAGAAATCACTGAGGAAATCAAAAAATACCTAGAAACAAATGACAATGAAAACACAACGACCCAAGACCTATGAGATGCAGCAAAATCAGTTCTAAGAGGGAAGTTTATAGAAATACAATCCCACCTCAAGGAACAAAAAAAAATCTCAAATAAACAACCTAGCTGTATACCTAAAGCAATTAGAGAAAGAAAAACAAAAAAAAAAAAACCCAAAGTTAGCAGAAGGAAAGAAATCATAAAGATCAGATCAGAAATAAATGAAAAGAAATGAAGGAAACGAGAGCAAAGATCAATAATACTAAAAGCTGGTTCTTTGAGAAGATAAACAAAATTGATAAACCATTAGCCAGACTCATCAAGAAAAAAAGGGAGAAGTCTCAAATCAACAGAATTAGAAATGAAAAGGAGAAGTAACAACTGACACTGCAGAAATACAAAGGATCATGAGAGATTACTACAAGCATCTATATGCCAATAAAATGGACAACCTGGAAGAAATGGACAAATTCTTAGAAAAGCACAACCTTTCGACACCGAACCAGGAAGAAATAGAAAGTATGAACCAACCAATCACAAGCACTGAAATTGAAACTGTGATTAAAAATCTTCCAACAAACAAAAGCCCAGGACCAGATGGCTTCACAGGCAAATTCTATCAGACATTTAGAGAAGAGCTAACACCTATCCCTCTCAAACTCTTCCAAAATACAGCAGAGGGAGGAACACTCCCAAACTCATTCTACAAGGCCACCATCACCCTGATACCAAAACCAGACAAAGATGCCACAAAAAAAGAAAACTACAGGCCAATATCACTGATGAACATAGATGCAAAAATCCTCAACAAAATACTAGCAAACAGAATCCAACGGCACATTAAAAGGATCATACACCATGATCAAGTGGAATTTATCCCAGGGATGCAAGGATTCTTCAATAAACACAAATCAATCAATGTGATATACCGTATTACCAAACTGAAGGATAAAAACCATATGATAATTTCAATAAATGCAGAAAAAGCTTTTGACAAAATTCAACACCCATTTATGATAAAAACCCTCCAGAAAGTAGGCATAGAGGGAACTTACCTCAACGTAATAAAGGCCATATAGGACAAACCCACAGCCAACATCGTTCCCAATGGTGAAAAACTGAAACCATTTCTACTAAGATCAGGAACAAGACAAAGTTGCCCATTCTCACCGCTATTATTCAACATAGTTTAGGAAGTATTAGCCACAGCAATCAGAGAAGAAAAAGAAATAAAAGGAATCCAAATTGGAAAAGTAGAAGTAAAACTGTCACTGTTTGCAGATGACATGATACTATACATAGAGAATCCTAAAGATGCTAACAGAAAACTACTAGAGCTAATCAATGAATCTGGTAAAGTAGCAGGATACAAAATGAATGCACAGAAATCTCTTGCATTCCTATACACTAATGATGAAAAATCTGAAAGAGAAATTAAGGAAACACTCCCATTTACCACTGCAACAAAAAGAATAAAATACCTAGGAATAGGGACTTCTCTGGTGGCGCAGTGGTTAAGAATCCGCCTGCCAATGCAGGCGACACGGGTTCGAGCCCTGGTCCCGGAAGATCCCACATGCCACAGAGCACCTAAGCCAATGCGCCACAACTACTGAGCCTGCGCTCTAGAGCCCACGTGCCACAACTACTGAAGGCTGCGTGCCTAGAGCCCGTGCTCTGCAACAAGAGAAGCCACCGCAATGAGAAGCCCGCACACTGCAATGAAGAGTAGCCCCTTCTCTCCGCAACTAGAGAAAGCCCATGAGCAGCAACGAAGACCCAACACAGCCATAAATAAATAAATAAATTTATTTAAAAAACAAAAAACAAAAAAAACCTAGGAATAAACCTACCTAAGGAGACAAAACACCTGTATGCAGAAAACTGTAAGACACTGATGAAAGAAATGAAAGGTGATACAAATAGATGGAGAGATATACCATGTTCTTGGATTGGAAGAATCAACATTGTGAAAATGACTATACTACCCAAAGCAATCTACAGATTCAATGCAATCCCTATCAAACTACCACTGGCATTTTTCACAGAACTAGAACAAAAAATTTCACAATTTGTATGGAAAGGCAAAAGACCCCGAATAGCCAAAGCAATCTTGAAAAAGAAAAATGGAGCTGGAGGAATCAGCCTCCCTGACTTCAGACTATACTACACAGCTACAGTAATCAAGACAGTATGGTACTGGCACAAAAACAGAAATATAGATCAATGGAACAGGATAGAAAGCCCAGAGATAAACCCATGCACATATGGTCACCTTATCTTTGATAAAGGAGGCAAGAATATACAATGGAGAAAAGACAGCCTCTTCAATAAGTGGTGCTGGGAAAAGTGGACAGCTACATGTAAAAGAATGAAATTAGAACAGTCCCTAACACCATACACAAAAATAAACTCAAAATGGATTAAAGACCTAAATGTAAGGTCAGACACTCTAAAAGTCTTAGAGGAAAACATACGCAGAACACTCTATGACATAAATCACAGCAAGAGCCTTTTTGACCCACCTCCTACAGAAATGGAAATAAAAACAAATATAAACAAATGGGACCTAATGAAACTTAAAAGCTTTCGCACAGCAAAAGAAACCATAAAGACGACGAAAAGACAATCCTCAGAATGGGAGAAAATATTTGCAAACGAAGCAACTGACAAAGGACTAATCTCCAAAATATACAAGCAGTTCATGCAGCTCAATATCAAAAAAACAAACAACCCAATCCAAAAATGGGCAGAAGACCTAAACAGACATTTCTCCAAAGAAGATATACAGATTGCCAACAAACACATGAAAGGATGCTCAACATCACGGTACATACATACAATGGAATATTACTCAGCCATAGAAAGGAACGAAATTGGGTCATTTGTAGAGATGTGGATGAACCTAGAGACTGTCATACAGAGTGAAGTAAGTCAGAAAGAGAAAAACAAATATCGTATATTAACGCATATATGTGGACTCTAGAAAAATGGTACAGATGAACTGGTTTGCAGGGGAGAAATTGAGACACAGATGCAGGGAACAATCGTATGGACACCAAGGGGGGAAAGTGGCAGGGCAGGGGGGTGGGGTGGTGTGATGAATTGGGAGATTGGGATTGGCATGTATACACTAATATGTATAAAATGGATAACTAGTAAGAACCTGCTGTACAAAAAAAATAATAAAATTCAAAAAAAAGAAAGGATGCTCAACATCACTAATCGTTAGAGAAATGCAAATCAAAACTACAATGAGGTATCACCTCACACCAGTCAGAATGGCCATCATCAAAAAACCTACAAACAATAAATGGTGGAGAGGGTGTGGAGAAAAGGGAACCCTCCTGCACTGTTGATGGGAATGCAAATTGGTACAGCCACTATGGAGAACAGTATGGAGGTTCCTTAAAAAACTAAAAACAGAACTACCATACGACCCAGCAATCCCACTAGTGGGCATATACCCTGAGAAAACCATAATTCAAAGAGTCATGTACCACAACGTTCACTGCAGCACTATTTACAATAGCCAGGACATGGAAGCAACCTAAGTGTCCATCAACAGATGAATGCATAAAGGAGATGTGGCACATATATACAATGGAATATTACTCAGCCATAAAAAGAAATGAAATTGAGTTATCTGTAGTGAAGTGGATGGACCGAGAGTCTGTCATACAGAGTGAAGTAAGTCAGAAAGAAAAAAACAAATACCGTATGCTAACACATATATACGGAATCTAAAAAAAAAAAAAGGTTCTGAAGAACCTAGGGGCAAGACAGGAATAAAGACGCGGACATAGAGAATGGACTTGAGGACACGGGGAGGGGGAAGGGTAAACTGGGACAAAGTGAGAGAGTGGCACTGACATATACACACTACCAAATGGAAAACAGATAGCCAGTGGGAAGCAGCCGCATAGCACAGGGAGATCAGCTCAGTGCTTTGTGACCACCTAGAGGGGCGGGATAGGGAGTGTGGGAGGGAGACAGGAGAGGGAGGGGATATGGGGATATATGTGTACGTATAGCTGATTCACTTTGTTATACAGCAGAAATTAACACAACATTGTAAAGCAATTATACTCCAATAAAGACATTAAAAAAAAAAAAAGAACAAGTTACAAACTGAAAAGACTTCTGGAAAACATACATACAACAAAAGTAGCAAAAATATACCAAGACGACTTAAAATCCAAATGAAACACAGAAGACAACACAGACAACACAGAAGAAGCGGGGAGGGATTTCCCTGGCAATCCAGTGGCTAAGATTCCCAATGCAGCAGGAGGCCCGGGTTCAATCTCTGGTCAGGGAACTAGATCCCACACACCTCAACTAAGAGTCCGCATGCTGCAACTAAAAGATCCCTCATGCTGCAACGAATATCCCGTGTGCTGTAACTAAGACCTGGCGCAGCTAAATAAATAAATACTTTTTTTTAAAGGAGGGTGGACAGAAAAAAGTCATAAACAAGCATTTCACAGGGGGGAAAAAAAAAAACACCACAAGACCAATAAAAATGACAACCACTTTATACCCATTAAAGCTGCAAAAATTAAGAAGTCTGGCAATACCAAGTGTTGGAAAGGGTATAGATCCATAGGGACTTTTATGATGGATGTTGGGAAAAAAATGTTTGGCATAATTTCCACAAATCGAATAATCCCATACTCTGTTACTCAGGGATTTTACTCCTAAGCATACATGAAGAGAAACTTACACATGCACAAGCGACAAGACATGTACATTAGCATGTTCATAGCAAAACTGTTCAAAACAGCAAAATCCTGGAATACATGCAAAATGCCCATTCACAGGAGAATAAATGAATACACTATGGTATATTAATGCAATGGATTATTATTCAGCAAAGTGAAGGAACTACAGCGACATGCAGCAATATGGATAAATCTTAGCAGTACAATATTAAGTGAAAATACTATGTCCCAAATGATTACATATAGAATGATATCTTTTTTGTAAAATTAAAACCAGAATAAGAAGATATACTGTCTAAGAATCCATAAAGATATGATAAAGGTATATACAAAACCAGAAAGCAAGGGAATGATGAATACAGAATTCCAGCTGTGAATTCTGTTGGGGGTAGGAACTGGGATAAGGATGGTTGGGGGAACCTATAAAGTAAAATGTAGGTTATTAAGGGCTAGCTTCTGTTCTGATGGTGGGTTTACAGGAGCTTATTAAATTTTTTAAAATAATATAAAAACAGACAATCCATGGGCAAATGAGAGCATGTCATAAACAATGTTTATGTCTAATCCATTATCCAATTCTGTGCACATTATCCAATTTTTTAAAAAGCTTCTTAGCCTACGTTAAATTTTTTACTAAACTGAGTTTTGATCTTCCTGATTGGGGTATAATTTTTTAATTTAAATCAAACCCACTCAGCTATAAACAGTTATTAAGCTATTTTCCTAATGTGGATAACAAAATATATGAATTTCTGATATAGTATCCTAAGTTATTATGCCTATTATTATGTAAAAGTCACATACTATGACTCAACTCTTGGTATATTCAATACAACAGTATTCATGAAACTGCAATGTAAGTAAGTGCTCTTAGCTTGCTACATACTGGAAAGGGAACAAAAACTTCCATGATCCACAGAAAACATCCTTACTTTTCACAGGATGACTTGTTTCTCACCAGCTCTTAAAATATAGATGCCAACTCAAAACAGTCTTCTTACTCTTAAGTGACACTTTCAAGTTAACCTCAGCAATTTTCCCCAACCTTCTGTACAGAAAAAGAACAAGTAAAATGCAAAATTTCTTCCTTAATGCAGATATTCTGTTATTAGAAAACTTAAAATTGGGGGTTTCATAACAACTAACTCAACCACTTAATAGACAAATGCATATGTATATATTTAATATTTCAAGAAAAAATTAAGAATATAAAAACAATTTGTTCTACTTAATTTCTACATTTCATAATTTCCAGTTAATATGGTATTTACAGAACTACATATTCACCTACCTCTGACAGAGGTTCACAAGGAAGACAGTAATAAATAACTGATAAACACTCATGAAGAATGATCTTCATATGTAAAAAGCATCCCCTTGTGTGAATTTCCAGTGGGAAACAAACTTCAAGCTTCTAAAATGATGTACTTTATTATTAGCTGAAAAGCTTTAAAGTGTTCAACCATCTGAGTAATATTAAGCTGAGAGAGAAAGGGAAACAGAGAGACAGAGACACACAAAAGGGAAAGACCAAGCAATGCAAGTAATAATGTGAAAAATGAATTCAATTATTTTGTGAAGTGTTATTATAAACCCATCAAAACACTCCTAGGTCTCCTAGGTTTTTCCAAGATGGAGTCCTCACATCACTATCAAAGATATAACCCTTAAATAAGCAGGATAAGAACATTAAAGGCAATACTGAAATAGGAATATTTCTTACCGGCATTACCACTAGGCAAATAAGACACCAATTAGTGAATAAACTTGCATCTTAATACACATTCCCCTACAACATTACACAAAGCAATTCTTTTTTTTTTTTTTTTTAATTGAAGTATAGTTGACTTACAATGTTGTGTTAGTTTCTGGTATACAGCAAAGTGATTCAGTTATACATACATACTTTTTTCATATTCTTTTCCATTATAGGTTATTACAAGATATGGAACATAGTTCCCTGTGCTATACAGTAAGACCTCGTTGTTTATCTATTTTATATATAGTAGTTTGCACAAAGCAATTCTTACAAAGCATTACGCAAAGTAAATTTAGCATGACAGACAATCCTGCGTGGTTCAAAGTTTCATCACTTGACAGACAGTAAAACAGACTCAAATTAAATAACTCTGACAAGATCATGTAACCAGTAAATGTCAGTGATTAAATGCAAACTCAGGTCTGCTGAATGACTTCTATTCACAGAAAACTAAAGAAAAAGAAGCAGAGTGTAAGTCAGGAGACCAGGGCTATAATGTTGGAATGGCCACTAACAGCCATAAAGGCCTTTCCCCTGGCCCTGTGGATTCTGCTTCCTGAAAAATAATACCTCTTGCCCTATATGCCTGCCGCACAAGGCTACTGTGAGGATCAACTGACTAACAGTTGCAGAAGTACTCTGAAAAGTACAGTGTTATATAAACAGGGGAGTTTACCCTTCCAATCGAACCAATGACAGTGAGTCCTGAACTCAAGAGACAGCAATACAGTACCATGAGCTTGTTGCCACAGTAATAATAGCAAGTGTTTGCTGTATGCCAAGCACTTGGCTAAGCATCTTACATGCATCACTTCATTTAATCCTCAAAAACCCTCTGCCGCAGCACAGGGAGATCAGCTTGGTGCTTTGTGACCACCTAGAGGGGTGGGAGGGAGATGCAAGAGGGAGGAGATATGGGGATGTATGTATATGTATAGCTGATTCACTGTGTTACACAGCAGAAACTAACACACCATTGTAAAGCAGTTATACTCCAATAAAGATGTTAAAAAAAAAAAAAAAAACCCTCTGCGGGAGATGTGACTATATCAATTTTACAGAGGAAACAATAGTCCAAAGGAGTGAAATAACTTATCTGAGATCAAGCAGCTAGGCAGTGGCCAAGCCAGGATTCAAACCAGACCACCTGTCTACAGAACTGGAGCTCTTTGTGACTCACTGTGCTATAAAGCATCTGCCAAAAAGGCCCACTGATCTCAAAAGCTACCTCTCCAGGAAGGCTTCCTTCATCCTAACCAAAGTGTAAAACTAATTCTCCCTCATACACATATATGTATTTGTATATATACACATTTATACATACACACACACACACATATATATGTATAAAAGAATAAGCATGTAACTCATCTGAGTCTTGGGTTTCTCATCCCTGAGGAACCATCTGCTTCAACGAGAACTGTTTTCAAACTAAATAAGAATGTCTTTAAAGTGCTTAACAGAGACATTAAGTTAACTGCCCAATACCATAGGGTGAGTGACAGAGCCAAGATATGAATTCATGTTTATTTATGTTTAATAACCAATGTTACTAAGCCAGCTGACTGATTCCAAAGCCCAATGTTCTAAGTACTGTCTACCAGCTCACCCAATCTCTGAGCCTCTCAGATCTTAAGGCTGAAGTTGGGCTACAGACCAGAACCATGCCAATCCCATTTGCTACTCAGTCAACAAATATTTACTGTAACCGAATTTTAAAAACTCAATACATACATTGCTGGTAATGTTCTAAAAGTCCATGAGAGAGAAGGCCGTCAGCTTCCAAGAGTGACCCTGGGCTCTTGTCTTTCCAGAGCAAAAAGTTAGGTCTACTCCCCATGCCCAATAATATGGAGAGAAAGAAAGGATCTCTGAAATCTGATTTCCCACTTTTCTGCTAGAAATTAGATTCAAGCATGCTTACTCAATAACCTATTCTCAGAAATAAGATGCTGAACTCGTGGAATGAAATTTTCAAAATACCATCCTTAACTTCTTAAACCCTCTACCCTCACTAGGCACTCAGCTTAAACAGCACCTCCGGTAGGAAGCCTTCCCCAATCTTGACCTCCACCTCTACTCCTTCTCAACCCTTTGCCAAGCTTGGGCTGATTACAGTACACTACATTACACCAGTTTTGCCTTATGTTTCACCACTTACCAGTTATGTAACTACATGTTCCTTGAAGGCAGATATCATGTTTTGTCCTCTGCTGTATTCCTAGTGCATATCACAGTGCCTGGACAGTAAGCTCTCAAACGTTTGTCAAATGAATAAATGACTAACAACTCAATTATGACTCTGTCTTGGTGCTTCCAGTGGGCCATATGAACAGCTCATCATTCTCCATAGCTGCAGCACAGCTAGACGCGTAACTTATAACAGACAACCTGCCATAGGGCTATCTCTCTACCAGGCTATAGGCAAGGAGGTGCTAAGATCACAGCTACTGTATACCCTTTGGCTGCTGAGAATCAAATTCAAGCTCTTAAGAGTGTGCTTCAACTGAAATGCTGACCACAATTCATCCTAAAGGTGCTTTATTCCCAGATAATTCATTTAAGGAAACTGCTCATATAAATTGTAAACACTGCTGCTATATCATACACAATTACACGACCAATCCGGTAAAATGATCACCTTGGCAGTTATGCCTCTATTTTTGACCCCTATGTTCCACAGACTGTACAAGACACTTTACACTAATCATCTACTTTAATATTTACATCAGCCCTACAAGGTAAAAAAAAAAAAAAGCATATGATCAGTCTCCATTTTAAGGTTGAGGAACTGAGACTCAGATGGTTAAGTAAATTGTCCAACAGCACCACAAGGCAAATCTATAGTTTGCACACAAATCTGTTAAGTGCACCTAAATCTGTGGATCCCTACACTAAAGTTCCCTCAAGTAAAAGACACCTGCTTTATCTGCTTCATAAGGTATTGTCAACCAACTAAAAATTAAGCTAAGCAGTCTGGAAGAGATGATCATCCAATAACTTAAAATGTAAGGACAGGCTTTCCATCCAGTATTATATACAGATACGAACTCAACCAAAAAGATAAAAGGAACTTCAAGAATCAAAATTGTCATGATGAATAAGAGTTATACAATCCTAAATGATGCTGTCATAAGAAAATTTAAGTCACTGTTAGAAGGTGGCCTTTTTCAAAAACAGTTATTCAAAATGACGGAGCAGAAGGATAAAATGAACATCTGTTAACAGGGTGGTTAAAGGTTAGGGAAGCAGACCAGAAAGAAGAGAGGAAAAAAAAGTCTCTATTCCAAAAATAACAGACCATATGCAAAGTTAGTCCCTTGCCAATTTATAAGAAACACAAAGAATACAGAAAATAGGGAAAATGTAAGAGTTTTTACAGGAATTCTCTTTTTATTAAAAAAAAAAGCCAATTAAAAGAAAAAGGTTCAAATCATTATTAATTAGCACTAGTAACAGCACTTGTAAGCACCTGTAGAGCAATTTCTCTAGTGAAATCAATCCAATCAATGCATAGCTACATAATTTTAATAAAGTCACTAAAGTTAAGCCTCACTTAAAATTACAATTAGCTACTTGTTAGGTTATCGTCACTAAAAACATCTGATTTAATGCGTAACTATTCTAACCTTAAAAGAAATATGTAAGTGATGTCCATTCTTAAATTATTTCCCATTGTCCTTTATGACAATAATTGAAGACACTGGCATTTTAATATTGCAAATCCACACTGCTTCTCTGACACATGTTTGCTTTTCTTCTTCTTAAAGATTAATGAGCCTTCACTTGAATGCATTTCTAGTCTGTCAGTCCTGATGCTTCAACGGCTTTAGAATTTCCCTCGGAATAAAATTTTAACAGAGAAGGCAGTTTTTTTATTCTTTATACCTGTAGCGGAAGCCTAGTTAGCATCCTCAGGTTGCACACAATTTCCTGAAGAAACTAAGTTAAACAGACAACGTTTCTAAATTCAGCAACCAGCACAATTCCTGCATCTTTCCTATGGCATCTTTATAGCTTCCTTCTACGATATGCTGTTTCATCAGAGATTTAACTAACACTACCTCCTTCCCTCTCTTCTGACTACAGATTCTTAACACAGAATGTCTTCTTCATTCTTATTTTTAATGACAAAATGAATTAACTGAGGAGTGGATTAGGAATGATATATAATATGTAATCAAAAATGATACAATGGGGAAAAGACCTAAGTGAATTATATAGCTCATCTACATACATTAATACAACTTCAAAGGTTTTATGTTCCCTATACCTAGGTGCAGAGATATAAAAATACAACTTGGTTAATAACATTTATCCTATATACATTCTACTGGTGACTAGAATTGCAATTAACCCTGTGCCAGGAACTGGTTACTAACATGCATAACTTTATTTAATAATAACAATAAAAATAAAATCACACCTAACACTTAAATTGTGTTTACTATGTTCCAGATACTGTCCTAAGTACATTGCACATATTACTTTATTTAATCCTCACAACAACTCTATGAGGTAAGTACTATTATTATTTCAAATTCACAGGAAACAGCCTTTAAAAAGTTAACTAACTTATTCACAAGTACAAGTGAGGAAGTGATAGAGTCATAACTGAAATTTAGGTTAGAATATGGAGTCAAGCCGAGCTCTTACCCTCTAAGTAATACTTTCCACTTTCATTGTATCACCCCACCCCAAACAACTCTTCAAAGACTCCCTGTGACTATGACTGTGACTCCCTCATAGTTCTCCCCGATGAGGCACCATTTACATACAACCTTATCTCCAACAACATTTATAAACTTCAGCTAGAGCCAAATCAACCTTGCTGCTATTTCCCCAACCCATCTTTCAGCCTTCCATGCCTCTTTTCATGTGATTTACCCCTGCCTAAAACAGCCTCTACAATCTCCACCCTCAACAAAGTTCACCCTCTGCCCAGAGTTCAGACAAATCCACCCCCTTCACAGGACACTCTGACACACTTCCAGCCAATTGTGAAATTCCCTTTGCATAAATTCTTTCAGTAATTACTGCAGGATATCACCATTTTAGCTATTAATCATACACTGTCTTATATTGCAACATGAATGTTTTTGGCATGCTTTTCTCCAAACTATAAATTAAGGGTCAGAAATGTGTCTCAAAATCTGGTATCCACCTCAGTCCACAGCACAGTATTATATGCAATACATATAACAGAAACTCAATAAATACCACTGAATAGATGAACATGTACTTTTATTTAGTGAGAGACAGTAAAACAAAGTGGGAAAAGTACAGGTGTTTATGTCCAACAGACCTGGATTTTAATCCACCGTTTGCTAGCTGTTTGATACTAGCAAGTTGTCCTGAGTTTCTAGTCTCAGCTGTACAAACAAAAATAAAACCTTCATCTCACAGGGTTGTTATAAAACTTAAATGAGAGGAAAAAAAAAAGACAGATCACCTTCAAAGGAGAGACAGACTAACAGCTCTCAATATTTATAATGGAAACCAGAAAACCAGGGAATGGTATCTTCAATATGCTTAAAGAAAATAACTTCCAATACAGAATTCTATACCCAAGGAATGTATCCTTCAGGAATGAATGCAAATACAGGCACTTTCAGAAAAACAAACACTGACAGAGTTTGCTACCAGCAGACCTATATACTAAAAGAAACTCTAAAGGCTGTTCTTTAAAGCAGAAAGAAAATTATCAGAGACACAAGATCAGAGATCCAGACAGGAAAAGAGCAAAGAAAGTGATAAATATATATGGGTAAACCCAAATGAGTATTAACAGTTACTGACTTGTGGGGCTTTAATATACAGAATAAAGTATACAGCTATAATAGCATAAAAGTTGAGATGAGGGTAAAGAAAGTTAAAGTGTTCTAAGATGCATACATTGCCAGTATAAAGGGTAATGGTATCAACTAACGATAGGCTCTAATAAGTCAAAGACGTATGACTGAATTTTCTAAGAAAACCAACAAAAGAACTGGAAAAGACTGTATAACTTCCAAAGTAACTGAAAGGAAAAAATGATTTATAAAAATATTCCAGTCTTGGGCTCCCCTGGTGGCGCAGTGGTTGAGAATCCGCCTGCCAATGCAGGGGTTCCGGGTTCAAGCCCTGGTCAGGGAAGATCCCACATGCCGCGGAGCAAGTAAGCCCGTGCGCCACAACTACTGAGACTGTGCTCTAGAGCCCACAAGCCACAACTACTGAAGCCTGCGCGCCTAGAGCCTGTGCTCCGGAACAAAGAATAGCCCCCGCTCGCCGCAACTAGAGAAAAACCTGCACACAGTAACAAAGACCCAATGCAGCCAAAAATAAATAAATAAATAAATAAATTTATTTTAAAAAATTCCAGTCTCATCTTCGTTTTTGTTTTTCATGTCAGTGTTTTTTTAGGAGTCCAGGCCAAGTGTCTTATCAAATATCCCACATTACAACTTCTCTGATTATTTCCTCATTCCTGGCAATAATACAACCAGAGGTGATGTTATGTAGTTCTACTGTACCAAGTGAGGGAGTACCTGATAGTGATCCTAAGTTTAATCACTTGGTTAAGGTGGTGAATGCCAGCCATATTGTAAGGTTATTTTTCCCTTCTGTAAAGAGTTTCCCTTCTTAGCCCATGTAGTTATTTTCCCTTCCTATCCAAAGAAGACTTTCCTCCCCCACTTCCCCTTCCCCTCCCTTCTGTGGTATAAGCCTTCAGAGGGAAGAAGCTTCAAGCCACTTTATAAATGTTTTATTTTTGATTTCTGACACACACAATAAAACAAAGGTGCTAGTGTAGAAGAACAACAACAAGGCAGAAGAGAAGGTGGGCAAGCCACTCTGGAGATAACTACAGTCAGTCAAAATTCCAAATGGATTTACACTGGCAGAAGCTGAATTTCCTCTCTGTCATAAGTTATACTCTACAACATACATTTTAAAAGTTCTGAAAGGACCTACTGTATAGCACAGGGAACTATACTCAATATATTATAATAACCTATACTGGAAAAGAATCTAAAAAAGAACAGACAGATAGTTATGTGTAACTGAATCACTTTGCTGTATACCTGAAACTAACACAACATTGTAAATCAACTATATTTCAATTAAAAAAAAATTTTTTTTAAGATAAGAAAAAAAGAACTCAATCTGAAAGTAAAAGAATTTTTTTAATTAAAAAAAAATAAAAGTTCTGAATCTTGGACTGTCACATAATATGCAGAGAATAAGAAAAAAAATTACTCATATTTTTATATTAGTTATAATCTCTATAAGAAAGATGTGAGCTCCATTTATGAAGAAACTAAGATCTAAGAGATAAAGCTAAACAAACACCAACCCATGCCTTGTCTAATCTGTGTCCAATCACAGGTCCAAATCTTTTTTTGTAACTGTTTCCTAAAAGCTGGGCACATCTTTAAAGAAAAACACAATTCTTCATTCACAGAACAAAACAGCTTTAATTCTCTCCCAGTTCAGGAACCAAAAAGGGCTATTTATTACCTACAGAATCCAATCAGATTCCACCTGACTTAATTCCACCCTATCCCACCACTGTTTCCAATATACCATCCATTTCTAATTCCAGTCAGATCACTGAAGTCTCTCTCCCACCAAAAATGCCAGGATTATTCCAGCCTACAGACATATTCTTTTTTCAATTTTTTCATGAAACTTTCACTGAGCATTTACTATGTATATCTTATATTCTGTACTTAATACTAAGAAGACAGAGATAAATGAAACATGGAATCTCACATCAAAGAGTTAGTAACATAATAGAAGCATAAAATTAGGTAGAATCAAACAAATATTACACTGCGGTAAAAAGTCTTACTGAAGGGACACGTCAAAAAGATAGATGTGACCAACTGAAACTCACATGTACTGCTAACAGGAGTGCGGAGTGGGAAAACTACTTTAGAAAACTTTTTGGCATTCTCTCCTAAAGTTGAACATACACAGAATCCATGACCCAGTAACTCCACTCCATGTTACACACCCCCAGAAATGTGCACATATGTAAACCAAAAGACATGTGCAAGAATGTTCATATTCATAGCAGCACTTACATGTATTAGTCAAAAACTGGAAGTAACCCATATGTCCATCAACAGACTGTTATCAAACAACGGGACAATGTGAAATCAACTCCTGCCATGCACGAGAACATGGATGTAGCTCACAAATACTGAAAGAAATCACACACACAAAACAGAACATACAGCTTTGATTATATAAAGTTTGAAAACAGGCAAACTAGTCAAAGTTAGGATAGTGGTTACCTGACAGGGCAGGGGGTTGGGAGGGAGTGGGCAGTTTCCAGGAGGGGCAACATGAGAGATTTCTGGGGTGCTGGTAATGTTCTATTTCTTCTTCTGGATGTTAAAAGGATGAATTCATTTCATGATAATGCATCAAGCTGTATATGCTTACAATTTATGTACTTTGTTTTATTAAAGCTCAACTAAAAATTTACCTAAAAAAGACAGATGGGAAAGAAGCAGACAGGAAAGCAGACTAACATTTACAACCTACTAAGTAGGAAGCATCTAGTACTAGACACTGTACAGACATTATTTTATCCAATCACAACCACCTCTGGAGTTAGGTATTTGGGGCATATGTGTGTCATTACTTTTAGCAGCCCCACATCTGAACCCCCTTTCCATGTTTAGGGAGTCTCCCACCTCATGAGACAGAGCCCACCTCCAGAAGGTGATGCAAACATAATGACTCAAAGAAGCTGGGTCCTCAGAGAATCCATTCTGGCAAGTGCTAGCAGCAGAGCAGCTTCATCTGGTTTCTAGAGACCACAGTTCTACTTACAGCGTCCAGCATTCCCCAACAGTATTGGCAGTTGAACCTCCAGTATCTGTGCCTAGGATAACATTGTGCGATACAGAACTTCTGAGCCTGTCTCTCCAGCCCTCCAAGGGAATCTATGAGCCACCTAAAAATATTCTATTCAGAAGTTTCCTTGCCAGAGTCAATTTCTGTTGTTTCCAACTACAAGTCCTAACTAATAGTCTCATTTGATAAAAGTGAAAAAAGATTCACCACTTTGAAAAACAGTTTGGTAGTTTTCATAAAGTTAAAGTCACACCATACAGCCCAGCAATCCCACTCCCAGGTATTTACCCATGAGAAATGAATTTGTATGTCCGCAACTCCCCCCCACCGCAAAAAATATATGTATACTATATATATACAGGTTCAGCACAGACATAAATATAGAGATGATATAGATAGATAGATAGATAGATAGATGATATATGAAAATGTTTAGAGCAACTTTACTAATAATGACTAAAAACTAGAAACTGAAAAGTCCATCAACTGGTGAATGAATAAACAAATTGCAGTATAACCATACACTGGAATACTACTCAGCAGTAAAAAGATATCAATGCCTATCACTTATATGTGGAATCTAAAATGTGACACAAATGAACTATTCTACGAAACAGAAACAAACTCACAGACATAGAGTACAGACTTGTGGTTGCCAAAGTGGCTGGCGGGGGGCAGATAAATTGGGAGTTTGGGAATAGCAGATGGGCAAACTAGTATATATAGGATGGATAAACAACAAGGTCCTAACTGTATAGCACAGGGAACTATATTCAATATCCTGTAATAAACCATAATGGAAAAGAATATGAAAAAGAATATACATGTATAACTGAATCACTTTGCTATACGGCAGAAATTAACACAACACTGTAAATCATTGTAAATAAAATTTTTAAAAAATCAACTCCTGAAACATGCCATAACATGTATGAACCTCAAAAGCATTAGGCTAAATGAAAGAGGCTTGACTCAAAAGAAGTCATACTTGGGACTTCCCTGGTGGTCCAGTGGTTAAGACTGCACGCTTCCACTGCAGGGGAAAAGGTTCGATCCCTGATAGGGGAACTAGGATCCCATATGCCACGTGGCACACCCAAAAAAAAAAACAGAAGTCATACTTAAATGACTCCGTGTATATGACATTCTGGAAAAAAACATAACTATAGGGACAGAAATTACATCAGGTTGTCAGGGGCATGAGATAAAGGAAGGGAACCGACTACAAAGGAACCCAAGGAACTTCTTGCAGTGATGGAAGTATTTCATATCTTGATTGTGGTGGTGGTTACATGACTGAAAAAATCTGTCAAAATTCATAGAATTGTATACCCAAAAGGGGTGAATTTTACTCTCTGTAAAGTATACCTCAATAAAAATGACTTTAAAAAAGACTCAAGAGTGGCCACAAATCCTGCTCAAGGTCATATACAGTAAGAAGCAGATTCAAACTCAGGTGCTAATTCACATCCCCATGCCTTGAAAGATAAGGAGATTTTGCTAAAGACACAAAAAAGGGAGTGGGAAAAATTATATTCCAAGCTGTTCTTTTCTCCCCAAAACTTTGCTTATCAAAAATTTTCAAGGCCTGCCTCTGATACCACCTCCCTCATAAAGCTACCCAATATTTGCTCATTCCACAAATATTTCTTGAATGGCTAGTATGTGCCATCCCCTGTTCTAAACACTTAAGACACATCAGTGAACAAAACAAAAATCCCTGCCCACACAGAGCTTCATCCTAGCAGAGGGGTTGGGAGGGAGAGCAATATATCATAACCATGATAAATAAGTCAATAAGGCAGTCAATATTACCATCAAGTGCTATGCAAAAAAAAAAAAAAAAAAGGCAGAGTAAGAGGAACCCAAAGTATAGGAAAAGCAAGTTACGGAATTAAAAATTAGAGTAAGCTTAATTGACAAGATAAGTTCTGAGCAGATCTGAAAGAAGTGAAGAATATTTCAAGTGGAAGGAACAGCAAATGCAAAGGCCCTAAATCTAAAACATGCCTGGCCTGCTTGAAAGTAGCAAGAAGGTGAACAGAGTGAACGAGGGAGAACAGTAGATGGGGCTGGACAAATAATGGGGTCAGATGAAACAGGGCCTTGTTTGGCTATTACTGAGTGAAGTGGGCAGCCAAAGTAGTGTTTGGACAGAAAATGATTATGTTCTGACATACTCCTGAAGGATTCTTCCAGCTACTGTGTTGAGCTAGCCTGTTGGAGGCAAAGATACATATAGCAGAGGGTCTGATGAGGAATCTTTTTACAAAATTCCAGATGAGAGATGATGATGGGACCAAGAAGATGGCAACAGTGGAGGTGGGGAGAAGTGTTCCAACTCTGCGTATACTTTGAAGGTAAGGCCAAAAGGACTTCCTAGCATGTGACTGAATGTGGCATGTGAGAAAGGAGGAGCAAAGTTAATGCCGTGGTGTTTGGCCTGAACAACTGAAGGACGAAATTGTCTTCATCAAAGACAGGGAGACCTGTAGGTGGAGCATATTAGACACAGCAGGAAAGGGGTTTGGCTTTAGACATGTTCCATTTAAGATGTTTATTAGACATCCTGGTGAGGCTGAGGAGGCAGCTGGATATTTGGCTCTGAAATACAAAAAAAGAGATTTCAGAGTTATCAACTTCGGAGCAAGTGTAGGACAGTATTAAAAGATGTGTAAGTATAGACAGGATCCCCAATGGAAACTCCATTTTAAAAAGCAGGGAGAAAGGAGGAAACAACAAAAGAAACTGAGAAGGACTGACCAATAAAATGGGGGGTAAGAGGGAGGGAAAAGAATGTGTGTGGTATTCTGGAAGCCAAAAGTAAAAAAAATGTACCAAGGAGGAATGAGTAATCAACTGTGTCAAATGCTGTTTATAGGTCAAACACAATGATGACTGAGAACATACTCTGAATTTTGGTACTCTGATGTTCCCGATGACCTTGCCAAAGGCAGTTTCAGTCAAGAAGTAGGAGAAAGGCCTGATTGAATCAGGTTGGCTTAAGTGAGAATGAAATGGAGAAACTGGAACCCTCATACATTGCTGGTAGGAATGTAAAATGCAGTCCTTTTGGAAAACAGTGTGATAGTTCCTCAAAATGTTAAACATAAGGTTACCATATAATCTAGCAATTAGGTATGCACCCAAGAGAACTGAAAACACATTCACACAAAAACCTGAATATGAATGTTCATATCAGTGTATTTCATAGGAGCCAAAAAGTGGAAACAACCCAAATGTCCAAAAACTCATAGATAAACAAGACGTGGTATTCATCCATACAATGGAATGTTACTAGGCCATAAAAAGGAATGTAGTACTGATAGATGTTACAACATGGTGAACCTTGAAAACATGCTAAGTAAAAGAAGCCAGACACAAAAGGTCACATATTGTATGATTCCCTTTATGTGAAATTTCCAGGATAGGCAGATCCATAGATACATAGGCAGATTCCAAGAGAACAGGCAGAGCCACAGACTGGGGAACAGAAGGAATAGTGAGTGACTGTTACGCGGTGTAGGGTTTCTTATATGATGATGAAAATGTTCTGTAATTAGACAGTGGTGACAGAGGCACAACTTTGTGAATATACTAAAACCCACTGAACTGTACACGTAAAGTGGTGAATTTTATGGTATGTGAATTAAATCTCAACAAAAAAAATAGGAGAGAATGGGAGGAAAGAAATTAGAAACAGTTGAATAGAGACAACTTTCTAGAAGTTCTGCTACAAAGGAGGGCAAATATGTGGGACAGTACCTGGCAATGAAAGTGGGGTCAAGAAAAAGTATTTTTTAAACTGGGAAAAATAACATGTTTATATGCTGATGAATGACCTAATAGAAAGCAAAATAGTGATGCAGGAAATTGGAGGGGGGGCGGTGATTCTTGGAGCAATATCCTTGAGTAGTTGAGAGCGGATGGTATTTGGTACACAAGTAAAGGAATTACCTTTGATAGATGCACAGATAGTTTATCTATGTTAACAGGAGTGAGGGCAAAATGCATATGCACAGAGTGCTTGAGTTTTCTCAATGAAGTAGGAAGTTTCTTAGGAAGTAAGGTCATCAGATGAATGGGAGAGAATGTGTTATGGGTGTAAAGAGAAAGGTGATAGTGTAAAAGAGCTGTCTAGAAGAGTGACAGAGTGAATGGACTACGTACATATGACTGCCTGGCAGCATTAAGGACCCCTTGAGGTTCAAGGGCATGAATTTTAAGATCAGTCAACACAGTTATGGGAGTGTGTGTGTGCACGCATGCATGTGCACACATGCTTTTTCCAGCTATGTTCAAATGCACAAGTACAGGTACAGAGTAGGAGAGTCAGACTTCACCAGGGTTATAAATTTTGCCAAATTTATGATAATATGTAAAGCAAGAAGGGCATGGGAATTGAGGGTATATGCAGAACAGTTTGTATGATGACTGGCTATGGAATTTACACTGGGTGAGGAAGGGAGTGAGAACATCAAGAAGATAAAACACAATGAAAAAAGTGGTAAGATCATGGACCTGAGGTCCATGGTCTGAATGAGGTCCATAGAAAACAAAATCACTAGAGGAGGAGAGTTCAAGGGACTAGAGAGGCCAGTGAGTTAGAAGAATCGTCTATGTGTTAAGTCATACCTAAATGCTCAAACCCAAGAAATCATTCCAGTTTCTGAATAGCAAATGGATTCTTGTAACTATCAAATAATTTTGCACTCTGCAGCCCTTTATATGCCATCCAAAACTCAAACACTGGCATGCCTGGTGCAAGTCCCATGCATTTTTATCTATTTATCTACTTATTTAGTAACTTACATAAATTTCCGAATATACCTGTGGCATATCCCATGTGCTAATAAATACTTATTGATGGATACAGGACCCTGATGAGTTACAAAGCTATGCAGTGAGGGAATGAAAAGACAAACCAGTGAACAACTGTCCTTTCCATATCACATATATCAGAGACAGTTTCTCAGCATTTATAGCTGTCTGCCTTTCAGACTACATCACACACACAACTCATTTAACAATCACTGTCCTTCATATTTACTATTCAAAGACACTGCAGCTGATGAGGCGATTTTCTGTGTTTGGCTGCAAAGACTACACATTATTAATAATTAAAATTAGAGAAGACATAGCCACTTCATCAAAGGAAATCTGTTTTAAAACTGTTTTAACTAAAACAGCTTGCATCCTCCACATATTTTTCTTCAAGAACACATGTGCATCATTATTTTAACAAAAAGCATACCTTTTTTAACTTCAGGTAATAATGGCAGGAAAGCACAAGGCTTAAGAATTACGTCCCCCAAAATATAAATCTATATTGAAGTCTAAAGCAATTACAAAATCCTCTCTGCTCAACTCTACCTCCCCATCACAAAACATAGGAAATAAGTAATTTCCTTGCAACCCAGTGGCTCTCATCTCTGTGCATTAGAATAAGCAGCACAGGGAGCTTTGTAAGCTAGATGTTGTGCCCTCATACCACCATAAATCACCAAGGACTGATTTAATTGGGCTGGGGTGGGATCTAGGTTGTCAGTATTTTTTTTTTAACTCTCCAGGAGATCCTAACTCACAGCCAGGCAGGCGAACTACAAACCTAATCTAATCGTTTCATTGGCAGCCCATACTTCTCTCCCATACTTCAAATTTCATATCCAACTGCCATCTACACATCTCCATCTGGAAGGTCGCATGGACACCCCAAATGCAACTGTACACTCCTAAAGTCAGCATCTTTTTCCCAAAGCATATTTTCTGTTTCTTTTTATTCTGTAACATTTTAGATTACGAAATATAACTTATGTACGGAAAAATGCATAAAACATATATGCACAATTTAACAGTCCTAAAAAATTACGCCTGTAATTATCAGCCAGATCAAGAAATGCACAACCAACAGCACCTCAGTATCCTATATTTCTTATCTTGGCTGGTATCCCAATTCGTCCAGTCACCATCAGAAGACCAGGGGGCATCATCTTAAGATTTCTCCTTCTCCCCCTACATTCAATAAATCCCAAGTACTGAAGATTTTACTGCCTAAATATCTCCCCTCTTCTTTTTCACTGCCATTTTCTTAGTGCAGGCTCTCATGAGGATGAACTTGCCTCCAGTTTAGCCAATGAAATGATCGCTTAAGAAAATAAATCTGATCGTCATCTACTCCTCCTGGTTTCCCATATCTTAGCAAGGTAAGATTCTCCTTTGAACTGGCCCTGATCTATCTAAATACCTAAATATCTATCTATCTATCTATCTCCCTACCTACCTACCTCTCTCCCCTGCCGCTAACAAACCTGCCCCACTTCAAAAAGTATACTACAAATGTACTGATGTGCTTACAATTACCTAAACACACTATGCCATTTCCTATCTTTCTACTGCTGTTCTTCTGTAGCACATATCCTTCTTTCCCACTGCTGTACTTGAATTTATCTTTCAAAACCCAACTCAGCCACCAATTTCTTCAGGAAGCTGTCTCTGACCACCACTCCATCCCTAAATAGTGATTCATTCCCCCTCTATGCTATTTCTGTATGCTGTGCTTGTCTGTAGAATTATTTATCACACTTGTAGTTAGAAACATTTTTCAATGTCAGCCTCCTTACAATAGCCCCACGCTCGCTCCGGGAACAGTCTCTTCTATCCCCATTACTTAGCTCCTTACACAAAGGTAGGCTTCCAACAGGAGATATGTACTTCAAAACTCTGCCCTCAAGCATAGGTGAACCAGATTCGGCCAATCAGATTCCCCCTCCCAGGAATTTGGAATTGAAATTAAAGTAGAAAATTGGTGTCTGTGTGGCTGAGAACTGTTAGTTTTAAAACAAAGGCTATGGAAGAAGCCATATTCTACCATATGTACTAAAAAGAGAAGAGAGCAGATCTCCAAAGAGAAAGGAACAGATGGGCAGAGCAAAGCAGAGGTAAGAAGTGACAGTCCTATCGGCCTTCCAGTTCTTGGTTCCAGTTATTCCTAGAAGCCCCTCTGATTCCTGCCCTTGAGTTTTGAAAGCAAGACCTATATATTGAGATCCTACAGATTTCTATTACTTGCAACTAAAAGGTCCAAGAAATACTGAATTTACTTTCTTACACATATCTCTCCTATTAGCACCATGAAGGCAGAGGCTGTTTCTTCTATCTATCTGCCAGCCTAGCACAGGTCCTGGAAATGTCAGGTGCTCAATTAATAAATGCCATCCATGGCAGAGTTGTGCATTTTTACATATGTAAATTTTAACTTTTAAAAAAGTGTAACAAGTTTGAAGTCCAGCTAGTTACATGTATGTCGAAGTGCTTAGGAATAAACTGTAAGAATGTCTGCAATTTATTTTGAAATACATCAAAAATAAGATGGATTGATAGACAGATAACATGATAAAGCAAATAAAAGAAAATGTTAATTGCTGAGGTTGAGCTAACTGTAGAATATATAGGTGTTCACCGTACAATTCCTTCAACTTTTTTGCATGTTTAAACTTTAATAACAAAATGCTTAGAGAAAAACATTTTTCAGCAATACATCTGCAATGACTTATACAGACAAAGTCTATACATATACTCACATTAACTGATTGTATTGCTCTCTGCCTTAAAATGAAATTTCAAAGGACTTTAATAGATACAATAGGTATAGGTGTTTTCCTTTCACTGATTAAGAGGTTTTAAAAGTGTTTTGTCCTTCCAGTTCACATGCTTGTTTTATGACAGTGAGGCACAATTAAAATGTAAAACTAAATACTTCTAATTTCATGCCTCCTTTAAAACTAGTTTTAGAAAATACAATAAAGCTAGATGGGAAAATTCAAATCATGTTTTCTACTATCAAGACCATTCATCAAGACAAAAGAAAAAGAGCTAGCAGCTTTATACCGTAAACCTTCTCTTGACAAGACAGAAAAACACACTAGGAGAATAAGGAGATAAGAATCATAAAATCACAAACTGCTGAAAATGGTCAAAAAGACCAATACAAGATCCTTATTTCTCAAAGAGAAAACTAAGACCCAAAGAGGTGAAGTATCTTGCCCGAAGTCACCAAACAACTTTTTAGCAAGGCTCAGACTCAAACCCTGGACTCATGACTAACAGCCCAGTGCTCTTTCCAGCCTCCTTTGTAGTCTTAGATCTTTTTTTTCGAAGAGTAATATTACGTGAAGTGCCTCATCTCAGCTTAAATATTTTGTATTTGTCCAACTGGCTTAATTTTTTTGTACTACACATTCAAATTATAAATACAAGTGAATACAAGAATCATATTATGACCAGGATTCAAATGACATACTGTGTCATTCACTGTAACTGAACTTCATTAAAATGGCCTGAAAGTGCTGTCCCACCATTTTAGGCAAATAAAGCAGCACTGACAGAATTTTAGCAGTACATTTGCCTGCATTCCTTGTCTGTGGTAGAAGGTCAAAGTTTAACATGTACTTTTCCCCAAAAGTGAATAACTCAAAGCTACAGAAGTTGGAGGATAAGCCTTAATTCATCCTATTTTTTAGTCTATCTTTTTATTCAGAGTGTATACACTAAAATAATGGGTTACAGATCTGGATAACCATTTATTCTTGCAAAAGCATTCAAGGAATGCTAGTCTGTATTGTATAAAGACTGCAGTTAGGCTTCAGTGAATTATGATGCAATTACTATATTTCTATTCATATTTTGTCAGACAACTGAAAATCTAAGCAAAGACTGGATCCCTAAGGTACAACTTCAGCAAAATACACTTTATCCCGTAGAGCTACAGATACCAGTCAGATGCAAACAGAATGGTGTTTCTGTGTCTGATCTCTGTCCCTTTCATAACAAAACTAAAGCTGTAAGGAATGCTGAAAGGGTAGTTTGCTATATGTAAAATAAATTTAAATCATGTTACTTCTATTTATTAAAATTCAGCTGTACTAAAGTCACCTCCTCTGAAATAATTCCAAGGGTTCCAAGAAAAATAACCAAAAATAAGTCAACCAGAATAAGCTTGCTGTCTCTGTTATATTAAAATGGGGATGTGTAGAAGTCTCCAGCTTACTCTCTGATTAATAATCCATCTGTACAAATACTTAACATTCTATCATAGTCCACAGCTTCCAACCCCTACATCAGATTCCCACAAGCACTGCTGCTGAAATCACCTCACCAAGAACATCTCAACACTGATGAAAAACTCAAAATACTACAGAATGGCATCTTACCTGTAGTGTGTCAGCAAGGAAAAAGGCCCTCACTGCTACAAAGCAGAAAATGTTCCCAATTTCTTGAGTAGCATGTACTAAAATGTTTTTTACCACATAGTAAGTACAGCAGAATTATCTGTGAAATTACACAGATAAGCACTGTGTTTCAAAAGGAATATATTTTTCCTACTGAGAGAAAATGTAACTGCTGCAATTATTTTATTTGTTTTTTATTTTCTTTTTTATTTCCTTTGCTCATTTTACACATCATTTTATCTACCAGAAGCAAGGCTATAAAATGTAACTTCTAAAGAGAGTAAAACCTCTGCTGCCTGGTATTTCATTAACTGGCATACCTAAAGTATGATGTCATTTATGAATGTAATGATGACAATGAAACAATGCAAGTTCTTGATGTACTTTCTGAATCTTCAAAATAAGACCAAATTGTACCAGTAATTTGTCAGTATATTATACTGGACATCAGTAATATTATATTGGACACACTGTTAAGGAAAGATGTAAGAACAGTGATAGCAGTAAGCATAAAAAAGGTTGGATAGCATTTTCTGCCCCCAAAATGGTGTGTTATACAAACTGCACTGACTTTGAAGCCATGAGATCTGGATTTAAGTCCCAGTTCTACAACTTCCTAGCTGGTTTCCTTCAATGTTAATCACCCGAGTCTCAGTTCTCTCATTTGCAATGGGAATACCACTATTTGCTTTATCTCCTTACCTCACAGAGCTGGTCCAAGAAGCAGGAGTTGTATGTGTGCAAGCATACTTTGTAAACGTTAGCACCAGGCTGCTCTGGCATTCCTATTGAAATCTACAGCATTACAACTGTGGAGGAGACTGCTAACTATCCACCAAAATCCACTGTTTCTTCCAAAGTAAGAGAGTTGTAGCTGGGAAAAGGTTCCCCACCTTCACATTCTGTAGCTGAAAATGAACTCCTCCCAAGAACATTTCAACACTGACGAAATACTCAAAATACTACAGAATGGCATCCTACCTCCTAGTCAGCAAGGAGAAAGGATGTGACATTTCCCAATCCCTCTGCAGCTAGATAAGGCAATGAGATTAAGCCCTCAGCAATCAAAGTGGGCAGAAATTATATTCGCAACGTCCACCTCACTTACTTAGAGAATGCTTCCAACAAAAACAGCCTTGGAAGCCAGGCACTAAAGACGGTAGAATCCCCATCAGCCCTAATGTCTGAGGTCCTTAAACTCCTATATAAAGGAGAGCCACACGCTGAGGCGGACACCTGCTCTGGGCTATTATGCACTGTATTTTGGCATTTTAGTCAAAGTATTTCAGGGCTCTAATTCAGCAGCTGGGGTTACTTAACTAATACAATGGCCAACCCCTCACACACGGTGATGGGTGCAACTAAAAAATCCCTAACAAGAACTTAACAAGTTTCCAATACCTTCCCACAAAGTAACACATAAAAGATAAAATTCCCAATATGACAGTTTCCCAGACGGACATTATCTGAGAAGACTGTAAAGTACGGTGGATAAGAGAATTGGCCCTGAAATCGGACTGCCTGGGTTCAAATCCCTGCTCTACCACTTGCTAAGTGTATAACGTTGGGACAGGAAATTAACCTGTCTGTCTCACATGTAGAGTGGGAATAAAAACGGTACTCACCTCAATACGTGTGGTGATGTTTAAGTGAAAAAAAAATTCCATGTTTTAAAGCTGCTTAGCAGAGTGCATGGCACAAGAACACTCAGTAAATGTCAGCTTTTATTATTAAAACTATAAAAATCATCATGATTCTGTACAATTTCACTGAGCTGATCACGTATCAGTAAGGAAGGTTACTGGAATGCTATCAAAGATTCTCTATAGTCTAGTTAGTGGTGCAAAGTATTCTAGTAGATATGCAATTAAACCTAGATTCTCTGAAAGGCAAATTAAGAGCTCCTTGCTGGCTAGGAGGTAGGATGCCATTCACTTCACTTCCAGAAATCAAGAAAGACAGCTGCATTCAAGAAGCATGACCTGGGGTCTGGCAATTTGCAAACCATTACAGTGACCGAGAGAGAACAGTGCATTGTATTAAGACAACCCAATTTCAGGACAGGCTGTACAGGGACTCTAATGGCACTGTCTTCCAAAACAGAGTCATACTAGCAGCCCACATATGCACATGGATTTATAAACAGTTGAGAAACAAATAATCCAAAGATGTGAAGGGAGATTACCAAGGAAACTTCAGAAATCTGCCCTGCCTTTGTAATAATAAATCTTACAGCAAAAAATAGAGTTTTGTTTTTTATACACATACAAGCAAAAACTGGTAACAGACATTAAACCTAGGTATATCATAAAAGCAATTCCATATTTTTAAAAAGGACACTCCAAAAATAAATTCTACAATATAATGCCATCTGGAGAGCAGGCACAAATTCAATAAACTGTATAAGGAAAAAGGTAAATTCAATTAAAACATTACACAACTTTCAGAATGAGAATCTTTTAAGTGTTACTAATGATTTCCTCAGCAGTGGCAGTAACATTTATGCTTTGCTACCCCTAAATATAAATACATGAAATAAAATAAATAAAATAAAATAAAATAAAATAAAATAAAAGCCCTCTTAGTATATAGAATGCCTACCCTGCCCTCTCTGCCTATCCAAATCTTAATTTTTTTCCTCGGCCACATTTAGTGTCACCGCCACAATGAGGTCTAGGGAAGATGCTTATCCTTACCTCTTTATTTGTACCTGTACCACAAATTTAGACTCCAGGGCATTTAATGCCTTGCATTCATATGAGTATGACTTAATACCAAGAGCAAAACTCCTGAATGGCAGGGATTGTCATCTTGTTTTGCCATGCTATTCTTACAGCCTGAGCTGAGTAACAGTAATGATTATCACCTATAATTTACTGAAGGCCTCACACTGAGCCAGGCACTCTAAATAATTTTTAAATTTATTTTTTTTATTTATTTATTTTTGGCTGCGTTGGGTCTTTGTTGCTGTGCACAGGCTTTCTCCAGGTGCAGCGAGCGGAGGCTACTCCTCGTTGCGGTGTCCGGGCTTCTTGTTGCGGTGGCTTCTCTTGTTGCAGAGCGTGGGCTATAGGCACTGGGCTTCAGTAGTTGTGGCGCGTAGGCTCAGTAGTTTTGGCTCTCAGGCTCTAGAGTGCAGGCTCAGTAGTTATGGCTCACGGGCTTAGCTGCTCTGTGGCATGTGGGATCTTCCCGGACCAAGGCTCAAACCCATGTCCCCTGCACTGGCAGGCGGATTCTTAACCACTGCACCACCAGGGAAGCCCCCTAAATAATTTTTAATTGAAAGTTATAAAATATTTGATAAATACACATTACTAAATGACACATTTGAATTTATGAAGCATGTTAATAAAAAAAGCATCTGTGAACCAGCCATCCAACAACAGAACTAATGCATTACTATTACAGTGGAAGTAACCTATACAGTCTTCATCTTCACAGCAGCCCTGAGGAGGCAGTTATGCCCCCAACGGGGACACAGGCTCAAAGGGACTAAACCAAAGTCTCAAAGATATTAAGTGATAGAGCCAACATTCGAACCAAGTCTTCTGTCTAAAAAGCCAATTTTCTTTCCACCATATCTATTCTATTACCTGGATTTGCTCTTCTCCTCTCCCTACTTAAGTCCTACTTACTCTTTAAGCCCCAACTCCTCTAAGAAATCCTCTCCAACTACGATAGCTTACACTTAATTACCTTTTTTTACTTCTCTTTTCATCAGAGTTCAATGAAAGCAAGGTCTATATTTTACACTTCCTTTGTTGTCGCACCTAATTTTAGCACAACACTAGACCCGGAGCAGTTACTTAATTGTTTTATATATGTATATATAAAATTGTCATATATATGTGTATATATATACACACTGTATACATACATGATGCTTTCTTGATGAAACTGTTACATGGTTACATATAAAAATTCTAAGCATTGCCTGCCCACCACACCAAAATCTAGGGATATTGCATTTTCTTTAATGTTATCAAGTCTATGAATTCAACGGAGCAAACTAAAGAGCCAGGCACCAATAACTAAACCTTCTTAGTCTTTGCTGGCTCTGCTTCCACCTCTTCCAGACCTCATAATGTTCCAGTGCTCCGAGGCTCTGTCCTGGCCCCCTTGTCTTTCATCATACTTTCTTCTCAGTGGCCTATCCCAGTTTCATGACTCTAAATAATGTCTATATACAGATCAGCACACTATACCTATAATCCTGGCCTCTACATGAACTAGACTTCTCTAACCAATTGATGCCTGACAGCACTGAAAAACACTGTAATTTTTCCTCCAAAAACCTACTCCTCTCCCAAGTCTTAACCATCTCACTAAACAGTAATAACCATCCACGCAACCTCTAAAAGGGAAAAATTCAGTCCTGACGTAGATTATCAATATATCTCATAACTCAACTTCTAAAATATATCCTGAATCCTTTTTCTAGCATCATCTTTCACCTAAATTGAAATAGCCTCCTTATCATCTTCCTGCTTTTATTCTGGCCTCAATGTACAATCCTTTCTCCAAACAACAACTGAGTCATTGTCTAAAACATCACACCTGTTCATTCCCCTATTCAAAATCTTCCAATGACTTCTCATCATCCTTAGAATAAAAATCATACTTACTCCTCACCCAGGTTTATAAAGTCTCAGCTGATCTGGGCCCTGCCTACCTCACCAAACTCTCATCTGTATCTCGCTCTCTCGCTCTTCCTCTCTCTTCTTCTTGGTTATTACACTTCAATTACTCTGTCCTCCTTTTTGGTTCCTCCCACATACCAATTGTGTCCCTGCACTGCACTAGCAGTCCCCTCTGACTGGAAGAGTCTTCCTTTTCTTTTTAAGGCTGACTGTTTCTTAACCTTCAGATCTAACCATAAACGGGATCTCTTCAGAGGCCTTCCCTGATCATCCAATCAACTAGCCACCCCATCACTCTCCTATCTTAATATCAACCTGTATTTTAATTCTCTGCATAGCACTTAACTGATGTACTTCTTGATTATTTGTTTTCTATTTCCACACAGGAACACAAGGTCAACAAAAGTAGGGACCTTGCCTGTCTTATTTACCACTGTATTGCAGAGCCTAAAACAGTGCCTGGCCCACAATACATATTCATAAAGGTGTTGAGTGAATGTATTTATGAGTAAATTAACAATTACTTCTATTTCCATCAGTCTATTAATGGTGTTTTTTAGCACCAAAAGGGGGGGGCGCTTAAAAAGTTAACATTTTGCTAGTTATAAACAAATCTCTCCACCCAATTGAAGTAGTGTGAGTACTTTTTCTACAGAACTCCTTCTCTCTAATCTCATTCCAATCTATTTAAAATGAATAGTGGGACTTCCCTGGTGGCACAGTGGTTAAGAATCCGCCTGCCAATGCAGGGAACACGGGTCTGAGCCCTGGTCCAGGAAGATCCCACATGCCGCGGAGCACCTACACCCTCGCGCCACAACTACTGAGCCTGCGCTCTAGAACCCACGAGCCACAACTACTGAGCCCTTGCACCACAACTACTGAAGCCCGTGCGCCTAGAGCCCATGCTTTGCAACAAGAGAAGCCACCGCAATGAGAAGCCCGCACACCGCAACAAAGAGTAGCCCCCACTCACCGCAACTAGAGAAAGCCCACGTGCAATAACAAAGACCCAACTCAGCCAAAAATAAATAAATAAATAAATAAATTTATTAAAAAATAAATAAATAAAACGAATGGTAAAGATGCACCATAGTAAAGCTGTCAGTTTTCCCCAAACTGATCTGTAGATTTAATGAAATTCCTATCAAGATTTTTCTTAGACACAGACAAACTTATTCTAAAATTTGTATGGAAAAGCACAAGATCTACAATTGCTAAAACAATTTTGACAAAGAATAAAAGGTGAGGAGTCACTCCACCCAATTTAAAGATTTATTATATAGTTACAGTAATCAAGACTGCATGGGGAGGACTTCCCTGATGGTCCAGTGGTTAAGAATCCACCTTCCAATGCAAGGGACACAGTTTGATCCCTGGTCGGGGAACTAGGATCCCACATGCCGTGAGCAACTAAGCCCACACGCTGCAACTACTGAGCACGCGAGCCACAACTACAGAGCCCACGTGTCACAACTACTGAGCCACGCTCTGGAGCCCATGTCCCACAACTACAGAGCCCACACACCACAACTAGAGAGAAGCCCACGTGCCGCAACAAAGAGCCCACGCCCTGCAACAAAAGATCCCACGTGCCACAACTGCACCAAAAGACCGGATGCAGCCAAATAAATAAATATTAAAAAAAAAAAAAAGACTGTATGGTATTGGCAGAAGGATACACATAAATCAATGGAACAGAATAGAGACCCAGTATTAGAACCACACAAACATGTCCAACTGAGTTTTGAAAAAGGTGCAAAAGTAATTCAATGGAGGAAGGATAGCCTTTTCAACAAATGATGCTGGAGGGATTGGACATTCATAGGCAAAAAAAAAAAAGAAAGAACTTTGATCTAAATCTCACATCTTACACAAAAAACTAATTCAAATGGATCACAGACTTAAATGTAAAACTACAGAACATCTTCAGGACATAGAGCTAGGCCTATAGTTCTCAGATTTGACACCAAAAGTAAGATCTGTAAAAGGAAATCTGAACCGGACCTCATCAAAATTAAAAACCTTTGTTCTATGAAAGACCCGGTTAAGAATATTTAAAAAAAAAAAAAAAGAAAGCTAAAGACTGGGAGAAAATATTTGCAAACCATATATCCAACAAAAGACTTCTATCTAAAATACAAAGAATGCTCAAAACTCAACAGTAAAAAAACAAAAACAAGCAATCCAATTAGAAAATGAGTAAAAGACATTTCACTAGAAAGGACATATAGATGGCAAATAAGCACATAAAAAGATGTTCAATAACATTAGTCATCAGAGAAATACAAATTAAAGCCACAATGAGATATCACTACATATTGATCTGAATGGCTAAAATAAAAAATAATTCATTGCAAAATAGTGGGAATGCAAAATAGTACAGCCACTTTGGAAAACCATTTGGTAGTTTCTTACAAAGCTAAGTACAGTCTCATACAATCCAGGAATCGCGCTGCTAGATATTTACCCAAATGAGTTGAAAATTTATGTCCACACAAATACCTGGACACAAATGTTTATAGCAGCTTTATTCATAATTTTCAAAAACTGGAAATAAGATGTCTCTCAATAGGTGAATAAATAAACAAACTGTGATATATCCACCCAGTGGAATATTATTCAGCAATTAAAAAGATGAGCTATCAAACCACCAAAAGACATGGAGGAACCTTAAATGCATATTGCTAAGTGAAAGAAGCCAATCTGGAAAGGCTATATAAACATATAATTCCAATTACAGTCATCCCTTGGTATCCACTATGGTTAAGCCCGTTGGGTTCCACATCTGTGGATTCAACCAACTGAAGACTGAAATTCCAAGGTTAATAACCCACAGATATATGATATTCTAGAAAAGGGAAAACTATAGAGACAGGAAAAAGATCAGTGGTTGCCAGGGGCTGGGGGTTGGGGAGGGATGAATAGGTAGAACACAGGAGATTTTTTTAGGACAGTGAAACTATTCTGTATGATATGGTGGATGTATATGTACTTGTGAAAACCCATAAAATGAACAACACAAATAGTGAACCCTAATGTAAACTATGGACTTTAGTTAATAATGTACCAATATTGGTCCATCAATTTAACTACTGCAAGATATTAATAAAAGGGGGAACCAGTGAGGAAGGAAGATACATATGGGAACTCTGTATTATCTGTTCAACTTTCTGTAAACCTACAGCTGCCCTAAATAATAAAGTCTGTTAATTTTCCTTAAAAAACAGGAATAACATCAAATGCTGGTAAAGGTGTAGAGAAACTGAGCCACTCATACATTTCCTGGTGGAAATGTAATGCTACAGCCTCTCTGAAAAAGTACGGCAGTGTCTTACAAAACTATTATATTTACCACACAACAAAGCAATTGCACTCTTGGGCGTTAATCCCGGATAAATGAAAATGTATACACAAAAACCTGTATACAAATGTTCACATCAGTTTTATTGGTAACAGCCAAAAACTGGAAACAATCTAAATGTCCCCCAATTAAACAAACTGAGACACACCTACCTACCATGGAATACCACTCAGCTATAAAAATGAACAAACTATTGATGCTATTGAAACAACCTGGATGGATCTCAATGGAATTATGCTAAGTAAAAAAAGCCAATCTGAAAAGATTACATAGTATATGATTCCACTTTTATAACATTCTTGAAATGACCAAATTATACTGATGGATTATTAATGAATTTTTTATTTCTTACGACAGCAAGTGAATCTACAATTATCTCAGAAAAAGAAGTTTTTTATGCTCCAAAGAAAAAGATATACTCTCCAAAATCAAGTATTTCCCCTTGGATGGGCTGACAAATTTCCCAGAGCAGTGGGTCTCAGCCTCAGGTGCACATAAGAATCACCTCTAAAAGTTCCGATGCTTAGGCAGTATCCTAGACCAACTCAATTAGACTCCCTCAAGGTGAAACCCAGGCATCTACATTTTTTTTAAGCTCTCAGATAATTCCAATGTACAGTTAAGATTGAGCACCAGTATCTGCCAGAGTAAGAGAGTCTTTTCAAAAGCAACCCTTGGGCTTCCCTCGTGGCGCAGTGGTTGAGAATCTGCCTGCTAATGCAGGGGAGACGGGTTCGAGCCCTGGTCTAGGAAGATCCCACATGCCGTAGAACAGCTAGGCCCGTGAGCCACAATTACTGAGCCTGCGCATCTGGAGCCTGTGCTCCGCAACAAGAGAGGCCGCAATAATGAGAGGCCCACCCACCGCGATGAAGAGTGGCCCCCGCTTGCCACAACTAGACAAAGCCCTCGCACAGAAACGAAGACCCAACACAGCCATAAATAAATAAATAAATAAAATTAAAAAAAAAAAAGCAACCCTTATTAGCATGCCAAGATTATTAACAAGTGTTAAGGATCTGGCCATTAACAATTTGCTAAAATCTTAGCTACAAAAATCATTCCACTGATAAATGGAAACTTTAACCCAAATCTCACCCACCTTCCAAAAACAGAAGACTCAAAGAATTAGCCCAAGAAAGACAACAGTTCACTATGGTGTATTTTTAAATAACGTCCTTCCCTGGTAATGGAGTTTGAGTCAGAAGTTGAATTCTAGATTCATTTTCATCTGTGAAACTTCTACAGATGTAAAAATGGAACTATTAATCTGGCTTTCCAAAATCTTTCAAGCAAAAAAGGTTACCATATTCCATTTAAGATTTAACTTAAAATCAATAGGAAGGATTTGAAACAATCTCATGACTTTCACAAATTTAACTACCTACACACAAACCATGAGAACACGGCACAGAACACGAAGCATTTCAAATGAAGTGCTCTTTTCCACCTGCATGTGAAAAAGCAGCAGTGGCAGCATCACAAAAAAAAACGATTTAAAACTAAATGTCATGCAGGAACACTAAACACACCCAAACAAACCCACATACCACATAATTTAACACATCCGAGTAGCAGTGTCTAGGAAATGGAATAGCATGGATACTGCAAGAATTTGGCAGACTGATGTACAGAGATTCACATTTCCTTTGCCTTTAACTGCCTGTTACATTACCCGAATAGCTTTTGGTTTTAGGTTTGTTTGGAGGTTTGGCGGGGGGGGCAGGGAATTCCACTGTATAAATTATTAATTTAAAACAGATTCTCAGCCCAGGTAAATTAAGTAAAAACACAAGAACCCTATACCATAACAGAATTCGACAGCTGTATGTTGCTTAAAACATTAAAGTGATAAGGTCATTTTTAAATATGTGTAATCTTTTTACAAGTTCAGAAGAACCACAAATTATGGAGCTACAAACCACCAGCTATTCAAAAGAAAATTGTAGCTTATAAAATATTGGCTGACTGCCAGTACAAATGAATTTTTTTCCCTCAAACCAGTTTTGTAAGCCACAATACTCTTTCAAATGTGACTATAACCGTATTTTTCAATCAAAGAGTAATTATTAGACAGTAAAGGTAAGTTAATTCTTGGCCTAAAACAAGCTGTAAAAATTCACAAACTGTTCACCAACACAGCAAAACGTCACCCTGAAAAATTTCAATTCATTACTATTTTACCATAATTTCATCACGCAACTAAGTAAAAATAATTTTTTAAGTTTGGAATCCAAATACAAATCAATACCTCTAAAGGAGGAGAATAACCACCATCCAACTACCATCCTCCCCCTTAAAATAGTTGTCCATTGAAAAATAGCAAAATTCCCACTACAATCTAAAAATATTTCCTTAAAAGTTATTGCCCAAATAGAAATGTAAAATTCACTTTGGAGATGGATGAGGGTTCAAATCCCAGCTACACAACTTCTTAGCTAGTAAGTACCTTGCTCAATTAACCATTCCAGGCCTCACTTTTTTCATTTATAAAATGGAAACACCACTATTCACCTCACAGTGAAACTGTTATAAAGATCTAAAGAAGCAACACATGTAAAGTGCTTAGCACAGTGCCTGAAAAAGTGATGAGCACTCCATAAATGGAGGCCAACATAGTTGAATTACTATATTCAAACAAAGGACTAGTCAGAACACTCACACTATTGAGAAGTCTGACGTCTTATCTAAGGGGTACATTAGAGATAACTCTGAATTGAAAAGCTGTAATAACAACAACAACAATAATAATAGCTGCCATATGAGTGCCTTCTCGTGCTAGGCATTTTATAAATTTTTTAAAAATCTTTGTTAACACCTAATAAGGGAAGAACCAAGCACAAGGTGTACACAGGTACTTCAGGCAGCATTAAAATATTCCTGGAACGTCTTGAGTGGAGATATTTACTGTGTATACCCATACATACATACTTTTGCCCCAAAGAAAGGGATCTGAATATTTTTCATTCTATTCTGAGAATATATAATATATATATACATTCTAATATGTGTCAATAACATATTACTCATATCTAGTGTTCTTGGCACATTTTACTTCATCTTGTTTTCTTATTTATCAAATAGTTATAACTTTTCAATAGATATCTGATAGATAACTAGTCCTACCCACATCACAGTGAATTAGTTTTTTTTTAAAAAAGACAAATAAGAAGCTATAAAAATACTGGAAAACATACAATCCTAAAAAAATAGGGTAACAATGTGAGAATAAAAATATAAACTGCAATTTAATTTTGCAAGCCTAATTATTCTATATGAATTCTCCAGTCTAGCCTGACATTATGACTATCTGAATAAGCACTACACTTTCCCCCATAAAGACAATGGCCTCCTCTTTCCCTCACCTATTTTTAGATTTTTTTTTTTTTGATGTGGACCATTTTTTAAGTCTTTATTAAATTTGTAGCAATATTATAATATTGTTTCTGTTTTTTGTGTCTTGGTGTTTTGGCCATGAGGCATATGGGATCCCAGCTCCCCCACCAGGGATCGAACCTGCAACCCCCTGCATTGGAAGGCAAAGTCTTAACCACTGGACTGTCAGGGAAGTCCCTCCCTCACCTATTTAAAACTCATTCTACCCAACACTGTATGTCATCCTTGTTACAGAGAACACTGCATTAGTTATCCTGTCATGAAATTGTATGTCTAACCTCTCTAGTTAGACTATAAACTACTGAAGAGAAGGAATCCATTTTCATAATGCACACTTTAGTAGTACCTTAACACAAAGTCTTATCTATAAAAAGCACTTAAATATTCAATGACCAATTCGCTGCATTTCAAAATTAAGCCACTTCTTATTTCAAGGAAAAAGATAGTTTCTGAGACTTATACAACAATCCATTCCATCTTAATTTCCAGATTACCCATTATTAAGCAGCAGTCTGCAAATCTAGTCACTATCTTTAATTTACCAATTTGTCTAACTTTACAGTTCTCTAACTGTGATCCAGAGACCCCTGGAGGTCTTAAAGACCCTTTCAGGGGTCTACAAGGCCAAAAGTATTTTCACAGTAGTACTAAGGCATTACATGCCTTTTTAACTCTCATTCTCTCACAAATGTAGAGTTTTCCAGAGGCTACATAATGTACGGAGATATAACAAAATGAAATGCATCACATTTTGAAGCTCAACATAATTCAGTGAACCAACATTTTCCAAATGACCAATGTAACAATGTTACAAAACTATGTATGGATAAAGATCCATTCAAAATGCAACAGATCAGGTACTTCCCTGGTGGTCCAGTGGTTAAGAATCCATCTTGCAATGCAGGGGATGCAGGTTCGATCCCTGGTCGGGGAACTAAGATCCCACATGCTGCAGGGCAAATAAGCCCGCGCGCCACAACCAGAGAGAAGCCGTGCACTGCAATTAACAGCCCACATGCCGCAAGTAGCACCAGACGCAGCAGAAATATAAATAAATAATTTTTTTTTAATGCAACAGATCAATAAATTTTAATGTGACAAAATATGAAAAGCTCACTGAGCTGGTTTCAAATCCATTAAGAAACGACCATTTGTCAAGTTTTGGTTTTTGTTTTTTTTTTTTAATAAATTTATTTATTTAATTTATTTATTTTTGGCTGAGTTGGGTCTTCGCTGCGGTGCGCGGGCTTCTCTTGTTGCGAAGCACGGGCTCTAGGCGTGTGGGCTTCAGTAGTTGTGTCTCATGGGCTTAGTTGCTCCAAGGCATGTGGGATCTTCCGGACCAGGGCTCGAACCCATGTCTCCTGCATTGGCAGGTGGATTCTTAACCACTGCACCACTAGGGAAGTCCGAAGAGGAACTGGTATAGTATTAAAGAAGAATATCCGGGCTTCCCTGGTGGCGCAGTGGTTAAGAGTCCGCCTGCCGGTGCAGGGGACACGGGTTCGAGCCCTGGTCCGGGAGGATCCCACATGCCGCGGAGCAACTGGGCCCGTGCGCCACAACTACTGAGCCTGTGCTCTAGAGCCCGCGAGCCACAACTACTGAAGCCTGTGTGCCACAACTACGGAAGCCCGCGCGCCTAGAGCCTGTGCTCTGCAACAAGAGAGGCCACCACAATGAGAAGCCTGCGCCCCGCAACAAAGAGTGGCCCCCGCTCACTGCAACTAGAGAGGGCCCACGTGCAGCAGCGAAGACCCAATGCAGCCAAAAATTAAATAAATGAATAAATAAATAAATGAAAAAAAAAGAAAAAAAAGAAGAATATCCACAATTATCAGAAAAGGCTATTAAAATACACCTCCCCTGTTTCAAATTCAAATCTGTGTGAAGCCAAATTCAACCGGAACAACATATCACAACAGACTAAATGCAGAAGCAGCTATCAGAACCCAGCTGTCTTCTATTAAGCTACACATTAATGAGATTTGCAAAAATGTAAAAGCAATGCCACTCTTCTTGCTAAATTATTTTGTGTTTTGGGAGTTATTTTTCACTTAAAATGTATCATTTGCGGGAAGCGGGGGAAATGGGTAGATGTTGATCAAAGGGTACAAAGTTATAGTTATGTAGGATGAATAAGCCTAGTAATCTAATGTCAAGCCTGATGGCTATAGCTAATAATACTGTACCGGATACTAGAAATTTGCTAAGACAGTAGATTTCAGGTGGTCGCACCACCAAAAGAAAAAAAAGGTAACTATACCAAAGATGGATATGGTAATTAGCTCGACTATAATAATCATTTCAATAGGTATATGTTTATCAAAACATCATGTTGTGCACCTTAAATATATACAATTTTTATTTTAAACAATGTCACCAATCAACATTTGTAGTATGAGAGAGAGAGAGAATTTATAACTGCACAGTAATAGTTCTGGAAGAATACATGCTAAACTCTTGACCACAGGGGTTGCAGTCTGTATATGACAGGAATTAAATAATTTCATTTTTATTTTGATTCTATATTACTTTAATTTGCATGTATTACTTTTGTAATTTGAAACAAAAATTTAAAACCTAAAATCTTAAAAAATATATTTACACATATATAATTTAACATTTGTTATTACTTTTAAATGAATTAATAAATATATACATTTTTAGCTGATATGATTTCTAATAATATAAACTTCAACAGATACAACTCACATAAACAAGAGATCTTTGGGGTCCTCAATAATTTTTAAGTGTGTAAAGGAATCTTAAGTTTAGTAAGTTTGAGAACTGCTAGCCTAACTACATGTAGGTTGATTTTGGTGTTCCCATACTATGCCCATTTTCCCTGGGAAATGAAGACATTTCCCAGGAAGGAACCATATCAACACTGTACGACTCGGAGCAGCTCTTGAGCGCAAAATGAATTTTGCTCTCATTTTGCAGTAAGCAGTCCTCTTACAATGAACTACTACTTAGATTTTCAGTGAAAGGATCTGGCAAAAACATCAACCATTCTCACTGATTCCCATTTCATAAAGAATAATCACTTAGCCATATGACCTGTTTTAAGTAATCAAGAAAAACAGTACAACATAGCATACAGTACTTATTGAGTCCATAGCCTATGCCAGGCACTGTGCTTTACTTACATTACTTCATAATCCTCACAACCCTGCAAACAAAGTATAACAGGGCAGGAAAGAGACTCGGATGCACCTGACAAAGGTCATACTGTTAATAAATGGTGGAACCGGGGCTCAAAATCAGGACTGTGCGACTCAAAGTCCAGTGTTCTCCCCACTCTACCAGGTTAGCTCATTAACACTAGACTGGAAATCAGACCTGTCACCTGCTCTCTTCATCCTTGACCAAGTCACAACTTCTCTCAGCCAGTTTTCTCATCTACAAGATAAAAGAGTAAGTCAAACTGATCTCCAAAGTCCCCTCCATAACTAATATTCTTAGATTATAATTCATCACAACCTCAAGCCTACAGTTTAGAGTAAAAGGCCTTTTGTACGCTTTTCTGAACAGAACAAGAGAAGCGAAACAAGTAATGGGGAAGTAATGAGTAAAATTAATAGACTAGGATATAGATTTTCATGCTTTAATACTAACAATCATCATAAAATATACTATAAACACTAAGCAGGCACTGTGTACCTCTTTCATTCCAAGCAACCAGAGCTTCCTTCTCTGACATAAGCTTGGGCATTCAGCCAGCAGACATCTCTGAAGGTGGTAAGAACCTGTCAGCATGCAACACACGAACACCTCAGCGAAGGATTGCTATGAGGAGCAAATACCTCATCGTTATCTTGTATAGGGAGCACCATCTCTTTTGTGAGGTAAATCATACAATAATCAATGGAGATATTGGCCAAGCATTTCTGAGAAAAGGAGGGCAAGCTGCAGGAAGCTGTGAAAACTGACACATGGCACTTCAACATTAAAAACAAAAAAAAACAAGAAGAAATGTATTGATTGCAGAACAGTATACATTACAAGGTTTTACCGTATTTGCATTGCATTGATATTTGTCTAGGCTAGCAAAATTTAGACTTCTTTCTACAAAAACTACAATTTGAACACAGTTTAATGTGTGCCAGACACTGTGCTGAGCCCTTTAGAGACATCACCCTCTAATTCTACTCTGCAGAGTTGTGAGGTATTATATTCATTTTAAAAGGTGAGAGAAGGTCTTACAGCTAGTAAGTGGCAGAGAAAGGATTTGAAATCTGACCAATTCCAAAGCCTGTACTCTTTATGACATGTTTTTGCTGGTTCCAGAGAGAAAAAAACTCATCCCTTGGTCAAAGGAGAAAAATGATGTGTAATATTTGAGCCAAGTTAAAAGGGCATTTTAAAAATTTTAAATAAAAAGTTTTTAAAAGCTTGAAATCCATTTATGTAAGTATCTACTGTTTAGATATTAGCAAAAGTCACAAGGTCACTGTCAAAAATCTATACTTCTTTGCACATCTATCGATACACTTAAACTCAGGACGTTTGAGATGGCTGCTGTTGCTACAGCTTATATTCTTTTTATGCTCGCATAACCTAAAAAGAAAACTCTTTTCTCCAAAGTAGCCAGGAAGCTATCTTTTACATCCTTTTTACCCAAAATCCAGCATATCGAAGCAAATTACTCCAGTGCCTATTACTTAGGAGAAGTCACGTCATTCAAAACACAGTAAAAAGTGACAAGGTTTATGAGGTGACTGGCCACTTCCAGGGGAATAACTGAAAATTGGCCTACTAAAGTTCTTTCAAACTTTAAAAAAGATACAATTAGGGTTTTTTTCAACAGGGGCAAAAGTGTAATTACAAAATCCTTCAACACACACAATTTGAGTTATTCTTCTTTGGAAGTGACCGACCACTTTTTTAAAGTATCTTAAAATGGAAAGTCAATCAAGTTCTAGTACTGTTATGACTAATCACTAATTACTCAAGCAAATCAACTTATGATTTTAAAATCAAATAACAATTCACTAAAAATAAATGGAAAGGAAAAAAAGAAATATAGAATTTCTAAGAACACATCTCAGTAGCTACAATGCAATTTCTTCTAATTGTTTATAATAATGTCCATTAAAAAGTTCCAAAGGTTATTTCCTATTTTGCTTTTCCCCTATGGAATATGGATATCAATTGGTCAGGAGAAAGTGGTTATTACTGCAGACACTAACAAGACCAGCAAACTCAACTCCCCTTCCCTCGTATGCTGTCCTGCTAAAACAGTCTTGGTCCCCTAGGACCAGGGAAGATGATCCCTTCCATTTGCTGCTTTTTGCAAACTTTGGAACCAAATAGACATGGATTCAAATCCCAAGTCCACAACTTAACAGTTAAGTGATTTCAGAGCTACTGAACAAAGCCTTAGTTTTCTTATCTGAGATAGAGAAACCTTTCTGAAAGGCTAGTGTAAAGATTAGAGATAATATGCATAATGTTTGTCTGCTATTAGTACTGTTAATCATTATGTGCCTGACACTTTCTTTGTAATGCTGCTGTTGTTTGTAAGTATAATAACATCCACTACTAAATAACATTAAAGATGATTCTCTTTATTTCTCACTGGCAAATCAGAGATGGGTGACCTCTAATACAAACCTGCTATCGTTGACCTGGTCATAGTAAAGATTTTTATTTTAATTGTTTAAAGATTTTTAGTTTAGTCACTTAAAAAAATTTCAAACTGCTTAATGGGTCAGGAGTTTCATTTTGGAGTGATGGAAATGTTTTGAACTAGGTAGGGTAGTGGTTGCTCAACACTGTGAATGTACTAAATGGCACCAAACTGTTCACTTTAAAATGATTAATCTAAAAATGTTAATTTTCAGAAGGAACAAGGAAAAAAAATACCCTAATTGTTCCTACTGAACGTCATTAGGTGCCAGAAATGTGACAAGTTGAACTAAGTTTATTCAAAGTTTTCTGGTCTACATTTCTAATGCAGCAGCCTGACATGGTGGAAGGAGCCAAAGCCTGGAGGTCAAGAAATCCACTTCTCATCCCAACTCTGCCACCAGTGAGGTGTGTGATTTTGGACAAGTGCCTTAACCACTCTGGATGTATCTTGAGTTCTACATCTGTCAAAGAACAAAGCAAGACTAAAAGAATCTCACAGGTTCCTCACAAGATTAAGATGTTACACGTTACAGTTCTGGCAAACAAATTATGTGAAATAAAATTGCCTAGATAAAAAAAAATTACAATATATGCTACATCTGCAAAATTAACTACAACATATATAATACAAACTAAAAGCCTCCACACCTCCATTGGACTGAAAAATGTAAGTTATCCTAAATAGGAAAACTTTCTCATTTCAGGGTAATTGGGTCCTGTTGACTCCTATTTACTGGAAAACAAGAACAAGCTCCATAAGGATATTGCCAAAATCATATTCACTGACATGATGATCTAAGCACAAAGGAAGAGAATTCAGAGATGACTAATGTGGTAAGCTCAAGGTCATTCTAAACCAAGCTGGTGAACTGCAAGTTTTCAACTAACAAACTCAATGATGTCTTTTTATTCAACTATTTAAAAATGCATTAAGGGGACTTCCCTGGTGACGCAGTGGTTAAGAATCCTCCTGCCAATGCAGGGGACATGAGTTCAAGCCCTGGTCCGGGAAGATCCCACATGCTGTGGAGCAACTAAGCCCGTGCGCCACAACTACTGAGCCCACATGCCACAACTACTGAAGCCCACGCGCCTAGAGACTGTGCTCTGCAACAAGAGAAGCCACTGCAATGAGAAGCCCGCGCACCGCAACGAAGAGTAGCCCCCACTCACCGCAACTAGAGAAAGCCCGCGTGCAGCAACGAAGACCCAACGCAGCCAAAAATAAATAGATAAAATAAATTTATTTAAAAAAAAAAATAAAAATGCATTAAGTATAGAAATATAAATATCATGCATCATTAGATAGCCTATAAATAATAATTGTATACATTAATCAACAGTATTTTGCAAATAATTCTTTTTTCCTATAAATAACCTTGGGGTTAAAAACTCCTCCTGCTACAAGGCTCTTGAAAAGGATATAAATCTAAAAGGACTTTATTCTGTTCTTGAATTTGCCTGGAATAGAAGCTAAATCCTCTGATATCTTCTGGTATTTTGTTAAGTGTAGGTTGTTAAAGAAATGTTTTGGCAACTAACACCTTAACTGCCATTAATTAGCATAGAGGGCTTGTCTTCCTCCAATACACCTCTAAGTCCTAAGGGAAAAAAGAAGGCTATGGCATGATCATGCAAACCTTTTAACTCAAAGTGATCTCAACAAAGTGATCAAGGTAACTAGTTCAGAACTCTCATTCTGTTGTTTTCAAAGGGGTAAGACAGACACTCCTTAGACATCCACAGCCAATGAATCAGCAGTAAAGGGACACTCAAAGGATAACATTTAGATTGTATCAAGCTGCTGAAGTGCTTTACGATGTAAAGCAGCTTATCTAACAAACTTAGTGAAACAAGTGGAGCCACTTACAAATCAAAAGAAAAGTTTGGATGACTTATCAGAAGTTTCCCAAATCAATTATCTAGATTCAGACCTCAATAATAGATTCAGAATTGAATCTTACTTCTCTTTTCTGCCATTAGTTGTATCAAAATGAAGGCATAAAGCCACAGATGCACATCCTTTATAAAAAGATTCCTGATTTTCTTTCTATCAGAACAATAATCATCTGGTGTCACCACCACACTTGCAAACTCAATACCAAAACTAAACTAAACCTGTCCCTGATCCCACCTCTCCTGGCTTCCCGACTTCTCTTCAGGACACCCCAGCCGGCCCGGCAACTACGCTTGAAACCTTGTAAAATTGGAGCTCAGTCCTCACATCCAGTTACCAAGTTTCATCAGTTCCAAGGCGTCCTTTTTATACCCATTTGCACTACCTTTATCACTTTTTTCTTCAAACTGTTACAATAGCATCTTAATCAGTATATGTGTTCCAGCCTCTTTTCACATAAAGTTGTCAAATTCATAAAGGTAGCTCTAATAATGTCATCCCTCCACTCTTGCTCAATCAAAACCTTTCACTGAAGCCTCACTGTCGACAGAAAAAAGTCTGAATTCCTTATTCTTACATTCAAGGCCTCTATCAGTGACTCCAATATTCCACTCCAAACTTACACTCTACCAATTCCCTTCATATTCCCTTATCTTTAATTAAGTGAACCACTTGTTCTTTTCCATAGAAATGTTGAGCATTCTTATTTTGCCTACACAGTTCCCTCCATGTGGAATTCTCTTCTGCATTATCTCATAATCTAATCCCACTTTTTCCTGTGACTCAGCACAGGTACCACATACCACATCCTCTCTGAAGTAACTCCCTTATTCCCCTTAGCAGAAATAATTCCTCGCTCTTCTAAATTTCTGGACCATTTTAAGTACTTACTTTTAAAAAAATTTTATAGATATCTCAAAATCATACCATCACCTCCCCTCATAGACCGTAAGCTCTTAAAAGTTCAGGGTCTATGTTTTATCTTTGTATCCCCCAATGCAACTAGCATAGTACATAACAAGTACTCAAAATTATAACGAATAAATAATAAACCCTATTAGCAGTCTCAAGAAAGGATATTCAGAAGAAGAATCAGAAATACATCATAAAGACGTCAAGGTGCACAGTATTCCATAGGAAAAACCAGAATTCCAACTACACACTATAACTATAATATCCTTTACCAAAGTAATACACTACAACTAATAAAAGAATAGTTCACTGAACAAATACTCAAGTGCCTACTTAGTGCCAGGCACTATTCTAGATGCTTTAGAATCTACAGAACACAAAACCAACATTAATCCTTGCCTTTAAGGAGCTTATACACTAGTGAAGGGGAAAAGGCAATAAACAAAATAAGCAAGCAAAATATACTATAAGTTAAATGGTTTAAGTGGTATGCAGAAAAAGAGGCTGGGAAAAGGAGGCTAGGGAGGGCCAGAAATGGACGAACTGCCATTTTAACAGAGTGGGAAGGGAAGGCCTCACTGGAAAGGGGAGATATGCACAAAGACCTGAAAAGGATGGAGCCACGCATATATCTGAGAAACAGCATACTAGGCAGGGCAAACAGCAAATGCAAAGGACCTGAGACAGAATATGCCTGGCACGTTAAAGGAACAAGAAGAAGGCCACTGTGGCCAGAATGGAGTAAGCAAAAAGAAAAGTAATAGGTCAGAGAGGAAAGAAGGGGGACTTCCGTGGCGGCGCAATGGTTAAGAATCCGCCTGCCAACGCTGGGAACACAGGTTCGATCCCTGGTCCGGGAAGATCCCACATGCCGCAAAGCAACTAAGCCCGTGCACAACTACTGAACCTGCACTCTAGAGCCCGCGAGCCACAACTACTGAAGCCCGCGTGCCTAGAGTCCGTGCTCCACAACAAGAGAAGCCACCACAATGAGAAGCCGTCGCTCACCACAACTAGAGAAAGCCCACGCGCAGCAACGAAGACCCAATGCAGCCATAAATAAATAAACAAACGAACAAATAAAGAGGAAAGAAGGGATCCGATCACTTACAGCCTTGATAGAACTTGACCTTTTACTCTGAAAAAGATGGGGAATCACTGAGGGTTCTGACCAGAAGGAGACAAAACCTGACTTACCTTTTTAAAAGGATCATTCTTGCTACGGTATTGCAAGCAGACTATAAGGGGGCAAAAGCAAAAATAGCTACTGTGGTAATTCAGAGGAGCTGATGTAGACTTAACTCAGTAGAGGTGATGAAAAGCGGTCAGAGTCTGGATATATTCTGAAGAAAGGACTGGCAAGATTTCCTGGTGGCTCAGATGTGCGTGAGAGGAAGAGAGTCAAGGATGACTCCAAGTTTTGGCCTGAGCAACTGGAAAGACGGAGGAAATTGCTATTTACTAAGATGTGGAAGACGACAAGAGGGGCACAGGAAGTAGGGAGTCTGATTTAGGACAAGTTCAGTCTAAGATGCCAATGAAATATGTAAGTGGAGGTATCAAAATAGGCAGTAACCTGGAGCTTCTGATAAAAATTTGGGAGTCATCAGCACATATATGGTATTTAAAGTCATGAGGTTGAATGAGATCACCAAGAGAATGAGAATAAAGAGCAGAGATCCCATGGGGCAGTCCAATATTAAGAGGTAGGAGTAATGAGGAAGAACCAACAAAGGAGACTGAGAAGCCAAGGAGGTAGAAGGAAAACCAGCAGAGTGTGGTGTCCTAGAAAGCAGAGCATAAAGTATTTCAAGGAAGGAGGCATCTACTGCACCAAATGCTGCTAAAAGATCAAGTAAGAATTAAACTTGGTAGTTTTGACAACAGCAGTTTCAGTACGGTGATGGAGTTAAAGTCTCACTGCAGTAGGTTCAGGAGAGGACAGGAAAACTGTAGATGAGTAGAAACAACTTCTTCAAGAAGTTGAGAAATTGGGTTGTAGCTAGAAGAGACAGTGTGGTCAAGAAAAGGTCATTCAAAAAAATAATAGATTAAATAATAGCATATATATGCTGACTGGAATGAGCCTGTAGACAGGAGAATAATGATGTTGCACGAAAGAAGGAAGAACAGACATGATTTCAACTGCTAACAGAATTTCACCAGAAAAGTCAAATAGCTCAATGACGAGAAATTTCACTAGGTTAGTGGGCAATAATTTCAGAGTACTGTTATTCTTTGGGATATTCAAGAAGGGAGGAGGGCAACCCATAATTCTAATTCACATGCCATAGGAGGCTCAGAAGAGAGGCTGGGCCATTTACTGAGAAATTTCATGTTAGGCATTTTATATGTTATTTCATTTAAGCTCAAAATAAATTTATGAGGTATTATCTTTATGTTACAGATAAGGAACCAGAAGCTCAGAGAGAGCTAGTAATTTGATTAACACACAAAGCTGGTGAGTGATAGAGCTATGTTTCAAATTCAGCTCCTTCTAAGTATTAGGTAAGGAATTATTGTTAATTTAGAGGGTTAAAATAGTTTTGTGGGGTTTTCTTTGAGGTTCTTCTCTGTTAGAAATACACACTGAAGTAATTATGGATGAAAGCGTATGATGTCTAAGATCTGCTGTAAATACTCCAGCAAAAACAACAACAAAAATTGTGAATGAGGGACAGATGAAACAAGAGCAACAAGATGCTGGTAACTGTTGAAGCTACATGACGGGTACATGGACGTTCACCGTACTGTTCCCTTTTATGTACATCTGAAAATGCCATGATTAAAAAAAAAAAAAAAAAAAAAAAAAAATCCAGGTCCTCTGAGTCAAATTGCTCATTACTTCAAAGCCTGTCCTTAATTTCTGCTCAAACCTCCTTTCAAAAAAAGTTATGTGCTTCACAGCTTACAAACAATTTTCTTATCTTCTTTAATCCTCACTATAAATCTGTAAATGAGGAGTTTTATTCCAATTTTATACACGAGGAAAGAGATCTATGACTAGTAAACAGCAGGATCAGACCTCTGAGCCAAGTCTTTTTGTGTCAAAAACGTTCTACCCAATACAGCAATCGATGTTGCACCAGGGTCACCTCTGGGCATACCTATAAGGAGAGTCCACCCAAGTGCTAGCCCTTTCCCTCAGATTCATTGCTACTGCATAATCCTAGGACCCTGAGTTTCCTAAGAAAGACAAGCATTATTCCAGGTAGCCCTTAAAAAAACTTGTACTCAGGTGCTTGACTAAAAGAGGCAGGAGGCAGGTTTCAAATTTCCCCAGCCATCAACCTTCCTTGCCAAACTTGGGGACTATCAGGAATTTGATATACAACTTCTGAAAGGGTGTTCTGAAAGCCTGCTTATCTCTGCTCTTGGGTCAACTCTTTGTGCCTCCATTTCTTCAAATGTAATACTCAGCTGTTCACCTACACAACTATCTCAGGGACCAAAGTCCAGGTATGTGAACCCTGAGCTCTAAAAATAAACGACACTACTAAACAATACTGACCAATTTCAAAAGCCAATTTTGTGTAACTCCACAACATTTACCACAAAGCTGGCTTATCAGAAAGCATCACAGTTGATACTTATTTTTAAGATACCATCTTTTAAAAAGCCTCATCACTACTACTTTTGATATCTGTCCTCCCATGCTAAGCTTCACGTTATAAGCGTATTTATAGCTTACTTCAAAAACAACCGAAAGGGACTTCCCTGGTGGTCCAGTGGTTAAGAATCCGCCTTCCAATGCAGGGGACGCGGGTTCGAGCCCTGGTTGGCGAACTAAGATGCCACATGCCATGGGGCAACTAAGCCCACGTGTGGCAACTACTGAGCCCGAGCGCCGCAAACTACAGAGCCCACACGCCACTAGAGAGAAGCCCACGCCACAAAGAAGAGCCCGCGCGCCACAATGAAAGATCCCACATGTCCCAACGAAGATCCTGCGTGCTGCAACAAAGATCCCACGTGCCACAACTAAGGCCCAATGCAGCCAAATAAGTAAATAAATACATTTTTAAAAACAAAAACAACCGAAAATATGTATACCAAGGGCACCACATGTTTATTCTCTCCAGCTGCTAACCTACACTACCAAAATTGCAACACCTTTTCCCTCTAGTTCATTAACTTTACTAACTAAAACTGAGCTGTCCAGAGTTAAGTCAAGAGCTACCCAGTATCCAATAGTTCCATTAGGTTAAAATGTAGGTTGCCTAAGCTCTATAAAAGCCTAATCACTGCATGATTAGATGCAATGTTTGAGGAGTTTCAGACTTACTTGGAATTATAAACATCATAAGAATGAACTGCCTTGGGACTTCCCTGGTGGCGGAGTGGTTAAGAATCCGCCTGCTAATGCAGGAGACACGGGTTCAAGCCCTGGTTCGGGAAGATCCCACGTGCCGCGGAGCAACCAAGCCCTCGCGCCACAACTACTGAGCCTGCGCTCTAGAGCCCGAGAGCCACAACTACTGAGCCGGCGTGCCACAACTACTGAAGCCCGCGCGCCTAGAGCCCGTGCTCCGCAACAATGAGAAGCCACTGCAATGAGAAGCCTGCACATCGCAACGAAGAGTAGCTACCGCTCGCCACAACTAGAGAAAGCCCGCGTGCAGCAACGAAGACCCAACGCAGCCAAAACTAAATAAATAAATAAATAATTTTTTAAAAAAAGAATGAATTGCCTTCATCTTACCTTTTAGAAACAAAACACTACCCAGCTGTCTTAAAATGTACTGATTTTCAGTTAGGCTGACTGAACACAGGTAACCAAAGTTACGGACTCCATTTTCACATTAAGGGCCAATCTATCTAGGGAAGGACTTGTTCTTTACTCAAAACAATATTATTGGGCTTCCCTGGTGGCGCAGTGGTTAAGAATCCGCCTGCCAATGCAGGGGACAAGGGTTCAAGCCCTGGTCCAGGAAGTTCCCACACGCCGCGGAGCAACGAAGCCTGTGCACCACAACTACTGAGCCTGCGCTCTAGAGCCCGCGAGCCACAACTACGGCCACCCGCACGCCTAGAGCCCGTGCTCCGCAACAAGAGAAGCCACCGCAATGAGAAGCCCACGCACTGCAACTAAGAGTAGCCCCCGCTCGCCGCAACTGGAGGAAGCACACACGCAGCAAGGAAGAGCCAATGCAGCCAAAAATAAATAAATAAAATAAATAAATAAATTTTAAAAAAACCCAATATTATTGAGCCCTACTAAGAAATCTCAGGTCTGGCACAAAACATGCCTTTGAGCCTAAAGCCAGCACATGTCTGCTGACGTAAACTGACAAAACAGGTAAGCATCATCAAAAATAAATAAAAATCTAAATAGAGTCTTTAGGACAATTACTTTCTGGTTTAGGTCAATGGTATTAATATCGTTAAATTCAACTCATAAACAAAATGCTGATCTAACCAACTGGATATCATGAAAAGCCCTGGCACCTGGAAAACTGCATAGAACAGGAAATTCTGCAGGTGCAGTAAGAAACTACATCTTACCCATGACCCAGAAATGCCTTAGAATTTGTCACACAACCTGCTGCAGAATTCTCACTTTTCAAATGGAAATGAACCATGAAGTCACACAACGCAAAGCTGCGATTTTATTATTGATATAATCAACTGCACCCTTTTGAGTTGTGCTAAAGTTAACTAAAGAAAGCAGATGTTCTACATAGTGTTAGTTATGTCAGAAATTAAGAGAATTTGAATATCAAATAACTAAAATTTAGGACTGCTTCATTCACTCCACAACACACATATTGTTGAGACAGACACCATACTTCTCAAAAATGATACACTTAAAGGACCCTCAGGACAAGAAATAAAAGACATGAAGGTGAGAGATCAGGTCATCTGGTCACCTCACTATTTAATGCAAGACCTAAAAGTTAAAGATTTGCAGATCTTTCAGGCTCAAACCATTTAAATATTCAGCTCACCATTAATCTGGTCTCATTACTTTATTCCTTTCTGTTTTAACTGACGTATAAATTTAACTTACATCTCTCAATAAACAGTTTTCTAAAATTAAACTGAATTATGAAGCCTCTCATAATTACCTGTAAGAAAGTTTTTCTACAGCTGAACAGAATTTTAAAAACAACCAATTTTCCAATAAAAGGGTCTATGCAAAACAAACGAAAGCAGAAGAGCAGTAAGATGGGTAATGGTGTCCAAACATGCTATAAAAGAGAGTAAACTATTAAGACTAGATCGGCTAGCATAGAAAGACTATCAGGGCTGGGTATTACCAAGCTCAAGCAAATTAATGCCTAATAAATCAACTTACTATTTACATTTTTGCAATGTCAATCAGGACCAGATCTGGAGGCTTTTTACAACTAATAAACCAAACACAACATTAAAAAAACATTTAAAAATCATTCCTGGGACTTCTCTGGTGGCGCAGTGGTTAAGAATCTGCCTGCCAATGCAGGGGACATGGGTTCGAGCCCTGGTCCAGGAAGATCCCACATGCCGCGGAGCAACTAAGCCCATGCGCCACAACTACTGAGCCTGAGCTCAAGAGCCCATGAGCCACAACTACTGAGCCCATGTGCCACAACTACTGAAGCCCACGCGCCTAGAGCCCGTGCTCCGCAACAACAGAAGCCACCACAATGAGAAGCCCGCGCAACGCAACGAAGAGTAGCCCCCACTCGCCGCAACTAGAGAAAGCCCGTGCGCAGCAACGAAGACCCAATGCAGCCAAAAATAAATAAATAAATTTTAAAAATAAATAAATAAATAAAAATAAAATGAAAATCATTTCCCCTCAAATAGAGCATAACCTGTCAATGGGCTTGGAAATGTGAAATGGATAGGTAATTATTTGCTAACTAAAACTTAAAAAGGAAAAAGTATGCAATAAATCTGAAAAAGGAGGCTCAATGCCACTAAAAGAAGGGATAGCTCCATTTTTCTGTTCAAGTCACTCAGAATTAATCAATTTTCTGCAAAAAACATAGGGAAATGTATTATATGTATTATTCCTGATTTAAAAATCGAATTCACTGAGTGAGAAAAGTACTCTGTCTCTGGAAAGTCATGCTTAGAACTCAGAATGTCTCTCACAAGTTTCTGCTTGACTCAAGAATTCAAATCAGCACCAACACTCAGCTGCAGAAATGAGCCAGGAAAGATATGTAGACAGTAGAGTAAAGAATGAACAAACTTCAATTTGCAGATATCTCTGATATTCACAGAAGTTTCATCTCTATCCAAGTTTCTCATTACAAATTAACCCACCTAGTGCCAAACTCTTAAGTACTAATTATTATTTGACCAGGCTAAAAGGAAAAAAAGAACCAAAGAAATAATATCTATTACCCCTATTTACATAGTCCTAATCTTCCTGAAAGATTTAAACTTGTTTTATATAAACCATCTCAATTCTCATGGGAGATAGATAAAGAGTCAGGTTTCTGGAGGAGAAACAAGCACAAAGGGATTAAGTATCTTGTCCAGCAAGTCACCAGTGAAAATAAAACCAGACCCAATTATTTAGCCTACAAAGTCTAAACAACCTGCTTTCCTTGGTTCGTAATATTTTAAAGTGCCTACAAATTATCCCAAACCATAGAACTTCACGGAACAATACATATAATCAGAACACTATGCCAGAATTGAGTATTCTGAACAAGAAAGTACTGCTTGCCCCACATCAATGAAATGAACCAACACAATGGACTTTAAAAATACAAGGAGGAAACAATAGTTATATGGGAGACAATTTTCAAAGGTCACTCTATTCATCTTATATCTTACTGCTCAAATTCTCTGCCAGGAAGCCAAAGGGGTCAAACATGATCCTTATAATTATATTCAACACATATATCAAATCTCAAAATACTGCTAAGAGTTTCAATCAAAGCCATTTGTATTTTAAAAACTTTGCCCTCCAAAAATAAAATCTTATAGCAATGTCTTTAGAGCGTTACTTTGCTGCCTTCATGATATGCTTCAGTATACACTTCAAATTTGAATTTTAAAAATGATTAGCTTCCAGTTTATTTTTAAAATATTTATATTTAGATACAGATTACTTAAAATGTGGTGTTCTGCTCAGCCCTCATTATGTTTAGGCAAGATTCCCACTTCCACTCAAACTTATTATTTGAACTTACAATGGCTGCATTATTCAAACTTACAATTTAGATACAATTTAGAAGAAAACTAATCAACCCAGAAAGCTTCCCAAGGTACCAAAGAGGACCTTTTATTTGAGATCATACTAGGTACCACATTATACAATACATGAAGCCCACAAAGCAATAATTGAAGTTATCTCTGCAACATGATGAAATTATTTTTTTTGCAAAATCTGACAAGACTGAATTTTCAACTGTCAAAAGGGAAATCGTTTTCCAAGATTGTAGAAAACCCTGCTTACCGAGGCAGTCTCAAAGCAGTTTCCTTAATCCTTCCAAATCCCAAAGAATCTAACACAAGCCACAGAACACTGAATGAGACCTGCTGAAATGTCTGTGCTCAAACCCCTAAAGGTTATTTCATATGTCCACACAACCCACAGTCTTTCCTAAATAAAGCTAACACTGCACTCCCCAACTTAAATTAAAATACCAGAAAATCCAAAAGCCTCTAACTAAATTTTACATGAACTATTTGGGGATAAAAGCTGATAACAGCTGATCTGTTATCTGCACCTTGAAGAGCCAAAAAGCTCCATTCCTAACACTTTCAGAAGCTGAATGTACATTACCTCTGTCTGCCTCTAGCATGGGACTCAGATATTACATCACTCAAATGCCTGAAAACTGCCCTATTACCCAGAAAGCACCAGGTTATCTGAGACACTGCACCAAGGTATCCCTTCCTCCCTCTGATACACAGCCCTCAAACACGCTGGGCCCTGCCCCCTTGCAGTATCTTCACAAAGACATCTGCCCTGCACCTGCTGCAATTCTGTTTCTGTTCACTCCTGGTGTACTCCTCTTGACTCTGTATGGCTCTTCTATTTGCCCACTCATCTGGCCAATGTGCTAGGACGACGCTCCACCACACAACTCCTTCAAATTTGGGAGTGTGTAATCAGCTCTCCCTTGTCCCTTCCCCATTCACTGGGTTCTGCAACTAAAATCAGGCTTCACGATCTCTCTGATCCTAGAAGCATGAACTTTCATATATGGTAAAGGGCTTAATGTTCTCCATTTTCCAGTACCATCATTCCAGGATCCACACACACAACCCCACACACTCTCCAGTTCCTCTGAAGGTCAGAATTTAATCCCCTCCTCTTTAGTTTCTTTTTTTTTTTCCAACTTCTACACTCCGTCCTTCTATATACTTACAGTGATCTAAAAAACTGTGGCCCTTTTAATCTCTCAAGACCCCAAGTTTTCCAATCTCTCTCCACACTTCAGGACCCCGCTCTTTCCATACTCTTTTAAAGCAACCTGATTTCCTAATTCTCTCCAGCCTGAATACTCACTTCCTGCTCTAAACCTGGGCCTCCTACTTCCCCCTACTTGCCCCAATCCAATATACAACCTACCCCTTTCTAGTAACAGACGTGTCGACACACATCCCCACCTTACCCTTTCGTTACCCCACTACAGGCACTACGCATTCTTCCACATCCTCTACCCAAAGATATCCTGTCTTCCCCCTTTCCTTCCCTTTGTTCCCTACCTACCCCCTTCCCTTTACCAGACAAAATCTAGCCCCCCAAACCCATGCTTCCCTCCCTGCACATATTGTATACTTGTCTTCAAACCTATTCCCTACTGCATCCCCTCTACTGATTTCCCTCCCACACACTCCACCCACCTCTCTTTCCTTGTCCCCAACTTCCCTCCACATGTCCTGCCCCAGAAACATTTCCTTCCACCTGCTCCCCCTCCCCGCCTCACCTGCCACTCCAAGAACATCTCCCTTCCCCCACACCTCTGGTCCTTCACCTCACACACACTCCACTCCATCTGCCCCTTCCAAGGTCTCCCCAACCCCAAAGTCCCCTCTCTCGCTGCTCCCCCATCTTCATCCATACTTCTTTCAAGAACACCCTCCAGGGACTTCCCTGGTGGTCCAGGGGGTAAGACTCCACACATGCAATGCAGGTGACACGGGTCTGATCCCTGGTGGGGGAACTAAGATCCCATATGCCATGTGGCATGGCCCAAAAAAAAAAGAACACCTTCCATTATTTCACTCACTTGTCCTGTTCTTCGCTAAATGCCCCGGCATCTCCTGCCCAGACATCTCCTCTCCATCCCCATCACTCTCTCCCACTGTCCCCACTTCTCTGTCAAACCCCTCAAACTCAGACCCTGCTCCAAACGCCCTCCCCCTTCTACCCTCTACTCATCTCCCCTGAGCACGGCTACCAGAGAGATACCTGCCTTCTGCCCTCACATGCTTTCCCCTGGCAGGGCCTATCTATCCAGCCTCAACACCCTCCTGCCTCCCTCCTGGCCAGACACTGCCCTCACACCTCTCACAGGTCTCTTGAAGTCTCTGGGCCTGTCCTCCCGCACCTCCTGCCTGAACACCTCACCATCACTCCAGAGACACCCCCGACACCCTCCTTCCCCCCCCAACCCTTTCCAGGCTCACCCTGCCACACTGCCCCCGAGGCGGACACCTCCGCATTTCCCTTCACATTTGTCCGCGGTCTTCCTGATTATCTTGCCCCCAGTCCCTGCCCCTCGCACGCAGCCCTGGCCGGGACATCGTCTCTTCCATGACTCCCTCGAGTCCCCAGTCTTCTCCTTCCGTTCCCATCACACTCGCCCCTGCCCTCCCCAAGCCTCCCTCACACCCTCCCGAACCCCCACGGGCTGCCCCCGACTCGCCCGACTGCCCTCCAGCCCTTCCGCGCTCGCCCCGGCCCCCATGGGTCCCCAGAACCTGCCCGAAGGCCCTCAGCCTCCACTGGGCCGGATCCCTCACCCTTCCTTCTCCCCCAAATCTGCCCACACCCTCCGCCCGCCCCCGCGCAGCCTCTCCCCCAGCCCCAGCCCCCAACGTCCTCCAACACCTGCCCAGAACCTTTCGCCCTCCATCCCACCCAGAGCCCCCGGTGCCGGGTCCCCCACACTGCCCACGCCCTCCCTTCGCTCGGGGCCGGGACGCTGTGCCCCCCGAAGGTGAGGAAGGCTGCCCGCTGCCCTTGCCCGAAGCGGCCGGGGCACCGCAACTGCTGCGGCGGCGGCGGCCGCCACAATGCCGGAGCCACGGGGGCCGGGATTGCTCCCTGCTCTCCGCCCCGGCCGCCGCTGCCGCCACCGCCGCCGCCGCTGCTAAGGACGCACAACAAACAATGCGGGGCCCGGGCCGGCACCGCCAACCGCCTCAACCGCCGCCTTAACCGCCGCCCGCCCGGGACGGCCAGCCGCGCAGGCGCCTGCCCCTCCGCCGCAGCCTACCCGCGCCGCCGCGCTCTGCCCGCGCCCGGTCCCCGCTCCCGCTCCGCCGCCGCCGCCACCTCGTCCGCCTGCGTCTCCGACTCCTCAGCCCAGCGGCGGCGGCTGCGGCGGTTGCTGCCCTGGTGGCGCTCGCGGCTCCGGTCTCCCCTTCGGCGGCGGCGGCGGCGGCGGCGGCGGCGAGCACGTGACGCCTCCGAGCGCGCCCATTGGCCGGGCCGGGGGGCGGGGCCCGTGGCTGCTGGGAAACGGAAAGCCCGCCCCCTCGCTCGCCGCGCGCCCCCTCCACGCGCGCTCTGCCGCACCTGAGAGCGCCTGCCAGCGCCCGGCGTCGCCGTGCCGCGCCACCGCCTGCGCCAACTGCGCACCTGGGAGCGCGCAGGGAGCACACGCTGGTGGCGGCCGCATGCACCTGCGAGCGGACGCTTACGTAAACTGCGTCCCCGCCTTCCTCCCAGCGCCAGGCCCCCTCCTGCTGCAGCACCTGAGCCCCGCTGCGCTAGCGGCGTAACTGCTGCGGAGCGGGGACGAGCTGCGAAGGGAGGCGAGCGAAATGCACGGAAACTTCGTAACTTCCGAATCTGGGAGCGGCTCCCGGCCGCCGCCGGGGCGAGCTGGCCTTTCCCGCCCAGCGCCCCAGTGCTCGGTATCTGCCAACTCAAGCAGTTACGCAAACGGAGTAGGTGCCATAATGCCTCTCCAGGTGGAGGAGGGGGAGGCCAGTGCCTCTCCTTCTCCCACTCTTCATGGACCTCCCTGGGACTGAGTTGGGGCCAGGACCTCTCTGACCTCCTTAGAGTTAGGTCAGACTTTGGCTGAACCCCTGCCCAGCCTGTGCTGGGGAAGAAATGAAGGTTTGCTTTTTACTTAAGTTCACTAGCCGGCACCTTCTTGGTACCCAGCATTCTGCCAGCGAGGTGGGCCCCTACTACTGAGTACCTCATGCATGACAGGTGCTGTACTGGGGGCTGGGATGCACAGGTGAATGAGACAGGTCCTTACCCTAAAGGAATTCCCAGCCTAGGGTGGAAATGACCTGACCACACAGAGCCAAGGCTTGGAGAGCTGGGGGTACGGGAGGGATCTCCCACAGCGGCTCCATCCAGGGCCTTTCCATCTTTCTAACATACTAGGCTCAAATATTTTAACAGCTTTGCTTCATTCACAGGGTAAAGTGTAAACACCCTAACTCAACTTAAAAGGCTTTGATGGGCTTCCCTGGTGGCTCAGTGGTTAAGAATCTGCCTGCCAATGCAGGGGACACGGGTTAGAGCCCTGGTCCGGGAAGATCCCACATGATGCAGAGCAACAAAGCCCATGCGCCACAACTACTGAGCCAGCGCTCTAGAGTCCACACGCCACAGCTACTGAAGCCCACACGCCTAGAGCCTGTGCTCCACAACAAAAGAAGCCACTACAATGAGAAGCCTGCGCACTGCAACTAGAGAAAGCCCACACGCAGCAACGAAGACCCAATGCAGCCATAAATAAATATATTAATTAATTAAATACTTTTTTTTTTTAAAAAAGGCTTTGATGATCTGGCCTTAAGTTTCAAGTTACACACCCTTGCCTTTGCCCCCTCCTTCAGGCCAACTTGACCCTCCAGTTACACTGAACTTGAGAACTGTGGTTGACATAGTATGGCACTTCTGAGCCTCCTGAGTCAAGTGCTAGGCCCCAAATCCTTTTCTATACCTTCTCCCCACCTCCAACCACCATACCTTTCTTTATCCTCCTGAAAAACTCCTTGGTGTTCTTATCAGTCAGCTCAGAATGTATTCTCTGCAGAACTCCTTGGCTGCCTTCAACACATTGCCTAAACTCCCTCTGCTTTGCACGTAGCCCCATGAAACCATGAATTCTTATAACACTAGATTGTAGTTTTTTTGCTGTCTGTCACCTCCCTGGACTGTAAGTACCTTGAGGACAGCGTCATCTCTCTACCTTCGTGGGGTAGGAAGGACATGAGATGAGATCATTAAAGCTGGGCTTTGCAGGAAGGACATGAGTCTGTTGGAGGAGGAGAGGCAGGCTGCACTAAAAAAGTCTGGGGTCAAGTGAGATAATAATATTTCATACCTAGCAATCTGCAAAAGGTTGTCCTAAGGATCCAATGAGAAATATATCTCAGGCACTAAGTATGGTGCTTGGCACTTGGTAAAATTTTAAATTTTTTTTAAATAGGAGGATTGGACAGCGTTAAGCATTTAATGGTATCTCTTATTCCAATATTTTTCAAAATATTTATTTATTTATTTGGCTGTGCCTGGTCTTAGCTGCGGCAGGCAGGATCTTCGTTGCTGCGCGCGGGATCTTCGTTGCGACATGCGAAGTCTTAGCTGTGGCATGTGGAACCTAGTTCCCTGACCAGGGATCAAACCCGGGCCCCTGCGTTGGGAGCGTGGAGTTTTAGCCACTGGACCACCAGGGAAGTCCCCTCCAAAATCTTTTTTAGTTGAAGTATAGCTGATTTACAATATTGTGTTAGTTTCAGGTGTACAGCAAAGTGATTAATTCTTTTTTGTTGTAACTTTTTCCAAGATATTGAATATAGTTCCCTGTGCTATACAGTAAATCCTTGTTGTTTATCTATTTTATATATGGTAGTATGTATCTGTTAATCCTATACTCCCAATTTATCCCTCCCTTCTCCCCTCCTCTTTAGTAACCAAAAGTTTGTTTTCTGTGTCTGTGAGTCTGTTTGTGTTTTCTCTTATTCCAATATCTTTATTGGATTTAGAATTCCAAACATTCCTGACAAAAACATGCAAATGAAACCACAGTAAAGAAAGTAAAATTTTTCAAGTATGCCTCTTCCTTCCTGTCCCCCCTCCACTCCCTTCACCCCTAATCTCACCTTCCAAGGCAGCTACTTTTAAGTTTTCCATGTTCTATAATGTATGTCCAGAGAAAGAAGAAGATTGCAGAAAATTATGTTCTTATAATGTATATGTATACTTGTATTCTGCATAGAAAAAGGTTGGAAAGGATTAAACACCACTTACTACTGTTACGCCTGGAAAGTAGAATTGGGCGTGGAGTTGGAGGACTAAATACTTCTGCATTGTTTTAATTTTTTAAGAGTACATATACATTATACATAAAGCACATTTTTAAAATTTTACTGAGGTATATTTACATATAAAATTCATGCATCTCAGGTATACAAATCAGGGATTTTTAGTAACTTTACCAAGTGATGCAACGTCAATATAAATCAGTTTCAGATCATTTTAGATTCCCCATAAACCCTTCATTCCCATTTACTGTTAATCCCCATTCCCACCCTTAGCCACAGGCAATGACTAGTCTACTCTGTCGCTCTATTTTTGCTTTTCTAGCTATACTAGGTACATTTTTTAATCAAATAGACGTTTTAGGAAAAAAAAAAAGAATAAAAGTATCACCTCCTAAGCCCACCCAGTGATAGTAATCACTGTTAATATTTGTATCTGTTGTTCCAAGCTTTTCCTGTGTATAAAAATATATAACTTTTACGAAGTGAGATTATAGTATACCTTCTGGGGTTTTTTTTCACTTAACAATATAAAGTAATTACACCTCTCTTTGTGTCACTGAATACTCTTTGGCATAATGTTGTATCTTAAGAATGATTTCATTAAACCAAATCTCTATGTTGGGTATTTGGGTCTTTTCCAGTATTTCCACTGTTATAAACAGGGGAAGGTAATAGATGCTGTAAAGTTCTAGAGCTCAGTGAGCTTTGATATCACACCTAAGTTCAAATACTAGCACTTCTTGTTTCATCCATTGGCTGCACAAATATATACTGGGAACCTACTATGTGCTAGTCCCTAGGAACACAAAAGCAAGCAAACAGCTACCCAGCCCTACCCTCATGGGGCTCAAGGCCAGTGGGAGAGAGACGTACTTTAATCAAATAATAACACTGAATGGGCCGCAGAGAGGGGAACCTCCAGGCAATGGGGAGGGGAGGGGAGAAGTAGGGTCCTCTGAGGAGGCGTCTTTGGAGCATATCCTTGGCATAGCGCTGTGGTATTCTTCCAGAAGGCATCTGAGAAAGGGAGGTGGATTGGCTGCCCTGCCTGAGCGATGTGCGGCCCTGCACAGTTCCTGGTGCTTTCACACTCTTAGATCATTTGACCCTCTCATCTCCCCATGGAAGAGAAGAAAACAGAGGACATCGAGGCCCAGAGAAGGAAGTGAATTGCCCCAAGTCACCAGGCCAGGAAAGAAGGGCACAGCTGAAATTAGACTCTGGTCTGACTCCTAGCCCAGTGCTCTTGGTCCCAAAGGACACTAGCCTCTAGAGAGGGCGCTCATATTTGAAGGACCACATTGAGACATAGGCAGAAAACACATGGAGCCGCACTATCCAATACAATAGGCAATAATTTAATATTCAATTTCTCTCCTGCATTAGATATATTTTAAGTGCTCCATAGCTACATGTGGCTAGTGGCTCCCATATTGAATGGCTCTGGTATAAAACTTTTCCATCATTGTAGAAAGTCCTATCGGTCAGGGATGACCTAGAGGAACAATAATAATATATTCGTAGTAATAGTAATATCTAACTTGTATATTATTTTCCAAAGCACTTGCCCTGGGAGGTACAGGTCAGTCTGGTCTCCCTCTTCTTCATTTCCCCACCATAGGCCAGTTCTATAGAAAGAAGCTGAAGACAGAAAGGTGGCTAGTCGTGCCCTAGGTCGGGGGGGTGGGACCTAGGGGATATGACATCCCTCAAATTTGTGCCATCATGTTTCTAAATCTACATGTATCTCCAGCCATTCTCTCCTCCTTCCCTCCTTTTACAAAAACTGGCTCTTCTCAACCAAGGCCAGGTCCTTCCCCTGCGTCTGGACGCCCTCCTTACCTACCCTCTAAGGAACTTCATGCCTTAATGTGCCCCTCTCTGCTGTGGTCAGCCTCTCCTTCTCTCCTGGATTCCTTCCATTATTATCCAAACAGTCTCTTCTGTTCTTAAAAAAAAGAAGAAGAAGAAAAGAAACTAGATCCCCAGGTGATCACATGCACCTTGTAGTTTGAGAACAACTGACCCAAAATCAACAGCTTCAGGTGTCAATTGGAGGAGACTTGACTATCACAGCAAAATTGCCATTGCTGACACGGTTTTCTGAAATGCTGAATAACTCTTGGTAGAGTCTGAACACAACAAGGTGTAATCTTCATTCACTTTGCATAGTATCTGCCTCCCTGGAATATTAAAATCATGCTAGAATATACTCTGTATGAAAAAGGGAGTTAGTTGTTAGGCTCAGATAATTGTACACAGGACTTTCACCTATGTAAATGTCCAGTGTGACATTCAAAAAATCATGATGCAGGGAACTCCCTGGTGGTCCAGTGGTTAGGACTCCTCACATCCACTGCTGGGGGCACGGGTTCGATCCCTGGTCAGGGAACTAAGATCCCACATGCCACAGTGCAGCCAAAAAAAAAAAAAATCAATACAAAAATTCATGATGTGTAATTGTCCATACATTGCAGGGCATCTAGCATTCTGAGCTTCCCCCCAATAAATGCCATTATGCCTACCCAAACTCCACCACAAATGTCTAAAAGCTCCAAGTGAGAACTATGGCTCTAGACTCTCATTCAACAGCCTATTCAGGATCTCTATTTGGATGTCTCACATGCTACTCAACTGTCCATAAGTGATGGATCTTTCCCCTAAAACCCAAACTTATTGCCCCTACTGTTCCCCATTTCAGCTCTCTTGTTGAGGCTATGATAGCTATTGATATTGAATGACCAATAGACTGAAGGTTTCACAGGGGTAGAATGTTTCTTTGATTTGTTCTCTTTGTATGCCTTAGAATAGTGCCAGGCATAGAGTAGTCACTTAAATATTTACTGAATGTGTGCGCAGCAAATTTTCCCAGTCCCCTTCCTCAGGTAACAAACCTCAAAGAAGACATGAAGATACCAGTGATTCCTGGTCAGAAAGTCCCCACATCTTAGAGAATGTCTTCTAATATCCCTGATACTTGTATCAGTGAAAGATGCAAAACAGCCCACATCTACTGCTGAAACTTTCCCACCAAAGGAGGGAAAGACAGCCTCCCTGGAGGTTTGAGGATGAAGCCCAAATTCATCAGCCTCAAGCATAAAATTTCTTTGAAGTCTCACATTTTATCTTTTAAATTCATGCACATTTCACTTTTTATTCCCATGTTTGTTTTAACATGAAAATAACATTTTAAATTACTTCCCTTTAGGAGAAAAATTCAAAGCCCATTTTTCCAACACTTCAAAAAGAAATTCACACTCTAGGAAGATGTTCCTTATCTATCAGGTGGCTCTGAATATTCCCTGGCACATCACCATCTAGCCCTGATGGTAATTATACTAACAGCCAACATTTATTAAGCACTTACTATATGCCAGGCAGTACATTAAGCACTTAACGTGCATTATGTCTTTAATCCTTGCAACTATCCTATAAAGTAGGCACAATTTTCATCTTAATTTAAGGCTCCCGGAAAGTAAGTAACCTGCAGTATGTCACAGAGCTGATGAAGACCTGGGATTCAACTTGGTGTCCTCAATCACTGTGCTGTCCACCCCAGTTTGAAAAGCAAGTTTCTAGACTTTTAGAACAAGAATACTTTCAGACAGCAGGAAGGCCCTAAGAAATCACCCAACCCGTGTACTTTGCAAACCAGGGAAAGCACTGAGCTGTGTGGATCTCTGAATGGACACATTTTTAGGGTCCACAAGTTCTAAGAGAAGTTTCTAAATGTGTGTCTTGGCTTCAAATATAATCTACAAATAATAATAATAAAAGCATATTCTGGATCACTGGGACAGCCATCCTGTAAATGATTCCTGATGCCCCAAATTTAGTGCTCATGTTGGTGCAAAGGTATTGCCTAAAATGATGAGTTTAACATTAAATGCAGATATCTTAGACTAGAGGTCAAATTTTCAAGCCAGCAAGAAATCGTTTCCCTTAAAACAGAGATTCTCAGCTAGGTGTAATTCCCTCCCCATTCCCCCAACCCCTCCTTTAGGACATTTAGCAATGTCTGGAGACATTTTTTGGTTGTTATAACAACTGGCATCTAGTGGGTAGGATCCAAGAATGATGCTAAATATCCCACAATACACAGGATAGGCCCCGCCCCCCATAACAAAGGATAATCCAGCCCAAAATGTCGTGGTGCCAAGGGTGAGAAACCAAGATTTAAACGCAGTTCTGGGACTTCCCTGGTGGCACAGTGGTTAAGAATCCGCCTGCCAATGCAGGGGACACGGGTTCGAACCCTGATCCGGGAAGATTCCACATGCCGTGGAGTAACTAAGCCCGTGCGCCACGACTACTGAGCCTGTGCTCTAGAGCCCGCGAGCCACAACTACTGAGCCCGCGAGCCACAACTACTGAGCCCACGTGCCACAACTACTGAAGCCCGTGCGCCTAGAGCCCGTGCTCCGCAACAAGAGAAGCCAGGACAATGAGAAGCCCGCGCACTACAACGAAGAGTAGCCCCCGCTCGCCACAACTAGAGAAAGCCCGCGTGCAGCAATGAAGACCCAACACAGCCATAAATAAATAAATAAATAAATTTTAAAAAATAAAAAATAAATGGAGTTTTACAGGGGCGAAAGAGAACAGAGTAGAGGGGAAAGGATTGGAAGTGAGGCTTCTCTGAACGAGCCTTGTTAGATAGCTTTGACTTTGAAATCTCATAAATGATTCATGTAAATATTTAAATCATTAAGTGATATAAATTTTTAAATAATCCCTAAAATGAAAAACAACCCAAAACATGAACATAACTTTATATGAGGTTGCTAACATGCCCAGATAAAGAAAAGAATTACCCCAATTGACCTTAAAACAAAGTACTTTCAACCATACATCTTCAATGAGATATATTCTAAGGATAAAGGGAAAAAAACAATAACAAATCTTAAATTCCTCTCGATAATCTTATTGTTAGTAATGATATTAGTGTTGCTATTTTAAAATATGTCTATCATGGAATAAAACGTATTGGTAATTATTATCTCTCATGGCCCTGTAGGTTGACTGGGCTTAATTGAGTGGTTCTCACTTGGGGTCTCTCATGCAGTTGCAGTCAGAGGTCAGCTGGGGCTGGATTCATCTGAAGGTTCAACGGGGCTCAAAGTCCAAGATGGTGCACTCATGCTGTTGGCTAGGGAGCTCAACTGAATTGTTAACTGGACTACCTATATGTAGCCTCTTCCTATGTCTTAAGCTTCTCACAGCAGTAGCTTTTAAAGCTAGTCCCAGGACTGGCCCAGCGTCACTTTCCCTGTGTTCAGGGGATCACAGTAGTCACAGGCCTGACCAGATTCAAGGTGGGTGGAGGTAGAGACTGCATGTTGGGGGGGGGGGGTTATATGCATGTTCAAAGAGGGAAGAAACTGACGGCCATGACAGGCTACCAGTACAGATCTGAGTACAGTGACACTTCCAAAGCATGGGGAAATGGCCTTGCCCCTTGTTCCTTGCTCTGTTTAAACTTCTCTCAAATCCACCCTCTTCTCTCCATCTCTCCCCACCACTACCTCTAAGAGGGCGGTGGCCTCATCTCCCCTCATTCTTTTATTCAATAATTGTTGCATACTCCCTGAGACTTTTCCAGAAGACCAGATAGCCAAGATAAAATGAGCACCTTAGTAAGGTGAAACTACTCACTGGCTCACTGAAACATTTAAAGGAAAGAATTGCCAGGAGGTCCTCTGATGCTGCCCCACTGGCCACTATGTTCCTTTCCAAGGCTCACTTCTTAAAAACAGGTCACAGAAATCGTCCTTGCTGAGTCCCAGTGAGTTTGGATTTCTTTAAAAATAGCTTGTTCTTCAAGTGCAAAAAATAACATCTGAGACGTTTGTTTAAGTGTGAAACACACCTTTGTCATGACTCAGTACAGGCTGAACGGAAGTTTATTAAACTTTCCAAAAAGAAAAATTTCCTCTTGAACCGAGAAAGCCTGAGAGACAACAGCTTGGGAGTGGGGAGGGGGGAGCGGCAAGAAGAAAAGAGACAGACAGGTGGAGCAGGGAGAAAAGCAGTAAAAGGATCTTTCTCATCATGTGAAGGCGGCTTTCACGTGCAGTTCCTTCCACCTTGAACGACCTTCCTCCTCCAGCCGGCCTGATAATATTCTCATTCTCCTTGAAGCCTCATTTAAATTTCACCTCTGTGAAGTCTTCTCTGACCCCTCCAGGCAGAGTTACTCCCTCCCTCTTTGTTCTCAAAACACTTTGAACGTGTCTTTATTATTAGCACGTTGTACTGAAGTTGTCAGTTTACAGGTCTGTCTCCCTTAGACTGTGATCGCCTCATCGGCAGGGACACTGGGTGAGTCATCCATGACCCCCTCTGCCTGGCGCCAGGCCTGGCACGGACGGGGTGTTGGGAGAGGTTGTTGATAAGAGATGGTCTTGCTGGGAGCCGCCTTCAATCCTAAAGTCACTGCTTTCATTCCTCGTTCCACTTTTCAAATGCCTCCTGACTCTCCACACCCTCCTAATGCCAGATCTTTCAATCTACCTGCCTCTGAGCCCTTTCTGAGCTCTGCCCTCATTCTGGATACAAAGGAGCAACTGTCCTCACTGCTACCTAAGGCCAGCTGCTGCCCGTGACCACTGGATCACGTGCCCTTTGTTTCTGCAATTGACCCCCTTTCTCCTGCATCATTGATAACTTTCCCTTTCTGGTAAATTATTCCACCAACACACAAATACTCCACTTTTTCTCAGCTAAACACACACACACACACACACACACACACACACACACACACACACAGACGCCTTTCTCTGCAATTACCCTATTCCCTCCTCATTCCACTGCATTCTGTTCCACTTAATCTTATCAAGGTCATCTGTGGCTGGGGACTTCCCTGGTGGTCCAGTGGTTAAGACCCCACGCTTCCCCTGCAGGGGACATGGGTTTGATCCCTGGTTAGGGAACTAAGATCCCACATGCTGTGCGGTGCAGCCAAAAAACAAAAGGTCATCTGTGGCTTCCATGTTGTCAAATCCCAATGGTCAGTTTTTTCTCTGCCTCAGTTTACCTCCTATCTAATGCACCTATCCTATCTTGGCACTGTGACTCTGCCAGGCCGCAGCAGCATTCAACACCATTGTTCCTGCTCTTTTCTAGAAACATTTTCTTCCTGGGCTTCCAGGACTCCACACGCCTTCCTTATCTTTCCACCTCACTGGCCACTCCTTCGCAATCTCATTGGGCTGCATCCTTCCCCTCAACCCTACTTCTAAATGTTGGAGTGCCCTAGGGCTCAGTCTTTAGATCTCCTCACTATCAAACCTACTCCCTAAGTGATCCATCCAGTCTCAAGGTCTGACGTAGAACGCTCAGATTGCCATCTGCAACCCCAACTTGGACTCCAGACTCGGGGGCTAACTGCCTACTCAGTAACTTCACTTGGATATCTCAAAGGCATCTCAAGCTTCAGACATCTAAAACCAAACTTGTGGGAAATCCCTGGCGGGCCAGTGGTTAGGATTCTGCCCTTCCACTGCAGGGGGCCCCGGGTTCGATCCCTGGTCAGGGAACTAAGATCCCGCAAGCCGTGCGGTGTGGCCAAGCAACAACAACAAAAATAATAAAATAAAAATAAAGAAATGTTTAAAAAATTAAAATTAAAAATATAAAGCCAAACTTGTGATTCCCATCAACTCATCTATTCTTCCCCCAGGGATCCCCACATCACAGTAAAGTAAATGGCACCACAGTTCACCCAGCTGCTCAAGCCAAAATCTTTGGACTGCTCTTTAATTCCTCCTTCTCCCACACCCCATATCCAATAGTTTAGAAAATTCTGTTGGATCCGTCTTCAAAATATACCTGGAGACTGATGTTTATTCACCACTTTCTCCACTACAACTGTTGCCCAAGCAATAACCTCTTTTTTTTTTAAATTATTTTATTTTATTTTTTTTAATTTATGGTTGTGTTGGGTCTTCGTTTCTGTGCGAGGGCTTTCTCTAGTTGCGGCAAGTGGGGGCCACTCTTCATCGCGGTGCGCAGACCTCTCACTATGGCAGCCTCTCTTGTTGCGGAGCACAGGCTCCAGACGCACAGGCTCAGTAACTGTGGCTCACGGGCCTAGTTGCTCCGTGGCATGTGGGATCTTCCCAGACCAGGGCTCGAACCCGTGTCCCCTGCATTGGCAGGCAGATTCTCAACCACTGCGCCACCAGGAAAGCCCAGCGATAACCTCTTAATTGGTCACCCTGATTTCAATCTTTTCAACCCAGTAGCTAGAATCAGCCTCTGGGAACAAAGGATTATGCTCAGTCTTACATACAATTCCAATGGCTTCTCCCTTTACCAAAAGTCTTTATCATGTCCTACAGAGTCCCACACCCTCTGACCCCTACCTGCCTCTCCCATCTCAGTCTTTCAATCTCTCCCTCGCTCACTGTGTCCTAGCCACACGGGACTCTTTGCCATTTCTCAAACAGATGAAGAATGCTCCTGCCTCAGGGTCTTTGCACTTGCTGGTCTCCTCCCAACCTGTAAACATCTGCGTGGTTCTCTCCCTCACTTCATTCAGGTTTCTGCTCAGATTTTACTTACTTAAAGAGGCTTTCCTGGACTACCCCATCTAAAATAGTTCTCTCTCATCCTTTATCCCACTTTATATTTCTTCACAGCACTTTTCAGTTTCACCTTGTACCATAGTATTATTATATGTCTCCCCTACCCCTAGATTGTAAGCTCCATAAGAGTAGTACTCTACCATCATCAGCTACAGCTTTATCCCCCTCAGTGCCTAGAAAAGAGCCTGATATACAGGAGGTGTTCAATAAATACTTATTGAATGAATGGCTACCTGACTGACTGAATGAATGTATTCACTTCTTTTTACTGCCCTGCCGTAGGCCAGGCTTCAGCATCTTCCATCTGTATGGTAGACTGTGAAATATGGCTACAAATTCCTCTTATCACACACACACACCCCTTTGCAATGTGACTTTGCCCTGCCTCCCATCAAGGGGTGGAGCCTCTTTCCCTACCCCTTGAATCTGGGCTGGCCTTGTGAATTGTTTTGGCCAACGGAATCAAGCAGAAGTATTGTTGTATGACTGCCAAGGCTAGGCCTTAAGAGACTTTGCAGTTTCTATCTCCACTCTCTTAAAACACTGCCCTGAGAGCACCATGCTGAGAAGAAGTCAAGGATGAAAGACCATTTGGAGAGAGGTTCAGCTGCTCCAGCCAGCCTGGCTCCCAACCAACCCACCAACTGAACGCAGCTGCATGAGGGAGCATAGGTGAGACCTGCAGAAGAACTGCCCAGCCAATACACGGAATCATAAGAAATAACAAATCATTGCTTTAAGCCACTAGATTTGGGGGCCGTTTTGTTACACAGCAATAGATAACTGATACAGTCTGGATAGTTACAGTGGCCTTTACTCTAGGTTCTCTTCCTCCAAACTTATCAACTCCAGTTCAGCCCCACAGGTCACTAGAGTGGTCATTCTAACTTGAACTCACACTGGATGAACAATTTTGTTAAGTCTTCAGTAACTCCCCATCTTACAGGATAACAGTGAGCCTCTGTGTTTTTGTTTTTGTTTTTTAATTTTTATTTAATTTAATTTTATTTATTTATTTTGGCTGTGTTGGGTCTTTGTTGCTGCACGCGGGCTTTCTCTAGTTGCGGCGAGTGGGGACTACTCTTCGTTGTGGTGTGTGGGTTTCTCACTGCAGTGGCTTCTCTTGTTGCAGAGCATGGGCTCTAGCCGTGCGGGCTGCAGTAGTTGTGGCACTTGGGCTCAGTAGTTGTGGCTCGTGGGCTCTAGAGCGCAGGCTCAGTAGTTGTGGCGCATGGGCTTAGTTGCTCCGTGGCATGTGGGATCTTCCCGGACCAGGGCTCAAACTCGTGTCCCCTGCATTGGCAGGCGGATTCTTAACCACTGCGCCACCAGGGAAGCCCCAAGCCTCTGTGTTGCAGTGTGTGAAACCCTCTGTGATCCAGCCTCCACAGACCTCTTCAGCCTCATCTCCAAACACAATGGCAACCTCTGCTGGGAAGAGCAGTTCTCAGACTCTCTATGCCTCAGAATTACTCGGGGAGCTTTGAAAAATTCCAGGGCTCAGGCTCCTCCCCCAGAGACTCAGATTTAATTGGTCTGAAATGGGACCCAGGCAACAGTATTTTTTAAAAGCTCCCAGGGGGATACTAATGTGCAGTCAGAGTTGAGAACCATTGAGCTAGAGGATCTAAAAGTGTATTTTAAAATTGCTGATCTTGCCTTCAAGGAAATTCAGAAGCTTCAAGGAAAGATTAAATTATGCTCAGTGTCCTTTTAGCATTAAGTAAGCAATATTGTGTTCTAAGTTTTGGGAAATTGGTAATAGACTCTATGAGAACATTCTTTAATTATTTGAAACATTGAATTATCAATACTTCATTTCCTCCATTCTAAGACACACCCTTTTCATAGTTTAATATTTCTGAAATCAGGCTCCATCTTATCATTAATGTGTACATTTAATGTTACTTTATTTCACCAAAAAACCATAATTAGACTAAAGGTGTGTCTTTTTTTTTGAATAAATTATTTATTTTATTTATTTACTTTTGGCTGTGTTGGGTCTTTGTTGCTGCACGCGGGCTTTCTCTAGTTGCGGCAAGTGGGGGCTACTCTTCGTTGCGGTGCGTGGGTTCTCATCGTGGTGGCTTCTCTTGTTGCAGAGCACGGGCTCTAGTCTCGCAGGTTTCAGTAGTTGCAGCGCATGGGCTCAGTAGTTGTGGCACATGGGCTCAGCAGTTGTGGCTCGCGGGCTCTAGAGCACAGGCTCAGTAGTTGTGGCGCACGGGCTTATTTGCTCTGCGACATGTGGGATCTTCCCGGACCAGGGCTCGAATCTGTGTCCCTTGCATTGGCAGGAGGATTCTTAACCACCGCACCACCAGAGAAGTCCCTAAAGGTATGTCTTATTGCCAGTGGTGATCCCAATCAAGGAAACATCTTTCCGGGACACAGCGCTGTGCATGTGCAAAGTGCTATAACTTCTTTGATCCCAGTTGATTTTCCCACCAACCTGGTGTGGCAGAGTTTTTAATTATGTTTTATATATAAATAACTGCTATGATTTTTTGAGCATCTCCCTTGGGCCAGACACTGTTCCAAGTATTTTGTGAATATACTATCTCATTTAAGCCCCACGGTGACCCAAAATGTGACCACCTTTTTTTTTTTTTTTTTTAAATTTTATTTATTTATTTATTTATTTGGTTACATGGGGTCTTAGTTGTGGCAGGCGGGCTCCTCAGTTGCAGCATGTGGGCTCCTTAGTTGCAGCATATGGGCTCCTCAGTTGTGGCAAGCGAACTCTTAGTTGCGGCATGCATGTGGGATCTAGTTCCCTGAGCAGGGATCGAACCCGGGCTCCCAGCATTGAGAGCGCAGAGTCTTATCCACTGTGCCACCAGGGAAGTCCCGTGACCACCTCTTATGCGCAGGGAAACAGAAGGCTGAAGATGTTAAGTAAGTTGTTTAGGTGTCACACAGCTGAAAGGCTTGGGGAATGTGGACCACAGCCTACAGGGGCTCTGAGCATGCCGTGGGGTTTTCAGGAGATGGTCCTCCCTGATTGTTTCTTAGAATAAAGGGCAAATGCCTTGACACAGCATTCAAGGCCTTTTATAATCCATCCCAAACATATTTCAATGGTAATGAAAAATCCAGAGCCCTTGGGTAGAGAACAATCATCAGCTGAGAAGAATCCCAGTAATTAAGAGCCCCTATGTGCCAGAAACTTTGCACATATGATCTCTGATCCTCCTAACAACCTATAGGAGAGTATTCGCAGGGGGCCTGGGTTGGTTTTGCTGCTAAGTCCCCTTCCTCTTTCTTCTGCCTTCTCCTTTGGGTATCACCTCTGTCCCATAGCTTGTAGTCTTAGTGGGGCTGTCAATCAAGATGCCCCACCCTCCCCTGGCCAAGGAGTAGGTGAGTGACCCAAGGTAGACCCATCACACTCTCTAGGGACCTGAGTCTTGAACAGAGCCAGGCACGGTCAGAAAAACTGCGTCAAGTTGAATCATCCCAGTGACAAGGCCCTGTCAATACCAATAATATTTGAGTGTTTAGAGTGCAAGGCACTAAGATAAGTGTTGTACGGACATTAATTCATTGAACCCTCACAAGGATCTTATAAAGGAGGCCCTGATACACTCCCTGTCTTCCTTGTCTAGCAGCTGAACAAACCGAGGCAACAAAGAGAGGCTGCACAGCCTTTCTGGGCAGAGCTAGATTCGAACCCGGACAGCCTGACTCTGGGACCCCAGGCTTCACCAGTAACTCCATTGCTTCTCAGTTGTAGTCTTCTTTAGATTCCCTCCCTTGGGCCTTTTCTTTCTGAGCCTGGCTCTTTGTCCTTGCCTCAAAGTCACCCACACTGCAGCCTTCCAATAAATTCCCTTTTTACTCGTGAGCCAGAGTAGGTGTATATGACTAAGAAACCCTAACCAATTAAAGGAGTATTGCTTCTGCTTGTAGGTGAGGAGTCTGAAGCCCTGAGGAGGTTAGGCAACTAAAGGCAACGCCTATTATTTAGTAATAACAACACTAGTCACACTAGCTAGAATTTAAAAAAAATATTTACCATTTAATGAGTGCTTGCTACAAAGCAGGCTCTGTGCTAAATGATCTACATAAATTATCTCATTTAAACTTCACAACCCCCCTATGAGATCAAGCTGGGATTTTAAATTGAGATATAATTCACATGCCACAGAATTCCTTCTTTTAAAGTGTATAATTCAGTGGTTTTTAGTATATTCGCAAAGTGGTATACCTATCACCACGATCTCATTCCAGAACATTTTCGTCACCCAGAAAGGAAATCCCATACCCATTAGCAGTCATTCTCCATTCTTCTCTCTGGCAACCACTAATCTACTTTCTGTCTCTAAGGATTTGCCTATTCTGGACATTTCATATCAGTGGAATCATACAATATGCGATCTCTTATGACTGGCTTACTTCACTTAGCATAATGTCTTCAAGGTTCATACACACTGCAGCACATATTAATACTTCACTCCCTTTTATTGCTGAATAATAGTCCATTGTATGGATATACTGCATTTTGTTTATCTAGTCATCAGCTGATGAAGATTTGAGCTGTTTGCACTTTTTGGCAATTATGAATAACACTGCTGGGAAGATTCATGTACAAGTTTTTGTGTGGACATCTATTTTCATTTGTCTTGGGTAAACGCCTAGGAATGGAATTACTGGGTTATATGCTAACTCTACGTTTAAACTTTTGAGGAACTGTCCAGGGCTATTATTATCCTCACATTATAGATAAGAAAATGGTGCCCAGATTGGTTAGGGCACTCAGAGCTACAAGGCTTAAAAGTGGTGGCTGGGCTTTGAGTCTGGTCTGGCTGTCACAGGAACAGAAAGGAAAGAAGCCTTTGTTCTAAAAAAGATCACTAATAGTGTGGGATTTTTCAGAAAATTTGACACCTGAGGAATTTAATGCTGCTTCAACTCTCAGCAAAACACACTTTCATCATCATCATCATTACCGTGATTACTTTTAGCTACTATTTGTCGAGTGCCTGCTATGTCACTGGTATTTTATACCTATGAACGTTAAAACAAGGAAGGCTAGTGGGGGTTTTGGGGTCAGACAGCCCCCAGGTTTGTGTCCTGCCCTGCCACTTGGGCAAGCAATGTAACCCCTCTGAGCCTCAATATTCTCATCTGTAAAATGGGAACAATAATAGTAACTATCTTATAAAATGATTGTGAGATTGCATGAGTTAGCCCAATAAGAGATCAACAAATACTAGTTTTAACAAGAGCTTGTAAAAACCTAAAGCCCATCTCCCACACACATTTTCCAGCTGAGAAAATGGAGAAATTTGATGTAGCCTATCCAGGGTCCTGAAGATAGCGGTGGAAAAGGTGATGCTATTTCATCTTTGCTCTTTCTGTTATTGGTCCATCCCTTGCTCTCCCCACTCCATCTGTGGACCACTCAGACACCTGGGATTTCTCCACTCTGCCCTCCTTATGAAAACTGAGTAAGTGCCAGCCTTTGGGGCCCCTACTGATTCCCGGCTTATGCTCCCTTTCCCTCCGCATCAGACTGTGTCTCCCAGGACATCTCCTCCCTCAGGAGCTCTGGCTGCAGCTTTGACTTGCTCCAGGGAGACAACTTGGTGGAGTGGAAGAGTGTAGGCTTTGAAGTCCTGAGTTCAAATTGTAGCTCCAGCACATGGAGAAGTGGCTTCATTCCCCTGATTCTCAGCTTCCTCAAACGTCAAGTGAGGAAAATGGTTATACTTTGCAGGATTGCTGCAGAGATTTGAGAATGTATGTCAAGCATCTGGTACAGGTGCCTGGTGCACTATAGGTGCTCAATGAATGCTCATTACCTTTCTCTAGCCCTGTTACTCTCATGGGGTGGCAAGGAGAGGCTAAGGCTGCTAGAAGACAAAGCTCAAAGATGGAGCCCACAGGGCTGGGGAAACAGCTTGGCAGCTGAGTGAGAGCAAAGGAGGATTGGGGGTGGCAGAGATCAAAGGCTAAATTATGCAGATTATTCCTTTGTTTCTTGTAGTTTGCACTTGCCTCCGTGCCTCCTGGGGCATAAGGAGAGGCAAACTCACACCATATGCACACAGATACACAAAACCACATATGTGCAAACATGCACACAAACCCAGATGCACATGGGATACACCCTACCACACCACACACAGAAAAGCACATGGTCGTGGGTACCTTTGTTTGCTCACAAGTATGTGTGTACGTACCCCAAACACACACTCATCCACGTGCTCATGCAGTCATTCAGAAGCTCATGTGCCCATGAACACAGGTAAACCCACAACCATGTGGCCACATGCAAGCACATGTGTGTGCACAGGCACACGCATGTTCACAACCACAAGCCCACACGAGAATGCACACAAATGCTTGTCCATGTGTGCGTGCACTCTCTTTTCAAATTCCCAACTCTAAATAGAAGCATAAGCTGCAACATATGTGCTTCCCTGTCGTTAGGAGAGAGGAGGCTTTAGAAAGACAGTTTTGCAAAATAATGTAGGGAAACTGGCAGGGGTTCCAAGCACTGCAGAGAGGGTTGAAGGGATGGGGGTTGTCCAGCAGCTGGGTGAAAGAGGACAGAGGATGAGACGGGTCTCTTAGGGAGAGGAGATGACCCCTGAAGTCACCCACCATCAGCCTGAATCCAAATTGACCAAAGGTTTATACCAGGATCTCCCAGACTTATCGATTACCAGGGCTATTCACAGCCAAACAAGGCTCAATATGAACACTTAGCATCTCCAATAGGTCAGGCACTGTTCTCAGCCCTGTACATGGATTAACTCATTTAATTTTCAACAAAAATAATGCTTAACATTAATATGATAGTTACTAATATTATTATTCTCCTCAATTTTCAGACTGGGGCAGACTACCTGCCCACCTGACCCCACAAATGATGGGACACCCAGATTCTGGCTTGACCTCCAACTTCTGAGTACCTCTCTGGACTTGCCATTTCCAGACTTCCTACTACACCCCCTCCTCCCTCCTGGAGTCTCCACTGCTCCACTGCCCTCTAAATGCAGGCTGGACCTCCTTTGCCCTCATTCATTCGTTCATCACCATGCAAAACATGAGCCATTTACTCCTATTCACGGTACAGACTAAAGAAGGTTAATGTGGTTTGGGGGATTGCACGTGGGGACAGAGGGAGTTCAAGACCTGCCTTACTGGGGAAGTGACCTTTTTTTCCAGCTTTGTTGAAGTATAATTAATATGCAATAAACTACACATATATTGAAGGTGTACAATTCGGTGTGTTTTGACATATATCGATGCCCATAAACCATCACCACGCTCAAGATAATAAACATAACCATCATCTCCAAAAGTAGGAGATAAATTTTTTTTTTTATAAATTTATTTATTTATTTTTGGCTGCATTGGGTCTTCGTTGCTGTGCGCCGGCTTTCTCTAGTTGCGGCAAGCGGGGGCTACCCTTCGTTGCAGTGCGAGGGCTTCTCATTGTTGTGGTTTCTCTTGTTGCAGAGCACAGGCTCTAGGCGTGTGGGCTTCAGTAGTTGTGGCACATGGGCTCAGTAGTTGTGGCTTTCGGGCTCTAGAGCACAGGCTCAGTAGTTGTGGCGCACGGACTTAGTTGCTCCGAGGCATGTGGGATCTTCCCAGGCCAGGGCTCCAACCTGTGTCCCCTTCATTGGCAGGGGAATTCTTAACCACTGCGCCACCAGGGAAGCCCGAGATAACTTTTAAGATGAAACAGGAAGCAGAAGTTGCCCAGGTGATGGAGGAATGGGAAGGGGGAGGGAAGAATACTTCAGGGAGAAGGGACTCTTCCACCTAAGGTCCTTTGGAAAGAAAAAGCAAGTTTCAGCTGAGAAACTCAAAGACGCTCCGAATTGCTGGAGTGCAGTGTTGGGGGGTAGGGAGCAGAGAAAAGGGGGCAGGAGCACTTCCAAGGGGTCAGATTACAAGTGCCTGCACTGGCCCGCCCTGTGGTCTAGGCCTCTCCCAGCCTCCTCATCCTGCTCCAGGTCGGGTTGGTCCCAAGGAGGAAGGCAAATTGGAAACGTTTTCTCCATGGACCGAGAGCAGGGCCCTCTCTCAGCCAGGGAGGCTCATGTAGCCTATTTCTAGAGGCTAACCCTGCAGAACCCATGGTAACACTTAGCTCTGAGCACTCAGCCTGCATGTTAACTGGTAGGTTTTTGAATTTTTAATCTGTATTTCAAAATCTGTAAACGTTTTTGAATTGGTTTTGAAGTTCTTATTTTGAAGATATTTAAAAATAGCCATAATCCCACCTACCCAGATATGACCAATATTAGCATTTAGGCATATATTCTTCCAGACCCTTTTCCATACCTTATTATTATATATATATATATATATATATATATATATATATATATATATATATAGTATGTATTTTGTATATATATATAATTTTTTAAAGGATAACACCAAGGGCAGGTTTTTATCCATATTTTAAAATTTAACGATATGTTATACACATTTCCATGTCTATAAATACAGTTCTATAACAAACAACTCTTTATTATTGTATTTTTAAAAAGTGCTGTGATAAGCTTTCTTGCTTATACACCTGTACACAATTCCTTAATTATTTCCTTAAGATATCCAAGGAACACAGTTATACATCTTTAAAATCAACTTTTTTGAAAAATTACACATTTTTAATGATTTTGATATATATTGCCAAACTGCTCTTCAGAAAGCCGGACTCAAATTTTCAGTATATGAGTGTTTCTCTTACCAAACTGTTGCCAATGCATATTGTGTACTAGCAGGTTTTTCTTCTAAAGTTGGTCAGTTAAAACATGGCATCACAAAGCTGCTTTAATGTGCATTTTTAATAGCTAGCAAGATTGAGCATTTTTCATGTTTATTAGTCATTTGTATCATTTCTACTTGCATGGACTTCCTTTGCCTTTTTTTAATGTAAAAAAAAAATTTCATTTCTTTTTCTAATTATTAAAGCACTACATTCTGACTACAGAAAATTTAGAAAATAATAACTATAAAGAAGAAAATAAAATTTAGTCAGATACCCACAATTAACCATATTGTGGATTTTTTCCAGATAGAGAGGGTTAGAAACAGATCACATATTTAGAAAACCAAAATAGGATCATGCTCTATATAGCTTTATATACTGCTTTTAAATGCATTATAGAGCAGTCATTTTCCTATGCTATTAGGTATTGTTTTAAAAACATGATTTTAGGGCTTCCCTGGTGGTGCAGTGGTTGAGAATCTGCCTGCCAATGCAGAGGACGCGGGTTCGAGCCCTGGTCTGGGAAGATCCCACATGCCTCGGAGCAACTAGGCCCGTGAGCCACAACTACTGAGCCTGTGCGTCTGGAGCCCGTGCTTCGCAACAAGAGAGGCCACGACAGTGAGAGGCACGCGCACCGCGATGAGGAGTGGCCCCCGCTCTCTGCAACTAGAGAAAGCCCTCGCACAGAAACAAAGACCCAACACAGCCAAAATAAATGAATTAATTAATTAATTAATTTTTAAAAAACATGATTTTAATATGTGCAAAAATGTAGTTATACCATTATTTACTTAATAATTGCCCTGAGACATTTATGTCCTTCCAATCTTTTGCTGTCATAAATAACAGAGTAATAAACATCTTTATCCTCAAGTTTTTTTCATTTTTTTATTATTATGTTTAGCATAAATTCCTGGAGGCAAAATTTCTAGATAAAAATGCACAAATAATTTTTTGGATTTTTTTTTTTTTTTTTTTGCCCGCACTGCACGGCTTGTGGGATTTTAGTTCCCTAAGGATCAAACCCCTTGGCAGTGAGAGTGCAGAGTCCTAACCACTGGACCACCAGGGAATTCCCACAAATAATTTTTTTTAAGGTTTTCCATAACTTAAACTCTGTTTCAACGTGCACTGCCATTACCATATAAAAAAGTGCCTGTTTCTTGACACTCTTGCCAAACTGGGTATTGAAATACTTACTAAGTGAAATAAGGCATCTCATTGTTATTTTCAGTTTTGTTCTTTTGATTACAAATGAGCCCGCATCATGAACTGATGGTGTGTCTTATTTTTCCAGTCCAGCTGGCGGTGATGGGGGCTGGAGGAAGTGCATTCTCTAGGCTTGGGGTCTCCTCCACCTTTTATCATAGAACTAGGCACAGCTTTTTAAACGCTCTTTGTTGTTTAATTTGCATTTTTATATAATTTTAGTAATATTAATAGCTTTAGTTAAAAACGTATGGGTCGGGGCTTCCCTGGTGGCGCAGTGGTTGAGAATCCTCCTGCCAATGCTGGGGACACGGGTTTGATCCCTGGTCTGGGAAGATCCCACATGCTGCGGAGCAACTAAGCCTGTGCGCTACAACTACTGAGCCTGCGCTCTGGAGCCCATGAGCCACAACTACTGAGCTCATGTGCCGCAACTACTGAAACCCGCACGCCTAGAGACCGTGCTCCACAACGAGAGAAGCCACAGCAGTGAGAAGCCCATGCACCGCAACGAAGAGTAGGCGTCCACGCATAGCAACGAAGACCCAACACAGGCAAAAATAAATAAATAAAATAAATAAATTTATTTAAAAAAAAAAAATTATGGGTCTTTTCTGCCTCTAGTTTTGCCCTCTTGTGAGTCACTCTCCGAATATCATCAGAGCAATCTTTCAAAAACATAGGTCTGATGGTGTCACCTCTTTCTAAAACCTTCAATGGCTCGCTATCCCCTACTGGATAAAGTGTAAGCTCCTCGACCTGACATTTGTGGCCCCTTATGGTTTTACCTCAACCTCCCTTTCTAGCCTCATCTCCTATGGACTTCCCCCAGACCTTACCTCCCCGACCCCACAGCTAATCTCTCAGCCACACGAGACTCCAACTTGCTGCTTCCCATTCAAACGGAGGGCATTCACCCACACTGTTCTCCTTGCCCGGAATCCCTTCTCCCTTCCTCACCTGGCAAAGGCCTCCTGAGCCTTTGCGATCTAGCTGAACATCCACTTTCCTGATTCCCGAAAGAGAGAGAGCTTTGGTCCCGTCCCAGTGCCCCCGTAATACAATGATCACGCCTTGTCATCATTCTTTGCATGAGTCCCCAGCTCCTGCACTGCACTCTGCATCCTTAGGGGCAGAAACTTAGTGCCTACATCTCCCTCCCCTGGCAGAGAGTAAGGGCTTCATACATGTTTTCTGTTGAAGAACAGTGTCTTTCTGATAATTTAATATTTGATTATAGAGCACGCACTCTGACACAAAAGCTGTCATCAAACATGTATAAATTAAAACACAAAACTTCTCATCAAGATGTCTCCCAGGAATGGCTGGGTCAGAGTGGTTGGCTAGCTGCTAAGGTGTTTAATAAAAACCCCAGTTAATTAACAAGAAAAAGATTCCTTTGTGGTTTGCTTCAAAGCAGAGGACAGCCAGAAGCTGGTGCTGGAGACAGATCCCAGCTTCGCTTCAGGTTTCTTTCAGAACTTTTAGAGTTAAAAGAGCAATTTGACAGTATGACAATGTCTAACCACTTTGACCTCGCATCCCACTGCTAGGAACCCAAACTAGAGAGATACCAGCTCATTGCGCAAGGACACGCATGTGAGGATGAGCTCTTACTGCGTTGTTAGGGGGAAAGATAAGCAAATCATGCCTTATCCAGCCATAGAATCCAAACAGATGTTTAAAAGAGTAAGGTAGATCTGTCTGTCATGAGATGGGAGTGAAATCCTATATAGGATTCCATTTTGCAAAACAACAACAACAGTAAATTATATACATGGGTGTACACACACACATACAGAGTTTGTAAAGGTATTAGAGAAGATGTAGCAGGCTACACATCTAATCTCTGGGGAGAGAATTGTGGGGGAGGGAAGGAGTACATTCACTTTTTTACCATCCCAGCTGTGGGTGGTTTCCATTTTTACAAGCATATATTAATTTTGTAGTTAAAGGGAAGATAAAGCCCTTTACCAAGCTGGCTTCCATGTATCTTCTCAGTCTTGACTCACAGGGCTTCCCCATTCCAGGGATAATCGAGTTAGAATAATCACTAACAACTGTCAGTTATGTTTTCTTTTCAAGCGTATCCTACCTGCTGCTATGTGTTTTGATTGTCACAACAAACCCATGATAGACATCTTTATTATCACCACCATCTTACATCTCAGGAAACTTGGATTCATGAGTGTCTTGAATTTATCAAATTCACAAAGAAAAAAAATTATACAATGCTAGTGGAAATGATAGAATGGGCTCCCTGTATTCTGCTAGCAGGAGTGTAAGTCGGTACAAGCTTTCCAGGGAGCAATTTGACAATATGTATTAAAATTTTTTAAAACCTACATCCCTTTATCCTAGCAATTCCTTTTCTAGAAATTTATCCCAAGGATATAATTAAGGACATGCACAGAGTTTCAGCCACAAGGATGTTCATTTAGAAGATGCTTATGATACTGAAAAATTAGAAACCACTTAAATACCCAAGAATAGAAAATTACTTGAATAAATTATGTTCCCTTCATATGAGAGAATATTATAAGTTCATTAAATAGTGGTGAAGAAGAATATTTAACGACAGGGAACACAGTTCATGATGCATTTTTAAAAATGGGTCACAAACAGTATGTATTACATGCGTCTATTTTTGCTTTTAAAAAAAGAAAGAAAAAAGGAACATACGTAATATACACACATAGAGAAAAGGCGGAAAAAAGCATACCAAAATGTTAGTACTAGTTACCTCTGGGAAGTGAGACTACTGAAGATTTTTTACTTGACTCCTTTTCTTAATTGTATTTTTATAACTCCCCCTTGCTAAATGTCCTACAATGAAAGTGTGTCATTTTGAATTGTATTACATTTTTTAAAGGAGATTCATCTCCTTGCTCTTACCCCTGCAGCAACTTTTGTGGTCCTGCCTTTGTGCCTTCCTCCCTCTCAGATCCCTGCCCTCTCTACTCCTGGCAAACACTGCTCATTCTGCAAGGCCAGCTCCTCCAGGAAGCCTGCCATGATCTCTGCTGGCTTCTGGGCTCCCTAGCTCACACTCAGCTTTCTGTTCTTCTTTCATGAGACACAAGTGTCATGTGACACCGCCAAAGTACGCTGGGAAGTGGCTCATCAGCCCAGGAAGCTTAAGGCATCTCCAAAGCAAGCACTCAGTCCCTGGTCCTTTAAATAGATCTGGCTTACACAGCAGGCATTTGGGTACCTTAAAGCCCAGCAGCCCTCAAAGTCCCTCCACGGGCTTTCATCAGCGGCTCTCCCACTCAACCAGCCTCACTCTGTTCTTCATGCTCAGCTCACTAATCTCTTGGTTCTGTCCCCAAACTCCCAGCACCCTGTGGGCTTGCCTTGCTCTGACCACTGGTCTGCCCATGCTTTGGAGTTCACCTTCCGGTTGCAGTGATGTCTGGGTAATGAGCAAGGCCACCTTCCTTCTGGTCCTCAAGCCCTTCACCAATCGCTTGCACAAAGTCAGGGGTGGATGATGACTATAGCTTTCATGTACCAAATATTTACTATGTGCCAGGCACTCTGCCAGGTGCTTCTCTGGCCAATCTCCTTTAATCTGATAATAATAATAACTATAGTTGTCCGTTACTGAGTCCTTGCTCAACTCTTTACAGGCACCCCCATTCTCCCAAGCATGAAAGAGAGTCTCAGAGAGGTAGGGTGAGTTGCCCAAGGTCACAGAGCTAGTAAGGAAGGGGCTGTGCCCCATCTCAAACCAATCCTTGTCTGAGCGCCAAATTCATCCCCTTAACTGGTACCCTTTGCTGCTCCTACAGCTACCCTCTGAGATAGGTGTGAGAGATGAGCAAACTGAGTTTTTATAAGGTTAAGTTACGGTTCAAGGTCATTTCAGCAAAGCATCAGAGGGGCCTGGGAGTTTAGCCCAGGTCTGGTCTTGGTGAGGCACTGGATGAATAGGAAGGTCACAAAAGGGGAGAGTCTGGTGGGGGTGAGGAATGGGGCTAAGGTCCCCACCAGGAAGACTCAGATCCAGTGCTGGGCTCCAATCTTGGCAAGAGAAGTAAAAGCTGGGAAGGGGAGCTTCCCAGGGCTCCCCTCCACCCTAGAAACACCACCTACCTGTCTGGTACAGCACAGCTATTCTTAGATCATACCTGCCACTGTTCTCCTTGGCCTTGGGCTCAGGGATCTGCTGAGAGGGATGGAGGTGGGGTGCTCAGGGCCTTCTGGCATCTGGGGGAGCTCAGATAAGCTAGGGCTGTCACTGTTGACCTGCTAGAAAGCGAGCTGCCACGAACAGAGGCCATGCCTCATACCACTTCTCACCCACTGGGGGCATAATAAAAAATCCAGGTGATGGATCCTGGGTGCCAAGGGTGACACGGTAAATCTGGGCCCCAAAGTTCTTGGTTCACCTCCTGGCTCTGTCACTAACTTTCCCTGGGGCTTTGAGCTTATTACTTTCCCCGCTGGTGCTATAATAGCTCCCCTTTGGGCTGTGGCATGATGGTGTGTGGGAAAGTGTTTTGAGATGAGGAGTCAAGAATAGCTGGTGCAGCCGTTCTGGAAAACAGCCTGGCAGTTCCTCAAAAAGTTAAACATAGAGTTGCCATGTGACCCAGCATCACACCCCTAGGTACACACCCGAAAGAAACAAAAACAGATATCCACACAAAAACTGGTACACGAACGTTCATAGCAGCATTACTCAGCCCCAAAGCAGAAATAACCCAAATGTGTCCATCAGCTGATGAACAAATAAACAAAATATCCTTAAAATAGTAGAATATTATTCAGCCATAAAAAAGAAGCAAGTACTGCCTGCATGCTACAAAAATGGATGAAACTTGAAAACATTATAAGTGAAAGAAGTCAGGCACAAAAGGCCACATATATATGATTCCATTTATATAAAATATCCACAATAGTGACTTCCCAGGTGGTGCAGTGGTTGGCACTCCGTGCTCCCAATGCAGGGGGCCAGGTTCGATCCCTGGCCAGGGAACTAGAGCCCACATGCGTGCCGCAACTAAGAGTTTGCATGCCACAACTAAGGAGCCTGTGTGCCGCAACTAAGGGGCCCGCCTGCCACAACTAAGACCCAGTGCAACCAAATAAATAAATAAATATTAAAAAGTATATATGTATCCAGAATAGGCAAGTCCATAGAGACAGAAAGTAGACTAGTGCTTGCCTGGGGCAGGGGAAATTGGGGGGAGTGATTGCTAATGGGTACAGGGTTTCTTTGGGATAATGAGAATGTTCTGGAAATAGTGGTGATGGGTGCACAACCTTGAGAATATACTAAAAACCACTGTACACTTTAAAAGGGAGAATTTTATGGTATGAGAATTAAAAAGAAGAGGAAGAACTGGCACTGACTTTGTGCTTACTCCTCCCAGCTCTGTGCTAAGCCCTTCTTGCATCTTACCTTAATCCTCCCAACAGCCCTCTAAGGGAAGGACTCTCATTATTCCTTTTTTGTAGATGAGGAAACTGAGGCAGAGGGAAGTTCAATAACTCGCCCGAGGTTGTACAGATCCTTGCGGTGCAGGTGCAAGGTCAGTGTGGACCCTGCGGTACTTTGTACCTTTTCCTGTGACCAGTCTCTCTGTCCATCTCCCCCACAAGGCCATGGGCACCTGGGGAGGAGATGTCTCATTCTTGGACACCCAGCTCAAGGCCTGGTTCTTAGACGTTTATTGAATGGACAGAGAATTGTGCTATCTTTGCCTTCTCGGCTTGTTCACAGAGAAATCGACTTCTCACAAAAGCACAGCATCTGCTGTGAAATCTTAAGGCTGCCAGTTGCCGCTTCGCACTCGCCCTGAGGTTGCTGAGCCGATAGGCAAGAACCACCTCAAATCGAGACAAAATGCATTTGTGGTTTTGAACGAAAGTCGTTAGAAGACAAAGTCTGTCTTCCAAGGCCAAGGTTGCTCCAATTCCGTTTACTTAAAGTAGAAAGAAGACAATCCCGCCCCAGTGAGTCTGAGCCGGCTTGCAGGAAGGAGCGTTTTTTTGCTGAGTATCCACCACGAACCGCAGGAGAGAGCGGGCGGGAGACAGTGGGAGCCAAAGCAAACATTCTGAAGTCAGAGATAATGGGAGAAGGTAGGAGGAATGGGAATAGGTTTGGAGGCCAAGCAGGAAACAGGTCTGAAAGGAAGGGTGGGAAAGCAGGAAGCTTTCCGAGCTTTTATGAAAAGATGGCCCTTCTGAGTCTGGGGGGAGATCCGTTTGGAGCCGGGCTGGCTGAGACAGCACTGAGCCCACCCTGCTCCAGCAGCCGCCTCCCAAGCTGCCCCCTCCTTGCCATCCTGCACTGGGTCCCAAGGGTTCCTTCTAACAGAGAGATTGCCCCATCCCCCCGCTGCTCAAAATCCTTCCGGGGCTCCCTATTGCCTATCATTTACAGAACCATCCAGATGAAGCGTTCCAGGCTTCTGTGTCCACACACCGGCCCCAGCCCTCCATGTTCTTTCAGCTTTTCGTTGCCCCCTCTCTCTGTGGCACCAGGCTGGGATCTAATGCACCCAACTGCATGCTCTTCCCTAAATGATCTCTACCTTTCCCAGCCTTTGTATTTTTTCTTCTTCACAGCTATGTCTTACCTCCTCAAAGAGCATCTCAAGGGACTCTTTTCTCCACTGCTTAACTCTCCCTCAGGGTCTAGTCTGGTGCTGGCCATGCACCAAATCCTCAGTAATTGCCAGAAGAACTAATCAAGTCGCCAGAACGGTGGAGAGGGTTCTGGACAATCCACCTGTCTGGTCAGCTCTTTCGTAGCTGGATGTCTTAGGCTGGGGTTCCCGGGAAGCAGCCTCTGAGAAAAGGACTGGGGTCCAAACGGTTCATTTTGGAGGTGAGCTTCAGTATAGCGCGCTTTCATAAGCAGGTCGCATTCCTAGCAACTGGGGCTCCGTCCCTCTGGGGACTTCTGGGAAGTGGGATGTAACACCAGTTAGAGTTGCTGCCACCGCAAGGGGCAAGGACTCTAGGGTATTTCCCTGCCATCGCCCTTTCGTCTTGGCTGAGGGCAGTTCTGGGGGGTTTACTCCTGGGCACCTGTGGCCTGCTCCTGGCCACGCAGCTGCTCACAGCAGGACCCCACGGGCAGGTTCCAGATGAGTAGGAGGGGTGAGGGCGTGCAGCTTCACCTTCACAGGCTTCACCTCCAAATGTGGGCCCCGCTCTCCTAGCCTCTGCACCTTTGCCTGTGCTGTTCCCATTCCTGGACCACCCTCTTCCGGGCCTTTCCCACCAGGAGGTGACTTCCTACACCCCTACATGGCCCAGCCACATGGTCTCTCTCCAGAGGCTTCTCCTGACCCACCCCGGAAGAGTCCGTGCCTCCCCCAGCGGCCCCATACCACCCACTCTCTTTATCACTTGTGCAGGAATTCCCACCGCACCGACCCTGTGCTATCACTGCACCCACTAGTGGCCCCGGGGTTTTGTCTGCCTGCCCCCCTGGCCTGGGAGCCCCTTGAAGGCGAGGTCTCCATCTGGTTCATCTCTGTGCCTAGCACCCAGCAGAGTGGTGTCCAGTGAAATGAATAATTGAGTGAATAAGCAACAGTAACCTCAAATATTTGTTGACTGCTTACTATGTGCCGGACTCTGATCTAAATTCTTTACGCGTGATGACATTTAATCTACACGGCCACCCACAAGGGAGGCGCTATCATTATCTGCAACATACAGAGGAGGCATCCAAAGCAGAGAGGACTTCAGGAACGTGCCCAGGGCCTCACTGCTCTAAGTGGCCGAGTGGGGAATGATCAAGAGGACCTACCCTGGTCCCTCAGGAGCGCCACGCCCCCATAAACCAGACGAAAATGGAGGCTCAGCGGGCCCAGGGCTCCTCCAAGCCACCTTGGGCTAGGAAGCCATCTGCTGGGAGGGTGGTGAGAAAGGAGGCTGCAGAGAGGGACCTGGAGGCTGCCCTCCTGCGAGCCGGGAAACCTGCCCAGGTCTTAGATAAGTGGAGCTGAATGTGGGGTCCTGTGAGGAGCAGCCTGGGTGGGTGTGAAGGGTGTCAGGTCGCATGATTTCTGGAAGGGCAGTTTTGACAACAGACTCTCCCAGCCAGACAGCTCCTTACAGGTTTCTAAGCAGCTTCTTATCCGTGATCCCATGTGCCTCTCATGGTCCCTTCCCCAACCCTAGTGACATGGGAAGAGACAAGTCTGCCCAGGGTCACAACAGAGCTGGGACTTCAAATTAGGTGTGTGTGGCCCTGAGGGCAGTGCTCTTTCCACTGTGTCTCAGTCCTCAGTCAGGATGCAGAGCAACCTTGCTTTCCCTCAGGGCTGGGGAGAGAGAAGGGGGAGAGGGAGAGAGAGAGAGAGAGAGAGAGAGAGAGAGAGAGAGAGCCAACATTAAGTCAGGCTCTCAGTAGGTACCAGAAAAACCTCATTCCATTCTCTTCACAGCCTTATGAGAAAAAGATCATTACCCCCTTTGAAAGTTGAAGAAACTGAGGCCCAGAGAGGTTAAGCAGCTCAGCCAAAGTCACACAGCATGGGAGCGGAGAGCTAGGAGGGGGGCCAATTTGAAATGGCCCCAAAGCATAAAATCTAGCAGGTAGGTAGGAGAAGAGGACATTGGAGGGACTGTAAATTAAGTTTTGCCAAATTGGATTCGGCAACTGCACTGTTTACCTACAACCTATTAATCTATATGCACTTCATTCCAGAGATCCCTCACACCACAGAACGGGAGACAGGCTGCCTGAGAGCCCCGCAACTCAGACAATTCACCTTGCAGCAGGCATGAAGCATACAGCCAAGGTCATGAGTAAGAGGAGGATACCCACTGCTCCTGTGGCCAGAGGCAGCTGAACAGGCTGGCTGCCTACATAGTGGTCCCTAAGGCTTGAGCCTTAAGAGGTGCTAGGCTCTGTGCAGCAACCCCTGGGGGTTAGGGAGGGGCAGACGCATGAAGGCGTCTCAGAGGACAAGAAAGGACTTTGCTAGCCGCTGAAATCCCAACTGTTTCATGAAATTTTATTTGGCCTCTGGGGAAAGAACTAGCTGTGATCCAACAAGGGCAAAAATGCAGCTGCAGGAAAAAAAACTAGTCTCTTAAAATGCAAAGGCTTGAAGGTGCTTTCCAGAGATGGCACTGAGATAAATTCAGTGGTAAAAGAGACATCCTTTCGGAAAGGATGACCGTCTCGTGGGAATCACAGGTTTAGGAAAGATGTTTTTCTCAATAATATGACAGTAAGCTTGCAGCAACTGTGCAAGTTGGCTGTTAAGGAGAGCTGGAATTCTCCTTATTACATTAGAAAGGTTTGGAATTAATAGGGAATCCACCATGCAGGGTGGAATGCACTTAACAAATACCAAAGGCATTTAAAAATTGAAGACCAAAGGTTACAGTTGTATTTTATCTTTGGAGAGTTTCCCAAACACTCTCACTTGCATTAAATCACATGATCTGCAGAACCCTAACAGGGCAGGAAAGAGTGGCCAGCATTACACGTTTTCTCTAAACAAAACAAAACAAAAACAGCTTTTCTGAGATATAATCCACATGCCATACAGTTCACCCATGTAAAGGGTACAGTTCATTAGTTTTTAGTATATTCACGGAGTTGTGCAATCACCACCGCTATCTAATTTCAGAACACTTTCAAAAATAAACCCTGTATCCATTAGCGGTCATTCCAAATTCCTTCTTTCTCTCAGCCCCTGGCAACCACTAATCTACTTTCTGTCTCTATGGACTTACCTATTCCAGACATTTCATATTAATGGAATCATATAATATGTGGTATTAACGGGCTGAATTGTGTCTCCTCCCCACAAAATTCATATGTTGAAGTCCTAACCCTCAGTACCTCAGAATGTGACCCTGTTTGGAAATAGGGTTGTGTTGCAGATGTAATTAGTTAAAATGAGGTCTTTAGGGTGGACCGTAATCCAATGACTGGTGTCCTTCTAAAAAGGGGAAATTTGGACACAGGGAGAATGCAATGTGAAGATGAAGGCAGAGATTGAGGTGATGTTTCTACAAGCCCAGGAACACCGAAGATTGCCAGCAAACCACCAAAAGCTACCAGAGGCGTGAACAGATTTCCTGAGAAGAAAGCAATGCTGCTGACACCTTCATCTTGGGCTTCTAGCCTCCAGAACTAGGAGACAATAAATTTCTGTTAGTTAAGCCACCTAGTCTATGGTACTTTGTTATGGCAGCCCTGGCACTCTAATACACAGGGTCTTTAGTGGCTAGCTTCTTTCATGTAGCGTCATGTTTTCAAGGTTCATCCATGTTGTAGCATGTATCAGTACTTTATTTCTTTGAAGACCAAACCATATTCTATTGTATGGATTTTATTGTATGGATATATACCACATTTTATTTATCCATTCATCCATTGATGTAATTTGGGTCTTATTTGCTATTATGAAAAATGCTGCTATGAACATTCATGTACAAGTTTTTATATGGACATAGGTTTTCATTTCTCTTGGGTATAGACCTATATTTCTCTTTTCCAGATGCGGAAACTGAGCCCCTATGAGACGACTTGCCCGAGGTTACCAGCTAGAGCATGGAAGAACTGCCCCTCCAACTTAGAACTGTTTGATTTCAAACTCAAAGTCTTTCAACTCTATTAGGCTATACACACTCACATTCATGCAAACTCGTTCACACTTACACACGTCACACCCGCAGGACAGATAGTTCTTTGAGCCTGCTGTTTTGCCCAGGGTGCAGAAGTTCAACAAAAGCAATCAAACAGAAGTGGTGCGATACTGAGGGAGATACTGAGACGTCCAAAGGATAAATAAGTCAGGACATTGATTTGAATATCACTGAGGGAAAGACCAAAAACATTTAAAGGGGTATAAAGAGGTTAGTGAAGAGCAAATGGCTCGAATGTGGTCTCCCGTAGGGCGCACACAACTTCTATCGATTGCGACCAAATGCAATTTACCAGAAGAATAGTATGCAAGTCAAAGATGTTTATGTGAAGAGAGCCGCATTTGAAATCTGTACGGGGCTCTGCTCTCACCATCCAGTTACTCAGTGAGGGCGGGAGCAGCTTACATAAGCAAACTGGCCTCCGATGGGGCGAGCGCAGGAAGATTTGATTTCACCGTTTCTGTGAGCGAGCAGGATCAGAAGCTATTCTGAGCGGCCTCAAAGGAAAAGCGCCAGAAATCATAAATAAAGAAAAAGTCAAGCGTGTCCAGTGGCCATATCAAATGTGACATTCCTCCAGAATGTGTGAACGTGGTATCTTTCAAGCTGCTGATTCTTTAAAAAAAATAGAAAATACCTTATTTCCCAGTGACCATAGCATTCACTACAGTTAAAACCTAACAGAAGGCAAAGTGATTTGGGGCATAAAGAAAAAAGTAGCATTTGGAGGAGTGCAAGATTCAGCCTTTCATTTAACAAATATTTATTTTTGACACTCTCTCTGCCTGTCTGTCCCCACTGTTCTCGAGTTCCTCACCTTGCTTCATTTTTTTCTTTCTTATTGCTCCCTGAGCATACATTATATGTTTACCTGTGATGGTTAATTTTATGTGTCAACTTGACTGGGCCACAGAGTGCCCAGACATTTGGTCAAACATTGTTCTGGGGGTGTCTGTAAGAGTGTTTTTGGATGAGATGAACATTTAAATCAATGGACTGAGTAAAGCAGGTTGTTCTCCCTAATGTGGGTGGCCCTCATCCAGTCAATGAAGAGACGAGTAGAAGAAAAAGACCAAGCAAGTGGGAACTTTGCCTTCTTGATTGTTTGAGCTGGGACATTACTTTTTTTCTGCCCTCAGACTGGAACTTACACCATGGACTCTCCTGAATTTCAGGACTTTAGACTCAGACTGGAATTATATCACGGGCTTTCCTGGGTCTCCAGCTTGACAAATGCAGATTTGGGGAGTTCTTAGCCTCTGTAAATTGCACGAGCCAATTCCTTATACTAAATCTCTTGATATAGATAGAGATATAAATACAGATGATAGAGATAGAGATAGAGGTGTAGATATAGGTATATATATGTATATAGGTATATATCCCATTGGTTCTGTTTCTCTGGGGAAAACTACTATATTGCCCATCTCCCCTACTGGAGTGTAAGCTATCTCACCTCACTTCAGGTGATGGCTCCAGCCTCCTAATTCATCTCTCTGGTTCTGCTTTTGCCTCCTCCCCAATCCATTTTCCACCAATTGGGTGTGTCATTCTCCTGCTTAAAGACATCAGGGTTTCCTCTGGGGTAGAGAGGGCCATAGAGTGAGAGCCGGCCAGGCTCCCTGTTCTGGAGACCTGACTTTAGGCAGCCACAGATGGAGATATCTGACCCGCTCTCTGACTTAGGTGATTTGACTTTTCTCCAGGTGGCCTCATGTCTCAGGGATGCTCATCCGCATGATTTCAGCGTCACTCCCTTGGGTGAGTGATCCCTTATCCATCTGGGAGCACCTGTCAGCCAAACTGGGCCTCTCTCCCTCTTTCCTCCTCACCTCCCTCCAAGAAGGTAGGATTCACATGGGTCCAGCTCAGGCTCATCAATAGGTCAGCCCTGTCCCCAAAACCTGGTAAAGAAATGAGCTCAAACGTGTACTCAGCTCACTTGCTGGCACACTGTAAGTGCTCAAAGATGGGTAGCACTTATTTAATAACAGTTTTACCGAGATTATAATTCACACACCACAAAATTCACCCCTTTAAAGTGTGCAATTCAGTGATATATTGAGTTGTGCAACGATTACCATTACCTGTTTTTCAGAACATTTTTATCACCCCAAAAGAAACCCTGTAGGCATTAGCAGTCCCCTCTCCTTTCTGCCCTCTCTCCAGTCCCTGGTAACCACTAATCTGCTTTCTGTCTCTATGGATTTGCCTATTCTGGACATTTCATATTAAAAAAAAATCATACAACATGGGGTCTTTTGTGTCTGTGTTTTTTAATTTAGCAACATGTTTTCAAGGTTCATCCATGTTGTAGCATGTCTCAGTAATTCATTCCTTTCTATTGCCAATAATATTCTATTGTATGGATATATCACATTCTGTTTCCATCCATTCCTCATTTGATGGACATTGGGTTGTTTCTGCTTTTTGGCTATCATGAAAAATGCTTCTGTGAACACTCATGTACAAGTTTTTGTGTGGACAAATGTGTGGATGTGGGCATATAATAGTAGTAGAATTGCTGGGTCATATGGTAACTGTATATTTTACTAGTTGAGGAAATGCCAAACTGTTTTCAAAAGTGGTTTTAGTTAGGAATTCCCTGGCGGCCCAGTGGTTAGGACTCTGAGCTTTCACTGCCGAGGGCTCAGGTTCAATCCCTAGTCGGAAACTAAGATTCCACAAGCCACGCAGTGTGGCCAAAAAAAAAAGTGGCTGTAGCATTTTACATTCCCACCAGCAATGTAGGAGGGTTCTAATTTCTTCACATCCTCATCAACACTTGTTACTGTCTGTCTTTTTTGTTTTAGCCATCCTAGTAGAGGTAGCACGTAATATTCATTGTGGTGTCTGGGGTAAATGTTGGGTACTCAGGAGTCCACCCAGCCTCCCTGTCGCCCATCCTTCACCATATTCCCCCATCTCAGCCAACTCTGCTTCCACCTAGCATCCCTCATCCTTCTCCTGGCTCCATCCCTCACCTTCTTATGCACTGAGACACCCTTGTGTCAGTGGCGGTCCCACTCCCAACTAGGCAAACATCTAGAACCAAGTATGGCCAACTGCCTGAGGAATATGGCTGTTGTCTGAAGCCTCAGGTGTTAGGAACCAATGTTCTTGGCTACAGAGTCCAGCCCACATTAAGCCCAAGTACCCCATCCCTTTAGATACTGCAAGGGGAGGAGGAGTTAGCCCTGATTAAGGTCAGTTCAAGAAACAGTTAATGATGCATGGTGATAGTGGTAATACTGGTTAACATTTGTTTGTTCAGTGCTCCCCATGGGCCTGGCACGGTGCTCAGCACTGACACATATGCTCTTTATTAATCTTTACAACAATCTTATGAAGGAATATAGTTATCATTTCCATCTCACCAATGAGGAAATTCTGTTGAGAGGACAAATCACTTGCTCAAGGACACACACATGCAAACACTGTAATATAAATGCTGATCATCTGAGGCAGAATCTAAATGCTTACTTGGTATATAGGGCCTCCCTATGCTTCAGAGATGAATTAGGTGTGGTCCTGCTCTCCATCTCCAGGTACCAAAATCTGTATTAGTTTCCTATTGGTGCTGTAACAAATTAACGCAAACTTAGTTACACACAAACTTAAAACAGCACAAACTAATTATCTTATGGTTCTGGAGGTCAGAGTCTCCAGAGGGTCTTACAAGGCTGAAATGAAGAATGTGAGCTGGGCAGGGCTGCATTCTTTCTGGAGGCTCGGTGAGAGAATCCATTTTCTCATCTCCAGTCTCTGCAGGCTGCCTGTGTTCCTTTGCTCGTGGCCCCTTCCTCCATCTTCAAAGCCAGAAATGGCTTCTTTCTGTCTTTGGTTTTCCAATAATTTTTCTAGGAGTCTTAAGACTCTGCAACCATATGGATTTTTTTTCTTTTTTTTTTTTTTTAATTTAGCTCCCCTGAGGACCAGAAAGGGCCAAAGCTACCAAAAAGGGATCTAGGTTCTCAACCCTTATTAAAAATGTGGAAGTGTCTTGACACATGCTACAACATGGGTGAACCTTGAAAACATTATGCTGAATGAAAGGCCACATGATGTATGATTCCATTTATATGAAATCTCCAGAGTAGGCAAATCTATAGAGACAGAAAGTAGATTCCTGACTGCCAAGGTTTGGAGGAGTTGAGGGGAAACGGTGAATGACTGCTAATACATACAGAGTTTCTTCATGGAGTGAGGAAAGTATTCTGAAATTAGTGCACAACTTTGAATATACCACTGAACTAGACACTTTAAAAGGATGAGTTTTGTGGTACTGTAATAGGGAAGAACAAATCTGACTCCATATTGGATGTTTCTTTTACTTTAATCTTTGTATTCTATTGCTTTTGCTACAAGTTAATCACCAAAGGGATGTTGCCTATAAGCTTAAATTATACATAATGGCCCATCTCTGGGAACCCTGCCACCCATGTAATGAGCATTAAGATAAAATACCTTTGTTTAGCTCACAGGAAACCCCCTTACCAGGCCCACATGTGAATGGCTGCAGGAAGGAAGAAATCAACACATCCCCTTCGGAATCTGACTGGAACCAGGACTTTAGCTCTTCCCCTTTTAGAAGCCTGAATTCTAACTCAGAGAAGATGATTCTTTTGGACACTGGTCCAGCATCTTCTCGGTCTGCTGGTTTTCCAAATAAAGTCGCTATTCCCTGCCCCAACAACTAGTCCCTAGATTTATTGGCCTGTCGTGCAACCAGCAGTACGAACTTGGACTCGGTAACAGTATGTGAATTATATCTCAATAAGGCTGTTACTTTTTAAAATGTGATAAGTGTAAAAGGTATTTTGAAACACAGAAGAAGTCTCTTAGTCAAGTCTGGGCTTTGGGAAAGGCTGTCCAGATGATGCGATGGTCATGGCTGAAAGATGAGTTAAATGTCAAATGAAGGAAGATGGAAAGGGTATGCCAGGCAGAGGGAAGAGTGTGAATAAAGAGATGGAGGTATGAATAATCATGGCATCCCCAGAGCTCCCCTCCTGGGCCCAGTCTGCCTGGATCCAGGGCTTGATAGATGATTGTTAGACAGATGAATGGACAGATGGATGAACGGACGGGTGGATGGATGGGTGAATAGATAGATGGTGGATGAATGGATGGTGGGTGTATGGATGCAGTGGCAACATAGGCACACAGAACCCAATTAACTTATCGTATCCAACACTTATCTCAGTCTTTATGGAGCACACCCTTGATGTTTGGGTCAGGAACTTAGGGAACGTCAAAGATGAAAGACACAGCATGCCCCCTGGGGAGTTTGCAGTCCTAAGTGCAGAGCAAAGGGTCCGTTGTGGAGCTACATTACTCTTGCTGCTAGGGTACTTCCCAGGGGAGGAACCAATGGTTACATTTAGGGGACGGACAGAGAAGGTGGAATCAGAGAGATAGGCAGGAACCAGTCTGAGGTAGCCTCACCCCTTAGCTCTGCAGGGAAAAAGAAGCCATGAAATAGGACACCCTCAAGGTGGCATGCTGTCTGGGGAGGGCCCTGGCCTGGGACTTAGGAAACCTGGGTGCTTGTCCCTTTTCTGCATTTGAATCCCTGTGTAACTATGGGCTAGACACTAACCCTCTCTGGACTCTACTTCCTTGTCTGTATGATGAGCTTGAAAGTTTCAAAGGCCCTTCAGTGAAACTGAGTTGGTGGAGTCTTGAGACTCAGCAAAGCAGGGGCAGAAACAGCATTTCAAATTCGTGCCAGGCAGTGCGGGACAGAGGAAAGAGGAAAAGAGCATAATCCCGGGACTCACACCGTCCTGGACTCTCATGCAGCCACACCCCTTCCTAGACCCAATGTCTTGGGCAAGTGCCTTAACTTCCCAAGTCTAATTTCCCTCACCGCACAATAAGGTTATTAACGCTTATCTCATAGAGTTGTTGTGAGGATTTAGGTAAACTAAAAACTGTATGTAGGGCACTCAACCTATGTCAGTTTTTGAAAATGTTACTTCCCATCCCCTGATTTTATTTCTCTCTGTTTAGTGCACACATTTTAGGTCTTAATCTGCACCATGTTCCCTTTTCCTCTGAGAAGCCCTAGCACCAGGGTTGAACCCCAGCAGCCATATGAATATTACATAACCCTGTTCTCTTGGTCATAGCTGATTGGACCAAGGTGGTCACCTGACCCAAACTGGGCCAATCAGATTGAATTTGGAATTGGGGCAAGAGACACCAGTCAGACTCTGCTGGGTGCTTGAGCCAGCAAGTGACACATTTGAGAGTCAAGTTTGCTTGAGGAAACAAAGGAAGGGAGGGAGAAAGGGAGAGAATGAGGGAGAATGGGAGGGAGGAAGGAAGGAAGGAAGGAAGGAAGGAAGGAAGGAAGGAAGGAAGGAAGGGAAGATTCCTTAATGCCTTGACTTAATTTGATCAGCTACTAACCCAGGCTTTGGGTACCTCTCCTGAGACTTATCCCTGAACTGTCCAGGCTGAAGGCCTGACTGATGTCACCACATCACAGAGGGTCTTTCCTGTGGTCTGTCCCTGACAGGGACCCCTTTGAGGAACAGAGGGTTCAGGGGCAGACAAGAGGAAGGACCCTGCCGAGATGTGCTGACGTTGGCCAGGAATGGCCTCCTCCTGCTAGGTCAGAGATTAACCAGGGGGTTTGTGGCTGCCTTAAGGACTAGCGATGACTCAGGTGGTACCTGTTGAGGGTTCCTCATGAGGTTGCCCAGGACAACAAGGAAGGCCAGAATCGAAGCCTCCTGACTCCATTTTGTGCAGACAGGGCCAGGAAAACCCTTGAGGGTCCAGTGCGGTTCTGGTGCCAGGCCATGGGTTGCCGCCTGCCAAAGCTGGTCTGTTCTAGGGCCCCTGAGCTGGCTCCTCCATCTCAGCCATCCTGCTCCCTGCCCTGCCCCACTAAAGTCTCTCTCCTACCTTCATCCTACCTCCTGGCTGCCACCACCACTTCTTATTCATTCTCGGCTTCTGCTCTCTGCTTTCTTTCTGTGTCTCTTGGCTTCTTGCCTTGAAAAAACAGAGCTCTGCCTCTCTCCAGAGGCTAGCTCTCAAACCCCGAGAGAGAGGCATTTTGGCCCATTTGGTCACTGTTATCCGTGCTGGGTACTGGGCTCCCAGGCCACTGGCTGCCTTTGTGTCAGGTACACACCTTAATCCAGTATGCAAGGGTGGGTCACCCAGGTAGCTTTATTCTAGAAGGGGCTGTGGGCCTGGCAGCTCCCAGAGCATGATACATCTTTCTCCAATATACATGGGGAAGGAGCAAATGAGAGTGCGGAGGTGAATGTGCATTGAAAAGTATAATGGGCCTGCCGGCACAATATATTTATTATTTACAACATTAACAAGGCCATGATGTCACTACTCATGGAAGCTTTCCTTCCCTAGAACTTCTTGGCCAAGGGCAGTGGTTATCAATGGCCTGGTCTTTGATTTCCAAACCCCTCTCCAGGGAAGTTGCTGGGACACCCAGCCTCCCTCCACCTCCTCCCCTTAGTGCTGCTTCACCAAGAATCCTCCTTACCTGCTTCTCTGCTGCCGCTCTGGCTGCTCAGGGCTCTCCCGACAAGGCACGCAGATCCCCACGCTGCCTAAGTGCTCCCAGGTGCTTTCACTTTAGAGCTCCTGCTGCTGGGAACTTGGAACATTCCCATCAGCTGGGGAACCAGCTTCCTCTTCTTTTGAGCCCCGCCCACAGGGAGTTGGTCGGGCCGGCTATGGCCGTTCGCAAGCTTCTAGCTCACATATTCTAGCCCTTTGGAGAGAAGGCCTCGTCCTCTGTCAAGATCCCAAATTCCAGAGGAAGGACCATGACTGGTTCAGCTGGGGTCAGAGGTCCATACCTGCACAATCAGCTACAGACAAGGGCCGTGTCATAACCATCTCCATAGACAGGGACTGGGGAAGAGTGGAGGGGGTCATCCAGGGCCAAGCCTTCACACCAAGGAACCTGGCACATGTCACCATGCTGCCCTGTGCCACCAGGTCTCTGATCTCTCCCCGGCACTTGAGCCAGTGACCCAAGCTGGCACCAGTCACCTGGATTCTCTGCTTCCTCCTGGAGCGTCCTGCCCACCTCGGGCCTTCGAGACAGACTTTCTTCTCTCCCCTTTTTCGTTTGAGGGCTATTCTTTACACTCCAGGGCTGGACTCTCAGGCCCCAAATTCCCTTCACGTGTTTTGGAATCCAAGGGGTGAGGGGCAGGAAGGGCGGCCAGTTTATCAGACAGTTGGCCCTGACATCCCAGGGTTCCCAGGCTGCTATGCGGCTTAGACCCCCTTCTCCTACCTCCAATATATTATTTTTTCTTCTTTTTTGGTAATAGCTATCCTGAGATATAATTCACGTACAATACAATTCACCTGTTTAAAGTATACAATTCAATGTTTTGTTGCATAATTTGTATTCAAAATTATGAAACCATCACTACAGTCAATTTGCAGCATCTCCCTCCAAATCCCCATTAGCACCATTCCCTTTATTCACCCCAATTCCTTCCCCCGCAGCTATAGACAATCCCTAATCTACATTCTGTCTCTCTTTTTTTTTTTTTCAATTTTTTTTTTTGGCTGCGTTGGGTCTTCGTTGCAGTGCTCGGGCTTCTCTCTAGTTGCAGTGCGCAGGATTCTCTCTAGTTGTGGCGTGAGGGTTTTCTCTCTCTAGCTGTGGCTCCAGGGCACGTGGGCTCTGTAGTTTGTGGCACGTGGGCTCTCTAGTTGAGGCGCACGAGCTCAGTAGCTGTGTCGCGCAGGCTTAGTTGCCCCACAGCATGTGGGATCTTAGTTCCCCGACCAGGGATTGAACCCACGTCCTCTGCATTGGAAGGCAGATTCTTTACCACTGGACCACCAGGGAAGTCCCTACATTCTGTCTCTATGTATTTGTCTATGCCTAATATTTCAGATAAATGGAATCATACAATATACGGTCTTTTGTGACTGGCTTCTTTCACTTAAGATTTTCAAGGCTCATCCACATTGTAGCAGATATCAGTACTTGATTTCTTCTTATGGTGGAATAATATCCCATTGTATGGACAAACCGCATTTTATTTATCCATTCAGCAGCTGGTAGACAATTGGGTTGTTTCTACTTTTTGGCAGTTATGAATAATGCTGCTGTGAAGATTCATGTACAAGTTTTTGTGTGGACACATGTTTTCATTTCTCTTGGGTATATAGCTAGGAGTGGAATGACTGGGTCATACAGTAGCTCTACGTTCAACTTTTTGACGACCTGCCAGACTGTTTTCCACAGCAGATGTGTCATTTTGCTTTCCCACCAGCAGTGTACGAGGGCTCCAAGTTCTCCACATCCTCACCAACACTTGCAATTATTTGTCTTCTTGATTGCAGCCTTGAGAAGTTCTTACTGTCCATCTTCAAAGGCCTCGTTCTGAGGCCACCTCTTCCACGATCCCCTCCTTACTCCCTGGCTTCTTGCCTTGGAACTCCCCCACCTCCTTATGATTCCATGTAATGGGGCCTTTATAAAACTCAAATGATGCCATGGAAGGGCCTCATGCTGGGGCCAGAGTCAGAACCAGTTCCCCTCTGGCATGTGGTATGATTTGAACAGAGATTAGAGAAAGCCCAAGCAAACCAGCTCTCCAGAAACTGCTGTCACAGGTGAAAGCTTCCATTAGAGCTGTTCTTCTGGGACAGGGGGCTGGGCCTGAGCTTACTCAGGGCTTGATTGGTTTGTAAAACAGAAATTCACTCAGCACCATGTTAGAGACTTTTGGGGGGTGGGGGGGGGGTTGGTATTTGGCACTCATTCTCCATTGTTCCAAAAACAGCACTTTGATTTTTTTAAAGAAAATCCATTCTTCACCCTCTCTTAGTCTATTTGGTTTAGGTGGGCCTGGACCCATCCAGAGGTAATGGCCCCTGTTTGGCCAATCACAGTGAATGGTTCAGGGTGGTCACATGACCCAATCTGGGCCAGTGATAATCAGCCCTGGGACCTTTTCTAGATAAGCAAATGAGTCAGCAGAAACACTGGTCTTCAGAGGGGAAGAAAAAGAAGGGGATATGCAGAGAAAAAGCAGAAATGGGAGATTGTGTGGCCTCAGGGAAAGAGATCCATAGAGAGACATGGAGTCAGAGGCAGCCTTTTCATTCCTGTGGTTTCTGGTTATGCTTTCTGCAGTGGATTCTATGACATTCCCCCCTTTTTCTTTAAATAAATTTATTTATTTTATTTTTGGCTGCATTGGGTCTTTGTTGCTGCACTCGGGCTTTTCTCTGGTTGTGGTGAGCAGGGGCTACTCTTCGTTATGGTGCGCGGGCTCCTCATTGCAGTGGCTTCCCTTGTTGGGAGCACGGGCTCTAGGCACACGGGCTTCAGTAGTTGTGGCACACGGGCTCGGTAGTTGTGGCTTGCAGGCTGTAAAGTGCAGGCTTAGTAGTTGTGGCGCACGGGCTTCGTTGCTCCGCGGCATGTGGGGTCTTCCCGGACCAGGGCTCGAACGCATGTCTCCTGCATTGGCAGGTGGATTCTTAACCACTGCGCCACCAGGGAAGCTCCCCCCGCCATTTTATAATACACCCCATTTTTAGTTGAATTTTTTTTTTAATAAATTTATTTATTTATTTTTATATTTTTGGCTGCATTAGGTCTTCGTTGCTGTGCGCAGGCTTTCTCTAGTTGCAGTGAGTGGGGGCTACTCTTCATTGCGGAGTGGGGGCTACTCTTCATTGCGGTGCGCGGGCTTCTCACTGCGGTGGCTTCTCTTGTTGCAGAGCACAGGCTCTAGGCGCGTGGGCTTCAGTAGTTGTGTCATGCGTGCTCAGTAGTTGTGGCTCTCGGGCTCTAGAGCGCAGGCTCAGTAGTTGTGGTGCACAGGCTTAGTTGCTCCGCGGCATGTGCGATCTTCCTGGACCACGGCTCAAACCCGTGTCCCCTGCATTGGCAGGCGGATTCTTAACCACTGCACCACCAGGGAAGCCCCTAGTTGAAATTCTTGATTAGTCAAGATTCATTCAATTTTACACGACAGAAGTTCAAATCAAATTAGTTTAAACAAGAAAAAGGGGATTTCCGGGCTCACAAAATTGGAAAACTCAAGGGATAAATCCAGGTATGGTGAAATTTAGGACCTCACATTCTCAAGTGACACACCAAGAAGCTGTCTCTTTCTTTGTGTTGGTTCCTTGTTAGGTAGGTTTTCCAATGAGGTAGATAAAATGGCCCCAGCAACTCCAGGCTGTGTAGAGACCCCTGAAAGACAGCAGTTCTTTCCCAATAGTTCAGTAAGGTTGGAGACAGATTCCCATTAGGCCTTGGATCTGCCACTGCTGTCACTGCTGTTTACTTTCAGCCTAATGGGGCTGGGGGAGGGAGGGGAGGAGGAGAGAAAGAGGAAGAAAGGGCATAGCATTTGTTTAGTATCTACCAACGTGGGGGGTCACTGTTCAGCTCATTTACCTGTGATGGAGTCCATTCACAGCCTCAGCTGACTGCCTAGAGGAGGGCCTATCCTGTTCAAAGAAGGTTCCTTCCAGTGCCTGAGACTTCCAGGGCTTGAATATGCAAAGACAGGCTGGGTTTGGGACAGGGCCTGAGAAGGTTGAATTGTTCTGCCTAGGAGAGTAGAAGAATTTGGGGGGGTAAATAATAATAATAACAGCTGACATTATTAACACTCTTCTAAGTGCTTCCCATGGACTGCTTTATGAAATCCTCACCACTAAGCCTATTCAGCTTTTATTATCCTCATTAACAGATGAAATTGAGGTTCAAAGAGGTTAGGTAACTCCCATCTTATCACACAGCTGATAAGATGCAAAGCCAGGCTCATAGAGCCAGGCCATCTGGGAACAGAACTCTTGTATTTAACTACTGGACTATTTTGACTCTCAAGGAAGAGAGATGTGAAAAGGAAGATGAAGAAAAGAGCCAGAACTATTGTACAACACAGGGAATATAGCCAATATTTTATAGTAACTATAAATGAAGTATAACCTTTAAAAATTGTGAATCACTATATTGTACACCTGTAACATATAATATTGTACATCAACTATACTTCGATTAAAAAAACAAAACAGGGCTTCCCTGGTGGCGCAGTGGTTGAGAATCTGCCTGCTAATGCAGGGGACACGGGTTCGAGCCCTGGTCTGGGAAGATCCCACATGCCGCGGAGCAACTGGGCCCGTGAGCCACAACTACTGAGCCTGCGCGTCTGGAGCCTGTGCCCCGCAACGGGAGGGGCCGTGATAGTGAAAGGCCGGCGCACCGCGATGAAGAGCGGCCCCCACACCGCGATGAACAGTGGCCCCCGCTTGCTGCAACTAGAGAAAGCCCTCGCACGAAACGAAGACCCAACACAGCCAAAGATAAATAAATCAATAAATAAAGTAGCTGTTAATTAAAAAAACAAAACAAAACAAAACAAAACAAACGACAAGAGCCAGGATGAGACTGGGGAACTGGGTGAGGTAAAGGGGCCCATGAAAGCTTCTCAGGGGTAGGTTGACCAAAGAGCTTTAAGAACAGGATTGTCCAATGTCCGTTTGAAGTTGTTTATACTGTAGCACTTGAAACCATCCCTCTGACTTCCCTAAATCTCCCTCTGCCGGCCTTACACACAAATACCTTCTGTGGTGGGTTTCTGGTAGAAATAGCGGGAGGCGACGGCCACATTCCACGTCTCAGTCAGAGCTGTGTGGAAACAAAACAGCAGACCTGGGTCAGAGGCCCAATCCAGACACTAAACGAATTTAGCAGAAGTCGCCACTCTGATGCAGAGGGGAGTGTATCAAAATGTAAATCATTCCAGAACGTTCCAAAGCATTGGGGATATCTTTGCATTTCCACAGGGTATGGAATATAGATTTGAACTGATTTTTTTTTTTTGGCTGCACCGCATGTGGGATCCTAGTTCCCTGACCAGGGATGAAACCCATGTCCCCTACATTGGAAGTGCAGAGTCTTAACCACTGGACCACCAGGGAAGTCCCAGATTTGAACTGATATTTTTGAAATCATAAGGGATGGGAGGCTCCAGCTGACAAATAGGTTACATACAGATGGCAAACTGAGGCTTAGAGAGGCCCCAAACCCTGAGAATATCAGCTCCCCCTTTGCATCCCTGAGCCTCCAGCCTTGCAGACTCCAGTTTACGTTCAGCATGGGGTGGGCCAACGATGTATGTGAGAAAGGGACCAGGGAGATGACTGGAGTCCTTGGGTCTGAGTGTCTGACCCAGACCACAAGCCCTCTTGTCGGAACTGACACAGAGAGGAACTTCTAAGGGGGAGCGGGCTGGCTTTGCTGTCTTAGGTGGGAAGGGTCCCAGGGCCTGGCATGTGGCTGTACCTGTAGACGGGCCTCAAATGGCTCCTGCTATAAGGAGAGGAGAGAAAGGGGCAGGGAGCCAGGCTGAACTTGGCCAGGGACTTAGGAGAGAGATTCAGACCTGCCTGGTAAACTCTGATGAGGAGAAACTCTGGAACGCTGGGCCCCCCGGGGGAGGGCACCGCTGGCCGGGGCAGGGGCTGTCTCAGAGGCGGCCCTCAGCAGCAGCCAGAGCCAGAGGAGGGGGATGCAGGAAGCAGGGAGGTAAACTTGTCCCGCTGTCCACCTGGGCAGACTCAAGGCCATTAGGTTTCCCAGAGCAGCTGAGAGACGCATCTTGTCGGCTGCCAAAGGGGCCCGGAGGACGGGCAGGATCTGGCTGCTGCAGGGCTCTTAGGCGAGTTCCTGCAGCTTTTCCTCCCTCTTCTAAATGTTATGTTGGCTTCTCTGAGGCTCCCTTCTCCTCGCTGCCTCTTCCCGTCCTCTGCTTTCCCTCCAAGGCTGCAGCATCCCCTCTACCTGATGACTCCCAGGTGTCCACCTCCTGAGAGTCCCCGACCTCGTGTCCACCCCCCTCCCCCGGATTGCCACACACCCCTCACAGCACAGGCCCCGGTCCACACTCCTCTCTGCAGCTCTAGGCATTGGGAGCAGGACTCCTTTCTTCAGCCCCTTCCTTTCCTTAGCCCCCACCCCTCCAGGAGAGAGCTAGACCTCAGGGTCAGGTCCCCCGACGGAGCCACGTTTATCAGTGGGTGGGCGCTGGGGAAATCCAATCCCACACTAGGCCGTGTCCCCCACTTGGCTGAAGCGTTCCTCTTCCTGTGCCTTCGAATCTGTGCTCTCCCTCTGCTGCCTTCCCATCCCTGCTGCAGAGGTGGTTGGCTAAGCGTGGCCCAAGCTCGCTGCTGCAGGCTCCTTCCTCTCTGGAAGGTCATTTGCATGACTTTGCTGCTTCAGGCCTGTCCCACTTTGGGCTTGGCCTTGGAGGGAGAGGTCTCCTTGGGCCTTAAACTGACCTGGGTGAGGGTGCTTGGCACTGGGTCGAGGGCAGAAGCCCAACCAATAACACAGTGACCCCGCGTTTCCTGTGATACAGCTCTCCCAGACCGTGCGTGGACGGGTGAGTGGAGGAGAGACAGGTGTCCTTCCTGGGTCCCTCTGTCTGATACATGCAGTAACGCCTCATTCCATCCTGATTTCTAACGGTCTTTCCCCTTCAAATCCGATTCCCTTTTTGTGTTTCCCTTGTAAATGGTTTATTAAGGACTTTTAGGTCATTGGGTTACATTATTGCACAGTTTTATTTTTCTAATAATGGCTACCAGCTGGACTCTGTGAACCCCTCCACCAGTAGGGAGTTATGCACCTTTCACAGTACTTGATCCAGTTTCTAACATTCAGACACTTTTGGTTATAAAAGCAATCTCATTCTGGTTAAGATCGGGTCGTTTTAAAACTTTGGGCTCAGATTTTATTCTAAACTTGCTTTTTCCTCCACAAGGTAAGGTAAGCTGGTAGCTCTGGGGGCTTGAGGTGTGAGTGTGTGTGCACGTGAATGTGTGGTCTGTCACACACACACACACACACACACACACACACACACACACACACACACACCCTTCCTCTGGGCTCACCCCCCAGGGCTGGGGTTAGGGGAGAAGAAGGAGGGAAATGGCTGTCCCTCCCGTGGCATCTGGCCAGGCTTTTGTGAGTCGTGTCTGTGGTGGAATTAGTTCAATGTCTGCAGGTCTGCTGGTAGTAGGTGGAGGCCCCCAGGGTCCCACTGACCAGGGACTCAATTCCCAGCCCCTCCCCCAGGTACTGGTGGTTCCTCCCCAGACAAACTACACCTTCCAGGGACCCCTCAGCCATATCTCTCCAGTGCCAAGACTCCAGCCCCAAGCTGAGAAGGTTCCAGGGAGCCTGCCGCCTCCGGCCCCTTCAACCTCCACTCCTGTGCTCTGCTCAACCTCTCTGCCTCCCAGGAGCCAGAACCCAAAGGACTTCACCCTGGCATTGTGCCACCACATCCACCTCTGGTGGCCCTGGGGCAGGTGGCAGCCCATGGCTAAGCAGACATCCAACCGGGGAATGACGTGTCAATCTCCCCTCTCGCAGTCACCCCCAGACTTTACAGGCAGTACCCTTGGGCTCCCATTTCTCCACTTGGGGGAGGAGAGCCACCATGGCACTTCCTCTCCCCTGCAGGGCCCTGAGTTGGGGAGGAGGGCATTTTGTGATTGGTCATTCCCTCAAAAGGCGAGGAGTTTCTCCAGGCTCTGATGCTCTCCACGGTAAAACCCACCAAATCTGTTGGGCCTCTCTCCCCCTGCAGGCTCAGAGTCTCAGCGTGATCTCTGGGACGAAGATTCCTATCAGGACCTCCTGCTGTGCTGTTACACCTGCCTGGCTGACAGCATCTGCCCACGCTGGGCTGGGACCCCAGAGGCCCGGGAGTCATCCTAACCACCTTCCTCTTCTTTTTGCTGCCCCATGACAAACTCTCCTCAGCCATCAGACCCACTTCTCTGCTCCCCATTCAATCGGGGCCCCACCCATTCTCACCTGGACAGGCCCCTCAATGCTTCCCCTGCCCCAGTTCCTTCCATCAGTGGCAGTGACCGTCCTAAAACTCTTAAAATGTTAGTCTAGTTATATCCCTCCCCCTAACATCCTCTGATGGTTCCCTAATACCTAGAAAATATTCTAGGCCTCTCTCAATTTGAAGTCCAGCCTCAGCTCCAGCTAAATCCACACTCATACCCACTGCTTAGCCCCTGGTGGCTTCATCTAGTGCACAGCTTGACAACTGGTAGTGACCGGCCCCTGGATCTGTGTTGAGGACTGTGATCAATTAGTGATGCCTGCCACGGGCCCAGGGTTGGCAGAGCTGCAGGGTTTCTGCCACCCTGCTCTAGTTGTTCCAAACTGTGCACCTTTTCCCACCTGCAGTCCACCCTGGACTCTCCACAGCACATACACTGCGTTATTGCCACCGTAAACTCTCCACTTGTCCCCACCCTTGCACACGCCATTACCCCTGGCGAGACTCCCCTCTACCGGTCCTCCATCTGTCAAGCCACCCCTCACTTTTCTGTCTTTCTATTTAACTGGGGTGACCTTGCATCTTGGTTTGCCCAGGTCTATGCTGTGGCCCCATCATAATTATTAGCAGAATCCCTTTACTCTCATGCATGTCCCAGTCTGCACTATGAATCAAGTATGCTCACCCTGACTCTAGCACATATGATGCTAAAGGTGCTTGTGTCATTTTTAGGTCTGTCTTGACAGTGCCCAGAGAGGGGTCTTAGACTGGAGTGGAACTGAACTGGCAGGAAGAAGGAGAGAAAGCAGATGGCAGGGTGAGAGGTAGAGAGAGCCAGTGTCGATTGGCGTTGGAGTGGGGGCCCTGGGACCCCAGGGAACCAGTCAGTACCTGCCTCAGAGGAAGCCGGGTCTTCCCATCAGCCCCGCAACTCAGGTCCTTGGGGGGAGAGGCAGAGATAGAGACACCATGGTGGGAGACTATAAAAAACTGACCGAGGGAAAGTAAGAGATCTAAAAATACAGCCGGCAGACAAAGAGGAAGTGCCAGGGCGGCTGAGGCACAGCTATTGTTCTGCACTGCCTGCTGCCCTGAGGGTGTCCTGGCGGGGGCACTGGTGCCCCAGGGTCTTCACTCTGGTAGTGTTTCCAGCTCGGAAGGTCCCTCCTTCCCCGGACTCTTTCCCTATCCAACTCCCCTTCTGGAAGTTCTCAGCTCCAAGGACACTTCTAGAAAGCCTTCTCTGACCCATCACCCCTTCCCCCTACCTGGATAGATTGGTTCTGATCTCTCCTCCATGGCTCTGTCCTTAGATCATTACTTATGTGATCGGCTGACTAACCTTGACCAAAGCCCCTCATACAACGTTGGTCAGATGGCTTGAAGTCAGGCACCTGGGCTCAAATTCCAGCTGTGTGGCCTTGGGTTGCGTCGCTCTGTGCCTCATCTGTAAAATCTTTCCTCGCCTGTAAAATGCAGACAGTTCCAGCAGCCACCTTGCTGGGTGGTTATGACGGTAGTGTGCTTTGAAGCACGTCGCATGTCTAGAACCTTCCCAGACACATTGTAAGCCCCCTTATTATTAGCATTCAGTACTACTATTACTTGAGGGCAGGGCTGAATTGATATTCTTGCCTCACCCTGTAGCCCCTAATAAAGTGCCTGGCTTGTTTATCAAACGAACGCATTTTTATTTATGTACCACCTGGTTCCAAAAAAAGACTTAAGGCCACACGATGACGTATGTTATTGAGAGTTTTGCAAATTTTAAAACAAGTTTAAAATGTTACTCATTTCTCTTTGGCAGCCCTGCTCTCTCCTCATGGATAACCATCCCTCCCAGTCATAGCCTGCTACGGACTGGCAGGCACCCACTGGCACTGGGGCTCCCTCCCTCCCAGAGTATCTGTTTCTGGTTACAAGAAAAGTCTGTGTCCCATGGAACTGAACTGAAATGTGCCTCAGGTCACTTCCTGCCACTGGTCCCAGTTCTGTCCTTTAGGCCTGGGCCTGAGAATACCTGCAAGAGATTTGAGGACAGAGAAGTTTGCAAATCCTGGACAGAGGTGCGTGTTGGGGAGTGGAGCAAGGGCCTGGGGAGGTGCCCTGGGCTGGCTGGCCATCCCTGCCCAGGCCTCTGGGGGCAAGTTGGGGGTGTGAGGACAACAGAGCTGTGTTTTAGTTAAACCGTCGCTCTTGCTGGAGTCCCAGGGAGCCTGAATAATTGACAGTGTGGTCAGCAGCTGACCGCTACTTCCAAGCATGGTGGAAATCGATCAGGTCGACATTTACTGCCCCGGCCCCGGGAGGCCTGGGGGTCAGAGGTGAGAAACTGACCCTAACCAAGGTCCTGAGTCCTAACCAGGCAGTGTGAAAGGAGTCAGGCAGACCCGCCTGTGTGCTCAGTCCTGCCCTTCTGCCAGCCTGTTTCCTTCTCTTCTGTGGGACCAGGCATCTGCTCCTCACCGGCAGGTAGAACAGGAAAGTGCCCGTAATCAGAACGTGGATACAAACAGCGGGTGGGGGGGGAGGATGAAGAGTCTGATCTGGGAGGTGTTTGAGTCTGAGGTGCCAGCTGCACAGCTGGGCAGAGAAGGTCCAGTCACTGGGTAATTGGGTCTGGAGCTGATGGGAGGTGGAACTTCAGGAGTCCCCACCTCTAAGTGGTTCCCAAAGCCACAGGAGTGGATGAGAGTGTCCAGGGTGAGTGTAGAGCAAGGCGACTGGGAGGCCACTGACAGTTAAGGAACAGCGATGGGCTCAAGGAGAGGAGACCCCGGGGGGACAGAGAAGGAGCTGCCGGAGAGGAGCAGTGTGGGGCAAGGTCAGAACGTGGAGAGCTGCTCAGAGGTCAGGGAGGATCAGGACTGAAAGGGGTCTGTCTTCGGGATCTAGGGGGCTTATGCGGTCCTCCTGTGAGGGTAGCTGTAGGAGAGTTGTTGGGTGGGTGGGGGAACCCGATTTTCCTGATAGAAACAGGGCCACAGGGGAGCTTAAGGGTGCCCAGGCACTCACTTACGTGGGTGATACCTGGAGGCAGCTCTGGCATCATCAGGACCACTGAGGATTTAGACCTAGATCAGCCCCTACTTGTACAAGTCCTAATTTTTTGTCTGATAATTAATCCTTTTCCAACCTAGTCCCTGTTGTCTTCTCTAGCCTCTCCCCCCCACAATCGTCATCCGGAAAACTCCTATTCGCCCTTCAAATCCCACTTCAAATATCACCTCCCACCCCAGGCAGTTCCTGACATCTGCCCACATAGAGTTAATCCCTCTCCCCTCTGTACCTTGGACATCCTTTCTTCTTTTGCATGTGTTCATGTGTTCATTCATTCATTGATAGGTGTTGACTGTACACCTACTATGTGCCAGGCTCTGTGAGGACCCTGGGGATTCAGTGGGAACAAGACAGATAGTGACACACTCCATTTCCAACTAGCCAAGGCAAAAAGGGGGCAACTCAAGGAGGCAATGAATAACCAGATTGCCAGGGGGGCAGGGTCACAGCTGGACCAGGGGCTAGGATGCTGCCAGCCCCCTCCCCTCCCCTCCCCTTCTCTTTCTCCTCTCCTCTGTCTCTCTGTCTCTGTCTCTCTCTCTTCAGCTTCCCTTCCTACTCAGATTGGCTTCCCCTACTTTGTGGAAAACAGAACTGCTCTTAGCTCCCGAATCCCCACCAGGGAAGGTATAACTATTTCCCCCAGTTCCGGTTTTAAAAAGACAACTGCAGAGAAGGAGCTGGTTGGCCAGGTTTGGGTCAGGAGCCCACCCCTCCTTAACCAATCAGCCAAAGCTAGAGAGTGAGGTCATGTGACAATGTGGCAACTCTTGCTGGGCCCACCAAGCTCTTTAGGGTGGGGAGAGCAGCTGGCCCCCCCAAAAAAGTAGGGATCTTTTTCCAGTAGGAACCATGCAGGGAGGATGGGTTGGTCCTCAAGCCAGTACGGGACTCATAAGGCAAAGGAGCCCCATGTTGTGGAGGAAGGAATCCTGGTACCAGCAGTTTGGGGTCAACAGTCCAGAGAGATCCTCACCTTCTTGGGGCCCTGGACCCCACTGGCATCAAATGAAGACTGTAGGCCTCTTCTCAGAATAATGGTTTTAGATGCATAAAATAAAATACATGGGATTACAAAGAACACCAATTATGCTGGTTCTGTCCACAGCCCTCTTGAGGACCTTAACTGTAGAAGGAGTGTAAAAACACATTAGAAATTTGCTCTGAAATCTCCTGGAGGGAAGAGATGGGAACCTTGGCCTTTCCCTTGAGGGTGGAAGCTGTTAGACCTGTCTGGGGCCTGGGATGGCCCTGGAGGAAGCTGGCAGCAAAGGAGATCCTTGCAGGAAGTGGGTCGGTGACCAGATGCAGCGCTGAGGCTACAGCAGGCAAGGTTCTTGGCGGCCATCAGCGGAGACTGACTCTGGTTAACCTAAAGGAGGTGTTTGGGAAAGTGTCAGGTGGCGTGTGCAACTGAAGGGGGCGGGGCGGGGGGGACTTGACAAACAGGCTCGACGGGAACCCAGAGAGTGAAGGCCCAGCCAAGGTGCCACGCTAAAGGCCACGCCTGCCAGCTGGTCAGCATGGCTCCTGCTGGCACCCGGAGACAGTGCCATTCTGCTGCAGTGGCCTTTAAAGTTCTGCCTGACACTGGGCCTCTGTGTCACTGTAACGATTCAAAGTCCCGGGAGGGTGTGTCACTTCGCCACACTTTAGGTCATATTCTAGTTGCTGGGGGTGCAGAATACGTGCCCCGGTCAGCGTCTGTGGTGGTGGTGGGGTTCTTTCACCATCTCGGGATCCCCCAATTAGATACTGGTTCCCCAAAGCAACAAATGTCTGCTATGGCTGGTTCTGAGATGTGCATGCATGTGTGTGTGTGTGTGAACTGAGGCGCTGGGTCATCTCTTCAGTGCTGTTCTGTTGAGAGCCCAGACCTGGGGTGGTGTGAAGTAACATGTAACCCTGGGGAGAGAGGCTCCCGCCTCCCCAGAAAAGGAAATACTGAGGCCTGAGGCAGAGAATAGGGCCTTTCAGGAAATGAAACTGGTTTCCCCATTTCTTCTCTGCAACCCTTTAGGAACAAGGGTTGCTGACACCGTTTGGAATGAATTAGCAAGGACCCCAGGAGTCTTAGACTTATCATGGGGTGGGGTCTCTCTAGAGAGAAGTCATGGGCTTCCAGTGATCAATGGACGGGGCTCAAAAAGATGAGCCCTTACTCAGAACCTCAAACTGGGGGTCACCTGTGTCTCCATCTCAGCCATCTCTGCCCAGGCAGCTTCCAGCCCAGGGCCCCGCACCGAGACCCGGCCAGCTGTTCACCCGTCTGTCTCCTCTTCCTCCTGGGCACACAGCTAGGCTATACTTCCCAACCTTCCTTGCAGTTAGGTATCGAATGTGACCTTGGGTCGGCTGATGGAACATGGACAGAAGTGGTCTGAGACACTTCCAGGCCCAACATAAAAGTCTCCATAAAAATCCATAAAACCCTGCAAGCCTCCGAATTCTTCCCCCATCCAGCCGAAAGCAGGTGCTTCTGAGGCTCCAGGGGAGGATGTAGCCACAAGAAGGAGGGAGCCTGGGTCCCTGAATCACCACGTGGAAGGCCCATCCACCCATCATCCACCACAATACCTGCCATGTGAGTCAGAAAGACAACTCCACTGCACCACAGAGACTGGGGGCCTAGCTATAGCAGCAGCTGGGGAACCACTGATACGCTCTGCAGATGGCTGCTGAACCAAGCTGCTCCATGATCCTGGACAAAGCACTGCCCTGTCCTGGGCCTCAGATTCCTTGGCTACCAACAAGGACCTACTGTATAGCGCAGGGAACTCAACTCAATATTCTATAATAACCTATATGGGGAAAGAATCTGAAAAAGAATGAATACATGTATAACTGAAGCACTATGCTGTACACCTGAAACTAACACAACATTGTAAATCAACTATACTCCAATGAAAAAAACAAAAGTCACACGCACACACACACACACACAGATTCTTTGACTATATGAGAGCCTGGACCAGGTAGCCTCTAGGAACCCTTCCTTCTGGGGCAAGGGAGAATTTTAGCTACACACTTGCTCACACACACACACACACACACTCCTTGCACTGGGGACTGTGTCTGTAAGGATAGGCCCTGGAATGGCTTCTTGATACTATTTCTCTCAAGCACCCAAATGAGGACAGCATTCCGGAACCTCATTTCTAACAGATATCAGTATAACAAAAACACATGCTGTAGACCAATAAAATGCGATGACCAACTCCAGTGATAAAATGTGTTTGTTTATATGTATTTTTGTACCTTCCTGGATCATAAAAGGAATTATATTCTCATCAGATGGTGTCCATGCACAGACAGCACTGCAGGGAGAGGGGAAGTGGCAGCTTTTGTTCTTATAACCTCGTGATCCTGTGGGGACTAAATGGCCATCCTTGTTGGCTGTTTTCTCTGACTCCTCCAGGGCTGGTGGGAGGAGGGGTGTGGCAGGAAGGGAAGAAGAGCAAATGCTGTCGAAGATGATTTCTTCCCAGGCTCCAGCTATGGCCCTTCTCCCTTTTCTTACGGAGAGAGCGGTACCAGTGAGGCTGCGGTCTTGGGCTGGCCCTTAGTCACAAAGGCCCTTGGATGGTAACGATGGCTCACAATTATCGGCCAGGCACTGCTCTATGTGCTTTGCATATAGTAGGAACTCATTTAAACCTCATGAGATATTACTTTTGCCGGGGGGGGGGGCGTTTTACAGATAGGGAAACTGAGGCACAGAGAGGTTGAGAACTTGTCCAAGGTCACACAGCCAGTGAGTAAACAAGTTGATATTCTCACCTAGCCAGCTCTGGCTCCAGAGCTGCCTCTCTAGGTTGGGAGAAAGATTCTGATCCTTATCATAAAAGCCACCAGAAGCAGAGGAAAGGAGTAGTAAAGTGAACACAGATTCTCTGCTGGGGGCAATTTTGCCCCCAGGGGACATTTGGCAATGTCTGGAGACATTTTTGGTTGTCACAAGTTGGGAGGATGGGCTGCTGACATCTAGAGGGTAGAGGCCAGGGCTGCTAAACATCCTACAATGCCCTGGACAGCCCCAGCCCCCAACAAAGAATTATCCAGCCCCAAATGTCAACAGCACCTAAGTTGAGAAACCCTGCTCTGAGGTCAGGCAGGCCTGAGACCTGTGCCACTTCCTAGCTGTGTGGCCCTGGGCAACTGGCTCACTCTCTGAGCCTCAATGTCTTTAGGAGACTGTTGGGTAGTGTATTTAATGAGACAAAGCCTGACACGTAGGAAGTGCTCAATAAATGCCAACTCTTGTTGTCTCCATCTTGTTCTTCCCTGCACCTCCGCATCCTCACCCGTCCCAGGCCCTGTCACATTTCTTGACCAAGAAACAGAACCAGGCCCTTCCCAGTGAGCCTGGGAGAGTTAGGAGTTTATATTTCCCTGATTGCTCCTGGATGTGCCGACGTCTTAGCTCCTCTAATTACTTATTTAAAGGCTATTGATTCCTTGGCTGCTGCTGGGAGGCCTCGCGGAATTGCCTGTCTCGCAAAGAGCAGGTGCACCCTGGCCTAGCGACTGGGGCTGCAGCCTGACATAACCAGGCAGGGGGTTATTTGTGCCGGGGATGCTCATGAAATATTCATGTGCTGATTTAAATACCGAGGATGTCAGAGCTGGAAAGAGCCAGAGAGATCACATCAGCAAAGCTCGCCCTCACCCAGAAGGGGATGCAGCTGGGTGTGGTGGGAAGGGAGGCCAGCACATGAGCATTCAAGACAGATACCAAGGCCTCGGGCTCACTGTGTGACCTTGGGCAGGTCACTTGCCCATTCTGGGCCTTTGATTCCTCAACCGTAATGAGAAAAAGGGGGTTGCGAGGCTGAAATGAAATGGATGCAGAAGAATAAACGTAGCACAGAGTAGGCCTGCAAAATTTAACTGCATTTAAAGTCAGCAAGCCTCTGGGCTTCCCTGGCACAGTGGTTAAGAATCCACCTGCCAATGCAGGGGACACAGGTTCGAGCTCTGGTCCGGGAAGATCCCATGTGCCGGGGAGCAACTAAGCCCGTGCACCACAACTACTGAGCCTGTGCTCTAGAGCCCGAGAGCCACAACTACTGAGCCCACGTGCCACAACTACTGAAGCCCACACGCCTAGAGCCCATGCTCCGCAACAAGAGAAGCCACTGCAATGAGAAGCCTGCGCACTGCAATGAAGAGTAGCCCCCGCTCGCCGCAACTAGAGAAAGCCTGCGCACAGTAATGAAGACCCAACACAGCCAAAAATAAATAAATAAAATAAATAAATTTATAAAAATAAAATAAAATACAATAAATAAAGTCAGCAAGCCTCTCTGAAACTGAATTTCCTCCTCTAGAAATTTCCTAGGGTTGTTAAAGGTAAATGAGATGACAGATGTGATCACCTTATACCAGGCCAGAGACAAAGGGAAGGCTGATAAGTGTTAAGTGTGTTTAACTATCATGTATTAGTGCCCAGGTGCTGTGCTAAGTCCCAGGTACTATGCTAAGGGCTTAACAGGCACTAGCTCTCAGAATCTACCAATAGCTGTGGTGAAAGGTATTATTATCTGAGTCCCAGTGGCATGCTGGTAAACTGACTGGTGGGAGTGGCGCAGGGGAGTCCTGATTTGTAATGTTTGCCAATTTTCCTAATGTAAATACTCCCACCATGGCCGACTGCCAGCATGATGTCACTGAACAGAGTTACAGTGAGATGTAGGCACCACTGGATCTCTATTTACAGATGAGCAAACTGAGGCTCAGAGAGGTTGAATGACTTGGCTCAGGTCACACATCATGATGGGCCAGAACCAGGACAGTCCACACCTCCTTTCTCCCAGTCCAGTGCTCCTCCCATCAGGTACTCAGGCCAGCGTTGGGGCCACCTTGTCCCCGCCTTCCACCCCAAAGCTTGTTCAGGAAGCCAAGAGAACCACACTTCACGGAGCACCGGCTCCAAGCTGTGCCCTGTGCCAGGTAATTAGAGAGGACATTCTCTTACTGATTGAAGCCAACAGCCTGTGAGGCAGGAATTCTGATTGCCAATTAATGGAAGAGGGAAACGAGCTTAGAGGGGTGAAGTGACTTGTCCAAGGCAACAGCGCTGGAACGAAGTAGAATTGGGAATTTGAACCCAGGCCTCCGATGACTCTAAAGCCCACGTAACTTCCTCTCCACCATCCGGCCAGACCCTCCCCCTGGACACCACCCCCAGACTGCCTGATCCATGGAGGGATCCATGTGGAAACCCCATGGGCATTCATAGACCCATTTGTTTCCAAAACTCACCCTCTTGCTCTGTCTCAGTGGTGTAGATTTGAATCAACTAGGATTTTAAAGAAATCAATCATCAGGACCCCTGTTGGATCATCTGAATCAGAATCTCCCGGAAGAGGAACGAGGACCAAGTGGCCCTGGTGTTTAAAAGCTTTCCGGTGGGGGGGGGGGCTTCCCTGGTGGCGCAGTGGTTGAGAATCTGCCTGCTAATGCAGGGGACATGGGTTCTAGCCTTGGTCTGGGAAGATCCCACATGCTGGGCCCGTGAGCCACAACTACTGAGCTTGCGCGTCTGGAGCCTGTGCTCCGCAACAAGAGAGGCCGCAATAGTGAGAGGCCCGCGCACCGCGATGAAGAGTGGCCCCCGCTTGCCACAGCTAGGGAAAGCCCTCGCACAGAGGCAAAGACCCAACACAGCAAAAATAAATAAATAAATAAATTTAAAAGCCTAAATATATACTTATTTAAAAAAAAAAAAAAGCTTGCCAGGGGATTCTGACGTGCAGCTGGTCCTGGGAACCACGGCCCTGTTTCTCTGTCACCGCCGGTGCCCCTCGGAAGAGGCAGTGGCTAACGGGGAAGCGTCAGACCCTAGAGAAGGACCTCAAGTGCCAAAACTCCCATGGCTTTTGAAGACGCCAAGGATGTGTCGGTAGAGGATGGTTCTGGGTCTTAAATGGACACACACCAGCTTCAGCCTCTTCCTGAATTAGTCCCCTTGTCAGAGAACTGACCTCTGAGAGCTGCAGGCACTGGACAAGCATACAGGGCAGCTTCCATTCTCCCCCTGACTTGGTAGCCCACCGCATTCATTTATTCATTTACTCAGCACATGTTCATAGGGTCAACACTGGGTTGAGTGCTGGGGTACAACGATGACAAAGGGGCACAGTACTGGCCCTCGAGGAATGTACAGACCAGTGCATGCAACCAGAGGAAGAAACCTGTATTCACAATTGCTAGGAATTTTCTTGCTTTGTTCAGAAAAATGAATTATACTGCAGGAGGCAGGAGGGCAATGTTGATGTCTTGCTTCTGAAAAGGAAGGAGAGGAAGAGAAGAAGGTAGGGCAGGAGGGAGAGAGCCTGGGTTGAGCTCAGGGGCAGGGCGATCAGAGCCAGGCCTCTGCAGGAGCAGGGTTCCGACAGCATCTGTTCAACTCACCCACGTAGCTGCAGTGCAGAACCTCTCTGGTCTAGGAAATCTAGGGCAAAGGGCGCGTTGCTCGCGCATGGTTTGTGTGAGGGTCTCAGAGAGCTGAGTGGCACTTTGGGGTCAACACCACCCAGCCGAGGGACAAGAAGGAGAGGGGCTGGGAAAAAAGAAGTTTCTCTGAAGAAAGTCCAGGAATGGAAGCCTTTAGCTGGATCCAGAGGGCCCAGGGCCCCAGCTGCCATCAGGATGACAGGGGAAGGTGGGCTTTTTATCAAGTAATTGCAAATGTGAGGAGGCCGGTGAAGGAGCAGTGTGTGGCGTTATGGAGTACAGAATAATCTGGGGAGGGGAGATCACAGTCACCACTGACTGAGCAGGTCCTGTGCTCTGGATCTTGTAGATTGCATGCCATACACATCACGTCTTTGAATCCTCACCAACTTTTTATGAGGTAGCAACTATCCTTATGCTCATTTTATAGACGAGGAAATGGAGGCTCAGAGAGGTGATGTGACAGGCCTAAAGGCACACAGCTGGTAGGTGGCAGGGTCAGGATTTGAATCCAGGCCTTTTTTGTTTGATTGTTTGTTTGTTTTGGCTGCACCATGTGGCTTGTGGGATCTTAGTTCCCCGACTGGGGATTGAACCTGGGCCCTCAGCAGTGAAAGCACAGAGTCCTAACCACTGCACCACCAGGGAATTCCCTGAATCCAGGTCTTTGTGATTTGAAAACCCATGCTCATCACCCCTACCCTGTTGAAGCTGCCTCACCTTCTATTTCTCTTTCATTAGAAGGCCTGCAGGCCTATGGACAAAAGAAGGGACAGAACTCGCATGCACACCGGGCCACCCGGTGACATACACACAAAGAGGGGTATCGGTCCACGTTATGGCTGAGGAACTCTGGCTCAGAGAAGTGAGAGAACTTGCCCACGGTCACCCATGAGAAAGTGGCAGAGCTGGGATGGGAACCCAGGAACGTCAAAGGCCAGGCCTTCGCTCTGTTCCCACATCTGTCGGAAGGTGGCAGCCCTCACCTGCCCTCAGCCCATGAACCCCTGCTGCTCTGCCAGCGATGGGGCAGCAGGTGCTCGGCCTGGGTCTCTGGAGCAGGCCCCAGTCTGGGCCTCAGAGCAAGGTCATCGGGCCGCCCGGGAGCCTGCCACCTTCCCAGTCACCCCAGGGAAATCTTTACAGGGCGTCAGGTTCATTGCCTTTGTGGTAGAAAAAAGAAAAAAAGGCAGGAACGCAAGGAAGATGGGGCTGATTCCTGCCTAACTCCTGTTTGGCTGAGTCAGCAATGCCGAGAGGCCTCCCTGGCCTCAGAACAGAATCGCAGGGATCTGCAGATAGGCTGGAGTTTCTCTGCATGGCCAGCAAAGGCAGGGGCGGTGACAGTGACGAGAACAAGGGGAAACGGGCTGCTGTTCTTCTCCTCTAGTTCTGGTTGGTCTCTCTACCCACTCCCACCCTGCGACTCGCCCATGCCTTTGAAAGGCCATTTGTTTCAGACTTCACAGCACTCAACAGTCTAGAAAGCCCTTACAAAGAGTTCCACGGCCTCTAAAGTGGTTTATGATTCTGAAGTGCTTTTTGGATTATAAAAAGCTAATCCACAGTAGCCTCCTTAATGTGGCAACATTTACAAAATACTTTGCAAGTCACAACGTGTTCTATAGTTTGCATCGTCCTTTGCAACCCAAAAATGCTTGCCTCTCCGGAGAAACCTTTATAGTTTGCAAACCCTGGTCACACCCATCGCCTCATCTGAACTGTAGAATTAGCACCATGGTGAAGGCTAATAATATCTACCCCTTGTACAGCACTTAGAGTGTGCCCGGCAGCCGTATGAAAGCTTTATGTCCGTTAACACACTTCATGGGCACAACAACCGGTGAAGCTGGCATCCTTCTCATCCCTGTTTACAAATAAGGACTCTGGGGTACAGTGAGGTAAAGCGGCTTGCCCAAGGTCACAGGGCTGTTAAGTAGCAGAGCCTGGATTTGAGGCATTGATGTTTGATGGGATGAAGGCAGGTTTTGCGTCCATATTTCAGATGAGGAAAACAAAGGCCCAGCTCTGCCCCGCTCACTGTGTCTTGGAACATCTCTTGGCTTCCCTTTTCCTTCTCTGCAGAATCAAAGGGTTAAGCCTGCCCTGGTCTCTTCCCCGCTCTGAACAGATGTGAGGCACGGCAGTGACAGGGGCAGCTGGAGCAGGGCCAGGCCTGAGCACCCACCTTGGCCTTGCTCCCTGTGTGGCTGCCGTGTGGCAGGAGCCCTACCTTGGTTTCCCCCTCTAGGGCTCGGCTCTGCTCTGCACAGAAGGTCACCTGGAGGCCTGTTACGAGACCTCCTGTCTCACCCACAGGTGGAGGGAGGGAAGGGTGAGGGGGGTGGAGGGAGCAGGGAACTTCTCTGGAGGCCTGACTCAGGGAAGGGAGCTGCAGAGAGGAGAGTGGGCTCCCTTGGAGAAACTCTACTGAGAGCCTGGGGGAAAAAAAAATCATACAGTCCAATCCCCCAACCCATTGTACAGATGGGGAAACTGAGGCCCAAGAGGCAAGGGACTCATTTACGGTCATGCAGAGCACTGGACGCAGAGGTGGGACTAGAATTTATTTCTAGGCTCTTCCATGGCCCATGAGGGGAATTGGCTTTTGATTTAACAAGGCCTCAGGCATTTATTCATTCATTCATTCAGCCAGTCAGTCAGCCAGTCATTCAATAAACATTCCCTTAGTCTCCATGACATGCCAGACCCTGGAAATAATAGCGGCGGGTACAATCATGGTCCCAACTCTCATGGAGTTTACAGTCTAGAGCCGAGCTCTCCAACCACAGTAGCCACATGTGGCTCTTAGGCACTTGAAATGCAGCCTGTCCAAAAGGTAAGTGTAAAAGACACACTGGATTTTGAAGATTTAGTAGAAAAAAAAAAAAGTTTAAAAAACAATCTCGGGCTTCCCTGGTGGCGCAGTGGTTGAGAATCTGCCTGCAAATGCAGGCGACACGGGTTCGAGCCCTGGTCTGGGAAGATCCCACATGCCGCGGAGCAACTAGGCCCGTGAGCCACAATTACTGAGCCTGCGCGTCTGGAGCCTGTGCTCCGCAACAAGAGAGGCCGCGATAGCGAGAGGCCTGCGCACCGTGATGAAGAGTGGCCCCCGCTCGCCGCAACTAGAGAAAGCCCTCGCACAGAAACGAAGACCCAACACAGCCATAAAATAAATAAAAAAAAATAAAAATAAAAAAAAAAACCAACTCAGTAATTATCTTGATTACATGTAAAAATGATATTTGGGATATTTTGGGTGAAATAAAACATTAAAATTAACTTCAGCTGCTTCTTTTTTTTTAAGTGGCTACTAGAAAATTAAAATTAAAAATTACATAAGTGGCTCATATTATGTTCCTATTGGGCAGCGCTGGCCTATAGGGAAAGTCTGAAAAGGAGCAAATAACCCCATTGGCCTTACCTTTATGCTCACACTGGCCAGAGGTGCAAACAGGCTCGGACCACTCGTGGAAAGCTGACCCGGGACACGATGAAGGTCCGAGAGACGGGGCCAACTTATCTCCAATTTTTCTCAGTTCTTCTTCTCCTGGGGGCCCCAGGAGTCCCTTTCATCTTTCTTCCTCCTCCTGTTTGTTCCTTCTCCTCCCAGAGCCTGAGGCCAGCTCCCCTTCAGTCCCATTTCATGTCACCACATCCAGGCTCTCCAGCAGCTGCAAGGCCGTCAGAGAGGAGTACCTACATGGTAGGCACCTACTTCACCTCTCACAGGCCCTCCTGAGCAGCTGAGCCCTTGGGAACAAACCCTCTGTGGCCACCCCGCCTGCGCCCGGGCCTGGCCCTGTCCTCACAGCTGCGGCCCATCACCTGTAATGACCCACCTGATTACAGTTGAACTTCAGGCCTTGCAGGGAAAGCACAGGAGGATCTGACCAGTGGAGGAGGCCAGCAGGAGGCAGCACTTGAGCTGAGGCCCCGGTGTAGGCAGATGGAACTTCAGGGAGCAGGAGGTGCCGAGACTGAGAGTGCTGGGCCCTGAAGGGGTCCTGAGAGCAGGTCAGCGTGGCCTGACTGTGGCTCAGAAATCCGGGGCAGTGGCGGGAGGTGGGCTCTGGGAGTGGGCAGAGGCCAGATCACAGGGCCTTAAAGGCCTTGAATGTGGTCTTTATCTGGAGGGCTCTGGGGAGCCTTGGAAGGTATGTAAGCAGGGGAGTTCCTGGAAGCCTGAAGCTTTCTCTGGCCCTGGGCAAGGATCAAGGGAGGCGGAGCCTGAAGCTGGCTCTCTCTTCTTCAGAAAGTTGGCCCTTTTGCAGGGCTTGTTGGAATCCCAGCTCCACTGCTTCCCAAGGTCCACTGCTGTGTGACCTTGGCTAGATGACGTACCTCTCTGCGCTTCGGTTTCCTTATCTGTGAATCGGGATGACAGTGGTGATTCTCTGAGACGGTTTTTGTGAAGACCCAGAGATGTGCCACTTGTGAAGCGCTTGGCACAAAGTAGGTCCACACATGGTTGTCCCCTTTCCCGTTCCCTTCCCTGAGTTCCCACCCCACCTGTCAAACTCCGTGCCCCCGCTCCTCAGGCAGCAGGAAGCAGGATTGCAGGAACGTTTCCGCACCCGTCAGAGTATTTATAGCTGTGTTCTGTCAGCTCGTTGTTTTTCGGTTGCATATATATTTTTACATTCTCCTCTATCACACATGGTTTCTCAACGTGGCTGAGAAACAGTGGGGGTGGATGGATACACAGGGTGGAGGTGTAGGAGGTGGAGACAGATGGCCTGGACAGCACCTGGGCACCCGAGGACCTAGCCTGGGTCATTTCTCTCCAGCTTAGAAACCATCAGTGGCTCCCCTTCCCTGTGGCGTGAGGAGGCCCCCGGGCCCCACGGCATTTCTCTCCCCTTGCCCTCTTTGCTCCACTCCTCTGAGCCGCTTGCTTCCCTGGAAGTGCACAATGCAGGAGAAAGTGCGCTGGACTTAGCTCTGCCATTCACCAGCTGTGCCACCTGGAGCAAGTGCCTTACCCTCTCTGAGCCAAGTTTCCTGTCCTGTGAAATGGGAGCACTACTCCCAGCCTCGTGGAGCTGCTGTGAGGGTTAGAGGCAAACGTGAATGAACAGTAGCTGTCATTGAATGGGCTCCAGTCTCGTGCCTCCAGGCCTTTGCACAGGCTGTTCCCCCGCCCCCCTCCCTGCCAGGAATTCTCTCCTCCTTCTGACCCCCATCTCCACTTGGAAAAGTCTTTCAGGGCCCACCCCTTCAGGGAGCCCTCCAGGGTTCCCGCAGGGCAACCCATCCTCTCTTGGAGAGGAACTCTGAGAGTTCTTTGCCCCAGTATTCTTTGTCTTCTAGAGGTAGTTTACACACTCCTTGCTTATAAAAATAGCCTGTCCCCTCCCAGTGCAAAGCCTTCCCGTGCCGGTCCTATCCTCGCACCATCCCTCTGGGAAGCAGGCACCGTATCCCCATTCTGCAGATGAGGAAGTGGAGTCAGGAGGGAAAGTGAGTCATCCAAGATCTCCTCCAATCAGGACTTCCAACTCGAGGCCCGTGGTCACTGCCATGAGCAGTCTTGGGCATCTCCACCTGCCCTGTGCCAGGCAGATGCCCTCAGAATAAAGGTTGGTCTAAACAGCCCTTCCCCACAGGACTTGGGGCTCTTCTCCCGGTCTTGAAGGCCACCCAGGCCCACCTCTCCGGCCTCTGAGCTTCCTTCCCCCAGCCCGGGACCCCACCTGCCAGGGCCCTAGCCCCTCAGCTCTGGCTGACTGAAGTGGGGTGGGGCCCGGGGGGGGGATCAGTAATGAGGGCACCGTTGCTGGGCAACAGCGTGGAAAGGCTTCAAGCCTCCCTGAGAGGAGGGGAAAGGGGCCTTTTCCTGGGAGCTGGAGGTGGAACAGCGGTGATGGCCTCCACTTCTGCTCCACTCTGCAAGACCAACCTCTCACCCTGGCTGCTCCGTCCCTCCTTCAAAACCTCACATGCTTACTCACCTTTTCTCTCCTTTATTCCCTCATCCTGGCTCACGCTCATTTATTTATCAATTAGTTCATTAATTTATGCATTTACTTGCTGCCTGGTGAATCACAGCTTCATCACTTCCCAGCTGTGTCTCAGTTTCCCTATCTGTGAAATGGGGGTAATAATAGTACCTACCTCAAAGGCTTGTGGTCACATGGCACATGGTGAGCACTTTATGAGTGTCTGCTCTTAGGATGATTATTCATTCACAGTACTTTCTAAGCACCAATTTTGTTCCTTGTGTCATGTGGTGACAGAGGTAAAGAAGCTCTCTGTTTAGGGTGAGAGACGGACAAGACCACAGGTGGAGCCAGCGTGGGCCTTGCCCACCCTGTGTCTGGATTTCCTCCCTTTGTTTCCAGGGCACGACAGGTGAGGGTTAAGAGCACGGGCTGATCCTTTACTTGTTAACTCTGTGCTCTTAGGTGACAGATTGCACCCCTCCTGACCTGTTTTTCTTTTTTCTTTCTTAAATTAAATTTAATTAATTAATTAATTTATCTTTATTTTTTGGCTGTGAGGTGCGGCATGTGGGATCTTAGTTCCCCGACCAGGGATCAAACCTGCACCCCCTGCATTGGAAGTGTAGAGTCCTAACCACTGGACTGCCAGGGAATTCACCATGACCTCAGTTTTTCCATCTGTAAAAAGGGACCTAGCAGTAACCATCTTACTGGATCTAGTGAGGAGGAAATGAGATCAAGCGTGACCCTCCTGGGGCACACAGTAGTCAGCTTTCAACAACAGCAGCAGTTACTGTTACTGGTGTCCTGTGGGACCCGAGGCTCCCCAGGGTGCTATGAAATCCCTGAGGGCCGAGACCCAGTTTCCCACCCCCCTTTCCTCTCCTTGCTCCACTGTCCCAGGTCTGCCTACTGTTTCCCACCTCCATTCAGATGTTCATGCCGTTCCTTCCTCCTGAAATAACCTTTCTCCTGTCTCCTAAAGCTCTGATACAATTCTTGGAGGCTTCAGGCCCCAGCTGGCATGGTTTGCAAAGCAAATCTCGGGGGGAGATTTTCAAAAGGCCAGCACCCACCATTCACCTCCTGACTTACTTCCTGCTGCAGCCAAGCCCCCAGGACCCTACCTGCTGGAGGAGCCAGGCGGGCTGGCTACAGCCTCACCAAGCCAGCTGGCTCAGCTGGGGCATTATTCACGCTTTTCTGGGAGCTCTGTCCCCTGAGGCCAAGCCTACAGGGCCATCTCAGCAGGCTTCCTGCCTACCAGCTCCCTGAGGCCCAGGGAACACTCCCAGGAGAGACGGTCCCTGTTACACCCACTCACAGCGACCTGGGCTGCTTCTTCCCAGCACTTAGCACAATGGTGATGCATTCGTTTTTTGTGAGTGTTTGTTTAATATGTGGCTCCTTTGCCAGCCTGTACATGCCACAAAGGGTAGGCTCTGCCCACCCTGCCCCCGCACCCAGCCCAGACCTGGTACATAGAGGATGTTCACTGCACAGCTGTGGATGGATAGGTGGATGCATGGATAGAGAGGTGGATAGATGCACGGATGGGTGGATGCATGGATAGAGAGGTGGATAGATGCACGGATGGGTGGATGCATGGATAGAGAGGTGGATAGATGCACGGATGGGTGGATGCATGGATAGAGAGGTGGATAGATGCACGGATGGGTGGATGCATGGATAGAGAGGTGGATAGATGCACGGATGGATGGAGGGATGCATGTATGGGTGGATAGATGGATGGAAGAATCAACAGTGTGGAGCAGATGGGGAAAGTGACTGCCTTAGCCACTTAGCCCATCCAGGCAGCTATAAAAAAAATACCACAGATTGAGTGGCTTTAAACAGCAGAACTTTTTCTCATAGTTCTGGAAGCTGAGAAGTCCAAGATCAAGGTGGTACCAGATTCAGTGTGTGGTAAGAGCCCACTTCCTGGTTCAGCCATCTTTTTGCTATAACCTCACAGGTGGAAGGGGTCAGGGATCTCTCTGGGGCTTCTTTTATGAGAGCACTAATCCCATTCTTGAGGGCTCCACTCTTAAGACCTCATCACCTCCCCAAAGTCCCACCTCTAAATACCCTCACATTGGGGGTTAGGTTTCAGCATATGAATTTTGGAGGATCCAAACATTCACTCTGTTAGCTATGGCCTTCGTTCCTCCATATAGATTAACAGAGGATGGAAGACCGAGTACCAGGAATTCTCAAAGTGAATCCCAGCTCTGCAAACCTGGGCAAGCGGTGTCCCCTCCCTGGGCCTGTTTCCTCATCTGTGCCATGCCTATAACCATTGTGCCTACCTCAAGGAGCTGGGTGTGGGAATCAGAGCAGGTGAACTGGAGGGCCCTGAGAGGAGGAGCGGCCTGCCTGCAGTTGGGGCTGATTGCAGTAACACAGATTCACGGACTGCCCACCACTCTGTTCCTCACCCCCCTGCTGCCCTGGGCAGGCTTGGGGATATGGGGGCCTTTCTTTGGGAGACCAGTTTCTGCCTGAGCCTAGATCCCACAGAAGCACAGAATGGTCCAGGGTCTGAATGCTGGTTCTGCCACACCTGAGGCTTCCTCATCTGTCAAATGGGTGACAAGAGAACCCCACGTGGTTGTCCTGAGGAGACAGCAGGGTCATGCTGTATGATTCCGTGGTGCCCAGGACACTCCCTGCTTGAGAAAGGGCAGTGACTGTGATGATTCTTATCATTCCTGGTTCATATTTTTGCTCCACGAAGAAGATCCTGGTTAGCTGTTTCTGAAAATACCTCTCTGGGAAGTGAGATTCTGTGACTCCGCCGTCATGGCTGACGGGGTTGTCAGTCGGTCTCCTCTGGTGAGGTTTACTCTGGTCCTACCCTCGGTCTCAGCCAGACTCCAGTCCCTTCCTACCTCCCACTTACTGTCCCGTAGTTCTGTCTTAAGTGTCCTCTGATTTCCATGGGCTACTTGGGCTCAGCCTCCGTTCAGGCTCAGGGTGGAATCTGGAACCAGGATCAGGGCTCAGCCTAGGATCAGGGCTCAGCCTGGGACCAGGTCTGTGGTTAAAGTCAGGGCTCAGCCTGCGACTGACAGCAAGGCTCAGTGTGGGACCAGGATCAGGGCGTGGACCGGGGCAGGACATAGGCTCAGCCTTGAAGCAGTACTGAGTACTGGTGACCTGGATTGGGTCTCATTCAATGCTGAGGTTGGGCCCTGTCTGTGACAAGTACCTTAGGCTGGGTTCCTGGAAAGCGACTCTGAGCTGGAGGATTGTGTGCAGGTTTACTGGGGCGTGCCCACCTGGAAGGAAATGGGAAGGCAGGACCGGGCAGAGAGAGAGGTTGACTGGCGATGAGGTTACAACAGAGGCCCCTGCAGGGTTCCCTGGAGCTGTGACAACCCTTCACAGTTGTCCCAGTCTCAACTGGGAGCTGGTCCTTTGTACCCTCACATCAGTCAGGCACTGGCCTCCAGCTGCCCCGGGCAGGGGGCGTAACCCCGTGAGCCATCAGCAGCTGGGGTGGGTAATCGGCCCTGAAGGGGACTCTGGAGCCCCCAGGATCCCCTACAACCCGCCTCAGGGCTCTGGGTCAGACCAGGGTCTCAGCTGGATACTGAGAGTAGAAGAATGACACATGGAGATTGGACGTCCCCACAGGACAGGATCTCTGTCCCCAGCCTCCAGCACAGGGCCTGGCTGAGCAGCACAGGCCTCAGCTCACAAATGCAGGGAGAAGAGAAAGTGTGAAGGGGGGCCAGCTGGTCAGCCTTCCCCAGAGGTTCAGAGAGGGTAGGCCGCCTGTCTGAGGTCACACAGCTGCTTAGGGCAGAGCCAGGCCTGGAATCCAGGACTGCCTGAGTCCAGAGCTTCTGTTCTCTTGACAACACCAGGCTATGAGCTTATTAGAAAGCAAAGGCTGGGCATGGGAGGAGGAAAGACGCTCTGCCCAGTTCTTGGTGCAGTGCCCCGGTGTTCGCCAACTCTGGCGACCTCTGGCTGGCCCACCAGGACCCATGCCCAGGGGAGGGAGTGGCATCTTGTGGGCGGGCGGCCCTTCTTGGGTAATAAGGCCCAGCCAGTGGTTTGCAGGCCTTACAATGTGAATAATTCATTTGCAACCAAGTCTGGGAATTAGAAACTGTTAATGGATGATTTATTTACCAGGGGCTGCTGCCGGGGAGAGGGGAGGAGGACTTTGAACTATAAGAGGAAAGTGCATGCCTTGTAGATAGATTTAGAGAGGCCTACAGACCTGGCTTCCAATTCCAGTTCTGCCTCCTACCAGCTGTGTGACCTTGAATAAGTGACTTGACTTCTCTGTGCCTCAGTTTCCTCAGTTGTAAAACAGGGATAATAGAGTTGTTAGAAGGATTAAATGAGGCAGAATTTGGAGAGTGCTTCAAATCATGTCTGGCTCATAGTAGGTGCTAGTAGGTGACCAAATAAAGGAAAGCTTATACATAATAATAGGAACTAACTTAATGACCACCTGTTTTGTGCCAGGCCTCATGCCAAAAACTTTACAGGCACTATCCCACAGCACTCATATAAAGTGGGCATTCTTATTATACCTATGTTACAGGTGAGAAAGTAGGAGCTCAGAGAGGTTAAGTAACCTGCTCAAGCTCACAGAGCTAGTCCTTGAAAAGCAGGGATTTGAACCCAGCCAGGCCTCTCTGACTCCAGGGCCTGCGCACTTATCCACATTCCCATATCATGGGCCCGGCACACAGCTGGTGTCCAATAAACATCCAACTCTTATTTTACTGAAACTTCCCCTTTCTCCCCACATCCACTATTGAATTTGATTCTAATAACAAATCCAACAGGTGGTCAGGGAGATCGTGGTCCCCATTTCTCAGATGAGGAATCTGAGCTCAGAGAAGGACATGAATCGCTCAGTGTCCCACAGCCCCAGATGGAGCCCAGGTCTCTCTGAGGCCTCACAGCCATCGTCACAATTGTAATGTAACAGGTCAGCTCTGGGTGTGCCTGCTCACCCCTGGACAGCACCCCTGGGTGCAGAGGCTACGTCTTGTTTTTGCCTGATTCACAGAAGGTCCTCATTAAATATCAGATGGAGGAAGGAAGGAAGGAAGGGAGGGAGGGAAGGAATCCTAAACCCAGGTGGTAGATGAGCTCTCTCCTTCCACTGTTACATTGCCCTGCCCCGCCTGCAAAGGACACACTGGAACACACCCGCTCACGCACTCCTTTGGGGTGAGGAGGGGGTGGGGGCGGAGCTGGGGCGGGGGTGGAGCTGGGGCGGGGGTGACAGAGCTGCCTGCGCACTTGCAATGAACCACCCTGGCTCTTCCGAAGGGTGTGGTCCTTGGGCTCCCATAGGGGGCAGCAGTGTGCCCATCTCAGTTTCCCAGGCCCTTGCCGAGGCAAGGCGTGGTCTCTGGACACTCCACGTTGACCCTGATGTGAGCATGGGGATATGGCTGTTTAGCCCAGAGTGTCAGCCTGTGGCCACAGGACTGTGTGTGTCTGTGAACGAATGGGAGTCTGTGTGTCTGTGATGTGTGAGTGGTGTGTTTGTAGATGTGCGTTGAAGGATATTTCTGAATCTTGTGTCTATCTGTAGCTATCTGCAGGGGGGGTTGTGTGTTCCATGTGGGTGTCTGTACATATCTGAGCTTTAGATTTGGAATGATCAGATGTACATGTGTGAGCACCTGTGTATGAATGTGAGCATGTTCCTGTATGTATCGGGGTGCTCTTGGGGGGCACTATGGGGACGTCTGCATACTTCTATCCAGGCAGGTGTAGGTCTATGTGAGCGAATCTGTGAGCCTGTGGAATCTTGCATCCAGGTATTTGCATATCTGAGTTTGTAGAGCATTTCCTGTGGGGGGTGTGTGTTTGGTGTGTGATGTGTGCAGACACACAGGAGTGTACAGAGAGAGCCCCAAGCTTGGGAGTCGGGAGTCTTTGTTCCAGGTCCAGCTCTGTTGTGTGACCTCATATAGACCCCGCCCCATCTAAGCCTCAGTCTCCCCTTGTGAAGCTTTGTTGTTCATGAGGCCTCGGATTCCGGATTCCGGGCTCCTGGCTCAGCGGAGGAGGCAGTTGGAAGTGAGCTCTGATGGTGTTGTGGGCAGGTTTTGTTACAGGTTATTAAAATCCTGTTAGCATTATTTTGGGCTTGGATTTGCTCTTTCCATCAGATTCAAAAGTAAATGGATTTCCTGTTTGTGTCTCCATTTGTTATTCATTCTTTGTTTTCATAAAAGTTTAAAAGATTGTACTATTTAGACTCAACTGGAGAGGCTGATCACTTTTCCAAACATTGTAATTCTGCCACTCCCTTGCCTGCAGCCGGCACCATCCTTCCACCCATCACAAATGCCCAGCTGTCCTGGCATTGCCACTGAGGCTCCCCCTTGCTCCCTGGCGGCACCCAGCCTCCGTAATGGCGCCCCATCCTCCCGGTCGCCTCTGGGCCACCCCTGCTCCCTGCAATTCTGCCACATTGCCTTCTGCCCCACTCCTGGAAACTGCCAGCCTCCCCCTGCCCCCATGCCTCTGCCCATGGACCCCCTCTGCCTGGAATGCTATCTCCCCTGCCTCTGGGGGTCCCAGGTGATGTGGGAGGTGGCTCACAGGACCCTCCTCCAACCCCAGGATTTTGTAGGAAGGGTGGGGGGTAGACAAGTGGCTTGTACTCTTCTAGTTCCCGAGCTGCCCTGACCTGGGGAGCTCTGGTCCATTCCCATCCCCCAACTGCTGTGACAGTGGTGTGGCCTTGGGTGGCTCGCTCCCCTACTCCCACGGGGAGAAGGAGATGGGGCACAGAGTGAGACGGGACGGGCTGTCAGTCCTTCTTGCCTGCAATCCCCAACCTCTGTCCCCACCTGCCTACCCTCACAAGATGGCCCCCCACCCCTGCAAGCCAGTGGCTGGAGGACGAGGCGGCCCCGAGACTGTGAGCCACTGGGCTTGGGCCAGGCCCTGGCAGGAACCCCAGAGCCTGCATCTGAGCCGTGGGGCGGGTCCAGTCCCCCTCTGAGAAGCGGCTGGAGGCTGGCGGCTGGTGGGAGAGGGGCCTGGCCTATCCTGGAGCTCCCTCTAGTGTCTCCAGAGGGGCCTGCAGCCTGTCCTTTAGAGTGGAGAGGACAGGGTTTGTCTGGATCACCCTCCCCGAGGCATCCTGCCAGCCCGTCTCCACCCTTATCCACCACTGGGATGCCGGGGTACACTCCAGCCTTCTCCCTCTTTCTCAGCCCCAGAAGACACCATATTCTGTTTTTTCTGCCACTCAAATGCCCACCCTCATCCCTGTCCTCTACTTTCCTCCCTGTCCTAATTCAGACCCCGTGACCTTTCCCTGGAATATTTCTACCCTTGCCCTCCTGCAGTGCATCTTCCACACTCCTCCCAGAGGACACTCTGCCACATGCAAACCTGATCATGTCACCCCCCTGCTTTAACCCCTTCTATGGCTCCCCGGTACCCCCGGCACAAAGCCCAACCTCCTTGGTACCTTACAAGCTCTTCATGAGCTGCCCTCTGCTGACTCACCAGCCTCACCCCTGACCACAGCCCCTCCACATCTGACCTCGGGCAATATTCACCCGTCTGCCGTCCTGAAGGTACGATGGCACAATGCCTTCTCCCACACCTGACCTTTGCCCACGCTGGGTCTCCAGCCAGATATGTCTTCTGCCTCCCCTCTACCCGAAAAACTCCTACCTCCTCTGGGAAGTTGCCCTCCGACAGCTGGCCTCTCTGTCCTTAGGGCTCTCACCAGGCTCTGAGCAACCGCCTCCCAGCACTGTCTGTGCATCTGTCTTTCTACTAGATGTGAGCTCCCCAAGGGCAAGGGCTCAATGGACCTTGCTTGCGTATTAATCACCTACTACGTGCCCTTGCTCAGGAGGGTACAGACATCTATACTGGCAACTAGAACAGCGCATGGTCAATCTGTCCTGGGGGCTTTGATCGAAGCTGTGGGGTATGTGGGAGCACAGAAGAGGCCCTAACCAAGCCTGTGGGTGACCAAGGCTGCTCTGAGGAAGTGATGTCAGAACCGGGTCTTAAAGGATCAGCCAGATGTCAGCACAGCATTCAGCCAGGGTGGGCTTTCCAGGGAGCAGACCCCAAGAGCAAAGACTAGTCAGCCAGAAACCAGCCAGGGAGTGTGTGTGTGTGTGTGTGTGTGTGTGTGTGTGTGCATGTGTGTGTGTGTGTGTGCATGTGCGTGTGCATGTGTGTGTGCGTGTGCGTGTTCAGTTGGGGCTGGGGACACGGCACAGCTGGGTGTAGGGTGGCATGGGTGGTATGCTGGTGGTATGGGGCCGCATCCGTGGAGGTAAGCCGGCAGCTGCATGAGGATTTGGGCATCAGGTTCAGGAATTTGGACTTGGCCTGAGGGTAACTGGGAGTCGACAGTCTGGGATTTGGAAAAGTCCCTCTGGCAGTTGGTGTAGAACCCAGGAGCCTCCTGGGCGCTGTTTTGGGAATTTGTGAGGGTGCATTCAGTTTTCATGATGACTGGGGGCCCCACTGGCATTTAGTGGGTGGGCCCTGGATGCTGGCTGCCCTGCAACGTGCAGGACATTCCACACCACGGAGGAAGTTCCACGTGCCTTTTGACTTTTGAATGTCCTGCCAGACATTCACATGAAGGAAAAACACTTGTGTCTGAGCCCAGAACCCAGGTCTGGCTTGCACAGAAATAAGAGCACTTTTGCATGAATGCTCTGAGCTTTAACATACACTGAATTTGCCAGAAATACAACTTCCATGTAAATTGAAGGAAGATTGCTCTTTATTTTGTTCAGAACCTTACCCAGAGTTGCCACCATTTGGGAAAATTACCTACTTAATTTCAACAGTGCTTGTGGTATTTGAGTTGGCAATACATCACTCTGCATAGGTCTGCATTTGGGGCTGTTGCATTCAGGGGGGTTCTATGAATAGGTGCAAGCTTCTCATTATTTTATCATGTCTTCTAGTGTAGTCAATAAGAGTATTTACAACTTGAAAGACCTATCATCTTAAATTTAACCAACACTCATTCAGCTTGTAACATACGCCAGGCACTGTTCTAAATGCTTCATGAATAATTACTCATTTAATCCTGATAACAACTCTATGCAGTAAAGTGCTGCATAGAGAAAAAAAAAACCTTTTTGACTGGGGAGCTAACTGAGCACAGAGAAGTTAAGTAACTTACCTAAGGTCACACAGCTGGGAAGTAGAGAAGCCAGGATTTGAACCAGTGTCTGTGCATTTCACCGCTAGCCTACAATGGCTCTCTCTGATATTTCAGTCCAGGCATTGGGATCGTTTTCTGTTGGGGAATTGTATGCATATGCACATTTCATTGCAGGGTAATAAGGAGTGATACAAGATATTTGTTACCAAGGGGGAGTTGAAACAGGGTTAAGAACCACAGGTAGAGGGCTCGTGAGAGAGCTGGGTTGGTCAGGAAGTTCACCCGGGGAGGGTCGTTTGAGAAGGGCAGGGGGCTGGGAGCAGACCTGGACACACCCCAACATTCTGGGGGGAAAAGGAGCAAGGAACAGCCAGGCAGATAGGAGGGAAGCCAGGGGAGAGGATTCCCAGAGGGAGGGAGTGGATGACAGTGGGGAAGGCTTTGGAGAGACCCGGTCAGGTCAGGGCTGAAGGTGGCCCCGCAGCTGGCCACAGAGAGAACAGCATTACCTGAGCAGTGAGAGCTGAAGCAGCAGAGGGGCCGCCCCTGTAGTCAGCGGTGCACCCAGTGCAGGAAGAAAGAGCGGCGGGAGCCCTCCCTGCTCCTGCTGCCTCCCGGGGTGGGGTGGGGTGGGGTGGGGGGGGGGAAGGGAGCCGTGAGGAAGGCCAGGGGATCAGCAGGGCAGAGAGGGAGGAGGGTGGATCTGGGTGGGGAGTGGGCGACAGACAGAATAATCACACAGCCCCTGAGAAGGGAGATGCAGGACCCTGGTGGGGGCATCCAGGGCAGAGGTCACCTTGGAAGAGTCTGGAGGCCTCTCCTGAGTGGGAAGCAGCCCCGCGTCACCATCCCCTCCCACACCATCCCCTCCCCCACCATCCCCTCCCCCACCTGGGCCCTGCGGGCAGCAGCCCACTCATCACAGAACTCTGAGGTTGATACTGGTATTACCCCAATTTACAGATGGGGAAACTAAGGTTCAGAAAAGTAAAGACAGACGAACAAAACCTTGCCTAAGGGCACAGGGCAGAATCAGGATTCAAATCAAGGGGCCTGATGCCAAAGCAGGCATTACCAAACCACTAAACTTTACTGTCACATCTCCATAAGGCTGGTGGGCACCTGCCCCAGGACTGGGTGCCCTTGACCAGGGAGCAGGCAGCAAATAATTCCTGAGTTGAATGAAGCACAGTTAGTCAACCTACAGTCAGAGGTTGGGGAGGGAAAAGGGGTGGCATTGGGCAGCTCCCAGTTCAGATCCCGACCCTGCACTGATTAGCTATGGGACCCTGAGAGGCCAACCTCACCTCCCCCAACCTCAGTTTCCTCATCTGTAAAATGGGGTCAATGCTGACCTTGCAGTGTCGTTGAGGAGGTAAGATGAGATTATGTTGGCTTCCTTTCCCCTTCCTCAGTCCCACCCCCAGGTCGGGAGGACGGGGAAAGTGGACTCTCCTGAGGGACCATCTTCTCAGAGGGGCTGGCCCACTCTTACTGTCTCTTCTCCAGATCCAGGACGGGAAGTGCGTCAGGATGATCGGCCCTGTCTAACCTCAGTCCTGCCTGCCGCCCACCCGCCTCCCGGGGCCCTCCTTCCCGCTCACCCGTTTCCTTCTGCGGGTGCAGTTTAGTTCCCGCATCCCTCCCTCAGCGTCCTCATCGCTCGCCAGGGTGCCCCACAGACCTCGCAGGACACTCCCAGTTCTGGCCACAAGGTGGCGCGTGGCGGCTGCAGGACCCGGGCAGGGGGCAGGGGGCGGGGCTTGGAATGAGAGCTCAGGCGCCCTTCTGACCTCGGAGCTCCTTGTAAAAACGTGGGTGTTTGTGTCTGTGTATCCAGAGACCCAGGGGGCTGTGGGAGCCTCGTGGTCCTCCTGTTCTCCGCTTGGGGCTGCCTGGATCTCTGAGAAGCAGAATAAAGAGAACTTGCACTGCTGCTTCAACTCATTATCACCCCCATGTCACAGATGAGGAAAGTGAGGCCCAGAAAAGGGATTCACGTGCTGGGGTCACTCCCTAGTCAGTGGTGGAGCTGAGCTCAAACCTGGATCTATTCGGCTGACGACACTGTGCTTTTCCCAACAGAGTGGAGAGGGGCCGCCACGTGGAGGGGGAGGGGCTCCTGGTATATGTGAGAGGCCGGGAATTAAAGGTGATTTGGGAGTGCGGGGAGCTCCAGAAACCAAGGAGCAACTCCTACCCCAGAGGACCAAGACTGGAGGGTGGAGATGGAGCAGGGATGAGGACAAGGGGTCCACCCAGGCCTTTGGTGTCCTCTCTGAGCACTTCCCCAGCACTGGAGAACCAGCACCGCTGCCTTGCCTATGCCCTGTGTGACGCCCACTCTTCCCTTCCTGGAAATTCCACGGGCCATTGCCCATCCCTCGAGCTCAGCCTGGAGCTCCATCAATTTACTCAGTTCTGTCTCTCCAGACTGTGCCCTCGAGGTGTCAGGGACACATCCAGGGCCCAGCATACGGCCTGGGTGGCCTGAGTCCATGGTCACTGAATTGGGCCAAACAGGAATGAGTTGGCAGGGGCTAGTTGCTCATTTCAGGAAGTCCTTTCAGCAAGGGGATTCTCCTTTCCCTGGAGCTGAGGGCAGTGGAAGAATGGGCTGTTTTTTGATGTTGTAGTGCCTTTGAGATGACCTAGATTCCTGGGTCCAGGTCCCCGCAAGAACTCCTCCTCTCCACCCAAACAACATTCCCCTCTCCAGCCTGGAGCAAGCAAACATCAAGTGCAGCAGGAGACTGTAAGGTTAGACAACAAGAAGGACTTCCCAGCCAGTGGAGAGGGAAAGCTTGCTGCTTAGTTAGAGCTGCCAGTTCCGTAGAATGGGCTGCCTTGGATCGTTATGAGGTTTTTGGAGTTGTAAACAGCAAAGGCGGAAGATCTAGGCCAAAGGGGAGAAATAGAAAAGACTCAGTTTGGCGGTTGAAGGGATGGTGAGGGTCGGGGGAGCCGGGGGCCTCATCCTGAGGGCGGAGGTGAGAGGGGCTGTGTGTGGCACTGTGGGGCCCATGGGAGTGAAGAGGTGGGGTGGGACCGAGGGACATGGAGGAGAAGGAGCGGCCAGGAGCTGTGGTGGATTGAACGTGGGGAGTGGAGAGGGAGGCGTCAGCTGCAGGGGGTGCTGGAGGGGTGGGGGGGAGGCGGGGTGCCTCTCAGGTGGGCAGCCCTGGGAGGGAGCAGGCTGGGAGGAACAAGCTGAGCGGGAGGGGCTGGGGCTTCCAGCAGAGAGGAGGTCGGGAGGGGAGCTCGGGCTGGGCTGGGGAGGGAGGCCCGGGCTAAGAGAAGATGGGGGTGGGCGGGGTAGGCAGGGTGGGATCACTGAGGACTTGGGAGTAGCTGGTATCATCTGGTGAGAAGAACAGCCCCCAGAACAGAAATGTCTCTGAGGAGGCTGAGGCAGCAGGACCTGAGAGGTGGGAGGAGAAGGGGGGGGGGAGGTCGAGAGGGAGAGAAGGGTGGGCCCTTGGACAAGGTCAGACCCATGGGGGCCCCCGAGGCCTCCTCTGGAGTCTGGAGCCCTGGGCTTGGGGAGCAGGGTGGGTCAGACCCCTCCTCTAGACCCTACTCAAGGTGGAGCCGCCAGGGAGGGCAGGGGAGGGGGAGGAGGGGGGAGGGGGGAGGAGGGGGGAGGGGCAGGCGGGAGGGGCCGGGCCTCTGTCCACGGCATTAGTGCTGGTTGGAGGGAGACGGGGGTGTGGAGCCAGCCAGGCCGCCCGTTCCCACAGCCGCCGAGCAAAGCGCTGCCATGGCGCTGGCCCGGCCTGGGACCCGGGACCCCAGGCCCCCAGCCCCTCTCCTGCTGCTGCTGCTGCTGCTGCTGCTTCTGCTGCTTGGGGGGTCTGCCCTTGCCCTCCCGGCCGGTGAGTTGGGGGTCGAGCCCTGGGGGACCCAGGGCTGGGTCTGTCCACAAAGCAGCACCCCAGGCCGTGGGGTGTCCGTGTGGGTGCCGGGCCCGACTGCAGGGTGCAGGGGGGTGCGCAGGTGGGAGCCACTGGAGCTCGCGTGGTCACGGGGGACTTCGTGGGGGGATCGCCACCAGCCGGGGTCCGGGTAACGGGTGGGCCGTGTGTCTTGGAGGGGTGCTGTACCCTGTAAGGGAGGGGTGTTGGGCTGGGGTGTTCTGGCCTGTGAGGCCCGAGTCTGGGGGCTCTCATGTGAGTTGTGCGCAGGTTATGGGCTGGGGGCTGTGGGTGCGTCTAAGCTGTGAGGCGGGGCAGCTGTCCCGCGCGAGCCAGGAGTTGTGTCTGAGGCTCTGTGCGTGTGGTGGGCTACATCCCAGCGCGAGTTGCGGGGTGCAAGTTACTGAGTGGGTTGAACTGTGTCCTTGCTCTCGACACGGGGACATGGGGTGGGGGCAGCAGACCCCAGCCCAGTGGATTGGGGTGGAGAAGAGGGAAGGAGACCCAGGGCTTCTGCCTGCACCCCCTCCATTTGGTGATCGCCCTGCCTGCACTGCGGGGCTGGGGGGGTGCTCTGGCGTCCCTGGGGAGTGGCTGGGCATCTGGGAACACATGTGTCCACTGCTGCCCCCTCCCCGCCCCCCAGCGTTCCCAGATCAAGCTGAAAGGGCTTCGTGAAGCCAGATACCGTTCACCAAGAGGTTTTTGCTTTTGTCCAAGTGGATTCACGTGTGCGCCGGCCTGGAATTCTTCCTGGGGGTCTGGGGATGCTTTGTCTTGGTCACTATAGCTACGGGGCCAGGCCTGGGAAGTCCTGTGCAGGAGGGTGGCCTGGGCTCCGCTGCAGCGGGGGAGCTCCCACCTCCTCAGAGTCCCAGGATGTGGGTCCAACCCCCCCCAGGCCCCTCCCTGGGGCCTTCCTCAGCCTCTCACAGGGCCCGGCTCACAAAACCTTCGTCTCCTCTCCTCTCCACAGGGCCCTTGCGGAGGACAAGGCCCCTGTTTTGCAAGGGAGGAAACTGAGGCTCAGGGAAGGATGGGGGCTTACAAGCTGGGCCCCTGAGGCAAATTGAAGAGGAGCTGGGGGCCTGCTCTCTGCACAAGGGGCATGAAATCCTGGTCTGTCCCCTACCGTACAGCGCGCACACACACAGGCACGTGCATGCACAGATCGCACAAATGCACCTGCACACACACACGTGCACTGCCCCCACACCAGCACAGTGGTGTGGCATGTACAAGGGCACACAGAGGCACGTGTAGATCCACCACACATGCACTCGAGCACACACACCTACCTGTACGTGACACATGCCTGCACACAGGTGTGCACTCACACTCAGATGTACCTTCACATGAACCTTGTGGCAGAGTGAACACTAAGTAGATGGATGCTACAGAAGGGAGCGGACGCTGATATACACACTCACCCGTACGCAGCCCTGCTGGGATCCCAGGACCAGCCTTTCCCCCTGCAATTTCGGCACAGGGAGCCCCCTCCCTGGGGATCCCCGAAAGCTGGGGTGCAGTGCTATGGGCATGAACATTTCTGGATGCCAGGACCCAAGGCCTGACTGCCAGGAGGAGAGGGGCCAGGGATGATGTCACTTGAAAAGTAATTTCCATTCCAGAGGGGATGGGGGTTCTGGATGCCCTGGGCCCCTGGCTCTGCTGCCCACCCCTGCCAGGCCCTGAGCGGGGCCCCTCCCTCCTGGGCCTACTCTGCCACAAAGGCCCGGCTGGTTGCTAGGAGAGCGCCAAGCATCTTGGAGCACAATGGGGCACATCGGGCTCTCACATCCTTCCCGGCTGCCTGCACACCAGGGAGCCCAGCTGACAAAGGGGCAGCAAGTCCAGCCCCCAAGTCTGGCCCCTCCTCCAGCCAGAGCTGGGTGGGGGCTTGCAGGACAGAGGCAGGGAGCAGGGAGCCACACACAAATGCTCTAACGTCAGGATTTGTTGGATAGTCAGTGTTTGCCCCAAGTAAAGATCTGTTGGCAAGTGAATAAATAATACCATCAGCCTGTACGTGCTGCTCCTGGACTAACATGATCGAATTTAATTCTCACAACAGCCCTATGAAGTCGACTCTGATACCCCCAGCTTACAGAGGAGGAAAGCGAGGCCCAGAGAGGGTCAGTAACTTGCCCAGAGTCACAGCTTGTGTGTGGCAGGGCCAGGATTTCACAGGTGCCTATGGGACTAGTCTATGTAAAGTCACATCTCTCTGTGCTTCTGTCTAAAGGGGGCAAACCAGCTCACTCTGAGGGCTGCTACAAGAATCCGATAAGAAAATGCAGCAGTTCTCCAACTTAGGTTTGGCATGGAATCCCGTTTCAAAGGAAATTTTAGAAAGGAGCCGGAAGCCACTAATAGTTAAAAGTGGCCTGCTGGGGTGGCAGGCTTGGGAACCCATCTGCCCGGTCTCATGGAGACCGTTCCAGGAAGTTCCTCCATGGCCCCAGCCCTCTGAGACCATGGTCTGGAAACACTGGAATTTGCCAACGCCAGGCAAAGGGTAGGCAGTGGATCCGTGACAGCTGTTGTGGGGATTATCAAAATTATGTCTTTTAACCTCAGGTGATAAACATTTTTGTAAAAGACTATTCCAAACTCTCCTGCCCTGTTAGAGGCATTTAGCTCTTTCCCGATGGCTCTGCCTCAGCTGCGCTGCACTGTTATCCAGTCCTACCCTTGGGGCCTCGTGCTATTAGATGGGCAGTTTCTTCCCTATGTCAGAAGCTCATCTTATGGGATCTTGGGTGGCTTCTCAGATATATTCTCTTTTTTGCCTTGTCAAGATGAGAAGCTGTACAAAACCCACCCTCAGCAAACACTTCTCATTAGTCGTTGGCAGTTCTCATTAGGCCTGTTACAAGTGCAAATAAAGTAGGAGTAACTAGGCACTGAGTGAAGCCTGAAGCACCGTGCAATTGCTAGCAGCTGGGTTCTGGATAGACAGGGAAGACTGCCCGCTCTGCCCAGGCTGATATTGGAACCTTCACTCTCAGGCAAGCCTTCCGAGACTCCTTCAGTGCCTGGGGGAGGCTGGGGTAGAATGCTCTAAAATGACAAAACATGGGTGGCAATTTAGAGTTTGCAAAGTGGGAATTTCACATGCATTGGGAGATGTGGACTTCACATAAGTCTGGAAATGATCTGCTTCTTAGTTTTTTGAGGAATGATCCTGGGCAAGTTTATCAACCTCTCTGAGTTAGAGAAACAGTTTTCTTACTTTCTTTCTTTCCACCTTTTCCAGTTTGAATCAAACACAATAATGTAATAATAGATGCAAGATGTGTAGCACAGCTACACGTGCACTCACGATATGGTTCCTGTTATTATAATCTTGTCCTTTCCATGAAGAAAATTCTCTTCCCGGAGGTGGGTTCTGGGCCTTCCCAGGGCAGGGCAGCAGGTCCAAGGGGAGGGGGCGGGTGTCCGTTAATCCTTCCCCCGCCAGGTCGTCCCAGGCAGCCTGAGAGGTCAGGAGGGATTTGTAAAGATAAGCACAGGCCCCTCGTCACCCTGGCAACAGGCCACGCCCCTCCAGCCAGGCTGGGAAGGCCCCTTCTCTGTCCCGCCATCCTCACCTCTCCTCCCCTCAGCCCTGGGCTAGCCAGGCCTCCTGGGCTCACCCCCTGAAGGCAGAGAGCCCAACGTCAGTGCTCGTTCCCAGGCCTCAATGTGCAAAGGAGTCCCCAGGGAGCATGTTGCAATGCAGATTCTTGGGCCCCAGGCCCAAGAGTTCTGCATCTCTGGGTCTGGAGTGGGGCCCAGGAATCCGTATTCTTTATATAGGCCCTGGGGTGATTCTGGAACCCCCAGAGTGGAGGCTCTGAAGCAGTGAGACCTGGGTTTGGATGCCAGCCCCCTCCTAGGGAACTGTGAAGTCGCTTATCTCTGAGCCTCACTTTCCTCAACTGTAAAAAACGAATGATAGCACTATCCACCCCCTAAGGTAACTGTGAAGACAGAGATTACACAAGAGAGATGGCTGTGCCTCACATGCAACCTCTGGCACCACCGCAGGCCTCCTAGCACAGACAGCTCCCTCCCTCTCTGCCTGCAGGAACTCCTTCCTCCAGTGGGGCTGGACTCTGTCTCCTGGGGCTCCGTCATATAGGGTCATGGCCCACCTGTTCCCACAGTGATGAAGCACCTTCCCCTGTCCCCCCAGGTGCTGCCTCCTCAGCCTGCTCTGAATCAGGGGCAAAGCTCCAGATTGGGGTGGAGTCCCTTGGGTCACACAGATGAGGGGTGGCGCTTGCCGAGATTAAACGAAGGGCCTGTTGGCATAGGCCCCAACAGCCAGGGCCCTTCAAGTGGGAGCTGTGACCACTCTACTGCTCCTCCTGAGTGTGCTGGGTCCAGGGACCCTGACTGCAATGGCCAGAGCCCTCACTGAAGGCTCGCTGGTGCCAGGGCTTCACTCACGTTCCCTCAGTGGCTCTTCACAACACTCACAAGGTGGGCACTGTTCACACCCCAGGTACAAGCCGGGTCTGATGCCCAAACCTGTGTCCTTTCCCAAGGAACCCTGATCCACTCACCCCCATCAGAGCCTCTCCCCCTCCCAATCAGACCATCTTCCCACCCCCATCAGACTATTTAGCCCTGGAGAGCCAGGCTCTATACTGATCTGCCACCACGGCTCAGGGTGGGAAGAAGAAAGACAAGCTGCCCATAAGCCCCTCAGAGAGGCCCAGATGGCCCCTGCCCTCACTGATGAGACCAGGCTTGGGGGAGGGGAGCTGTGGGCAGAGAGGGTCTGTGGAACCCCGAGCCCTAGAAGGTCATCTTGGCCTGACAGTGTTTCAGACCCTCTGTCCCCCTTGCCACACACCTGGCCCTGGGTGGGTGCTTGCCCCTAACCCCTCTTGGTGAGAATCTTGGAGAGCGAGGCCATGTTGAGCTGTACCAGGTGCTTTGGGAGCTGGGTGGTGGGGCTGACAGCTGGGCTCTCTCCCTGGGTCCATCAGCTGGTCGGTACCTCTGTCTCCCTGTCCCCCATCCTGCTTGGCCCTGGCTGGCAAGGGTGGGGGCTGGCTGGTGGACAGCCCTGCCTGGTGGAATGTGGATGACGCCTGAGAGGCTGTCGAGCCTTATCTGGGGGTCTTCGCTGGGTGGGGGAGGGGAGGCACAGGGCCCGAAGCTGTTCCGGGGCCTGGTTAGTGTCTGGATGACAACCTGGGTGGGGGAGGGGCGCCTCTCGGAGCCCCAGGTCCGTCTGAGGTGCCTCCTTCTTGCGGGCGGCTCCCGTTCCTCCATCACTTACTGAGTTCCTACCCCGAGTGGGCACTTGACTGCCGTCCCTGAGGCTTTCAATCCTTCCATATCCTACGAGGCACGTACTATTATCAACCCTCTTCAGATTGGGGAACGAAGGATCAGCAGGAGAAATGACTTGCCCAAGGTCTCATAGCTTGTTGGCCGAGTGGAGATTTGAACCCAGGGTTGTTTGACTTCAAAGCTTCAAAAGTTCTTACACCGGCATGACACTGACAGGCTCTTAGGAAGGGAGCGTGGGAGGGAGGCGGGCTCCAGATCAGGAGGTGACCCTCTAACTGAGGGAGCTCTGCCTTGTGGAGATGTCGCAGTGGCTGGAGCTGGGAGTTCAGTCAGCTCGTCTCAATACCTGCCCTGAACCCTGTGACCTCGGCCAGTCTGGCCGCTCACACTTGCTGATGGCGGTAGATACAGTGAGGGCCAGGGATCCTCTGAGAAGTTCCCAGGCCGGCAGGGCCAGGAGGGGAGGAGGGGTGGAGGGGGGAGAGGGGCCTTTGAAGTCCTCCATCTCCAGTTTCACGCAGGGATGGAGTTCCCAGACCCCCAGCAGGAGCAGTGGAGTGGGCAGTGGGAGGAGACGCCCTCCTGGGAGGGAGCAGGCCGGGGGTGCCCTCCCCAGGTGGGGCTGGAGCACAGGGACAGACCCTGAGGGCTAAGCCAGCACTAACTTGCTCTGTGACCTCAGGCAAGAGTCCTCACTTTCACTCCGGAGCCTGGATCCGCTCTCTTGTAAAATGGGCCTGACAGGGCCTGCTTCCAAGGGGCGCCGCGGGGAGGCACTGACACAGTGGCGCGCAGAGCTCGCAGGGTTAGCGGGCATCTGCTCACTAATCCTGCCCGGGGAGCCAGGCATCCTATTTCCCTGCTATGGAGGCACCCCGAAACCATTCCCAGCTCTGGGTGCAGATGCGTGCAGCCTGCTGGGACCTGGTGTGTAGACCCCCCGGCACTGCCTCCATCCTCCTGCTTTACTGACTCTGGGATCGGGGGATGGGCCTGGGTGTGGGGAGGGGAGTGTCCTGGTAGCCCCTGTCCACCCTGCCCAGCCAGTTTCCTTTCTCTACAGGAACGGCGCCTTCGGATCCCCTGGGTGCCTGTGCCTCAGACCCATGTGCTCCAGGGACCGAGTGCCAGGCTACAGAGAATGGTGGCTATACCTGTGGGCCCCTGGAGCCCCGGGGCTGTGCCAGTCAGCCATGCCACCACGGCGCTCTGTGTGTACCCCAGGGTCCAGACCCCAGTGGCTTCCGCTGCTACTGTGTGCCTGGATTCCAGGGCCCACGCTGTGAGCTGGACATCGATGAGTGTGCGTCCCGGCCCTGCCACCACGGGGCCACCTGCCACAACCTGGCCGATCGCTACGAGTGCCACTGCCCCCTCGGCTATGCAGGTAATGGCCCCAGCTGTTCCCGGAGGCGTGTGTAATGTCGACCCCATCAGCGACTCAGAGTTGTCAAATCACGAATTCAGCTTTGACCTTAGTGGAGAGACACCCCCAGGCGTCCTGGCAGCTCTAGGGTGTACCCAGTCTTGGTCACGCTGCGGAATTAATGCTTCTCGGACTAACCTGGCAGCTCTGGATGAGAGTGTGATGAGTGAGCACTGGCATGGTGCCTGGCACACTACAGACACTGGACAAATGTTATTTCAGTCCCTTGTAGGGTTCAGGTGGTGCTGGTAGTGGAGACACCCCTCAGGCATCTCTGGGACTAGAGTGCAGATATGCCTGGCTTGGCTTTAATGAGGACACATCTAGACAGTGCTTCTAGCATCGACTCACTCCAGACCCGTCAGGCTGTAGCACAGACATCCTCTGGTGGCTCGTCTGATGGTTCTGGAGCACGACACCCCGCTATGGTTCAGGTTGTCATGTGGACCCTCTCCCCTGGGGGCGGGAGCCCCCAGAATTCCTGTATAGAGACACTGGTGGTCTTGCTCAAACTGTAACGTACATGTATCCCCAGGGGTCTCTGCTGTCTTGAGGGGGACAGTTCCCTCCTCCAGAGTATGGCCCCGTCCCAGTCCCATCCACCCTCCACGGCGAGAGCATCCTGGAGCAACTGCCTGGAAGTCGGGAAGGAGGGCGCAGCTAGGGACAGGTCTGGGAGCGAGGCTAGGTCTAGGGCAGCTGGGAGCCTGCAGTGTGGACACTCCGGGTTCTATTCAACCCTGAATGCAGATGGCTCTCTCTGAGGGCAGAGGGCAGTCTGAGGTCACCTCAGAGTAAGGGGTACAGACTTGGGGGCTGGGCTCCGGGAGACAGGGCATACAGTGGAGAGATGGATCTCAGCACACAGATGAAAATGAACTTTGGAAATGGGTTCCATGTACCTTTCTCATCATTTGAGAGTTCAGGTGTCTGGATAGATTAGTTGTGGATGTGTGAGTAGGTCATGTAAAGGCCTCTGTGTCTGCCAGTATCCACGGGTGTCTGGGATCCCTGAATGCATTTGTGGGAAAGTCTGTGTGTGGGTGTCAGCAGGTGTGTGCGCGCCCAGATGTGTGGTGCTCAGACACTTTGGGTAATGCTTTCTGGGTGAGTTGTGGATGTGAGTGGGGGCAGCGTCCGCTGTGATTCATTTCCTCCTCCTTCCCTTCCCAGCCAGGCGGGGGAGGTTGGGATTCCAGGCGGCCTGGGCCTGGCTCCCCCTGGCACAGAGGGTGGGAGTGGGGCTGGGTCACAGGAAGGAGGGGCCCTGTTTTGTGCTCACTGAGCCAGGAAGGGGGGAAGGTTCCAGCTGGAGCCAGCTGGCTCCCCAGCCCCCCACGACCAATCCCACTTGGAGGGGCAGAGGCAGGGCCACTGGAGTGTACAATGACAAGCGGGCTCCACGATGAGCTCGGGCAGTACATTTCCAAACCCTGAGATCCTCCATCTCCCTTCATCTCCACAGCCCCTCCCCTGAGAGCCTCCCAACCGTCTTGGTTTTATCCAGGACTGAGAGGGTTCCCAAGACACAGGACTTGCAGTTTTAAAAGCAAGACAGTGCAGGGAAAGCCTGAAGGAGTTGGCTACCTTGGTCCAGCATCTCCCACCGGGTATGCCCCTCCTTGCTGGGGTCCCTCCTTACACCCTCCACAAAAAGCCAGCAGAGCGAAGTGTAGAGAGGACTATATATCAGCTGCTTAAAACTTTTAGGATAAGCTCGGATTGTGTTACTTGGCCCCCAAGGCCTGACACTCCCCACTCCTGCCCCACCTCCTTCACTCTCCCCTTTGCTCCCGACCCTCCATGCGCCCCTGCCCTAGGGCATCAGGCCCCTGCCCCAAGCAGGTCTTCACCAATAGTCTCTCTGGAGAGACCTACAGTCTCTCTGGAATCCAACTGCTCACACAGCCCCCTATCCTAGTCTAGCGAATGCCCCCTTATCCTTCAAGTCTCTTCTTCCAAGAAGCCTTCCCTGACTCTCAATTCCCAGGCTAAGACCCTGCCTCTTGCTGTCACAGGATCTAGCACGTACCCACTGTTGAGCTTATCAAAAGTAAAAATCAGTCCTCATTTATGTAATATTGACCTAATCCCCGTCTCTTGGGCTAGACTGGTATGAGCTCAAGGGGGCAGGGATGTCTGTGTTGTTTCAACCCCATTGTTACTGCTGGCGCAAGAAACACCTGCTCTGGATGAATGGAACAACGGATTCTCTCTTTGGATCCTGACGTTCCGCTTCTGGTCACTGTCTGGAGCAGGTTTCGGGTCAGCCTGGCTCGGCCTCATTCGCTCTCCCTCCGGGCGGCCATCTCTCTGTCTGTCTCGGGCCCTGTCCAGGCGTGACCTGCGAGGCGGAGGTGGACGAGTGTGCCTCGGCGCCCTGCCTGCACGGGGGCTCGTGCCTGGATGGCTTGGGCTCCTACCGCTGCGTGTGCGCGCCGGGCTTCGGGGGCGCCAGCTGCCAGCTGGACCTGGACGAGTGCCAGAGCCAGCCGTGCGTGCACGGGGGCGTATGCCACGACCTGGTCAACGGGTGAGCGGGCGGCCGGGTGCCCTCAAACGGGGAGGCTGCGCGGTGGGCGGCGGGGTGGGGGGCGCGATGGAGACAGGGGGAGCTGGAGGTTCGGGCGCGTGCTCAGCTCCGGTCGCGCGCCCCCCTGCAGGTTCCGGTGCGACTGCGCGGACACGGGCTACGAGGGCGCGCGCTGCGAGCAGGAGGTGCTGGAGTGCGCGTCGGCGCCCTGCGCGCACAACGCGTCCTGCCTCGAGGGCCTCGGGAGCTTCCGCTGCCTCTGCTGGCCAGGTGTGTGCGCGTGCGCGAGAGCGTGTGCGCGTGCGCGCTCGCACGCCCAGCGGGGCGGGGGCGCAGGCCGAGGAGGACTGCCCTGGGACAACCTGGCGGTGCGCACACACACTGAGTGTGCCTGTGACTGCCACTTCTCTGAGCCTCAGTTTCCTGATCTGCTAAACGGCTAATCACAACACCTGCTCCTGGGCTGTTCTGAGGAGAGTAAAGGTGTAGCGCCCATCAAGCCTCGGTACAGGGCCCCGCACGTGCAGAGTGCTCAGTAATACTAGTAACAATAGCAACATGATGCTGATGCTGGTGAAGGCTGCACTGGTCATTCCTACCCCCTCCGCGTGTCCCTCCCTTGGAATATCCGTGACCATATTCTGAGCTGTTGTCCCCGCCTGGCCCTGGGCTGGCCTGGCAGCAATGGAGGGGTGCTGCTTGGTGACCCCCTGTGACCTGACGCCCACCTGTGTGTGTCCCCAGGCTACAGCGGCGAGCGGTGCGAGGTGGATGAGGATGAATGTGCAGTGGGCCCCTGTCAGCACGGGGGCCAGTGCCTGCAGCGCTCCGACCCAACCCTCTATGGGGGCATCCAGGCCGCCTTCCCAGGTGCCTTCAGCTTCCGCCATGCCGCTGGCTTCCTGTGCCGCTGCCCTCCGGGCTTTGAGGGTGAGCCCCCTTCCAGGGAAGCAGGTCTGTAGTGTCCAGATGCACGGGAGGGATGCCGAAGCTGGGTTCAAGCACCTCTCTCTGGCCTCAGTCTCCCTAGCTATAAAATGGGCCCTTTCCAGTTCCAGTCTGGCTCTGAGGGAGCTGTGGGAACCACAGCTGGGCTTCTTGCAGGGGACGACTGCGGTGTGGACGTGGACGAGTGTGCCTCACGGCCATGCCTCAGTGGAGGCCTCTGCCAGGACCTGCCCAATGGCTTCCAGTGCCACTGTTCAGATGGCTACACAGGTGCCTGGGGTGCGGTGGGCACTGGGGCAGGGCAAGGTCAGAGTTGGTGGACCTGGGGCGAGAAGGTTCCTTCTGGCTGATGTGTGGAGGCTGGATTGATGGGGTCAAGGACATTAGGGAGGAGGTGGGTGTGGTGGCCCAGGCGACAGGTAAGAGGGCTGAGCTGGGACCCGGGCTTTGGAGGTGGGAGTGGAGGTTGAGAAATATTTATGAGGGGCACGCTACAGGCCCTGAGGGTTTTTCCAGGTGTGAGTGGGAGGTGGCAGGGATGCCAGCCGAGTTTCTGCCCTGGGTGACATTGGGTAGAGGATGGTGAGTTCAGCCTTGTCCATACTGAGTCTGAGTGTCTGTGGAGCACCTACAGGGAGGAGCCTGGGTGGGGGCTGGTGATCTGGGGTGTGTGGCCCAGGAGAGGTGCCTGAGACTGGGGGTCCTGGCAGCTGGAGTCTCAGGCAGCCAAGGTTATCCAGGAGAAAGTGTGGAGTGTTGGGCAGAGAGAGCCCTAGACACCTGACATCAAAGGGCTGGGCAGAGGCCGAGGGGCCTGCAGGGAGGACAGGGCAGTTCGGCCAGGACAGAGGAGGTAAAAACGGTAGGGGTGTGTGTGGTGGAGGTGGGGGTGGTGTGTGTGGTTGGGTGTGTGGTGGAGGGAGTGTGTCTTGTGGAGGTGGGGGGAGTGTGGTGGGGGTGTGTGTGGTGGAGGTGCGGGGAGTGTGGTGGACGGCGGGGGCTGTTACGGAAAGCTGCGGGCAGTGTCTGGAGAAGGATGAGCTTGACCTTTGGAGAGCTGTGGCATGTTGGGCAGGAGCTGGGCCTGCAGAAAGCCTCTCCCCGCCTTGGGTACAGAGGATGCGGAGACACACAGACACCCTTCCCTGCGGATACTGATGAACCTGAGGAACTCCTCACACAGCAGGGAGTGTCCCTGCCCCCTCTGGAATGCCTGTGACGCTTCCCCCACACCCGCCCGCATTCCTGCTCAGACAAGCTGCCTTCTCTCCCTGGCACGGCTCCTGGGCACAGGCTCCCCTGCCTGGGGGAAGGAGGTGGTGATCACCACCGTCCCTTCCACTCTCACCCCCCAAATGTGCTGGGGGTTCAGCATCCCACTTCTGGGTGGCCAAAACCTCTGGGCACCCTGAAAACCCATCTCCTGCCCCCATGGGCTGAGGTTCCTTGAGTCCTGCCCCAGAAACAGTGGCCTCGTGGGTGCCTGGCACACAGTGGGCCCACTGCAGCACGCCCTGCATCTGAAGAGTGTTCTCTGCATTGTTTCCCTCCTCACCAAAGCCCCACGAGGTAGGGTTCTAAATCCCCATCTTACAGATGAAGCCATAGAGGCTTTAGAGAGAGCATGTCATCCCCCCAGGTTCGACAACAGTGTTAGCGGGAGCCCAGCTCCTCCCCAAGCTGAGCTCAGCTGATGGGTGACGGGGAGGTCAGACCTCTGAGGTCAAGGACCGGGAGGGGGAACCCCGGCTGTGGGGCTGGTCCGCCCCCATCCTCCCTTGGGGTTGTGCTGGGCGTGGGGGAGGCCAGTGCCTGGCATTCCTGAGCCAGCTCTGAAGGAGGCAGCTGGCCAGGCGGGGAGCTCTGCTCCCCAGCCTTGGTGCCTGCCCACCACTCTCAGCCTGTCTGTGGGGAAATGCAATGGGGCTGCGGGCTCTGCGGACCTTCCTGGGGGTGTTGTGGCTCCTGGCAGGTATGCAGGGCTGGGGCCTTGGGCAGGGGGAGGTGGGACTGGCCGTCCCCAGAAGGAGGCGGTGGTGTTTGTGGGCTGACTGGGGCCAGGATTCAAATCCTGGCGGCTTCTCTGGGCTTGGGTTCCCCTGGCTGGGTTCCGTGGGCAGGGCTGGCCTCAGTGGTTTTGTGGAGGCTCTGGCTGAGCAGGGGTTGGGCTGTGGCCTCTTGACCCACGCTGGGGCCAGAGCACCTGGCATGGGAGCCCCTGGAGGGGAGGGTGACCTCACAGCCAGTGCCAGGGCCCTACGGCAGAGGGACGGGGGTGGGGGGTTAGAACCAGGGGCTACTCGAGTGCCACAGATGCATACATCCACCCCCACTCCCTCCTCCATTTCATCTCTCTGTCCACAAAGGCCATGCCAAGTCCTTTGCTGGGCACCAGTGACATATCCAGGCCCCTGGAGGAGATCTCAGCTGAGTGAACAGATATTTTCAATACTGGGTTCTGGGGAGCTGTGCCTGGGAGTGGGCAAGGAGTTGGGAGTGACACAGCAGCTTGGAGTTGGGAGTCAGAGAAAGCCTCCTAGGGTACTGGCCATTTGAATTTGGGCTTTGCTGGATGAGTCGGAGTTTGAAAGGCAGGGTTAGGGAGAACGAGGCATTCCAGAGAGAGCAACATGGGCAAAGCCCCCGAGGCAGGACTTCCCAGGAAATGTTTGGAGGAACAGGCAGCTCAAGGTTTGCAGGGAGCAGGGTTGAGATATGAACTCCTGGTAGGACCCAGGCCACGAGGAATCTCGAATGCCAGGGTGAGTGATCGGACCTTAAGTAGCAGAGGAACCTGGCCAGGTGATGCTTTAGAAAGAGATCTCTGGCTACTTGTAGAGATGGATGATGGAGGCTGGTGAACTAGAGGACACTAGACTATGGCCTGGAGAGCTGGTGAGGCAGGGGAGGTGAGGTGGGAAGAAAGGGGGCATTGGAGAGTATTTAGAGGATTGAATCGACTCACAAGATATGGTAAAGGAAGGAGTACCTTGGATTCCAGCCTCTGGGGACTTCAGGGGACCTTGAGAAATCCTTTGGAAATTGGGAATGGGTTTGGTTGATAGATACTGAGGTCCCCGTCCCAAGAGGCAGCTAAGCTCTGGGTCAAGACTGTGGTTCTGGCCTTGGGTGCTGAGCCTTGGCCTGGTCTCTCCTGAAGGCCTGACATGTCAGGAAGATGTGGACGAATGCCTGTCGGAGCCCTGCCTCCATGGCGGGACCTGCGAAGACACCGTGGCGGGCTACATCTGTTGGTGCCCAGAGGCCTGGGGTGGACGTGACTGTTCCGTGCAGCTCACTGGCTGCCAGGGCCACACTTGTCCGCTGGCTGCCACCTGCATCCCCACCTTCCAGTCAGGGGTCCACAGTTATGCTTGCCGCTGCCCACCTGGTACCCATGGACCTTTTTGTGGCCAGAATACCACCTTCTCCGTTGTGGCTGGGAACCCTGTGCAGGCTTCGGTGCCAGCTGGTGGCTCCCTGAGTCTGGCACTGAGGTTTCGTACTACGATACCTGCTGGTGCCTTGGCCACTCGCTCTGATACTCAGGGCAGCTTGGCGCTGGCACTGGTGGAGGCCACGCTTCAGGCCACGCTCTGGAGCCACGGCAACAATGTGTGCATCCTGAGGCTGCTGGATCTGCCCCTAAATGACGGCCACTGGCACCGAGTGGAGGTGATGCTCCGCCTTGGGGTCCTGGAGATGCGGCTCTGGCACGAGGGCTGCCCTGCCCACCTCTGTGTGGCCTCCAGTCCTGTGGCCCCGCCTCCTACGGCTTCCCCGGCCCCGAAGCCTGCTGGGTTCTGCTCCACGCAGCTGGGTGGCGTGGCCTTTACAGGCTGCCTCCAGGACGTGCACGTGGACGGGCACCTCCTGCTGCCCGAGGATCTTGGCGAGAATGTCCTCCTGGGCTGCGGGCGCCAGGAGCAGTGTCAGCCTCCGCCTTGTGCCCACGCAGGGGTCTGCGTGGACCTGTGGACTCACTTCCGTTGTGACTGCCCCCGGCCCTATAGCGGTCCCACATGTGCTGATGGTGAGGAACGAGCCAGGTGGGCCCCAGGGCAGGGGCTGTGCCTGCCCCCAGCCCACAGGCCTCATGCCCGGCACCTTCTCTCCCTGCAGAGGCTCCTGCTGCCACCTTTGGCTTGGGGGGCACCCTGAGCTCTGCCTCCTTCCTGCTCGACCAGCTGCCAGGCCCCAACCTCACCATGTCCTTCCTCCTCCGCACCCGGGAACGTGCTGGCCTTCTGCTCCAACTTGCCAACGATTCAGTAGCTGGCCTGACAGTGTTCCTGCGCGAGGGCCAGATCCGGGCTGAGGTGCTGGGCAGTCCTGCCCTGGTGCTTCCCGGGCGCTGGGATGATGGGCTCCGCCACCTGGTGACGCTCAGCTTTGGGCCTGATCAGCTGCAGGGCTTGGGGCAGCAGGTGCACGTGGGCGGGAGGCTCCTCCCTGCTGACGCCCAGCCCTGGGGTGGGCCCTTCCGAGGCTGCATTCAGGACCTGCGACTCAACAGCCTCCACCTCCCCTTCTTTCCACCGCTGCTGGAGAACTCCAGCCTGCCCAGTATGCCGGGCAGCAGGCAGTCCTGGAACCTCACCATGGGCTGTGTCTCCGAGGACACGTGCAGTGTGAGTGCCAGGGGGAAAGGGTGGGTCCTTTTTCTGGGATCCGCCCTGCTTCGCTGGGGGTTAGCATGTCCTTCTACTGGTCAGGTCAGCACCAGGAGGTGGAGCGCCCGCCCAAGGTCCCAGTGCTGGAGAGAGACAGCAGGGTTCACTTTCATCTCCTCTCTGGCCAGCTGCTCTTGCCCTATGGTAGTCCCCATACCTCCCCTCTCAGTCCTAATCTGAGACAGACACCCTGACCCAGGCAGAGGGCTGCCCAAGCCTTTCTGCGGGAGTTGCTTGGGGCACAGGGACACCCAAGTTCATGAACAAAGCACCAGCTCTAGGATTGGAATAGCCTGGGTGTGAACTCTGGCTCCTCTATTTACTGGCTAGGTGATTCAGCAAGTGGTTTCTCCTTTCTGAGCCTCAGTTTCCTCATCTGTAAAATGGGAACGCTAGTTACTTTTCTATTTGTTTGTGAGGAGGTAATGTATCTGTACTAGGTGCTCAATGAAGAACCACTGCAAGGATGGTTATGGTAGGGCGATGCTAGCCCCAGGCCTGAGCCAGTCCCTGCCCTGATTCTCCTGCAGCCTCAGCCCTGTCTCAATGGTGGGACTTGCCTTGTCTCCTGGAATGACTTCCATTGCGCCTGCCCTGCTAACTTCACTGGGCCCACGTGTGCCCAGCAGCTGTGGTGTCCTGGCCAGCCCTGTCTCCCGCCTGCCACCTGTGAGGAGGTCCCTGATGGCTTTGTCTGTGAGTGCCTGTCCTGGACAGCCCACATGCTGGGTGCTGGACACCCAAGCTGGGTTAGGTCCCACCCCTGCCTTCAGGATTCGGAGACAGTGGACCAGGATGCCAACAGCCCCAGCCCAGTGTGGTTGGGCCACTGCATCCAGAAGGACAGGCTTTTTGGAGGAAGAGAGCACTTGCTAGGTTTTCAAGGGCAAATAAGACTCTGACCGGGCACAGGGAAGGACATTTCAGGAAGGGGGCAAAGCATGTGCAAAGGCATGAGGTTTGTAAGAACTGAAACACAAGTAGAGGTATCAGCGTTGCTAGGGTCCTTGAATGCTAGGCCAGGCAGCTTGGGACTTTTTGCCAAGGGCAATGGGGAGCCGTGGGAGGACCAGCAGGAGAAGGCCATGGTCAGCAGTTTTTAAAAGATGACTGTGTTATAATATTAAAATGATTGCAGTGAAGAGTGAGCCATAGTGATGACACAGGGCCACTTCACTAAGGAGAGAAGGAGGCAGATTTTCCAAGGTGTTATTATTGCCTGGTCTGTGACCTGGAGGGCAGGGTGGGCACAGTAGAGCAGGTCTCCCCAGCCCAGAGCTGGTTCTTCGGAGGTAGAGAGTTATGAGGTGGGGGGAACAGTTCCTGGGATTAGATGATGGGTGGGTGTGTGTGCCCCCGCCCCCAGACCGCGGGGGTGCGGGGAGCGGGGGCGGCGGGCTGGTACCTGCATCACCCAGGTGTGCTTGGGCTGGGCTGGGTGCCGATAGGCCGTCCTCCGACGCTCTCTCTCCCTGCAGGTGTGGCTGAGGCCACGTTCCGCGAGGGACCCCCGGCGGAATTCAGCGGGCACAACGCGTCATCCGAGCGCGCGCTCAGCGGCCTCTCTCTGGCCTTCCGCACGCGCGACCCCGAGGCCGGGCTGCTGCGCGCCGCGGACACCCCCGACACCGTCTGGCTGGCCGTGCGCAACGGCTCGCTGGCGGCCGGCGTGCGCAGTGGCCCCGGCCTGCCCGGCGCGGTGCTGCCGGCGCCCGGGCCGCGCGTGGCCGACGGCGCCTGGCACCGCGTGCGCCTGACCATGGAGCGCCCCGCGGCCTCCGCGTCGCGCTGGCTGCTGTGGCTGGACGGCTCGGCGACGCCCGTGGCGCTGCGGGGCCTGGCCGGCGACCTGGACTTCCTGCGCGGCCCGGGCGGCGCGCGCGTCCTGCTGGCCGAGAACTTCACGGGCTGCCTGGGCCGCGTGGCGCTCGGCGGCCTCCCGCTGCCCCTGGCAGGCCCGCGGCCCGACGCGGCCCCCGGCTCCCGGGAGCCCTTCTCGGCCTGGCCCGGCGCGCCGGTTCCGCGACTCGGCTGCCGCGGTGCGCCCGTGTGTGTCCCTTCGCCCTGCCTGCACGGCGGCGTCTGCCGCGACCTCTTCGACGCCTTCACCTGCGCCTGCGGCCTGGGCTGGGAGGGTCCGCGCTGCGAGGCCCGCGCCGACCCGTGTCGCTCAGCGCCCTGTGCCCGCGGCCGCTGCCACGCGCGCCCAGACGGCCGCTTCGAGTGCCGCTGCCCGCCTGGCTTCGCGGGCCCGCGCTGCCGGTGCGCACGGCCAGCCGGGGGCGGCCTGGGTCCGCGGGGTCCGGCGGTTACGGGGCAGGGGTGGGGACCCCGGGGGCGGTGGGTGGGGCAGACTAGTCCGGAAGCCCGGGTGCGGATGCGCGGGTTCCGTGGGCCAGCCACGTACGTTCGCTGAGCCACCGCGCTGTTATCTGTAACTTGGGAACAACAGCCCCCTAGAGTTGCCAGAAAAAATACAGCACACCCGGGTAAATTTGAATTTGAGATAAACAACGCTGTCGTCTGGGAGTCGGGGTGGGGGAACCCCGAGCTAGTGTCGGAAGAAAACCTAGAGGCTCTCCTGCCGAGCTGCCCACCACGGATGCCCTCCTTTGTCAGTCCCGTGGGACAGGGGCAGGCAGAGATGGTCCGAGTCTTGGCCGCTTCCCTTACTCAGTCTGGCTATGACTCCCCACTCCTTTTGGAGCCAAGCTTACGGAGTGGTATCTGGCAGAGGCCTGAATCCCCCTCTCTACGCAAAGAATGTCAGGCCCAAGCTCTATGTTTAGGAGCCTGCTCTTGCCGCGGAAGACTACTTACATTTCATCACCTCCGCGGAGGACTCAGCCTCGAAGGGTTCAGCCCGATGTTGTACACCTTGTTGGGGGTGGGGCTGGAGTCGCAGAGTGGCAGCCCTATGTCCCACCCCTTGCACCCTACAAACAGCTTCCATGACTGACGGCAGGGTCTCCGGGAGGTGGCTCTGAATTCCTTGGATGACAATGCAGAGGCTCAGGTCACCTGAGTGACCCACGGGCGTGGGGGTGGGCCAGGTCCTAGGTGTCCTGTCCCCAGGCCAGCCTCTGTGCTTTCTCCTCAGGTTGCCTGTCCTGCCAGAGGAGTGCAGCCTGAATGTCACCTGCCTCAGTGGTGGCCCGTGTGAGGGTGGGCCCCAGGGTGCCAACTGCAGCTGCCAGGAGAGCTTTGCTGGCCAGAGGTGGGTCTGGGGTCCAGGGGCCTGGGAGGTGGGCTGCTGAGTGTGGAGAGTCGGGCAGGGCGGGCCTCTGGATCCCCTCCAGCCGGGGCAGGTGAAGTGGGGTATGGATCCTTGCTCACCTTCTCAGCCCTCACTGTGGTCCCAGTGCCAGACAGTGTACCTCTCTTGCTTGAATTCTTTCCCTCTGGGGCTTCCAAGACCATCCTCTGTTATGCAGACACCTGCTGGGAAGTAGTTGCCTGGTGGTGTTTCTTAGAGCTCCGTGCTCACCCCACCTCCCACTCCTCCACCTGGGGAGACTGTAAAAATGCAGGTTCTGGGCCCACTCCAGACAGAGTCAGCATCCGTGGGCAGGTGCCTTTACACAGGCTCCCCCTGTGCTCCTGATGGAGTGACAGTCATTCTGTCATGAATGCTGGGGTGAAGGGGCATGGTAGGTGATGGAGATCACATTCAGCTTCAGTCACCCGGCAGGGCCCAGCCAGGTAGGGACAGTGCTGGGGACAGTGGATGAATGAGCTTTGATGCCTGTGTGTGTAGGGGGTGGGGGAGGGTTTGAGGAAGTAAAGGAGCTGGGGGATCAAGAGGCAGCCTGGGAGGGAGCAGCTTTCTCAGCCCCACCCTTGTCCCTGCCTCCCAGGTGTCAGATCCCCTGTGAAGCCAACCCTTGCTTGAATGGCGGCACCTGCCGGACAGCTGGTGGGGTATATGAATGTATCTGCAGTGCAGGCTTCTCAGGCCAGTTCTGCGAAGTGGTGGTGAGTGATGCCCGAGGGGGTGGGTGCCCTGTTTTGGACTTCAGTGAGATGATGTTACGGGGGAGCGTATACAGCACCTGTGGAGCTGTTCCTGGGCCAACCCTGTCATGGGGTGGGGAGGAGCAGGGAAAGGAGACTCAGGCCGCTTCCACACGCGCACACAGGAGGGGCCCCCAACATCCCTCTGGGGGCTGCAGTGAAACAGCTGGGCTTTGCCAAGTCTGATCTGGGCCAGGATTCAGGGCCCACAGGATCTTGGAATTCTGGGATTTACGTTGGTGAATACGAGAGCCTGTAAGCTCTGGTGGTTTCTGAGCCAGGATTCTAGAGTAGGAAGATGTGGGGAGCCCGGGATTCTGAGCCAGAGAAGGCTTGGGAAGGTTTGGCTGCCGTGAAGGCAGCCCCTGACCCCAGGGAGGCTCAGCTGAGGAGGGGTCCGAATAGATGGGGGCCAGCAGGAAGCTTGAGCTTGAACCTCCCTCTGGCCCGCTCCCCACAAGGGGCAGAACAGACTCTGCAGGCCCAGCGGGAAGTGAGCCTAGAGTGGGCACAGCAGCGAGGGATGAAGCCTGGGGAGGAGCCTTGATCTCCACAGGCTTCTGGCGGCCTGGGTCATAAACCCCAAATCTCTCTGCTTCTGGGGAATGTTTCCTTTCAAGTTGAACTTTACAGCCTCTGGCTCCCCCCCCGCCACCCTCCTCCTAGGGAGGAAATGGCTTTACAGCTCCTCCTGAAGTGCCCAGGGCCGGAGCCTGGGGAGGGCCCATTCAGGGCTGGGATGAATTTTTCTCTACAGTCTTGGGCACCTTCTTCAGGGCTGGGGGCTGAGACTTGGGACCCAGGTCACAGTGGGCTGAGAAGTCTCATGGGACAGAGGGAGGGCCGGTGAATCTGACGCCCTGGGCCTCTGCCCCCTGGAAATCTGTGATTCTGGAGCTTCAGAACTCCAGGTCTGTAGAATCTTTGATGGGAGCATCCCAGTGTCTGTGACGAGACAGAGATGTGGTTTCCTGGGCCCCCAGAGCCTGGTCTGAGTCTCCTGGGGGTGGGGGTGGGGGCCCGCCCTGGTGGATTCTGAGCTTGCCAGCAGCTCATGCCCTGCACGGGCCCCCTGGCTGGGGAGCCTCTCCTGCTACTGCCTGAGATGCCTCCCACTTGGGGGTTGAGCATGGTCTCCACAGACACTTAAAAACCCAGACTGCCCTTTGGGTTCGGGAGGGATCAAGTCCCATCACTTCAGATTGGGTGTTTATTGAGAGAGGCAGGGTGGCAGGGCTGGGCACTGAGGCCCACCTTGGCCAGTTGAAGGAAGGACCTTCGGCTGGAAATCGAGACTGAAGAATGGTGGTGTGAGCTGGGCATGGGCATGGCGTTGGGGGCGGATGGAGGGCAGTGCCAGTCCTGGCTTGACACCCACTAGTCATGTGTCTGGAGGGATCTGGGCAAAGCCCCTGTTTTCTCCTCTAATATTTATCGAGTGCCGACTGAGCAGGCTCTGCTGTGCATTGTGGGATACACGGGTAAACAAAATAAACCAAAGATTCCTGTCCTCACGGAAGAAAGGGGGTGTCCTCGCTCCCGCTTCATCAGATCATTGTTAAGGTTTACATGAAATCCCACACACGATGCTGAGCTCCTAGTAGGCATTCAATAAATGTGTTTTCTCTCCTCCTAGCCAGAACCCTTTTGTTGTACAGGAATCCCCTAGCGGTGCCTCCAGTAGGTGGCTCCCAGGCACTTGCTTGCATACCTCTGGGGCCAGGTCTCTCACTACCTCCCAGGGAAGCCTCAGCCCAGCGATGCTTTTTTCCTGTCCTCTGAAGGAACTGGGGGGTCTCCCCGCCTCCATGGTCTTAGGCGTGTTATTGCATCTCTTCCAGAAGGGCCTATCGCTGCCGCTGCCGTTCCCGCTGCTGGAGGTGGCAGTGCCTGCGGCCTGCGCCTGCCTCCTCCTCCTCCTCTTGGGCCTCCTCTCAGGGATCCTGGCGGCCAGAAAGCGCCGCCAGTCAGAGGGCACCTACAGCCCGAGCCAGCAGGAGGTGGCCGGAGCCCGGCTGGAGATGGACAGTGTCCTCAAGGTGCCACCTGAGGAGAGACTCATCTAGGCCCACCTGGCTGTGGCTCCAGCACCTGTGAGGTCCTCAACTTCTACCTGGAGACCCAAGGAGGCCACTTCCGGGAGCCTTCCGGGCCTTGCGGAGCTGCTGCAGGGCCCAGGATACCTGCTGGGGAAGTGTCCCCTTTGCTGGGAGCCCCTGCCCCGTCCTGGACCGAGGGGAAGGGGCACGCTCAGGGAAGCAGAGAGGCCTGGCGAGGTTGTGGACATTCTCCATCCAGCCGCCCGGTCTTGCCTTGGCAGGCACACGGCTGTGCCAGGAGGAGCACCTGTGGGTGCACACAATGTGTTCAGGAGTGTGTGTGAGTGTGCGCGTGCGTATGTGTGTTTGTACCTGGGACTGTTGGTCTGCAGATACCAGTGTGAGTGTTACGGATGGGGCTCATGGGCATGTCCACGTCTTTGCTGTTTGTGCACGTGACTGTGTAGTGGGTGCAGGTGACCCCACGGAGGGGCAGCTGGGCAGTGGAGACCACCTTCTCAGCCCCGGGGCAGGGGCAGCCCAGGGCCATGAGTTCTCCTGGAGGCCAGGCCAGGGCTTGTCCAAGGACCAAAGCCCCAGCTCCGGCAACTTCTCCCACCTCCAGAGGCTGCCCCGGCCCTGGAGGCAGCTGGAAATCAGTGGGGTGGGGGGCATGAGCCAGAGGGTAATGTGTGAGCTCCTGGCTCCCCAAACAAATGCTCCCTGAGGCAGGTCTGTCTCTGCCCTCTGGCAGCCAGGCACCCGCTGGGATGCAGACTGAGGGGCAGACCTGCAGGAGCCGAGGGCGGGGTGGGCGGTGGGCGGTGGGGGGTGGGGAGGGAGGGTCTGGGCCACTGCAGCCTTCCTCCTGCAGGCCTGTCACTTATAGAATGGGGAAAGCAGCTCTTGCCTACCTCACGGGGCTGCTGTGAGGATGGGCAGGGCAACAGTGGGGAAGGCGCTCTGGAATTCGTTGAAGTCCAGTCCGCTGTGAGGGCTGCCCAGGTCATCCCAAGGTGTCAGGAAGGGAGAGGGAGAGCGGGGAAGGGGCCTCCCTGAGAGGGTAGCAAGGAGGCCAGAGGGCGATGAGGACAGAGGAGCAACCCTCCCTGCCCACCTTGTGGTTCTCCAGCCCCTCCGGCGTCAGCGCTCTCCTCTCCAGGCTGCCTGGCGAGTCCGCTCTTTCACCTGCAGACCAGTCACCTCGCTAATGGCTGCTGGGAGGATTCGAGCAGGGACTCGCAGGAAGGCCTCAGGGTTGTTTGCTGAGGCAGGTGCTCGGCAAATGTTGGCACTGTCTCTGTGTCGGGGCTGGTCCTGCGGACAGACACAGATGAAGGGAAGAACTGGCCGCTTTGCCTCCAGTCCCTTCCCTGGTGATGCCATCACACTGGGATCTCTGATCTCTGAGGGGCACTTGCCTGAGGGCCTGGCCTCTGAGCTTCAGTCCCTTGGTCCCTGACCTGGAGATGTGCCCTTTGGTCTTTCCCATTTCCCAGGCCAGCGCCCCCTGTGCCAAGGCCAGGAGACCCCTTTCCACTTCTCGACTGGAGATGGACTTTACCCATCTCCCCTAGGGGGTCTCAGCCAGCTTCCAGAGGCACGGGAGTCAAATGTGAGGTGGAGACGTGGTGATGGAGGCAAGGGAGCGGGCTGAGACCGGGATGGGAAGGGCCCTGAACACTAGGTTAGGGGGCTTGCTTGGTCCTAATCCTGTAGGAGGTGGGACCACCTTTTCCCCCAACTTTCTCCCTGACTCCTGGAAAAGTGGGGGAGAAAACATCTGGTAGTAACAACTTAGCCCCAGCTGGTGCCTTGGTTAGTTTATTAAGTCAGAGATTTGGCAAACCTGTGTTCTTGCAGACTCCTAAGACAAGACATTCTGGGTGGAACCCCAATATATAAAAGCTGGGCTGTTCTTTTTTTGTCCTCCTCTTGCTTCTAAGCGTTCTGGGTACCTGTCATTTTTAAGCGCAGCCCAGGGAGGGGGACACAGCCCAGGGAGCCGAATGAAGGGCAGATGGGGGGACGGGGTGTGTCTAACACCCTCTCTGGGTGCTTGGTCCAGGTGTCCCTCCCCAACACAGCCAACAGAGGTGCAGATTCCCAGGCTCTGCCCTTGCCACTGAGAGGTCTGTAGGGGTAAAGCTCCAGGTGTCCCCTTGAACTTGTTCTTTCCTGGACCCTGGGTGCCTTCAACAGCATTGGTGACCTGCAGCCCTGCTCTGTGGACCCGGCAGGCCTGTGCACACCTGTGACCAGTCCAGCCCCTGGGTCCTGCTTGTAAGGAGAAGGGGCTAAGCTGGGCTCAGAGGCCCGAATGGGAACAGGCTTAGGAGTGGGCCAGGCGTCAAAGCCTTCCCTGACTGCTCCAAGCCCGGCCTCTACCTCTACAAACAGGGATGCTGAAGATGCCTGAGGCCTCGCCTCCCCGCACGGCTTCCTCAGGACACAGGGATACCAGCCTTCTCCCCAAGAAGATTTTATTGAACGCACACACACAATTCATCCTTGGATTTTCACATTCAATCCAGCAAGTGAAGAGACAGCAGTGCTCGTGTGAACATGGAGCGCTTGCCACCAGGCCCCAACACAGCCAGGGAGACCAGGGGGTGGGCTCCGCTTCCTTGGGGCCACCTGGTACCTCTTGCCTTAGACTCTGCCCACTGGGTGGGCTACCCTATACCTGATGGGGCTCAGGGGTCTTCCCAGGGTGGGTGGATCTGGAATCTCTACTGAAACACCTGAGTGTCCTAGAGGTGCCCACATGGCCCAGACATGACACGGCTCCCCCCGTTCCAGCAGCCAGAGGACATTGCCGAGATTTAGACAGAAGACTTGCCTGAGGGGCTATGACTGACTGAGGAAGGGGCTGCGTGCTGGGCCAGCAGCTCTTCACACCCCACGTCAGAGCAAACCTGAGGGCCACCCTCCAGGCCTCAGTCACTCCCGTGTGGGTGGTCTTCTAGCCCCTCAGATGCTGACCAGGCTCCCTGGGGTTACGAGGTCTCCAGGAACTCCCCTGCCCTGCCAGACACCCCTGAGACTGTATGTCTGACCATTCACAAATAGGAAATGAGAAATCAGGTCAAAATGCTCACAATTTCCTGCATGTCTCAGATGGTTGTTTTCTTAAATGGTTGGGCCACATTTTAACTTGGTTTATTGAAACTAGTCAATTTCAAGATTCATCAAATCAATAAAGTAAAAAGGAAAAGAAAGATAAAAGAAACAATAACAAAACGTTTCAATTTAGCTTTGGGGATGCTGGCCTCCGGGGTCGGCTCCAAGCCCTTCTCCTGCCTCCAAGCAGCAAGAAGTGCAAGAGGCCAGGCCCGCCCACTCCCCAGGGGCCTGGAGGGGGGTTTGGTGCCCCTCCTGCCCCAAGCTGCCAGGCAGCTGGGACTCCTGCATCTCTGGTGTTAAGCTTGGTCTTCCAGTGGGAATCTGGGTGTCTGCTCCTCAGCTCTGCCCCCTTAGACCCACTCAACAAGAGGCCGAGTCCCACTTGACAGTGACTCAAGACCAGGAGAACCTGTGGGGACCAGAGGGAGAGTGCGGGGCGGCAGCCTGACTCCTCCTGGTGCTCTCAGATTTACCTGTTGCCATTTTGTCGTCTACAGATCAGAGTTGCTGGTGCTCCCGGGCCCCACGCAGGGCTGTCTGGGGCTTGGTTTGGCTACCAGGAGGGATTGCAAGGATGCCTCGGCCCCCAAATCCCTACCAAGCCAGAAAAACGGAAGTTTGGGGGTTGGGGTGAAGACTCAGGAAAGAACCGAGTGTGCATATTGCTAGAGAGGGTTTGGAAATGCCTTGCCAGGTAGCTCCTCCAGCCTGGGAGGGGGGTTCCTTACTTCAAACTCCAAACCACGTGCGTCTCGTGCAGACGAGCTCATGCCGAGGGTACTGCCAACGCCTGCGCCCATCAAGGTGGGGTGTGCAGGGCTGGGCTGCAGTTGGGGCAGGAGAACAGGGCTCAGGAGGAGAGAGGCATCCTGAGGAGGCGTGGGGCTCCTGGTGGGCGGTTTCCAGAGGGAAGGTGGGTAGGATGGGGTCTGGGGCAATCATCGGCCCAGATGACTTCTCTAGTGCAAAACCCAATCAGGGGTGCAGGGGAGGGGTGGTGGCAGGGCGGGACAGGTGCCCAGGAGCTGGGTTGATTCCCAGGCTGAAACTGGTGCCATTCTCCAGAGATGGGCAGTGTGGAGAGGAGGAGGGGCAGCAGAGAGGGCTCCCAACCCTTCCCACCAGTAGAACCTGGACAGAAACAGAGCAGCAGGGGAAGCAGGGCCGGCCAGCCGCAGAGCTGCCGCGGCAGGCAGCCGGGCCTCAGCTCGCCCCCAGCACTCAGCGCCTGCTCACTCGAAGGTCTCCCACTGCTTCCTGAGCTGCTCCACTGAGCCGGGGGCTGGGGCCGGGCTCACATCTTGCTTGGTTTTCCGTAACAAATCCTCAAAGGGGTCTCTGGCCTCTCGTGGAGCAGATGGCTGCAGTGCTGGCTCCAGGCCCTGGGGGGCTCTGGGAGGAAGGAGTGGGGTGTCTCCAGGCCTTAGCGCCAGCCCTTGCTTGGCCTCGGCAGCCCTGGCACTTGAGCGGGCCAGGGGCAATGTTCGGATCCTTGAAGGGGCGACTGCTGGGGGACCCAGGGCCTGCAGGGAGTGGGCACCCATGGGCATCTGGCCAAAGAGGTTGGGCATGGAGAGGGCAGACAGGTTGGGCTGAGATCTCTGTGGGGCACAGAAGCCAGAACTGGACAGCAGGAGGCTGGGGGCAAAAGCTGGCCCCAGGGAAGCAGGAGGGGCCCCAAAAGGCCCAGCTGGTGTGGAGACCAGGGGCATGGCAGGCAGTGTCGCTGGCACAGATGGGACAAAGGGGTTGAGTGATGGCTGTGGAAATGGGGTGGGGGTCCCCGGGGTCCCCATGGGGGGGAAGCTAAATTGGGGAGTAAATGGGGTGGCTACATTTGGGGCTGTAGGACCTGGTGGAAGGGTACTGCCTGACCAGGCTGTGCTAAGTGGGTCCAGGAGGGCCAGCAGGGCATCACTGCCTGTGCCCGCAGCCCCCGGGGCCAGGCTGAGCGGCTGGAGCAGTTCGGTGGGGTCTTGAGGGGCAGCACTGGGGTGAAGCCCGGGGATCACGGCTGAGCCCAGGGCAGCCCGCCTTTCCCGCTCCGCCTGCAGCCGCTCTGAGGAGAAGTCGCCGAGGGCAGTGCCGGCAGCCTGGAGCTTGGCCGGGCGGGCAGTGGGGGGCGGGGGCACGATGCCCAGCTCCGGGGTCTTCCTGCCCTGGGGCCGGGGGATGGTGATGCTGCCCAGAGTGGGGGTGGGCACCTCCTCCTTGTCGGTGGGGTTCAGGATGCCGTCCCGGTTCTGGGGCCTGCTGGGCAGGGCTGGGGATTTCCCAAGCAGGGCCGAGGGCTTCTCGGGGGAGGTGGCAGGAGGCTTGCTGGGGATGGCCATGTCGTCCTGGCCCAGGCTCCAGAGCTTGTTGTGCGGGTGGGCGAGCTTCAAGGCTCCTGGCATCCCACGGCTCCTCTCACTCCTGCCCAGGTCCAGCCTCTGTTAGAGGGAACGAGGGAGGCAATGACCACAGGCGGACCTGGGACAGACTGGCAGGCAGCGTGTGCCCCTCCCCCTCCGCCCTCCTGTGTGCCAGGTGGACACTGGGACTGTGGTCCCGGGAGTGTGGCTGACTAGCCCCTGGGACCCAGAGCAGTTGGGGGCTCGGCCCAGGTCAGCGGCAGAAAGCAAGCCCAGGTCTGTCTGCACTCGAGGCCGGGATTCTCTCACTGGGTGGCACAAAGGGCCTCCAGAGAAAGCTCTGTCTTTTCAAACCAGCGCTGCCAAGTAGTTTTAGGAAAAGGACTCCACCTACTGACCCTCTACTGGGGTGGCCCATTTTACTTTTCAAAGCGTGCGGGCACTTTCAACCACCCATGAGCCCAACAGGGCAAGCGAGGCTCGGGGCCTGGGTGAAGGCAAACTGGCTGGGAAGGAAATAGGAGGGCTGGGCTCAAGTCCCAGCTCTGCCACCTACAGGGCCCACGACCTGGGCGTCACATCCCTTCTCCTGGCCTGAGCTCCCTCGTGGGCAGCCTGGGAATAGCAATTCCCTGCAGAGGGGCAAGCGTGAATCATCAGATACGTGGGAGCTTTGTGACTTCCACACTGTGACCCAAGGACTGCAGAGTCAGCAGCCCCCAGTCACAAGTGAGGAAACCGAGGCACAGAGAGGAGGTGTGCCTGACTGAAAGTCACAAGGAAGATCAGGGGTCACACGCTAATATCCAGAGCCCAGGAACTTTGACTCACAGGCTCTCCAAGGAGCCTTGGTGGGGTTGGGATAATTAATCCCAGTTCCACCAGGGGTCATAGCCCTGCCCACCTCTGATGCATAAACAGAAGTTTATTTCAGGCAGGAAGTGCCCCCGCCCCCCACTGCCCGCCCGGCCAAGCTCCAGCCAGATTTCCATCAGGCTCCAGCATCTTCTCCAGTGATCCCTGTGAGGGGGGGTCTGGCCATTGGTCGGCCTGGCAAGATTTGCAGTCAGAGTGACTCTGAGTGTTGGCTGAGGACCTCAGAAAAGTCGCTGTTTCTCCCTTGGTGTCTTTTACTGTCATGTGGGGAAACCTGCCTCATGCGCAGAAAGTGCCCCCAGCCTGCGCCCCCCCGCCCCCCCCACCATACCTGATAGTCAAAGGTCCCCGGCTGCTCCCTCAGGTCTTTGGGGGGCCGAAGGTCCTCCAAGCTTTTGGCCTGGCCCAGCGGCTGCAGTGGGACCTCCATGTCGAGGCTGCTGAAGACGTCCTCCAGGAGGTCAATGCTGGCAGCCCGGTCGGGCTGAGCTGGGGTGGGGCCCACGGGCTCCCGCGCTCGCTGCTCCGGGCTCTCCGCCTCGTCTCCCGCGCTGTCTGACTCCTTGAGTGTCCGATAGGGCTGCGGCCTGGGAGGAGGCAGAGCAGGCTGGATTCTCCTACTCAGAGCCTCCCCGGGAGGAGCAAGCAGCCCTCACCCCCGAGGACCTCCAGGCCTCGGGAGCCCCCGCAGGAGCCTTGGGAGAGGAGAGCTGTCCCAGGTCCCTGAGAGTGTAGGCGTCTGGGCAGCGGCACTCTGACAGACCTGGGCTGAACATGGCTTCTGCTCACTCAGGGACCTTGGGCAAGTTGCTCTGGCTCTAGCTTGCACTGGGGGGCCCAATTAGTTTCCTCCAAACCACAGGACCCACCGTAGAACTGGCTAGTGGGCTCACACGCCATTCACACAAGGCGTGAGGAAAAGGACACGTCTGGAGAGGGAACAGGCAGGAAGACTCAATCCTGAGCCCACTGTCTGCACTCCCACCCCTGCAGCAGGTCCTGGGAACAGCCCATGGGAACTGAGCTGGGAGAACTCTCCCCAGGGAGCTGCCCAGTGCACCCCAGGATCCTCAGTGGGGAACCATCTGGGCCTCAGCCTGTGCAGACCTCGGTTCCATCCCTGGTGCCATCTCTTCCTGTGGGACCTTGGGCAAGTCACTTAACCTCTCTGAGCCTCAGCCGCTCCCCCATTCCAGAGTGCACTCCCTTGCAGCTGGTGGTGGAGACTACATGAGCAAATACAGTGCCTGGTGCCCAGCAGGCAAGCTGAGGCTGTTAATAGCATTCATGCACCAAAACCTTGCAGCCGACCCAGGTGCAGGTGACACAGGGTGCCTCTTGCTATCCTTTCTCACAAGCCTGAGCCCTGGGGTACCTGGAGAATGGTGCCCAGACCTCTAGTGGAGCCCGGGCCAGAGCAGCATCCCACCTCCTCCAACCATGAGGCTCTGGCTCCTGGGTCAGGCAGAAACTGCCCATGGCTCTGGTAAAGTGGGGGAAGGGTGCCACCTGCTGGTCCTGGAGGCCCACTTGCACGAACCTGGGCAGGGGACAGTCGGCAGAGGGAAGGGGCTCAACTAACAGCCCTGACTCTTGGCAAGGACTGCATCAGACTGTACTAACTCCCTGAAGCCACACAGGCAGCCCATGAAGTAGGACTCACAACCCCCACTTTATAGATGAGGAAACTGAAGCTCAGAGAGGCTAAGTAACGGAACGTATGTCACACAGCACCTGGCAAGAGGTGGAAATGGAAGCCAAGTATGAGAGACTTCTAAAGTCCCTCACTTGTTCTGACTAAGCCATCTGACCAAGCTCCTTTAACCAAGTTTGAACACAGTGAAGGAGATAAAGAAAAGCCAGTGTGCTTCGTAGTTAAGGAAGTAGAGTTCTTTAGAAGGAACCCATTTTGTTTTGAGTTAAGATGGCCACTTCCCTTTTAAACACACACAAAAGCCTATGCTTTTCATAGATCATGGCTCAGGAAGTGAGGATTATTTTAAATAATTAAGGCATCAATTAATTTAAAAAGAACGTGACCTGCTGGACTCCGTGGTGGGAGAGTCCTTGGACATCACCTGTGTGGGTGCCTTTACCTGCAAGGTGATTTTAAGTTGATACATGGATGAACATTTCTTATTCCAATGATGCTATCTTTAATTAATAAGAGAAATAACATATATTAAGCCTATGATATCATGAATATTATTGCTTAGGACAAGGCTTTTCTTCTAGTTTTAAAGAAGAAGATTCACTGTACAGACCAGGCGGCATGCCAAGCTTGGGCAACACTGGCTTAGGCCACTGCTCTAGGTGAGGACATCAGGAGGGGACTGACTTGCCCGTGGTCACAGGTAGCTGGTGGCAGAAAGGGCCAGAACCCTCCTCCCCTGGGGGGGCAGTGGCAGGAGCAGAGCTGTTGGGTTTATCACGTGCCCCGAGGAACTCACAGGCCCAGGCTCGGGGGAGGGACCGGGAGCAGGGAGATGGTGAAGGGGGCTGGGAGGGGGAAGGTGGGGGAAGAGTCCTTCTTCTGTAATCTGGCTGTAACGGTTTACTCCCCGAAGGGTTGCTGTGGGTGTTCAGCGATGGGCAGTTCCCTTCCCCTAGAGGCTTCCATTAAAAACATCATGCAAACAAATACACACAAACCAAAGCTGTCCCTTTGCTCAATCCCAGCTCTGAAAAGCCTGTGCGTGGAGAGGCAAGAATTGGCAAAGAAAGGGCAGCCACCAAAGCCCAATTCCAGGGGTGGCTGGATCGTGGTGAACCTTCTTTTTCTCTTTCTTTCTTTATTGCAATTTGTAATTAGAAGAAGGCTTAGGCTATAAATAATAATGATAAAAATTATCTTAAAGTCAGGCAGGTCAGTAAAACCTTTGGATATGCCAGCATTAATATATACATTTCTCATCGGTAACGTTGTTTGAAAACTTAAAATCTGACGCTCCATCTCCATGGCTTTCCAAGATGTGCTGAGATAAAGGAAGACTCGGGCGGCAACAACCAGGCCAACTGTAGCTGAAACCGCAGCCACCAATTCCATTAACAGTCAAGTGCATTTTCCCCAAAGGAATGAGACCCATGCTCCTGTCTCACACCTCTAGAGCCCAGCCACTCTTGTCACCTCACCCCATGGCCACAGCCCCCATGGGGCTGGCAGAATGACGCCCTGAGAGGAGGCACACAGAGGGGGCGTCCGTCCTGCAAGCTGGCACCGGAAGGCAGCAGCCCCAGACCCCCTCCCCACACACAAGCGCAAGCTGGCCACCCCCAGCCCTCCAAGTGGCCCCGGAGAGTCACCAAGCCGAGCTCAGGGAAATGGAAGAAGGAAGGAGAGACCATTCAAAGGGAGCGGAGAAGAAAAAGCTTTCGGTGAAGCCAGAGCTCGGGCCCTCTTCCCGCTGGCATTCATCGTCAGAGGAGTCTTCGGAGAGGAAGACAGCATAGTGTCGCAAGGGCTTTACGAGGCTGGGGCGGAGGAAGACAAGAGAGAAAACAGTTAGGAGGCACCTCAGGACTCCACGTGGCGGGGTGGGAAGGAGGCCTGAGGCTCAGCACCTGACCCTGGCCTCCCTCTGCCGGCGGGGAGGAGGCTGCCTGGAGAAGGCCCGACGGGCCCCACAGTGAGGAAGCTGGTCCCAAACAGAAAAGAAACTGTGGGTTTGCCACCTGTGTCAAGAGCCTTAAATGCATCTATGACCTCGTGATTCCACTTCCATTTAGATAACCCCAATGTAGCAACAAATTATGCACAAAGATGTTCATTACTGCTATGTTTATAAAACATGACACAACCTAAATTTCCGCAGTAGGAATCTGGTGAGCTGAATTATGGTATGGTTGGCTGAAGAGTATCCTCCCATTAACTATAATGTTTATAAAGAAAAATCTAAAAATCAGGATGCAGAATTGCAGTTATACTGCATTCTCTCTCATCTGCTTATGGAAAAATGCACAGAAAAAAGACTGGAAAGGTATGTGTCTAAATGTCAACAAAAGCTAGGGGACCCATGTCCCCTGCACTGGAGAAGCCACTGCAGTGAGAAGCCCACGCACCACAATGAAGAGTAGCCCCCACTCGCCGCAACTAGGGAAAGTCCACGCGCAGCAACGAAGACCCAAATCAGCCCCCCAAAATAAATAAATAAATAATTTAAAAAAGCTAGTGGATTATGGATGATTTTTTCCCCTCTGCCAAATTTTATTTTTGTGTCTTCTACGTTTTCTCCAATGTGCATATCTACTTCAATAATCAGGAAAAAATAAAAAATAAAAAAGCTAAAGAAGAAAGTGAGCCATGTAGAAGAGCACTCGCGAGAAGACCCTTTTCTGATTAGCGGCCGCTCTCTGGAGTCTCCCTCAGATGCCTCTTCAGAGAGTCTTTTTCATCTGTGATGTGGAAATTAAATATTCATTGTTATAAAAAATACATCTCCCTTGTCAGCCACCTGTGAGCTCTACCTCTATAAACACAAACACATACACAGCCCAGAGAAACTCCACGCTGGCTTTTATGAATTATACACTGACCAGGGCCCGCGAGAGGCGTGTGCTCGGGAGAGGGCAGCTGGACCCCGCAGCCCTTGGTTCAAATCCCGGCCCCACGGCTGCTGCTCCAGCACACGGCTGGGGAGCGGGCAGCCCACGCCTCTGCCCTGCACAGCGGGCTGGACGCGCACCGAGGATCCCAGGGGCAATGGTGAACTTTGGGGAGGTGGGTGGGGTAGGAGACACAGGGGTACCTGATGGGGGGCTATCTCCTCTCCCCTCCACCCCCAGCCAGAGCAGTCTCCTTTCTTTGCCTTATATGATGCAATTCCTTTCCGGTTTCATTTCAGGAAGAGGAAACATGTCCAAAAAAGTGCATGGGAACCAGGGCTGGAGGGTAAGTGAGGGACAGCAGCTATCCCTGGGGGGACTGGGAGAGCGGATTGTGACCGGCTGCTGCTATGATCCACCATCACCAGTCATAAGCCAGTTGTTACCCAAATATATGCTGCCCTTTTAAAAGTGGAACCAAAGCTGGTGCCCAGGGCTGTGAGTTCCCCAGCACTGTCACACCTGAACCCTTCATTTCCTCGCACCGTCCCTGGAAGATAGCCAGGCAAAGACTTTTGTCCTCTTACTGAAGGGGAGGTTGAGCCTCAGAGAGGGGAAGCCACTTGCCCAGGGTTGCACAGGGAGGTCACAGCGCTCCCCTCCTCTCCCAGGCTGCCTTGCTGGGTGTCAGGGACAAGACGCATCTCAGCCTGTCCTGGACTGGTGGCCGCATGGCCCAGGAGGCTCATTCTCCTCTGAACTCAGCAGAGAGGGGGGAAGACCTGACCTGCAGAAATGTGCCCTGGCCAGCACAGGGGCTAGGCTGCCCAGCTCCTGCCTCGTCCACCGGGACACAAAACAAGGCCCAGCAGAAGGGCCACTTTCCACATGGCCACTGGAATCCTGTTCTGAATCACAGCCCTGACCTCATCACTCTCCCACTTCACACCTGCAAACCTGCTGCTCTGAACTGCGATTTCATGCGGTGGGTAAAATGTCAGCAATACTAATGTTTAGGTGTGTCTGGAATGACTTACTTGTCTGTTTAAAAGTTCGGGGGACCCGCTCTCACTCGCTAGCACTGGACTGTTCTCCCAAGCAGGGGGGCAGGCACCCTGCCTCAGGCTGCATTCTGGGGAGCTTGTGGAACACACTGGGTGGGCGGGGTGAGGGCCGCCAAGTCCAAGCTCCAAGCAGGGCAGACACCGTGCTTTGTGCCTGGCCCCGCCCACCTCTGCGCTCCTTCCCTGCCACCTCCTGCCACCTGCCCTTACCTTTGCCTGGTGCACTGATTGCCCTTGGCCTGCAAGACTCAGCTCAAACCGCACTCCTACAAAGCTTTCCTGGAGCTCCCAGCAGAGTTTTCTCCCTAGATAGAGCTGGCTTCTCCTTGGGCTGTGTGGTTTAGCGCTTCGTTAATACAGTTGAACCTCTTGCATTTCTATTTCTGAGTGGAGGTCCTCAAGGGCAGGGGCCCTGGCACGTTCTTCTTTCTCTCCCCACCCATGGCACAGCGTTAGTGCAGAGGAAAGTTTGCTGAGGGAATAAGCGGAAGCCAGCGTACTGGAGAGACAAGGACCTGCACACACCCGCTTCACCCCTCTTCTGGATCCCCGCCAGGCACATGCCCCTTTTCTCAGCTCATGGCTGCAGTATAAGAGGGTCCCCTCTCTGGTGTGGAGCAAAGGGAACACTCCTACACTGTTGGTGGGAATGTAAATTGGTGCAGCCATTATGGAGAATGTTATGGAGGTTCCTTAAAAAACTAGAGTTGTCATATGATCCTGCAATCCCACTCCTGGGCATATATCCAGAGAAAACGCTAATGTGAAAGGACACATGCACCCCAATGTTCATAGCAGCACTATTCACAATAGCCCAAGACATGGAAGCAACCTAAATGTCCAACGATAAATGAATGGATAAAGAAGATGTGATACATATATACAATGGAATATTACTCAGCCATAAGGAGGAATGAAATAATGCCATTTGCAGCAACATGGATGGACCTAGAGATTATCGTACTAAGTGAAGTAAATCAGACAGAGAAAGACAAATATCACATGATATCACTTATATGTGGAACCTAAAATATGATACAAATGAACTTATTTACAAAACAGAAACAGACTCACAGACATAGAAAAACTTATGGCTACCAAAGGGGAATGGGAGGGGATAAATCAGGAGTTTGGGATCAGCAGATACAAACTACTATATATAAAATAGATAAACAACAAGGTCCTACTGTATAGCACAGGGAACTATATTTAATATCTTGTAATAAACCTTAATGGAAAAGAATATGAAAAAGAATATAGACCTGTAGAATGGGACCACGTTTGGGGGTGAGCATGTTAGGTATATTGGGGCAGGTGGGAGTCTCAGAAAAATGCTTAAAATAATATCCACAAGTAGGCATGTGCCACGGGCTTTACATAGGTTATTTCTACCACTCCCCCCAGCAGGAAGCAGGAAGGCGTCGCTGTACAGATTTTACAGAGGATGAGACTCTCATTAGTCCATCCATCCATCTGTCCGTCCGTTCATCCATGCACCCAACCGAGAGGCACCTCCTGAGTGCTTGTAGTGAGCAGACCCAGTCCCAGCTGAGCACTTCATGGTGAAGAGGAGAGGCGTGAGCAAGCCACCCAGCCAGGAAGTGATGAGCAGGGATTCCAGTCCAGGGCCCTCTCTTTCCTGTCCCCTGGGCTGGTGGTAGATGTGTATGAGGGGGACCCACACCTCTGCTTGGGTCAAACTGAATTGAGGCTCTGGGTGGCCCTCAAATCCATGTTGAATGCCTTTCCAACACCCATCCAAGCACAGTCCCCTCCTCTGGCTTTGACAAGTAAGCAGAGAGCACAGCTTGGCACGTTAGCTGAATGCCAGGAATGTCTGGATTCACACAGGAGCAAAGAGCCTTTGTGCTGGACTGGACCTTGGCTTCATCAGCTCAGGCTGCTGCACCTCCCATCACTGTCAAAATCCAGTGCCTCCCACACGCGAGATCACGGAGGGCGTGTGGGGGTGAGGTGGGGGGAGACAGGGAGCCTCACTTTACAGCTCACCATTTTCCTCTCCAGCCAGCTCTTCTGGCCAGGCCGGTCGGGCAGTCTTGACGTCAACGAGAGGTCCAGGGTGTCTCCTGGACACACCATCTGTCTCTCAAGAGTGATGGAACACCCAGATGAGAACTCTGCCATGTGGTCTGATCAGAGTTTCTTCAGGTCCAGGCTTTGGGCCACATGGATAAGGATGATGACACTAGCAGTATTTACAAGTGTTGGGCTAAATGCTGTCCGTACGGTTTCTGATTAATTACTCATCACATCCTCATGTGGCAGATAAAGCAGCCAAGGCTCAGAGAGGGGAGGTCACTTGCCCAGTGTCACACAGAAGTTAAGGGTAGAGCATGGAATCCAGATATGCCTAACTCTGAACCACTCTGTGATCCTGCCTCTTCAGTTCTGTGGACCTGAAACGGTGAAATAAGGGGTAGGGTGTTTCCCCTTCTGCTTTTGATAAAAGGTGAGATTTCAAAATAAACTTATTTAAATTCAGCTGCTCATGTTCTCCCGTGAAACATAGTCAGATATTTGTCAGAGATAAAGGACGAACCGTCGAATATGTCCAGGTTTAAATTTTTTATTAGCTTAAGGCAGAATATGAAAAAAAAAAAGCGCGTACCTCTTCCCTCATTAACCCAATTCAGCTACTACCCTGCAGTCTGCCGCCCCCCACTTGCCTGGATTTTATTATACACAAAGAGCTGTCTGTGAAAAGGCAGGTCGTGGCGAACTTGGCAACCCAGCAAGGACTGCCGGAGTCTCGGCGCGAAAGAAAGGCCCGCTGTCCATCACGTTCAGACCCCATCACCTCCCACGGCTGCTCCCGCCTCTGCCCACCTCATCTCGGCACGGAGTTCCCATGCAGATGACTCCCCGAACCCTTTCTAATGTTTGGTTTAACGTGTCGCTGGCTAGCGCGCGCGTGTGACAGTGGTGACAGGCGCGGCTGTTCCTTTTTAAATACCATGTCAGAGACACGGCGTCAGGAAGCGGGGACGTGCTCTGTGGCTCTCTGCCGTGCCGGGATCGTACAGGCTTATTTTTTAATGAGGAAGATCTGCATCTCGAGAGTTTTTTTCATGTGTCACATCGCGTGGACAAATCAGCAGCACGTCACGCTGGCCCAAAATGAAATGCTGACAAATGTAGATATTTCAAATTTAATTGACATTTAAATGTACTTGAGATAAAGAAGGGGAAAAAGTCAGCAAGGACTTGGTCTCCAGAGGTAACGAGGGGAGCTGGTGATCATTTTTTAAAGGATCATTTCACTCCTGCACAAAGGATCTTTACTTTTAAATGTCTTGGCCGCTCTGGCATCCCTGATTACAAGGCTCCTGTGGGGCTGACAGGCAGCGACAGGCCCCTGGACGAGGCCCGTCTGTCCAGCCTTCCACCAATCCCCACGTGCCAGCCAGATGACCTCAGGAAAGTCATTGTACCTCCCTGAACCTCAGTTTCTTAGCTGCAAAATGGGGATTCTATAGCCCTCCTGTTAGTCTTACCACAAAAGTTGAATGAAAATATTCATAAAGGGCTTCACACAGTGCCCAGTGCATGTTCAGTTACTACCCAGATGCCACACTCACCTGCCAACAAATAAATTCTGGGCCTCTTCACCCTGAGCAGTCTCCCCTAGGTGTTAAAGGACAAATAGGGTGGCCCCTGCTTTCAAAGACCTTCCCGGTCAAAGTCACCGGTCCCCAGCTGGGCATGTCACAGCACATCAGAATGATCTGAGAGCACCCATCGCCTAGAGAGGCGCCATGCCTCACCTCCAGCACCATTACACAGGGCTGACACTCTAGAGCACAGCTTAGCACGTGCATGGGTTAAAAACAGAGAAAAAGCCTCTGAAGCAAGTCAGAGGGGTCTCTGGGGGAAACAAGCTTGGTGCAGGACCCACAGGGGATGCTCCGGAACTTGCACTGGAGCTATTCCCTGTGTGGCCTGGGGCCAGGCTGGGACTGTTCCCAGGGAGGAAGGACTGATGACAGATATGGGAACCTGTTGGACATGGGATCTTTGTATTCAGCAGTATGTGAATATCTACTTAAGAACAGTAATGAGAGACTCACTGCTGTAATGAGTCGTGATCACCAATGAGAAGGCATCTTCCTGTCACACGGACTGGTCCAGAGGGGACGGGTGAGTGTGAGGCCAGGTCCTGCCCACCCTTTAGGGACGTGCTCTGCCAGAGTGCAGTGGTGGGCGTGCCTGGCTCAGGGGCTGCTGGACAAGCCTCCATTTGGGAGGTGACATGAGGCTTTTAATCTGAGTCCAGTAGAGGCCGCACAATGGCCTGGAGGTGTCTCTGTGGAGGAGGGGGCACAGGGGCTTGAGGCTGGGGTGGGGTTTCAAGAGAAGAGGCAGGCAGGGTTGGCAGGGACCAGCTGGAGGAGGGTTTCCCCCCAGCGTGAGGGCTGAAGGCCATGTGCGAGGTCAGGGGGTGATGGGGGGCTCAGCTGTCCTGATCTCCGTCTCTTGGATTGGTGGTGCCCTTTGCCTTTGCAACCTTCGTTCATCCATCCACTTATTTATCAACCCGTCTCTGTCTGTCTGTCTGTCTATCTTCCTTCCTTCCTTCCTTCCACAGAGATCACTAGTGTCGACTTCCCCTGTCCACACCCACACCCAGCAGGCTGAGAAGCCTTTCCCAGGAGCTGGGTGGACACTCACGTAGGTGCAGAGGTCTGGCTTCACTTTCCCACCCTTCATGCTCTTTGCTGGAGGGAAGACGGGGAAGGGGACATGTTGGGGGCACTTTCCCTACCTGGAAGAGCAATTGTGTAGATTGTGAGGAACAACTGCCCCTCGCCCCGAGGACAGTCTCTGCCTGCTGAGAGCCCGAGTCTTTTCTAGGGACCGTGGCAGCAGTTGGTGGGGGGCGGCTGGTGAGAAAGCAGTGGACATGGACGTGGGACCCAGCAGACCCTGGTATATGTGCTGGACCCAGGGCAGGTCACAGCACCTGTCAGAGCCTTGGTTCCCCTGTGGCTGAAGAGCTAACAGTGCCTTCACTATGAAGACTTTTGGGGAGCAGGGGTGGTTCACCAAGATGACATATATCGAAGTACCGGGCCTGAAACAGGCACTTGGGAAATAGTGACGTGAAATCTGGAATGGTGAGGGTGCTTGTTGGGGTGGCGAAGCCTTTCGGAGGAGACTGAGCTCAGTGACACCTTGAGGATGGGGCACCTCTTCTGAGGGCTTCCTAAAGGCTTGGCTTTTCAGCTGGAACTAACTCGCCTTACTGTGACAGCTCCTGGGAGAATCCCTCCTTCCAAGCAGCAGGCAGAAGTGGTGGAGACGAGGGGGTCCTGTGTTTTCCTGGGCCGCTGCATATCCCTGGAGGCTCTGTGGCAGCTCCTGCTTTTCCAGTCTGAGCTCAGGCTCCATGCCTGGCCTCTGGCTTGGCTTTGTCTCCGGGGCCCAAAACCCACCGTTGGAGAGGGGAGGGGGCCCGAGTCAGGTCAGGAGCCTCTCACCTTGCTAACTGGGTCTGCGCCCTTCTGCTTGGTGTCCTGGTGGCTTGCCGGGGGGTAGTGCCCAGACAGCTGCCCCTCCCCCTGGGGCTCAGGGCCCAGCTGGCATCTTGGAGGTTTGCTCCCGGGGCTGGTCAGTTTCTGGCTCTTAGAGCGCCAGGCTGGGCAGGTGCTGGTAGCTTCAGATTCACATCCTGATCACACTTGGCTCATAGTAGGTGCTCTTTACATACTTGCGGTTGTTAACTGATACCCTCCCCCATCTCCAGGACGCTGGGCTGTAAGCTGCCCTCAGTGATTCCTTTGTTCACTCATTCTGTAAATATCCCTGAGCAGAGCTGGGCCAGGCTCTGGTCGGGGAGTTGAAGAGTCAAAGCTGAAGGTCACACAGCCCTGCCCTGCTCATAGGCTACCAGGGTGTGCAAGCGTGTGCGGGTGTGTGTGGGTGACGTACAACGTGGCAGGTCACGGCTACACCAGAAGCCCCAGGCATGGTGACCTTGGGAGGAGGGAGCGTGCAGCTCGTGGGGGAGGTGTTGGGGGGAGTGTGAGATCGGTGAGGCCGCAGCAGTCACTGCAGCTGAGGATGCTAGTGTGGCTCCTGTGGGCAGTTTCCCAAATTGTGTTGAGATGTTAACGGGCATGGTGTTAAAAAAAAAAAGGAAGGCAAAGAGACTTGCCCACGGTCTCAGACTGGCAGCTGGTGGGCCAGGATGCTGCCCGGGTCTGCGGACGCCCAGCCAGGCCTGTGCACCAGGCCCCCACCCTCGGGCAGCTCTGGGTCTGTGCAGGAGGGAGAGGGGTCCGGCTGTGACCCTCAGCCAGGGGGCTGTGCTGAGCCCAGGTCTCGAGGAGGCCGGGGCTGGGGGAAGTGGGGGTGGAACAGCATGTCATCTCCTGCCAGCGCATGTGTGCAATCAGCATGAAGAGATACAATTGCAAAGTGTTCTGAGACCTGGTCTCTGGGCAGAGCTCCCACTAAACGCTTCTGGCAGCTTCTTCTGATCTTATTTTAATCTTCTGGGGCTTTGGGTGCTGGGGTCACGCAGTGCAATTCAGACGAGCAGATTCTCCAATTCCTGAGAAGTCTGGGCTGGCCGTTTGGTGCACACACAGCCTGCCCAGGCAGCGCAACCTGCAGAAGTTCTCCTTGGCCAGAAGGATTTCTAACGCCAGCCACACGTTCCTCTGGTCTCCCAGACCCAGATTCCCAGGGAGTCCACAGTTCTGATGGGAGTGTGAAGTGGTACAATTCTTTCAGAAAGTTATTTAGTAACACGGAGCAGAAATCTGCCTGTAAGACTGGTTAAGGGTTGGGCTTTGGCGTTAAGAGACGTCTGAAGCTCAGCTCTGCCACTAACTAGTTGTGTGACCAAGGGCAGTGACCACCTCTCAGAGTGGCAGCTACTTCTGTAAAATAGAGCTAATGACACCTACCCCTGCCCCCAGAGTTCTTGAGGATTTAATGAAACAACATACGTAAAGTGCTCAGTTAATGGTAGTTTTTCTTATAATGATATAAAACTAGAAAAAACTTGGAGAACAAGGACATTCACTTTGGCATTTTTCACATTTGTGAAAACCTGGAACAATCTACAAATCCCATAAGAGGAGCGTGGTCAGGCAGACCACACACATACACACAGTGAGATCTTCCGTGGTCATCACCAATGGGGCTTACAAGGACATGAGGCAAGTCTGTACTATGGGATATTGCAAGGAAGCTGGCAGCTCTGCAAAACATATCTAGAAAAAAGACTGGACAGGAATCTGCAGAAATGCTAGTACATAGTTGAGCTGAAGTAGTGGGATTCAGAATGAACTTGTCTCTTCTCCCTAACTTCCAGCCTGCCTATAAGGCTATTGGGTTATTTTTACAAACAAACAAAATTACTGGAAGAGAGCAGGTTTTTGCATGGATCTGGACAGGGAGGTGACAGGGCAGTGGCTTATGGGCCCCTGGTGGCTGAATCTGGACCATTCTCACTTAGTACAATGGAACTCCAAATAACCAGCCTGCAGCCAGTCAAGACACGGGCGACTGGAGGGTGTTCTGTGTACCACCTTTAGCGGACAAGGTGCGCATTGAAAGAGCTTGGGCTCTGCAGCTGGCTGGGACTGGGCACGCCTCAGGTCCACACTGAGCACGAGCCCCGTCACCATTAGGACTTGGAAGACAGCCCTACCCTTCTGGGTTACTGCGAAGATTAAAGAAGGTGGAGGCTGCTTGTGACTATCTCCCTCCCAACTCTCACGGCAGTGAAAGAGTGAAAAAGAGTGAAAGAGAGAGGCACCTGGGGACCAGTAGGTCACCCCCCGCCTTTGGCCTCTGTCTGCTCGCTGTGTGTGGTCCTGAGGGGCAGGCGGTACTTAGCACAGCACTGCCTTTTAGGGCTTGCTGTCAGCTCTTTCAAAGTCTCACATTCGATGGGAAATTGCCCTACATCTAACAAGCCGAAGGGAAGATAAGCTGGGGCCTGGCAGCCATGCACGCTCCTGCTGAAATAACCAAAGCCCACCTTTAACAGGTGGGGAGCTGGGACCTCACCGTGCCCACTGCAGCCACCATCGTCCTCACCACTCAGAGTAGCTCACAGTCATAATTATGTTCTTAACAAAAAGCCTGGATGCTGAAGAAGAAAGGGCCAGGCCCTCTCCACTTTCCAGTCCTGAGACCTTGGGCAAGTTATGGAAAGTCTCTCTCTGAGCCTCAGTTTCCCCATCTGTTAAATGGTAAAGCTACCACCTACCCTTCACGATCTTAAGCGATGTTCAGTAAATGTTACTTCTCTTTTCTTCCCCAGATAGGAACACTCAGGCACCAGGGAACACTGACTCCTTGGCAGGAAGAGGACTGAACAGCTCTGGTTCCCAACCCCAGGGAACCTTCCCCAGAGAGGAAGGTGGTGTGCGGGGCAAGTCATCTCAGGACACAGAGCTGTCTCTCTGGGCAAAGCCAGGAGAACAATGGACCCCCATGGACAGCAGAGTGCAATGGAGAGAATGAAACTGAGCTGCATTTGGAGTCCTGGCCATGCCGCTTTCTAAATGGATGACCCTGGAACACTGGTCAATACATTTTCAGAGCCAGCGTTCCTGTTCTGTGGAAGGGACGCCTAAGAGGACTTAGAACACATGAGGTGCTCCACTGTACTCACTGCCAACTGGCTTCTGACCCACAGCCCAAGCTGTCTGATTCCTCCTAACCCCAACTCTTACCCTAGGGGATCCTCGGGGCATACCATCAGCCCTGTTCTGAATAATAACGTAAGTAGCTAATACTTCTTGAGGAGTAGTCACTGAATATTAATTAGCTAATGTTAACAGAAAAACAGAGGGAATGTTTTCCCCAGAAGTCTTTGTAAATTGTTCTTCCAATTGCTATCACATGGTTTTGAGGGGCTAGGACACCTACCTTCCACTGGGGAAGAAAATTTGATATGGGAAAAATTTCTTTTCGGGAAAATGCAAGTCACAAGAAGTCGGCACTGGGATTCCCTTTGGGGCCTCCTTTAAAAGTCCTAAGAAGCTCACACCTAGTAGGTTTTTGAAGATATTTGCTGAATGAATGGATGCAAGAATGGACGTGAGCTAGAAAGCAAAAAACGGACCTAAGCGGATGGAGTGGCCTTAGAGCTGCTGGCGACGCTACTGGGCCTCGATGAACTCCAGATGCTGAGCTGCTGCAGGAGACCGTGGAGACTGTCTGATTCTTAATCAGCTCCATTTTGCTGTCCACAAAGTTAATTACTTAATGTGCTTCTTTGGAAGTGAGAGTTGGGGCAAGAAGTCGGGAGGACTGAATCCTTCCCTCAACTTCAAAGATCCTGTGTCTCTTTCTGCCGCCCAAATCCTCTAAGTTTCTGATGCACTTTGATATTCCCAGTGGAGACAGAGATCTGTGATTCAAGAAAATCCAGGCCAGATTAAAGGGCCAGGCACCGAGTCCGTGTGCCCAACACTGAACCACCAGCAACAAAGGCCCATTAGGATGTGGCTCCTGCCCACCAGCTTGTCTTCTTGTGTCTCCTGACACAATGCTGACAGATCGGTGGGGCTGGTTCCTTCCTCCCCAAAACAATATTTTACGAGGAGTCGGTTTTATTAAAATATTTTCCGCTGGATGCTTCCTGTGTTTCAAGAAGTTGGTCTTGCCAGCTGCAGCTGATGACAGTTGAGAAAAACACATCCAAGTGCTGTTGTGACATGGCATTTGGAAGTGGAGGAGCACAACGGGGGGTGGGGGGGGGGGAGAAGGCAGCATGGGAAGAGACGCAGGAAAACACCCGCGTTGCACCAGAAATGTCACTGGCATTATGGGAGAACAGCTCTGCCGGCCCCCCATGCCCCCCCCCATCACATTAAAAAAATGTGAACAGAAACTCTCAGAATGATGTTCTAAAACATACCTCCCTATCTCCTGGCGGACCCGGGTCACTGTTACGCACGATCACAGAGAACCTGTCATTTGTTTTCTATCACTGCCAGTTTGCCAACCCACTAAACTAGCCACCCCTGCTCCCACTGGTTCATTTCAACCCCAAATGTTTCCCAAAAAGAAATCTAAAACAAGGCGTACTGCAAAAAAAAAAAAAAACCCCATAAACAAAAAACCCCACAAAAAGTGGTACTGACATAGTTCTGGTAATCTCCAGAATGATGGGGTTACCAAACACTGGCTCTTTGCATGTACTGACAAAGCAATCCCCTATCACTGGGCTGGAAAAGCAACAGTGTAAATAAACGTGGTGATGAAGTCCGAGCTCTAATCGGGAACCTGGCCACAAAATGGGTAATGTTTTTCTGTAGAACGAGAAGTGTTGTTGGTCCAGGGTGTTTTTGGTGCAAAGCAAGGATATTCTGGATTTGCATTTCAATATCTACAGGACCATGACCCTGTATCCCAGTACAGTGTCTAAAATATTTAGTCCAGTTTTAAAGAGATGGCTCTAAAGAAAAGTGACTAATTTCATTCCCCTAAGGAGAAATCTTTGGGGTCTGAGGCACTCTGAAGACATGCAGCATTTTCTCCACAAGGGGGCAATCATAATCCATGGCAGGGAAATAGTCCTCAAGATTCCCACCGTCCTATTGTGCACAGCAAAAGTTAAACCTACACCCAACTTCTGGAGTCCTACTTCCAAATTCTGCATCACCAAGCATCTCCCAAGACACACAGACACACAGACACACACAGGTTTGAGGGCTGTCTAGGTGGGCTGGTTCTGTAACAACATGAGAGTCTCAAGTGATACCATCCTATAAACCAGAGAATCCTGGAAGAGCTGAAGTGGACTGCAGCCCGAGCGAGGCCACAGCCCGACATCTGGGAATTATTTCTTCCTTTGGGCTCCTTTTCTGGCTAGGACGTGCCGTCTCCCGTCTCCCTTAACTTCCTTCCCTGAGAACTTTTCTGAAAATGAGGCCGACACGAGGAGCATTCCCCTCTTCACCCAAGGGACCTCAGGGTCTCAGGGGCAATTTTTTTTGGTTCCCCCAACAACCCCAGACCAAGATGGTTTCATGCACTTTTTCAGGTCATCACTGGAAGCCAGTGTGTAGCTGCTGAGCTGTCTGGGCAGAAACCACCGGCCGTGTGCCTTGGGGACGGAGGGAAGCACTGCACTCCTCTGATGGAAGCAGTGCTACCTTCTCCAGATGGCTCTGAAGTCGGGGCCGTGAGCAGCTTTAAGCCTCCCGCATTCAGACAGCTCAGCCTCTGGCCACTGCTTGTCCGCCTGCCTCGTCATTCCCCTCATCTACCCAATGTCTACCCAGCAAGGGACTCTAAGCTGGGTCCTATGCTTGGTACTGGGCATAAAACCCAGCACCTGTCCTGTGGAGCTCTGGGCCCAAGGGGAGGTAGGAAAGCAAAGTCATAATAAAATAAATGCTAAGGCACAGGTGAGCAAAGGTACTGGTGGGGGAGGGGTAGTGGATGAGGACAGTCCTGTGTGTAAATCTGAGCTCTGGAGACCTGGAGCAGCCCAGGCCTAGGAAGGTGGTGGCCCTCGTTAAATAGGTTGCCTCCTCGACCAGGTTCCTAACTCTCTTTTTCTGACCAGCTATCTTCAGCATAAGAAAAGGCCTAGAATCCTTTTCCGAGCTTGTTTGAGTACCCCTTGGGCGTCACCACTCAAAACCCAGCCCGGGTGCCCGGCTCCCTGGCCTCTGGGGCCTCCTGCTGCTGTGACAACTGCCAGCAGAACTGACACTGAAGATCAAGCCGTGTTCCCCGACTGACCTCTTTGTGAAACACCCGCTCGGGGCTCCAGGGAGGCCTTTCAAAGGCCGGGGCTGCCACATGGTCTCCACAAAGCGCTGGCCCCGCTGGGCTCCTGCAGACACAGGGGAGGGGAGAGCAGGGTACTACTCACTGTTCGGGGCTCGAGACGGACGTCCTCCGGCCTTCCACTGCCATGTTGCTCTTCGGTCTCTTACTGACGTGCGGCCGGGGAGGGCGCACCTGGAATGGGCACAGGGGGAAATCCCCAAGAAGGGCTCAGTTGGAAAAGCCGTACAGGAACATTCTCAAGATGCAGATAAGTGGCCCTAAAACAAACGCTGAGGAATTTTCACAGCATAGGTTCAAAGGCTCTGCTTATCGTGGAGACACGGCCGTTGAATTTGCAGCCGACCCGTGAACTGGAATTCTGTGGCCTACTCAAAGGGGAAAGGCTCTTCTGAAGGGCTGGGTGTCCTCATCTGCAGGTCGGGGGTGGTACCACCTGCCTCCTCTCAGGGCTGCCGCGAGGGTTCAGTGAGACACTGTCTGGGCAGGACCCGGAACAAAGAGGCTCTCATTAATGATGAGTCCCTCTTGCCTTCTCCTGGAACCTGGAAACCAGTTTGGTAGAGCAAAAAGGTTTCACTGAGACCTTGTTTTTGGGGTACATATGCCTATTTTGTTCTTTTTACAACTGGATTACAGGAGGCCTATTTTCCTCTCTAAGTGGGAGTGGGGAGAAGCAAATACTAACAGCTTTAGAGCGCCAAGAAAAGTCGTCTCTGTGCTGCCCTGGGCATCCCTGTGCAGTCCTCCTGAGCAGGGCTCGGCCTGGAAGTCACACAGCCTGTGTGGGCACTGCACTCACCACCCGGGCCTAGCTCAAGGGCTGGAAGTGGGCGTATTGACAGTGAAGTACACAGCCGCCTTGTCCACAGCCAGGCTGCAGCGGCAAGGCAGTTTTTTTCTGACCTGAGGCCTCTGAAAGCCAAGATGAGGGATCATATAAAAAGACACCCCCTTCTCCCACCAGAGCCCGTGATGAGAGTTAGGCTAAGAATTTCTAGGCGTCCTTAGAAGGATACTCATTTGGTCCAATCAACATTACCTGGCTTTAAATCTGGCACCATCATCTGAACAACACCAGAGAAGGACTGGAGAAAGCGAAGAAAGCCTATCTGTGAATTTTGTTGCCAGTAAGAATGAATGAGCAGCCCAGTGCGGGGGCCGCTTTCTCTCTGCAGATGAGGGACCACGGCAGGAAACGCCACGGATGCTGAGCTTAGCAGGCAAGACAGGGAAGAAGAGCACGTACACGCTCCAATCCCTGCCGCCCTCTTCCCTGAACCCACCCTCCCACCAGCCCCCAACCCAGCACTGGTGGGCGACACAACACAATGGCTTCGGAACACAGGTTACAGAAGTTGGCTGTATAAGAGGCAAGTCTTTACGAGTCTCATCAAGCCCTCACGTCCCCACACGTCTGACCTAACCAGAGTTTCTCCTGTGGAACGGCCTGATCTCAGCCTGGTTTGGCAAATCAGAGACGTGGTAAGAGCCAAGTGCGTTCCACCAAACTTGCTGTCTGCTCTGGGATTACTGTGAAGATCCAATGAGATGATGCGGGGAAAGTGCCAGTGCGGGGCCTGGCACACAGTGGGGGCTCAATAAACGCTCACCTTGTTTCTCTGTGACCTTATCAGTAACAAAAAGAAGACGGGGTGTGGGTGTCTCCAAATTAGAAGATGGCTCTATGATGGTCCTACCCTTGCCTAGCACCGTGCTCACTGCCTGGTTTACAGTGGCTCCTCAGCGAGATTTTTAGAAATGGATGCTGCTGCTTGGAACCTAAGAAGTGCCTAATAATGTTGCTATTATGATCACTGTTATTAGAACAGTGCCTGCCACAAAGCAGACATCCAGTCACTGGCTGCTGAATAAACGAGTGGATCCGTCCCCCACTCGTGCGAACCCTGAACTGGTTTCCCGGCCTAGAGCCGGACTCCTCTTGCAGCTGGTACACAGGATCACCTGGTTTGCACCTGACTTTGCACCACAAAGGCGGGGTGCAGTCAGGGGGGCAGCGCTGCCCTGCCCCGGAGGTCCCGGGCTGGGGCTTTGGGAAGGTCAGACATTAAGGCCCATTCGCCTGTCCTCGCCCACAGCTGCTCCTTGTACAATAGAGGCAGGTTAGGAATGTGAACTTGTGGCTGAAATGGGGGGATTAAGTTTGTGGCAACTTCAACTGAACTTGCAACGTGGTGAAACATGGGGAAAAAGAACAACAGAGCTAATTAGACGAGCTGAGCTGTCAGAGTGCCGCTGAATGGCTCAGCGCCAGCAAACAAAAGGAATGGGTTGGCAATCAGCAGGATCGATGGAGAAGACTGCTTCATTAGGGATGATAAACCAGACAGAGCAGGAAGGGGGGGGGCGGGAGGGGGAGGGAGGCAGCAAAGCGGGGGAGGGAGAAAGGCACGGCGGACCCAGAGACAGTCACCCGCGTGGCTGCAGACACACCCAGAGTCACACACACATCTGACTGGTGTGGACAAAGCAGACACAAAACAGCAGACACAAAATTGTACTCATGGACAGACAACCACCCAGAGACACGCACAGGCCTCGAGATACCAACATACCCAGTTTCACAAATACACACTCACAGAGGCACACACAGGAGGAGAAGGCACATGCACAAATCTCTCTCTCTCTCTCTCACACACACACACACACACATACACACACACACACACACACACACACAGCCGCAGACGTACAGCTAGAGCCGTAACCAGGCACAGACACACACAGACAAAATGGTTTAATTAAGCCTGAATCACAAGACGATACAGACAACTGGCCTGTCATATTTCAGCGATCACATCCGTCTTTCCGGGGTGCTTAGGAAGGGCGGGGGCTGGGGATGAGGGAAGAAACCACATGCACACACAACTACGACCGGCCCCACCAGTGCTAGGATCCCAGCAGCGCTGGGGGAGAAAATGCTAAACAGGGATTTGGAGCTCTGTTCAAGGGGGACTTGAGGGGAAAGTTGGGAAACCAGCCAATTCCCCACTGGATTTAAAACCTGAGAAATCTAAGTCGGCAGGGTTAAATGTGTATTGAATACAAAAGCACCGAGTACATTTGATTTTAATGGTGAGCAAGAAATAATAAATACAGAGCTTATAGAGCGCTTCACATGCAGCCGACCACAGCCTGCCTCTCCCCTGCACGCCCCGGCCCACTCCCCTGAGCCCACCAGACACTGGCAAGGCTTTCTTCTGCTTTTTTCCTTTTTCTTCTTTTTAAAAAGAAAATCTAAATCCTCTGGTCACATCTGAACTCCAGCCACAGGTGCCAGGCTACAAAGCTCCTTCCAGAAAGGCTGAATGGCTAGCCCCCAGGCTCCCACTACCCTGGGCCGATGGCCACACTTCTGCCCAGAATGTCTGCAGCTAAGTGACCCGGCAAAGTGTGGCTATGGGCCAGTGGCTCCTGACATGGGAGCTTGTCAGGCCATCTTCTTCGAGGCCCTTGAGGGTTTCCATAGCCCATGTGCCCCAGGTTCACCCCTAGTGTGCAGTGGTGCCCATTGGAAATGCTTGCATGAATGCACTCGGAGTGAACAGACCCTGGGGCACTGGGGAACGCAAGGCCAAGAAAGCACAAAACTTCTACGGCTCCCAAATTAGTCCCATAGTGACCCTGCTTGGCAGAAGGTGTTTGGGTTGGCAGAACTGGGGTACATGTACCCACCTCTTGCCAGGGACTGTGCTAGGTGCTACACATATATGACCTCACACCCCACCAGGAAGGTGTAGCAAGCCATTCTACAGATCGTGAAACTAAGGCTCAGAGAAGGTATGCATCTGGCCTAACATCACACAGTCAAGAAGTGTCCAAGCTGTGATTCAAACCAGGACAGGCCTCTCTGACTTCCAGGCCCAGGAGAATCAGTTCTGCTAGGTACCTGCCTCTTCAAAGTCTCATAACCCAAGGCGGGTGCAGCCCCGTGTGCCAGGCTGGTCACCTCCTGCACCAGGGCGGTGGCAGAGGCAGCTGCTGCTCAGGCTTTGCTCAGGGCAATATTTGCCTTCCCAAGTCCTCAGTCGCCAACGGATGTGGCTGAATTCCAGCCCCCTCGCCCCCCAATCTGTACGAGTCCCCACACTGGTGACACAATGTGGAGCCCACAGTAGCTGTCTCTAGTACCTGAGTTCTTCCAAGGGGAGCAATCCTGCCCTGGATCACACTTTCTAAGAGATTCCCTCACTGTCTTGGATCCTAGGTCTCTCCAAGGACTTCTGAGAGCTACCCTCTGGATGACTTTGGCTTGGGAGAGGCTGCTTGGTGAGGAGTGGGGAGAGGCAGGGCAGAGAGGCAGGCCTGGGCTCAAAGGCCAGCGTGGCCTCTTATCATCTCTGTGGTCTCAGCTGCCATTTGGGGAAACAGCATCTGCCTCCTCCAGGCTGTTGTAAGGACAAAGGAGCACAGTCTAGGCACACAAAAGGTGCTCAGTAAATATCAGTTCTCCTCACCTCTGCATGCCTGCCAGGATCTAACACTGCCATAGAGATTCCACAGGAAGCCCAGCCGGCTGCTGATGAATTTTTTCTCACCTGAAGGCTCTGCCCCAGTCCTTTGTACTCTGTGGAAATGGAGATGAAGGGTCTGGGGAGCTTGGTATGCTGAAAAGACCATGGGTTCTAGAGTCTGGTGACCCCTTTATGTAGTTGAGGGACTTGGGTTAAGTTACTGGGCTTTGGTTTTCTCATCTCTAAAACAGGTGGAGGCAATGCCTACTTCATAGAGTTACTGTGAGGCTCAGCTGGGTTGAGGTGGCCAAGAATGATTTGCCGACTATGAAAATCCTAGGTGAATGATGGTTATTAAGAAACTGGGTCATTCCTTAGAAGCTGTAAGATTTAGAAACCTGTTAAGTAGAGTAAGAACTGCTACTGTGTGCCAGGCACTGTGCTAGGTGCTTTACAAATGTCATCTATATCATGCTCACAAAATCCTCCATGAATGAGGGTGTATTAGAGAGAGAGGACAGAGGCTCAGAGAGCTTCAGGACCTGCCCAGAGTCACACAACTTTGGTCTCAAGCCTGGCTCTGTCTACTCCCCAAAGCCATGTTGCTAATGACTGTACTGAAATTCTCACTAAATCACACAAGCTTTGACCCAGAAGTTGGCTTCCTGTCCCCCAAAGTGGTTTCTTTTTGCCGTTTGTGACTTCCTTCCGGTGGGCAGAAACATTCCAGCCCCTCGACAGCAGTGCTGATCACGGTTTGACTGGGGTACAGGATGGATCTGTCACACGTGGTTGGAACTGCAGTGTCACGGCCGCCTCCACCCCAGCCCTCTAACTCCCGCATGCGGTAGGGAAGGGAAGGGAAACAGTGCCACAGAACTTTCCAATATCCGCGCAGAGAGCGGCCACCCAACCGATGCTGGGTACGTGCGCCTAGGATTCAAAACAGACACAGTTCGAGGGCGCTCCTAACCACTTCCGGTTTGGTGCTGCCCGATTCGAATCAATTTTTGCTCAAATAAACTCTTAAATTAAAAAAAAAGAGAAACAGATGCAGTTCAGCCTAGTCACCTGCACCCCTGGGCCGCCACACCTTTCGAGATGGATGCGGACACCGCAGTGGGGAGGGCGGGAGGGGCTGGGACTCCGGTTCGTGGGGAACTCTGAGGGCTGCTTTTGCTTGACTGCAAGAGTGGTGGCCGCTTTGAACAAGAAACAGAGAGACTCTTCTCTTGGTAAACAGCCCTCACTCAATGGTCCCGGCAAGTTTCCTTCCCACTTTAAGGGAACCTGCTAAAGTTATCAGGCCTCTCAGCATGACCAAAGTCTGAGCCCACAAGGAAAAGGACTTCACTGATGCTAAACATGGGACCCACACCCCATATGTTCCCAAGGTATTTCTCTTGAGAAAACACAGATGGGTCTCTTTCCCTTGCCCACCCAATCCCAGGTGTTGGTGGGTTTATCACATCTCATCCTGCTTTTCTGCCCTTACTTGGAGCTTCGCTTGGGAAGGTGGAGCCCCAAGTGAGGCCCAGGAGATGAGGCAACCCGGTCTCCATCTGAGCTGGCTCAATATTCTCTGGGCGTAGCCTCCACCCCCCAGGAAGGGATATCAAATGCATCTGCAAACCGAGATCTGGCGGAACAGACCCCTGCTGCCAGATTTCTGCTTCCTTTGTGAGGAAGAGGCAGCTGCAGCCTTTAAAGCTCATTGGCTAGCAACGTGGCTCAACCCAGGAGATGCGCTCAAACGATGCACACACGGCAAGCACACCACACAGCGACCCTGCTGCCTACAGCTCTGACCTGCGAGTCACCAAACTGATTCAGAAAAAGGAGAGAGAAGCCCAGAAAATGCAAGTCCAGGGACATGCCACACAGAGGGAAGCTGAATAACCCACTTCATGGTTTTCTTTGGCAAGGCAGCTGAGTTCAGACCCCCGAGGTTTAGTCAGGCGGGGAGATGGCTCAGGCAGTGTTAGGCGGGAGGGTAGTACCACCGGCTACTCACGGGCCTCGAGCGCTGTATCTTGGGAGGCGGCGGGCGAGTGGGATGGAGTCTCTGTGGCTGCATTAAAGCGGAAACTCAAGGAATCAGTACACACGAAGATGGTTTGATGCATTTCCACACACGGCTCCAAGCATTCAGCCACCCAAGCGGGAGCCCAAGGGCCATCCTCGACGCCTCCTGCTCCCTCGGCTGGTCACCGGCTCCTGCACATCCCATGTCTGAGGCCCTCCTCTCCACTTCGAGCCTGGATCACTGTAATCACCTCCCAACAGGGCCCCCACCTGGATCTCCTCAGCCATTCTCCACACAGGCCAAGGGGGATCTTCTAAAATGCAATGTGACCCTGCCACACCCCAGCTTCGAGACCTCTGCTGTCCCCGCCTGTCCTGGGGCCACCGTTCAACAAGGCCCTGGGCTGGCATTCCAAATTCTCCAAGACCTGGGTTCTGCCGTGCCCCACCCAGACCCCTCCCAACCTGTGCTCACCAGCAGACCCTCGAATGGCCTGAGGCTCTCATGCCTGCTTCCTGCCTGCCCAGCAGGTGGAATGACCAACCTCATCCTGATCTGCCTGGCAAACCTTTACTTGTCCTTCAAGAATTCGCCCAGGTCAGATGCTGCCTTCAGTGCTCTGACTTACCGCTCACTACCACCACGTATCTTCCCCTCCCCACCCCCCATTCTCCTTCAAATGTTCATTTCCTTAAGGGATTCATCCCTGTGCCTCGGGAAAAAATATCTGCTCAGTAAATGTCTGATGAACAAATAAAATTTGCACAAAATGCTTGATTTTTGAACTCAGGACTTGAATAAAAATCAATAGAGCACAGACCTCTTAGCTCGCTCCTCAAACCCTTTATCTCGAAAGTCAAGCTTTGTTCTGTCAATGGCCTGCCCACCTAGATGCCCTGGACAGTGGGGCGGATGGGCAGACAGAGTAAGGAGAGTAAAGGTCCACACTAGATCAAGGTCACAGACACTCGGTGAGCCCTGGGAGGCTTCCAGTTGGTTCCTCCATCAACCTCGCGGTTCACAGAGGTCCATCAGTACGCCACAAAGTCCAGACCTGCACCGCCCACTACAGGAGCCAATGGCCACACGTGGCGAGTCCAAAATAAGATGCGCTGTAAGTGTAAAATGCACGCTGGATTTCAGAGACTTAGTTTGAAAAGAGAATGTAAAATATCTCAATATTTTTTTATATTGATTATATGTTGAAATGAAAATGTTTTGGATATTTCAGTTAAATATATTATTAAAATTAATCTCATCTGTTTCTTTTTACTTTTTTAACGCAGTTACTAAAACATTTGGAATTCCATATGTGACTTGCATGTGTGGCTCCTGTTAGGTTTCTCGTGGACAGCACTTCAGAGCTTCACTTGGTTGGAGTGGTCCTCCAGGTAGTAAACTTGCCTCAGAACTCATTCTCTACAACCGACTCCCGGAGAGAGGGGCCATGTTTCAGGCGTCCCTGGATCCCTGGTGTCAGCACAGGGCCTGTCAGAGTGGCCTATGGAGAAAACTTGCCGACAGACTTGGTGGAGAATTGGGGTCCCTCATGGCACATCGAGAGCATATATGGATGGAAATAAAGTCTGGCTTCCCAGATCCTGTGCTGTTAGGAGTGCAGGCCAACCCGTGCTCGGTGACCCTTCTTCAGTTGGAGGCTATCTGGGGTTAGGATGCCACCCAACGAGATGAGCATGGCCACCCACAAGTGCATAGGCTGCTGCCCTCGTCCCAACCCCCTGACTCTCACACACAACCCCCACTTCCCCCATCACCCTCAGCTTCCCGTGTCCTCGGCCACTCTGCTTCTGGGTGACCTCCTTCTCTAGCCCCAGAGCCCTCACCACTAGTCACCTCTGACCTGCATTTCTGTCCCTGCTGGCGGGGGTGGCAGCGTTCAGGAGGTCACCTCTGGGGTCAGCCAATCTCAGACTGAACCCCATCCCTCCACTCATCCTGTGGCCCAAGATTTAACCATCAAGTCTTACTTTCCTCATTTGTAAATGCAGGTAATGGCACTACCTACCCAAGGGGGCTGTTAGGAAGTTTCAGTGAGAAGATGCTCGCCAAGATCTTTAGCCCGTAGACGCCAGCAACTATCACCATTATCAGGTTTCCCTGCCTCCAGCCTCTCCCCTTCCCAATCTATCTTCCATGCTTATTCCAGAGTGGGCTTAAAAAAATACACGCCCAATTATGTCATTTGCTAGCCTAAAGCATCTCAGTGGAAGGCCGGCATCTCCCAAGGTGTCTTCTGAGAAACCATCCTGGGAGATGCATTGTATGAAAGAAGAAAAGGGGGTTCCCCAGCCAGACAAGTCTGGGAAGTGCTGTGTCTTGCTCCATTTGGGGATTCACAGGGCTGGTTAGCACAGCAAAGGCTGCCAACCCTTGCAATAAAACACCCTACCGTGAACAGGCAAAACACTATTAACTCCTTTTTTTTTTTGGTAAAAGTCCTGTTTCCCACATTTATTTGAATATAGACTCACTTCCCCTATAACACCTGTTAATATCCCCTGGAAAATGTTAATTGAAGTGCTCAGAGCCCTCCGGATTCTGGGCCCCACCCATAAGCCTCTGCAATCTCATCTCTGGTGCATCTCCCCCACCAACCCCGCCCCGCTCAGCCCCTTGCTCTCCCTGAAAGCTCAGGTGTCTTTTTAAGTTTTTTATTTTTTTTTACTTTTGGCTGCAATGGGTCTTCGTTGCTGCGCGCGGGCTTTCTCTAGTTGCGGCGAGCGGGGGCTACTCTTCGTTGCGGCGCGCGGGCTTCTCACTGTGGTGGCTTCTCTTGTTGCAGAGCACGGGCTCTAGGCGCAAGGGCTTCAGTAGTTGCAGCACACGAGCCCTAGAGCGTGCGGGCCTCAGTAGTTGTGGTGCGTGGGCTCAGTAGTTGTGGCTCGCGGGCTCTAGAGCGCAGGCTCAGTAGTTGTGGCGCATGGGCTTAGTTGCTCTGCGGCATGTGGGATCTTCCTGGACCAGGGCTCGAACCCGTGTCCCCTGCATTGGCAGGCGGATTCTTAACCACTGTGCCACCACGGGAGTCCCTCAGGTGTTCTTGAAACACCTTGCATCTCCTTTTGTCTCACTCTTGGTGCCTCTTATTTGTCCTTCACTGTCTGGCTCAAGCACTGCCTCCCCCAGGAGGCCCTCCCTGCCCTTCCCTGAGGAGCATGGGTCAGGTGCTCTGCTCCCCATGTATTCACAGCACAAAGGTTGTAATTATCAGCTCACTCATCTCATTTCTCTGTTTATCTAGTATGGTACTGGCTAAATAGGTACTCAGCAAAGATTTTTGGCTGAAGCTTCCTGGCACATGTAGAAACTCAACACATGTTAGTTCTCTAGATTCTGTGATTAATTTATTTTGCTTTGATTGTCATCAGGAAGTGCTAGTTCTTTTGCAACTGAATTTATAAACGGTGGGAGGAAAGCAGCCTCTTGACCACACCTAACCTAGAAGCTAGTAAACCAGGGGAATTTATAGACACCAAGAAATGGTAACGTGGTACAAATGTCCTGAGTGTGGCCGTGAGGACCCACTGCAGGGATGCCGGGTATATCACAGCAGCTCCCTCAGGGCAAGGCACACAGTGGATGCGCTGCTAAGAAGCTTCTGCTTCTTGGAGGGGAGGAAGTAGTAGGGCTGTTGGGTCATGGTGGTTGCAGTTTCCCAAATATGCTGGGTGGCATGACAGTGGGGGACACAGGTTGGGGAGAGCTGAGTACTCTGGGGACAGTTAGAACAGCCCATAAGGTGGGGTGGTGGTGACTTGGCGGGAGGAGGGGGTGAAGGGAGAAGCTAGGGGAGAATCAACTCAACATACCGTTTTCTAGAACGTGGCTCCAGTGCTGGGCAAGCTGAATCAGGGAGTAACTGAACGTGGGGCTGTAACAGGGTGAGGTCCGACACGACTGCGGAGCCAGCCAGACACAGTGAAAGTCATTTCCGTGAGCCGGGGTCCCCACCCTCGACCACACTCCCTGAGGGCTAGGGCCAGTGCGCGCTTGTCTGTCTCTTCCCACGGCTCTGGTGCCAGGAGCTTATCCTTCCACAGACAAGGAGACAGACTGGAGCGGGGGAAAGTGACCTGCTCCCAGGCCGCCTGACTGCCAACCCAGGGCTCCTCCCACTGCTGGAGGAAGAGGAGGCAAAACCAGAAGAGCCTTGGAGCTGAGAAATCAAGAGGTCTGGGCACTTTTGCAGAGAAATCATGTCACATGTGATCCTCAGTACCCTAGATACACTGACTGCTGATTCTTAAGCGAGTTCAAAAAGGCTGGGCCTTTGGCAATCTTTGGCTAAGAAGAGTTCTGTTCAACAGTTCATCTGGCACTTCCTGAGCTGAGCTGTGGCAGGAGGGATGGGGGTGCTGGCACCTGCCTTCCTGAAGGTCACGTGTAGTCGGGAAGCAGATTCACTCTCCCATGCATAGTGATGGAAAAACTACCTGGGGCCAGGGCCTGGGGATTCAGGAGACTAAGACACAGTCTGTCCTTAAGGAGTGTATGGTCTAATGGAATTTGACCCACATCACGGAAAAATACCTTTCTTAGAGTACAAAGAGCATTTGGGCTAAAACCCCAAGAAACATACTTTGGGTGGAAAGACTCACGTGCATGTCTTGGTTCTGTCATTTTCTAGTTGAGTTCAATACTGGCTCTGCCATTTGGCAAGTTATTTAATCTAAGCCTCAGTTAACTCTTCTGTAAAATGGAAATAACTCCTGAGTCACAAGCACTGGTGTGAGGGTGCTACACGAGTGCATTACAGCTGTGGGAGGCTCTGGTCTGGCAATCTGCTGATGAAACGAGACCATCCAATCCTCCGTCCTTCCCTTAAACCCATCAGTCTCCCCAGAAGAGTCCTGTGAATGTGAGGACCTTGGTTTTTCAAGGCAGTGTGCTGTGAGCAAGGCGCTGTTGAAAGGGACTGGATTTTACTAATCTCTTCTATTTACATGATGCGTTTTCCTTTCAAAGCATTTCTACTTCCCTTCTTTCCTTTGAGCCTCACATTCCCTGGTGAGGCAAGTTAGAGGAGGGTTATTTCCCTGCAATAGAGGCAAGAAACAGGAGGCCCAGAGAGGTTAAGTGACTAGTATGAGGTCACAGAGCTAGTAGCAGGAACTAAAACAAGCAGGTATCCTTAGTCCATTGTGCTATCCTTGTCAACCAAAACTTCCAAAGTCATCTGGAATCATTTCTGATTCGGTTTTTCTAACCCTTATCCCTTCCGAAGTTGGACAGTGTTGTTAAGAGATGTGTGCCGGGCTTCCCTGGTGGCGCAGTGGTTGAGAATCTGTCTGCCAATGCAGGGGACATGGGTTCGAGCCCTGGTCTGGGAAGATCCCACATGCCGCGGAGCAACTGGGCCTGTGAGCCACAATTACTGAGCCTGCGCGTCTGGAGCCTGTGCTCCGCAACAAGAGAGGCCGCGATAGTGAGAGGCCCGCGCACCGCGATGAAGAGTGGCCCCCGCTTGCCACAACTAGAGAAAGCCCTCGCACAGAAACAAAGACCCAACACAGCCATAAATAAATAAATAAATAAATAAATAAATAAATTAAAAAAAAAAGGAGACCTGTGCCTTAAGAGAAAAGGCTGGTGAGAGAATGACTGACATCCTCCCCTTCCCTCCTTATTTGAGCATCTCTTTCCAGTGCTTTCCAAAGGAGATTCACGTGTTGATTCATTCAACAAACAATGCAGTATACTTTGTACAGGCAAGGGGCACACCAGTGAATAAGACCCAGTCCTGCCCTCAAAGGGCTCCCACTCTGATGGTGGGGTTATAATACAGGTGGGAAGAGGGGTGCTGAGGTCTGTGGAGGTGCCAAGGAGGGGCTCTTCTACCCGATGGGAGTGGTATGGAATTTAGGTGCATGAGATGGGAACCCCAGTGATCCAACAAAACCAAGTGAGGGTGAATATGAGGATGCGTCAGGCCAGGAGGAACGGCTGGTGGGTGGGTGGGTGAGTGGGGTCACGTAATACAAGGCCTTGAACGTCAGCCTGAGAAGTGTGGATTTCCTACTGAGCGCAGTGGGAGGGATTTAGGCAGGGAGGGACATATCAGAGGCCTTGGTGTCAAAGATGGATGGGAGGAGGATGGGTGGGCTCCTAAGGACAGACACTCCCTTCCGGCCAAGGGGGCCTGCCCAGACCTCCATGTTGTCAACTCGCCAGCTGGCGTGTAACTGCTGGGAGATGTGAACATGAGAGGGTAAGCTCCAAAGTGTGATTGACATGGAAGTCCCAGAGAGGAGAGGAACTCTTTTGGCCTCTGATGGTCTCTGCCTGACCCTCGGCGTTTATATCTGTCAGCCATGTGGGCCAGGTGAGTATGCTCATTGGATATGAAACCCACATTTATGAGGACAGCATCTGATTTGCAGTTAATTTGTTGATGCAGCAAAACACATTGTTTCCAAAAGGTCAGGAGGGGAAGCCGTGTTGGAATAGCAACTTAATTACCTGGGTGGCATGGATGAGTGGGCGCCCTACACAGGGCTGCAGGGTGGAAAATGCTTCACTGCCAGGCGCGGACTTGGGGCAGAGAGTGAAGCGGGGGCAGCCTGCGAGGTGGGCAGAACTGAAGCTCTGGTGGCCCGCTGTGTTCTAACACCTAACCAGCGCATTTGCTGTCCCGGGAATGAGGGTCATTATTCCATTTCACAGGTGAGGGGAGGCAAAGACTTGCCCAGGGTCACACCGAGCGGTGGATGACAGGCCTTCGGAAGAGGGTCAAAGAGCTTGTCTCAAGTTAATTGCGCACTAGGGCAGGAGTCCTGTGATGGATTTGGGAGGGGCCCGCTGTTTGGGAACCGGTGCACAGATTTCCTCAGTCCCCATGGAGGACACACCTTGGACTATCCCTTTAACATCCCTTTAAGGTCAGAATCAGCCTCCCGTTTTCACAGCTGGTAGAGCAGACTCAGGGAGGGCAAACAGGCGCTACCTAAGGCCACACAGAAGGTGAAATGTCAAAGTCAGTGGGCGGACAGGCCAGACCCCAAGCGGGGACCGGTGGTGTGGGGAAGGGGGCAGAAGATCGGAGATGCCCGAGGCCTCAGGGATCAAGCAGCTTCATTGAAGGCCGAGGTCTATGCGTGCAAAGCTTGGGGTGGGGAGGCAACCTGCTTGAGGTGGCAGCCAGAGCCCCCGCCGTGACCCTTTCTGAGGGCCAGAGAAGGTGCGGCGTGCCCCATGGCAGCTGGAGGCATGAGAACGGTGGCCTCCAAGGTCAGCCTCAAAGGGGGTCTCAGGTCCTTTGGGTCTGAATGGTGTTCTGAACTGTCCCTTTTCTGTCAGACTCCCATCTAGCTCACCTGGAAGGGGCTCTGGCATCCCCAAAGGGGAGGCTGGGTAGATGCTGGGGGCTTCTCTGTGCCAGGGATGTGCCCAACCAGATATGCTTCCAGGAATGGAGAGGGTGAAAGAGAAAATTCACAATTAAACCCTGTTACTGTTTAATGAGGGAAGAGTTCACCTGGTTAATTTTCCTGGCTAGTAGCCACATCAATGCTCTGACCTGTGCATGAAATGGCCCTGGTTGGGAGAGGAAGACAAAGCTTTCTGTGGCTTTACAAAAGGCCTCTGGGCTGAGAGCAAGGCTCCTCTACTCCTCGGGAAGGGAGAGCCGCTATTATGCAAGGTATGAAAATAAAAGAGGGCTTCTTTTGATAGGCCTCCAAAAAGGAGTGTATTGAAGCTATATTTGTGTGGAGTGTCTCCTTTGAAATGCCCAACCAGCTCACTCGGGCACAGCTCTCGCCTGTCCCCCAACTCCTGTCATTATCTTGAATCCTCTCGTCCACACTTGATAGAGCTGATCCTGCTTGTTGGGGAGGATCAAATGCTTGCCTTCGCTTCAGAGTGTCAGCAAGGATGCTGGAGAAGACTGAGCGCTGGTGTCCTACAGCACTCGCTCTGTGCCAACAGCACTGGGCAGGCCCTGGGCCCCCACAGGGGACCCTGGGGTCCTCGGGCCCTGCAGCTATCTGCAGAGGTAACTCTCAGCTCCAGGCTCTAATCTGGGAGGGATGCTCATGGAAAGACACTGCACAGGATGGACCTCTGCATCAGAGCTGAGGAAGAAGTTTCCATCCTGCTCGTACACGATGACAAGGTGCTTCTTCATGGGAAAGGGAGGCTGGGAGGGGCCTCATCCTGGAGCACCCTCAACGGGCCAGGTGCTACCCAGTATATCTCAGTCAGTCCTAAAACTCTGCATAGAAGCCCTTCCATAATCCCTCCGGCCCCAATTCACACAATACGTTAGGAAGCTGGTTGTCGGACTCCGGGGGGAGGTTCCCACGTGTCTGCAACTCGCTGTCCTGAGGCACCCTCTGCAGGGGTGCTGGGGGCTGAAGGTGGCCCTCGAAGAAAAGCTGTAGCACCTGCTGTCGTCTCTGGAGAGGGGCTGCCGGGGACTCAGCCGCCCCAGCAAGTCACCTTGTGAGGCCATTCTCTCTGCTGGGCCCCGGCACTCTGCGGCGAGTGAGAGCTGAGCTGAGAGGCGGCTCCTCCTGGTCCTGAGAGCAGTGCATTCTTCCCCGATGTTGACAGGAGTAGTATTTTGTAGTGGTGCTGGTTAATTTGTAGTGGCATTTGTGGTTTGAAGCCTTGTCAAGATCCCTGATTACTTCCCGTGCAAGGAGCTCGGCTGATGGGGAAGTTCACATGCTGAACAAAAGCAGCGAGGCAGCTGTGAGGGAAGGCTGCGAGGGGGCCGGGTGACCCCAGGCCGCTTGGGGGACAGAGGCGGGGGAGGGAGGGGGCCAGCAGTGGGGCGGGGGAGGGGAGCCCTTTGTTTTTAGTCAGGTGCAGCTGCTCGGTCTGAATAGGTGGCATCCCATTGGCGGCCCGAGGTCAGGCAGCAGATGCGGGCCGTGGCTGGGCAGGGGCAGGGAGCCTTGCTGACGCGTGCCATTCTCTGCCCAGACAGAAACAGGACGCGGGGGCTTCACTGCTACCTACATGGGGGCAGCCATCTGGGATGCCATCAAGGGTGCCTGGGTGACATTCCCAGGAGGTTGGGGATGCCAGGAGGGGCTTCCAGATGTTAGGAGAGAGAATCCCCCCCTGACAGAGGCAGGGGGGCTGTTTTGAGGCACTTGCTATGTTCCAGGTTCTGTACTAGAAACTCTACCTGTAAGGTCTCTAATGATCCCAACAACCCTGCAGAGAAGGTAAAATCCCCATTTGGCAGATGAAGAAACTGAGTCTGCATGGCTCAGTGACTTGCCCACGCCTCACTGCTAACAGGTGGCCAAACCAGGCTCCAGACCCAGGTAAGTCTGACCCCAAAGAAGCCCACACTCCTTCCATCAGACCCGGTACACAAACGGCAGAAGGAAGATGCTGAATCTTAACCCCTTGAGAATGGGGGGGGAGGGCGCTTCCCTCTCCCTGGGGAGTTCTTCCCCCCAATATCCTCTTGAGTTTTTTGTCTTGCTAAGTCCATTCTGACCACACAGAAAGGTTTGTCTTTGCAGCCGCCTACACTTCACCAGGCCTGTGTCCTGACTTGGGGAGGGTTTGCTCGGTGCGTTTAAGGGCTGGGGCCAGCTCAGCAAAACCAAGGCTAATTTATCATCTCTGGAATGGTGTCCACCCCAAGCAGTACTACCACTAGGAAATTAAAATAAAGATCTTCTCCCGATTTTGCAGTAGTATGGATAGGATCGCATAGCATCTTCCGGAAAGGGAGTCTGGTGATTACGACAGCTTCCGCGCTGCTCTCCCTGCCACCAGCTCCCCCTGCCCCAGTCCACCCGCAGCCCGGGGAGCTGGTCATGTCCTTCAGACGGTTCTCGGCAGGCTATTCGAGACCCAGTCCCTGGCCCACCCACCCCATATTCCACCCCACCACAAGCAGCCCATTTTTCCAGCCCTGCAAAGACCTGCCCAGCCACTCATGTGCCACAGCCCTTCACAACGCACGTGCTTGTCCTGGGTGCCCTTCCTGCACCTGCCTACCTGGTGGATTCAGCTCATCCCTCAAGCCTCCGTCCCTTCCCTGGAAGCTACCCCTCTCTTCCTGGCTGGATAGAGCCTGGCTTCTTTCTTCTGTCCCTCCCCTAAAGACGAGGGGTTCCTCGAGAGTGCTGTGGCATCTTGGTCACATCTGGATCCTGGTCACATCTGGATCCTGGGCTCTAGGCACAAGGCCTGCACACGGTGAGTGCAAAGTTAAATGCTCACCCAAGACTGTGGGACTAGCCTCAAATGGTCAGTAAGGCCGTTGCCCAGCATTTGACTAACGTGGACCAACTAGTTGTCATCCTATCACTGAGTCTCACTGTCCACAAGGCTGGCAATGTTTCTGATCAGGAAAAACTCCCAACCTAGAGATATCCTGGTCTAACAGGTTGAGCCCAAGGCCACCCTGAAGAGCAAGAGACTTTTCGAGGAGAATGCAAAGGTGGGAAGCTTAGATGTGAAATATCCCCAAATTTCCCCAGTGTCTGTTAAAGACAGACAGTCAGGTTCGCCAGACAGAGGTTTTTTTTTTTTTTTTTTCCCTTCCCTCAGAACAAATGGATGGAGAACCTGTTTTTAAAATTCCTGGACCCTGGCATACATTTCTATCTGTGTCAAAGTCTAGCCCTCCACCGCCTCAGCAGAGTTTAAAATCCTAGCTAATAGGTTAACAACTGTTTTTCTTCAGCTTCAAATGAAGAATATCAGAAGGCTGGGGGGGAATGCAGCTCTCCAATTTGTACGGACTGCACACAGCTCCCCGCAACGTGTGTTTGACAGGACTGACATTCTGTACCGCTGTGAGATGGGAAAACGTGTGACATTTTTATTCATGGTGGCGTACGCCCTTGTAATGATCAGCTCTGGTCGATGTGCTTACCGCAGCAGCCCCAGAGCCCTCGGAGAACAAACAGGAACCCAAGGTGCCAGCAGTTCGACTGCCTTATTAAACACCGCCAGGATCCTAACGAAGACCAACTGCTGGAAAATCTCACTGTCAAATCCTCAAGGACATTGTCAGTGCACAGCTAACTGCATATATTTTTCATTTAAAATACTGAAATCCAGCATTGTGCCATTACAACCGAGGGGAGGGGCACCCACTCCAGCGGCCATTCTCTCGGCTGCCTCTTCGGAGCTCCAGATGCCCAGTGGGGTTCAGGGCTGAAAAAGGGGTGGCGGAGATGGGAAACTGACTTTCTGAAAACCCAGCCCAACCTTCAGGGTGAAAGGCTGAAAGTTACAGGGCTCTGGTGAGAGTCACTTAAACTTGGAAAGTCGATCCACTGGCTCCCTCCTAAGTCTGAGCCAATCTGCATAATGAGAAAATCCGTTTCCCCCAGCCGGCCGTCTTCCTGTAGGTGCAACCCATCGCATCCTGCACCTTGGTGCTAATCAGCCTGCTGCTTGGCGGCAGACCTTAAGACATCTGCAGGAACACATGGCCGTGGTAGGTTTCACACCTCGGCAGCAAAGCTGTGTGTCAGGGTGCCCACCTGCAATCTCACCACTCGCCTCAATTCCAAGGCCTCAAGGTCAGTGTGCAGGAGGACCCCTCCCTTCAGCGGTCGTTTTGAATCCGGATGCACACTGATGGATGGAAGCCAATCACATGGTAGACCCTGGAGCTTATCGTGGTTGTTACGTGGGGTGGTTTGGTTATGGCTGCACACGCTAACGTACTGATGTATTTACCTTGTAAACATGTATTATTTATGCAGTGCCTCTATTTCCATACTCCAGCCCTGATGCACCAAGACATACTCTGCTATTTATTTATGGGGTCCTTGGCATAACGGGCCTAACAAGATGCCCATGTGTGGTTCTTGCAGGTTTGCAACAAACCGTACGTGGTTGGCTGAACAACTGGATGTTCTCCATCCATCACAGACAGAGGCTTGCATTTTAAGGGGCTGTCTGTAAAGCTGGTTTAGCATAATACTGTACATCATCCTTGGCAGAAATGCCCTGGGATGCTGAAGAGCTGGCAACCCAGTGAGAAGGAGCCCTAACCTTTCCTACCCTGGGATGGGGCATGGGGTAGAGTAAGCCATGGGTACCCTGGTTACAGGTCCCAGAGCAAGGGGGGAAAGGAAGGAGGATGGTAGACAGCCCCAGGGCAAAAGCAGGACAGTGAGGGTGGAGGTACCCTGTTCCTCTCAGCTGGCCATTTTGTCCTTCTGCAGAGCCTTTCCACATTGACCCCGTATATCCCAACAGACACTCCTTTCATCATGTGCTGCGCCTCAAATCTCATTAGAGCATGCTGGCTAGAGGAAGAGAAATTCAGCCTGCGTCCAGCCCTGTGCCATTCCAAGGTGAACCTCAACAGCTCCCATGGAGGGCATCCAGCGGGCCACGGCGCTCTGTCCCTTTGGTCTCCTGGACCGCTCTCCCATCGTTCCCTCATCCTCACATCCCACGAGCTCTCATCTGAGTGCTGGCAGCATTGTTAGTGGTCTCCTGGCCTCACCTGCTTCCACCCCTTCTAGCAGTGGCCCAGAGTGAATGTTCCCAGATGCCATTCTCTTGAATATAATCCCTCACTGGCTCCTGACACCCACAAGATATGATTCAAGCTCCCCCAGGGCCTGGCCCCTGCCTACCTCCGCAGTTTAGCTCCTGGCCCTCACCAGCTGCCTCTACTAGCATTTCTCTTTCTGTATGGTTTGTTCACTGTCTCTCCCAGACAAAGAGTGCCATGGAGGCAGGGCACACATCTCATTCCTTTGCAACCCTGGGGACTTGGACAGGGCTTGGAGTTTGACGTGCCTCATAATATGTTAGATAGGTGAAGGAATGAATTAATGAAGGCATAAAAAAGTAACTCAGAGTTCTGCCTGGCAAAAAACTCCAAGGCATCAGGATTTTTAATCACAAAGATAGGAGGGCAGCAGGGGAAGAATTCTTAGCTGGTCATCATGGTTTGGGCAATGGAAAGTGTTTGGTAGATAGCTCTGGGGTGAAAGTGGCCCTCTGTCCTGCCCTGTCTCTGTGGAGAGAACTATCCCCTGGTCAGCACACCTGGAGAGCCACCATCTCTGCTGACCGCTTCACTCCACCTGGCCTCCCGAGGCACCATCTTGCCAAGGCTCCATCTACTGCCCCTCTGGAAACACTCTCTATCAACCTCTCCAGAAAGTGCAAACAGGGATCCATCTAGAAGGCGTTAGGGAGTAGCGCATCCCAAGGAGGGCTGAGAGGTAGCTGTAACCATGGAACCATACGGCTGAGGGGCAGTAACATCTCAGAAATTCAGTTTAAACTGCTGCCAGGCAATGTTAATCCCCCATCACATTTTGCATGTTAAGTGGGATATAATCAGCGATCCCTTGGGAGAGGTCCCTTTTATACATTCTCTTTTAGTACTTTTATTACATTTTAAAATTCTTTGCAGTATAAACTAAATGTGATTCAATATTCCAGAAGACATGGAACTAAGCAGACTGACAATAAAACTAAGCTGGCAAAAACAACGACCTAAATTAGGGACATGGTCAGTGCCATCTCAGATGCAGCGTGCAGGAGGCTGGCAAGCAGCCTTTGCTGCCAGGGAGCTGTCGTCACCACCAAGCTGTCCCAGGTCAGCTGAGCTGGGCAGTATGATGGAAGAAGCCAGGGTCTTGAATCTGAATCCATCCTACCAGCCAGGGGATTACGCCGGACCCTAGCGAAAAGTGGGGCACTCGTGGTCCCTCCTGCATCAGTCTGGGGACGATAACGTGAGAAGGTGCAAACACCTGCCGAGCATACTGCCCAGCGCCCAGCAGGCACTCAGAAGGGCAGCACCACTGTTGTTCTTACCCCTGTGTTAAGGAATCCAGGGCTCTGTTAGGTTTACTCTGGGGAGGAAGCAAAGTCTCAAATCCAGAGAGCAGCCATCAACCTTAGCCAGGAGTGGGGGAGAAGGAGAACAGTGACCTTGACCTCCCTAGCCACCCTAAGCCACACTGCTGGAGTCTAAGCGTGCCCCAAACCACTGGCAGCCACAACCAGATACCCCAGGAACCAGAAGGAACTGAGGCAGAAGGCTCGATGAGGGGGGTACAGTGAGGGGAGGGCCTGGGGTCCAGCATCAGGTAGACCTGGTTTGGAAATCTTGCTCTGCCACTTACTGTGTGACCTTGGGCAAGTTGCTTAACTTCTCTGAGCATCAGCTTTCTGGGGATAATAATAACCGTATCAATCTCACAGGGTTGTTGAGAAGATGCAGTGAGATGATACTTGTGGAGGGGTTTGCATGAGAATGAAAACTGACCCGACACATCCGACCCCCTCCTCAGCCTGCCACTTCTCAGGTAGTCCTTGACACCCCTTCCCCCAGGCACGGCCAGGTTAATCATTTACCTCGTCCACAGCAGGGCTCAGGGATTGATGGGGGACAGTGTGACAGGCAGCTCCGGGCACAGCGCTCCCGTGGCCACAGGGCGGGGACTCCCCACACCGGCAGTGACGCTGAGCTGATTCTCCCGGAGGATCGTGCTTGTGGGATAGAATTTATTTTCAATATTTTATGTTCTATTTCCCCTTCCCTACTGGGATAAACTCTCCACCTTTGGCACATAGAATTCTAATCTGAGAAAATGCCTCCTCTGGCCTCGCTGAATCAGATTTCCTGCTCTTGTCCCGCTGGGCTCAATCTCTCCCTGGCAGGGAGCTGCCTTCCGAGCTGCTCCAGCACAGACCTTAAAAGAAATGCTGTTTTTAGGCTCTGGTCAGTCCTCTGGCAAAGAGACCCTGCTGTCACACTGCTGAACGTAGACAGGCTTGGGGGACGCAGGAGGCCTGTCACGCACACACGGCACTGCACGCAGGGGTCCTCAAGTGAACTCAGGCCTGCAGACCAAGAGCCACCTCCCTTGTTTGATTTCTCCTGCTCTGCTGAACTGACTGGTGGCTCAAGGGCATGGAGAATGCACAGAGCTGCCCTCACTTCCCATGACCCACCACCTTCCGTGTATTCACCGCTCACCACTCGGTCACTCCCCAGACTCACTGGGCAACTCATCTGCACCAGGCCCTGCAAGGGTGCTAAAGTCACGGAGATGAGGCTGACACTATCCCTGTCTGGGGACAGTGTGTCAGGCGCGGGACAGTGGTGGCCCAGAGCAGGGAGGGATGGCTCTGCTTGGAGGAGTCAGGGAGGGCTCGTGGGGCAAGAGGCGCTTGAGCGGGCCCTGAAAGGCTGATGGCATTTTGTCAGCGGGAGCAGAAGAGGAAGGCCATTGCTGGCACTGGAGACAGTAGGAGCCCATTCATCTCTGGGTTCCCCCGGCGCCCAGCACGAGGCCTGGCCTGGAGCAGACGCCCATGAAGAGCTGGTGAAGGCGTGAACACGGGATTGTGCTGGGCACCAGAGGAGAGGAAGGGACTCTGCCTGGGAAGGGGGCACTTAGCAGAGTCTCGCAGGGTGAGAAGGAACCGGCCAAACGTCAAGGACTGCAGGTACCTCCAGTCCAGCAGGCCCAGCCGTGGGCAGGGGGCTGGGAGGGGGCCCTGGTGGCTGGGTAAGTTCTCCTGATCATCCAGCAAGGCTGTGCCCCGGGGAGAGAATCCTGGAGAGGGACCCACATTGTGAAGGGCTGACGGGCCCTCCTATCTCACTACTTGTTGATGTTTTCTGATGCCCCTTGTGCCTCACAGACCAGTGGAGGAGAGCGACGGGTGACCCCAGGAATATGAGGGATGTACGGGTGCGGTGGGGCTGACATCCAAGGGCAACTGGGGTGGCGCAAGTCTGGGGAGGCCAAGGACAGACTAAGACATTGCAGCAAGTGGAGCTCGTGAGGCAGGGATGGATGAAAAGCGGACACTGGAGCTGCCAGAGCAAAGGTGGTGCTGGAAACCACAGGGGTAGCCGAGCTCCCCACTGAGTGGAGAGTCAGAGGGGACAGGCCAGAGCTGGGGAAGAGCTCTGTCCAAGGGAAGGAGGACCAAAGACAGCTCCCTTGATGCAAAGTCCAGTTCAGACCTCCTGCCCTGCTGGACTCGACACTTCATCCATCCACCAGGCTCCTGCCGGCCAGCCCAATTTCCATGCCTCGGTGTATTTTACTTGGACCTTTCTGGAGACTCTACCTTGGGCCAAAGGAGTGATTTAGAAGGCAAGAATTCTCTACTGCAACCAGCCAGAGAAAGCCATGGGGCAAGGTGCAGAGAATTTCACCTGAAGTCAGTTGCCACCCCATCCTAGAACAGGCTAGAACAGCAGCTCTGTTTGGTCTCTCAGGTTCAGAACCATCATCAGGTATCTGAGACACAGCCTGGAGAGGCTGCTCCCACCTAAACGAGGACAAGGAGCTCTCTGCCTAGTCCTTGAAGCTGATGGAGAGCAAGGGCAATAATCAAACATTGCATCTACTCTGCAGTGATCTCCAGCAAGTCAGCAGTGATGAGGTGATGGGCACCTCCTGAGCATGCTGGTGGGGAATCACCCCGAGGACCAAACTGGTTGGAGTTTAAAACAAACGTAAAGGGACTTTGAGATGCTCCGTGGCATGATCATACAGCACAGGTCTGTGCCTTTCAAAACCACCAGATGGATTCTGTCCACCAGGATTAAGCTGAACCACTCACTGTGACACCGTGGTCTTCCTGAAGGCAGGGGCCTTGCGATCGGCACCCTGGTTTCACAGATGTGGCACAGAATAGGTATCCGTGATTATCTGCTGAACAAGTGACCTAGGTTCTTGGCTCTTTCTCCACCTCTGGGCCCTGGGTTGCAGCTGACTTGGCACACTCCACTCCCCAGAAGCTGTCACAGGCAACTGTGCCCATCTCTGTAACCTGCAAGCCCTGATTCGTACCTCCCTGCCATGCACTCACCTGTCCCCTCTCTATCTGGTGCCTTGGGTGACCTCTGACCTTGGCTCTCCACCATGTATACTCTTGATTTCAAGATCCCCACCACTCTGGGTGTGAACCTTTCTCTGCCATCAGACAAGAGGACAAAGGCCTGGGACAATGTCTCCTGTTTGGCTTCTGTGCACATTTATCAATTTAACCTGTTTTCCCTTCTTTTGATAATAGCCCCCTGATTTCCTTTCCAGGAACTACCTCTCCTGTACTTCTTAGGTATGTATTTCAGGTAGAGCCTTACTCGTGGCCAACAGAAAACCCTTGGCCACAATGATGGGTTCTAAGACAGGCATATGATCAAAGTTGGTTCAATGAGTGAACCCATGCCTCGTGTGGTAGTCACTAGGAAGTGACACCCTCCTGCTGGTCTTGCCCCTGGAAGGATACAGTCTGGAGCTGCTGCAGCCAGGGAAAGCCTCCCTGAGAATGGTACCAGCAGAGGAGGCCAAGGCGGGAGAATGCAGCAAAAAACTGGGTCTGATTGACATGATTTAATGCCTGGATCATGTCATACTTGAAGCTGTTATGAATGAACAATTTTTCTTTTGGGGTTTTGCCTCTTGCAACCCAAAGTAACCTAACTGATGGAGAGTCCCAGTATAAGCCCTGCCCCTGGTCTTTGGGGGCTGGGCTGGCCCCTGACACCCCAATACTAACTCCTACACATGCCCAGTTTCTATCCTGCATTCTAATCCCTCACACATACGAAGAAAGCACCCAGCGTGCCTCTGGTGTCTAGTGATGGGTTTGGTGTGCAGAGTCTACGCTGGGTGCAGAATACTAACTTTCTTGTCTTGGTGCCAACCGAGGCCCAGAAACATTAAGGAAGGCCTGGGATCTGGAAGGAAACCAGGAACAAGGCCTTACTGTGGTCCAACATCCTGGGATCCTGGGCCACCTGCAGAGGCTGCTGCACTGGCCCCATCACTACAAACTCAGCAGGAAACTGCCATGTTCTTAGCACAGAGCTGGAGCGTGAACCTGAGGTCTAGTAATAGACAACATGGCTTTGAATCCTGACTGTTGCTTCTGAGCTGTAAACCTTGGCTACGCCCCCAATCTCTCTGAGCCTGTCTCCTCTGCAAGAGGAGATGATACCTGAGACCCAGTAGGCTGGTTAAAAGGACTCAGTGGACTAACTCGTGGGAACTGGAGTTGGAACACAGACCCCCTTTTCCAGGTCTCAGCACGGTGCCTGGCATGTGGTGAGCAATTCAGCCTCATGGCCCCCCTCCCCTCCCTCACTGCTCTTCGACCATGAGAAGTGCTCAAACTGCTGTGAAAGTGCCCAAGACCTAGCAGGAGGGGCGTGGACTATGGTCGTTGGCCCTTTGCAGACCTCCTTAACTTGTGCTGAATGGAGGTCCGGTGGTGGAGCTTAGAAAGCAAATTGCTATTTTGAACCTGGATTTTCATTTGGCCACTGACCTTTCTCAGCCCTTCCGTGGCACATCGGGAGCCCCTGAGCTACCTGTGGCATACTAGCTGAGAAAGCAACATCACACGCTTAATCAGAAGTTGCCTGGATTTTCAACCCAATCGTTATGAACTTCCAGAATCTTTCTCTTTTTTGACTGGCAAGTTTTTCCTCTTGAAATCGAACATGTCTGCTCTGCGGAGCAAAGCCTGGCCTTGTTAACCTTGCATCAGAAAGCTGCCTCTGGGCTACCTGGGCTATGAGAAAGTGAGGCCACATGGAAAGACAGGCCCAGCCAGCCACCCTCGCCAGCAGACCTGACAAACCCACTACCAGCTAGGGACCACACTGCTTCGGTAATGGCAGGGGCTGAGTCAGGACAACTCTGCACAGCCACCAGCCTGCACTGGAGGCAGAGCTGCCTGCTGGTCACCCTGTAGACGGCACCCGGGAGCTGGAGGGAATGGAGCAGGAGGCCACCCCAGTGGTGCTCGCTTTCTCACGCAAAAATCTGGTTGAAAGAGTGGAAAAAGGGGCAATGGAAAAGGGGGAAATACGATTTGAAAACAACAGGGTTTGAAGGAGCATCGTGCAGAGAGCTCTGCCTTGTGGTCTGTGAAGGCACAGCTGATAAGTTAGGCCAAGAAAACGACTTTGGATGGCAGACCACGACACTCCTCTGCTCACTCACGCCTGGTGCCCCAACCTGCCCCCTGGCCCCTTCCTCTCACGTGTGTGAGGCAGACTTGGGCACCATCTCCCTTCCATGCCCCCAGCCCTCCCCCTGCCCCACGATGCCAGCCCTCCTCGGTTTAGGTGTTGACTTTCCCACAAGAGCTGTAGGCACGAGGGTCAGTTACACGTGTGCACGTGCAGGGGGGGCTGCCACTGAGGGGTGTGTGTTCTGAGAGCCGCGGTGTGATGGGCGCTGGGAAGACAAGCTGACTGGGAGGCCATGTCGGTGGGTGACTGACGTCTGGCTCTGCTTTTGCTGCACTGGAGAAAGAGACTGATGTTTACCCAGCGCCCATGTGTAGCGCTGATCCAGGCAGACAGTACCTCACTCAATCCGTATAAAGACCTATGACGTGAGTATTATTATCCCCACCCTAAAGCTGAGAAAACTGATTTCACTGAGGTTAAGTTACGTAGTGAAGGTTACCAGCTTTTTAGGCCAGAACTGAAATTTAAGTCCACAGCTGCCTGATGATAGAATCTGTGCTTTACCCTCAACCACACTGCTTTCATCAGCTGATCAGCCTCTGCCTTTCAGCAGCTACATACTTGGGGGGATGGGGGCTGTATTTGCTTTCTCTCTCTGTGAATGGCTGTTACATATGTGCGTGCCCGTGCACGTGCATGTGTGTAATTTTTTGGCCATACCATTTGAAAGCAAGTTTCAGACATCACCTAAGTACTGCAGTGTGTACCCTTGAGGCATAAAGATAAGCCCCTAAAAACCATGACGTCAACAACAGCTCTAACATATCACCTAACATCCCAGCCCATCTTCAGATCTTCCAACTTTCCCAAGAATATCTTGGAAGCTTTTAAAAAAAAAATCCAAGTTCATACTTTGCATTTGGTTATACAGCTCAGTCTTTTTTACAGATAAAATCTTTGCTTTTTTGATAGAATTCAAGGGACAGCGGGCCTTTCCTTCCCTTGCCTGCTCTCTCCCCAGCTTTCTTCCTTTCCAGGTCGACCCATCCTGGAAGTCTGGGGGTGTCCCAGTGCTCGCCTCTCTCCCCTCCCCTCCGTTCCTGGGGCATTTAGGACTAGACCTTAGGAGCTCATAAAAACACAAAATAGAATGAGACAGTATCTAAATTCCTATAATACAAATCTGTTTCTACTTGGAAACAGAACCCTTATTTATGGAAAGTGATTTGGAAGTAGTTTTTGACCACTAATGGAATATTCATTTTCCTTTTTCAAATGAATGGAATTACAAGCATAGCAACAGAAATAAAACCAAATAACCTGGACACACAACAAGTACTTAAACAATAATCAATCAATTATTAATCAATTTGAAAACCCACATCAATAATAAAACCTCAAGACATCTACTGACTGCCAGGTCAGTGCCGAGCCCTATGGTGGATGTTCCAGGCTCACATTCTCATGGGCCTAAAGGTATAATTACATGGCTGCGTGAGATGCACTGCATGTGCCAAGTTCTGGGGCAGCACAAAGACAGGAGCGACCAAATCAGTCGGGAGGATTTACCAAAGGGACATGCTCTGAGGGCGGACAGGCAGATCACCCGGGGCCTCGCGGGCTCTGCCAAGGGTGAAGGTGGAATCTTCAGGGGAGACGAGGAGCAGGGAGGTGGCACGGCCACTTGTGTGTGAGGCTGTGTGGGGAATGCAGTGCGGGGGAGTCTGGAGGCCCGGAGGCCAGTTAGGAAGCTGCGGAGTGGTCCAGGTGAGCGATAATGCAGCCTGAACCAAAGCTGTCACAGAGGCGCTGGAGAGGAGAGGGACTGGGCAGTGGCAGAGGGCAGAAGGGAGAGGCTCTGGGGGGTGGGGAGTGGACCTGGGCTTGTGGATGGACCTCGCTGTGGTGGGAGATGGAGGAGGAGGGTGAGTGTGGCGGGAGTGCACATTCAGACTGCAGGCCTGTGGTGTGAGGTGTCTGGAAACATGCGAACATCTGTCCGACGTGTTTGGGAGGTAACGGCTGAGTTGAAGGGAATCGTGTGTGACTTCCAGACTCACTGGGACAGAAGGGGTTTCTCAGGGCGCTCAGAGCTGAGGGTGCTGAGAAGGCATTCGCTGGCTGGGCAGCCTCTCCAAAGCAGCAGGAGACTGGCACTAAATGACCCAGCTCACGCTTATAAAGCCAGAACTCTCCGTATGCACAGATAAGCAGGCAACCTCATTCCAAGAGCTGCTTCTGGGGGTGTATCCAAACCACTCCGTCCCAGGTCTCTGGAAGCCCGGTAGCGCTTAGTTTGAGCTTTGGTTTAACTGGCTTTTCAAACTTTATGTTAAAGAGGTTTAGAGAGCTTTGCTCAACCGGAAGAATAGACACCTTTCAATGCACACTTTTTGGAATCTAGCAGATTGGAAGGCAGGCAATTACTTTGTTTGTAGGATCAACTGGGGGGGAACACAACGAAGGGGGCGTTGGAGCGGGTTTGCCCTGTCCTCCCACCTCCTGGGAAGGCCCAGTCCCTGGCCGAGGCCCACAGCATGTGGCAGCACGTGTGCAGGACGAGAACCCAGTGTCACTGGGTGCCACTGCCAGTCCAGTTCCTCAGGCCAGGGAGGCAGAGCTGCACTCAGCCGAGAGAAGCAGGGGTGCTGCTGGTGGTGGAGTATGAATTAGCTCCTAATTCAAGTAAACGTCTTCTGGGCCTGTTTCCCCAGCCGTGCAATGGGTATGAGGCCTTCTTCCCTACCAGCTAACGTCGATTCGATTAAATGAGTACAGAAGTGAAAGCGCCTGGCCTGTCCACTTATTAAACGCAGGCAGCAGGGCAGGTTCCATGGGGGTGCTGCCTCGTCTGATTTCTCAGATGGGGAAGGGTCAAGCCAAGACGTCTGGCTGAGGGGCGCCCAGACCCTCCTGGGGAGGGCAGGGTTTCCTCACTCCTTCCCCAGCCACAGAAAAGAGAGAATGTCCGCTTCCCTGGCCAGGAGAGAAAAGCGTGGGGGAGCCCTTAGCTTCTCTCTGCGCCCTCTGGCTCTCGGCTGCCCAGGGGAGGAGGAGTGCTTCCCTCTGAGTTTGGGAGAAGGAACTGAGCATGCTCTGTGCTCCCGGTGCTCCCGGTGCCCCCGCCCCCACCCAGCAGTCGGTCCACAGGCACCCTGGGTGCTGCCTGCAATTGCCCACGTCTCCTGTGGGGAGTAGCTCAGTCTTTTCAATTCAGAGGTGAGGTTTCAGCAAGCCCATTTGGCCTCAGGTCTAAAGCAGTATTCTCCTTTTAGCCTACTGGTAAAAAAGCTGGCATTTTTATCTCATTTGACTGTCTCCTGGGCCTTATTTCTCATTTGATTCTGAACTTGGGAGAATAAAAAAAGTTATTTATAGGGGGCTTCCCTGGTGGCGCGGTGGTTAAGAATCCGCCTGCCAATGCAGGGGACACAGGTTCGATCCCTGGTCCGGGAAGATCCCACATGCCGCGGAGCAACTAAGCCCGTGAGCCACAACTACTGAGCCTGCGCTCTAGAGCCCGCGAGCGCCACAGCTACTGAAGCCCGTGCACCTAGAGCCCCTGCTCCACAACAAGAGAAGCCACCGCAATGAAAAGCCCAAGCACCTCAACCAAGAGGAGCCCCGCTCACCGCAACTAGAGAAAGCCCACGTGCAGCAACGAAGACCCAATGCACCCCAAAATAAATAAAATTTAAAAAAAAACAAAAATACTGCTAAAAAAAATAACAAAGGAAAGCTATTTACAGCCTCCCTAAACCTAAACATTTTCCAAGGTAGGAATATTCTCAAGTCAGAGACTTTCTTTTAAAAAAAAAATTTATTTATTTGGCTGTGCCGGGTCTTAGTTGCAGCACGCAGGATCTTTTAGTTGCAGCACGCAGGATCTTTTAGTTGTAGCATGTGGGATCTTTAGCTGTGACATGTGGGATCTAGTTCTCTGACCAGGGATCAAACCCGGGCCCCCTGCATTGGGAGTGCAGAGTCTTAACCACTGGACCACCAGGGAAGTCCCTCAAGTCAGAGACTTTTGAACTCTTTAAAGAAATCAGACATGATAAGGATGTAGAGGCCAACTAAAAATCCCTTGATTTGCCCTTGTCTGGAACCACTGACATGGCTCATGATGAGCTCTGAGGGGTGTTACGTATGTCTGCTTTAGAAAACAAATGAAATGCTAGTGAGTTCAGTTTGTTGACAAAATATCTTTTAGTTATAGGGTTCAGCTTAGGTCTACAGACAGTGGCCCTGCAGGTGAAGCGGCTGCCCCTGTGGGACCCTCAGAGTGCCCTGAGCTCACCTCTCTCACTGTTCTCATCACTCTGAGTTGGGCTGACCACTTGCTGTTCTGTCACCCTTATAACGCCCCACAAGTACTTTTTTTTTTTTTTTTTTTTAAGCACATGGTAGGTCTCAATACATGGATGAATAGATGCCGAATTAAAGGGAGGAATGGTCATAGCCTTGAAAGAGGAAGCTCTGGTGCAGCAGAGGCAAGAGAGCACCTTTCCTCCCCCAGGGGGTCTGTAAAGGCCTCCCCCGGGCTCCCTGCCACCCTGCCAAACGTCTTCATGGAGTCCCCTGGCTGGCTCCATGGGCACCAGCTTTGCAAGGTGGAGGGATTAACGTAATAAAGATCTCAACAGTCTCTGCCCCCAGTGGAAAGCTAACTGTTCTTAAAGAATGAACTCCATAGGAACACAAACTCAAGGCAAGGGTCTTTCTTTTTTTTTTTTTAAGGGTCTTTCTGAGGTTAGTCTGCACTGTGGCTAGCTTAAATTATTTTTCCAGGACACGTTAGTTTTACTAGACATTTCAAACAGAAGCTGATGTCTCTGCTTGGTGACGGACCTGAAATAGGTTCTGAAGTCGAACCGTCCTGGGTTTCTGTGCTGGCAATGTGGCCCTGGGAAGGTCCCTGAGCTCTGGCTCTGGGTCCATGAAATACAGCTAATGATCCCTTCCTCAAAGGACTATGGCAGAGATGACACATGTTTTCCAAGAGAAGAATATGTACTGTTGGGGCTACATGAGTAGTTTAGGTGATACATGGATGGACACTTAAAAATTTTTTTTTGGATACACCTTTGAAAAAAACTGGACCAGTACATCAAACTATGGTTTTATCAACAATCATTGCATAAGATGAGGGTAAAGTTGGTATAAATGTCAGGTTGGAGTCTGTTTAAAGAAAAATACCAAGTAAAAAAAAATGGTACAGATGGAGTACAGAGGAGAGTGTGGCAAAAAATTCTGAAATGGAACTCGAAGGACTTCTTTGAGAATACCTAGCCCCTAAAACTCATGTCTGCCGGTAGTAGGTGCTCTAGAAACGCTGCGTGGTCCGGTCAATGGCCCATCAAAGCAGGCGCCCAGGGAAGGACTGAAGGACAAGCTAGTACCAGGGCAAAGCTGGAAAGAGTTAAAAGAAAGAGGTCTGCGGTTTCTGTGGCCCATCCCCCCTGCAGCTAATCTGTCACCTAATGAAGAAGCGGCCAGCACAAGTGAGCTGGCTGGCAGTTCACTTACAGCAAACTGATTAAGAATGTTCAACCAACAGCAGACTGTAGACCTTTCCAGAGAAAATAAATAGAGTGTAGACTGTATGCAAATGTGTTTGTCACTTTGACAGCACGTCTCAATTAAGGCATCTCGCGGCTGTGGGGAGGCTCTGCGGCTGCAGCTGTAAGGGAGAGCCCGCTGCATGGCTGATACTTGGGGCTTGACCTTAATCCGCATGCATGCATTAAAAAAACCCTGCCTTCCTGTACACTTGCATAATGCTGGCAGCCACGTGAGGGAAGTGACAAACTGGGGAAAAAAAGCCACTTTCATCCTCTTCAGTTTACAGACCTGTGAAGGCACAGACAGCTCTTATTTCAACAGAGTTTGGGGTGGCTTTTTTAATTGTTTATCCCCCACCCATGCGCACACACGCTCTTATTCTGCATTTAGCTGGGAATGACATTAAAGCATCTCTACTTCTCCCTGAAATGGAAAGAAGGTCTTTCTCCATTTCAAATAGGGCCTCCTTTTTTGTGTTTCGAAAACGGAATGTTTAACACCATGAAATCCCTCCCCCCCCCGCCCCCTCTTTCTCTGTAATGGGCTCCAAACTCCAGAGAGGGGCTCTTTTCATGGGAAGGTTAGTGTGTGCAGGAATGAGGACAAAGGAAAGCAGGAAGCTGGCTCTGGAATGCCATGCTGGCGACGACCGAGGCTGTGCTTTCAGCAAACACAGCCAGGGAACTGGGGCACAGATTTCTCCAGCAGGGCCTGAGCCCCGGGAGGAGGCAGCTCCTCAGGGGTGCAAACACTGACGCAATTTGAAGATAATCATTAATCAGATGAGCACTGCCCTGTGGACGTTTCTTTCCATTTTTATAACATCCCTTTTAAGTGTGAAATCAGAAAAGGGGGATGGATGTCCCCAAGTTTAAGATGTATGAATGTATTATCTAAAAATATCGATTACAGAGGAAGATTCTTATGTTTCAACAAACTCATCCCTCACAATAATAACCCACAGCAACAATTTCATTAGTTCCCTTCATTTCTGAATAGCTCAAAGCCTGGTACATAGCAGGCACTTGATAAATGTCTGCTAAAAGCAGGAATGTTTTAAATGCATGCTTCTAGATCATTTGGGTGATAAAATAGCATCATATTTAAGATAAAATCATGAAGATTATTTTAATCATGCTTCATCTAATAAATGGTTAAAGAATCAGGTGATTTAAGAATGAATAACCTTGCAAATTCTTGTTACAGTCAGAGCCATTTCTCACAAATAAAAAAATTATGACCTTTGCTAATCAAGAGAGTTAATTCAAGAGTAGAAGAGGGTATACAACCTTTTTCAACCAAAAATATAACCACTGATAGGAAATGGATAAGAAAATTTTCAGTTTCTATATGTTTTACTTAAGGGAAAAAAATCAAACAACTGGACAATTTTTAAACGCTCAGGTCGAAAACAGTTGGTTACAGAATCGGATCATGAGAATCGTAGCGTGAGTGTTTACTCTGAGAAGCACGACCCCCAGAATTGATTTTCAGGAAGTACATTAATAAAGAACTCCTAATTGATTTTTTTTAAGACTTTGCTTGTTACCTTTTATTTGAAGGTGCAAAGAAGGGCCTGGGATGCTAAAGTGTTCTAATGAGATGCTTAGCTAACAGAGGCACCTTAAACGGAGTGCCTTGGAGTGGGGAGGCAGCAGCTGCATTTAATGACTTCATTCAACAGTTCAGCTGGTTTATGACCAGAGCCATGCTGTCTCCTCAAAATTTCTGACAATTCACCTTTTTGAAACATGTTTGCACCAAGCGAAACTTTGAGACGTGCAGAACTCCATGGAGTTGTTTTGTTTTGCCAGAGAGAGCCGAAATGAAAAACTGTTACATGTGCTATATCGTCTGCTGAAACATAGCAAAAAGCCCAGACGGAAGGGCCAGGGTACATACCTGTCCAAAGTGGACCGTGATTGGCCTCCGGTCTTCTCGGAACTTGGGGTCCTTGGCCTCCACCAGTGGGGACGGCACAGTCTTTGGCAGCTGCTCTTCTGTGGTGGGGACACAGCCATTCTCGGTGATGTCCTGCAGGGAGAAGCCCGGTCGGGGGGTTGGTGTCAGGGTCATGACCCCTGCCATGAGCACAGGGGCTCCATCCAACCCCATCGCTAAGAGGCCTGCCAGGGAACTCCCTCTGGGACATTCTGAGCCTATCCCCCTGCTAAAGATGGAGGAAACGGAAGGCTAACTTGGCCCTTTGACTTTTAAGGAGTAGAGAAACCAAAATCATGCATACTAAATTACAAAGATAACATAATAATTCACAATAGTGTGTGGGGGGGGAAATCTTTCATCCTACTACCTTACATGGCTATTTTAATTTTTAAATATTCACTCTGTCCACATGCAGACATTTAAAACTTGCTTGCAATCATAGCTCGTGCATAGTTTTACATTCTGTTTTTTTCTACTATAAGCATCTCCATGGTGCTCCATAGTCATTAGAATGATAATTTTAATGGATGCATAATATTTCACTGAGCAGATACTCAATAATTTAATAAACCATTCTTACTACTATTGGGCATTTAGATTGTTCCTAATTTTTTTTTTTAACTTTCTAAACATCACAGTGATAAGCACTGCAGTCTTTCTTTCTTTTGGATTATTTCTTTTACAGAAATCCCTAGGAATGAAACTGCTTGATCAAAAGATATAAACATTTTTAAGGCTTTTTATTCATTCTACCAAACTGCTTTCCAATTTACACCAACTACCAGCAATGGATGTGTTATCAGTTTCACCGTGCGTGTTAGCCTCATCGTTTTAAAAATGTATTGCTAATTTAAGAGGTGAAAAATTAGACTTCATTGTTGTTTTAATTTGCATTACTTTGATTATTTGTGAGCGTGGACATTTTCTCCACATTTGTCTACTGATGATGTTACTATTTGTGAAAACGATGTGTTTCTGCTCCCTCTTTCTTAGCCCTAGTCTTTCTGGAAGAGAGTGAAAAAAGAGACTGAAGTCTAAGTTAGGATTCTATGACCTGGAGAGTATTTAGGGAGCCAATGTCATTTTTTTAAAATCAGAAATTTACATTTAATTTGTGCTTGTGATGAATGAAGTCAAATTTTAAGGTAAAGAAAAATCCCAATGTGCAAAAGGCAGGTAATGGCTCCTTTGCCTAACGCTGGCAGCTGACTATACCCATGGGTTCTCTGGGACATGGATGGTGCCGAGTTGTGCAATATGGATCATATGGCTTTATTCAAGTCATGAGAGTTGCTTACATCTTCATTTAAGCAAGGCAGAGATTAAATGTACAAGTAAAAAACATTTAAATCATTGTTTTTTTCTAAGTAAAAATAACAGCTAGAATAAAATAATAAATACAGTTTCCAATTATTTTCATTGCAAAAACAAATACACATTTTGGTCAACAAAACACACACCCTTAGTACTCATTAAATTCTGCACATAAAAGACAATTGGTTGTTCTTACTCAGTCAAATAGAACGGTGACACATGGAGGAAAGTGATCCCTTACTAAATAATAATGCATTAAGGAAGAAACACATGTAACATCTTTGAGCCTCAGTCTCCTCATCTGTAAGATGGAGCTATGGCAGCTATGAGGAGTAAAGGAGATTAAGCAACATATGTGTCTTGAACATTTTTACTCAATAGTGTCCTATATACAGTACTCAATAATAATAACTGAGTACCTACTAATAAGGTATTCAATAAACTATAGGGAGTAAATCAACTATACTTTAATAATAAAAATAAATAAACGATAGGGATCCCTCCCCCCACCCCTCTTCTCTATATGTTCAACTCCACACACCCAGCTGAGTCTCTGCACTGCTTGGTAACAACACAGGGAGATGGTGACCTCCTGGTTTTGCGGGGAGGGGTTGCATCAAGTGGCCCCCGAGTCTTAGCCTGGCTGAGGCTCAGTGATGAGAGAAGTTGCCGCCAGCCAATTAGAAACAGCTCTCTTGGAAAGGGGCTGCCCTAAGGTGCTCAGGTCAAGTGGAACAAAGAGGGGGAGGGGCTCCTTCTGTGTCAGAAAGTAACAAAGGGCAAAAGAGGCATTTTGGACCCAGTGGGATTACCGAGAGGACAGACATAAGAGGTTGAGTAAAGCCAAACAGCAGCAAAAAAAAAAAATTCACTTTTAGTTCAGGAAAAATATTGCATGTGTGTGTGATTGGTTGGGGAGAAAAATAAAGACATGACGCAGTAGGGTAATCTAGAAAGAAAATATTGATAGTAATGAAAACTATAAGATGATAACTATTTTTGAAAATGTCTGTGGTAGTTTTGGGAAAAATGTCTTAAGTTTTTAAGTTAAAATTTTAAGTAAAAATTTCTTAGGTTTTGTTTTTACCATTAACTAGCTGTCTGATGTTTCCAATTCACTCAACCTCTCTGCACCTATTTCTTTATTTTTGCAACGGAGAGACCACCATCTGCTTGGCGAACTTCAAAGCTACTAACGGAATGGGTTAAATGAGATGAGATGTGAGGAAGCTTTGAAAAATGTCCAAGTCCTGCACAAATGGAACGTTAGAGCCTTATTCCCTGCAAAGTGGAAAAAGCACCATCTAAAAGGAAGAGCTTCCCTGTGCTGAGTGTCTACTACCTGAAGTCACTTCTCCAGACCCTTGACCTTCACTATCACACTTAGTTTCCAGAAGAACCACAAGGTAAATAGGATTATCGCTCTTTTATAGGTGACGAAACAGGGCTCAGAGAGGGCAAGTTACCCAAGGCTACATGGCTAGAAAGTGGAGGAGCCCAGAGCGATGTGATTTCTGGCATTTATACCATATCGACCCATGACAATAGCACAAGAGAGGGTATCCTGAGTTGAGGAGGTGCTCAGCAAATCATCAGATGTGACCTCATCCTCAGAAACCCCTTTGTCACACTGATCCTAAGCTGCCGTGCTGTGTGCTATCTGTGCACTTATCTTATCCCTATAGACTGAATGCCTTGGGGTTTGGGTTCTCTGCCCCAGAGCCTGGAATATAGTGCATGCTTTCTGACGAATCTTTGTTGAATTGAACATTTGGAAGGCAAATGTGTCCAATATACACATGTGCTTGTGCACCAGTAAGCAGTGCTGCACGCTAATTTTCTTTAGTTAGAAGAGCCAAAGGTGCCCAAGGCTTCTTACAAAGTCCTGTGGCTCGCCCCACCAGTCTGTTAACTTCTTCACTATTTCCTCCACCTGGGGAAGGACAGCTGCTTCCTCCCAGGGTCCTAGAGAGCAGAGCGGGAGGAGCCCTAGTCAGGAAAGAAATAGGGCCCGTTTACGTCCTCTGCTGTAGGTGCCAGTAGAGACCTTACACACTGTAGGGATCTAAAAACACAACTCTTGGTACTCATGATTAAAGAAACTGTGTTCTAAGAATGAACTAAGATGCCATCAGCAAAGAGTACGGGAAAACGGGCACTCTCACACCCTTCTGGTGGGAACACAAACTGCAATTCCTATCAAAACCCTAAAAGAGGTAAAGGGCCTTTGGCCCACTAATTCCTCTTCCAGAAATTTATCTGGATGAAATAATTAAGAATTCCCGCATGGATTTACCTATGAGGACGTTTGCCTAGAAAAAATGGGAACTAAAGTGTCCAATAATGGGATTAATGAATGTATGTATGTCCATCAGATAAAATTATATGTAGCCATTTAAAACAACAACATGTGCAGGAAACATTCAGTGGTCTGAGAAATGGTCAGGATACAGTTAGTGAAAATGCAGGTTATAAAATGAGGTTATTTTCTTTTTGCTTGCCTGATTTGTTGAATTTTCTCCAATAAACATGTTTTTCATTTGTAAATGTTCAAAATGTCATTAAAAAAAACCACCAAAATCATGAATCTGGTGGGAAGGGTAAATCTGTTCCTTCCTGAAGAGTCACACAGGAGGAAGACACTAGACAGAGCTGCAGATCAGAGGCCACTGCAGGGCGGCTGATTTCTTCCCAGGAGCCTCCACAGCTCGGCTCAGAGCTGGGACACTATTAGTTCCCATCCCTCGGTAAAGCAAAGGAGTCAGAAAATAATCCAATTCGTATCACCTTCCCCAAGCTGGAATAAAAAATCATGACTGGGATCTAATTTCCACCTGTCTGCTGAGAAGGCAGGGCCAAGAGTCCCCAGGAGAAGTCTGGAGGCAGGAACCCAGAGAAGGAAGGGGGCTCTGTGTGGCCTTGGGTGGGAGCTGGGGTGAAGGAGCTGAGGATGTGACTTCATGAGGCAGAGATTCGAGGAGAACATTCCTGGCCCAGGGGAGGTAGGGAGCAGGGCGCCTGGAAGACTACTCCGGTGGCTGCGTGGAGGACCAAAAGGGAGAGGATCCCACACCAGCCATGTTCTCAGGGTTTGTGCCCACAGGTGTGTGGGCAGATTGGTTGCTCCAGGTGTGGGATGTGAGAGGACAGATGGGATGGTAACTCCCATTTGCCGAGTGGCTACTATGTGTTGCTGTTTAAATCCATTACCTCTTCTAATCCTTACAACAATCCAGTAAAAATCTCTATTTCCCCTACTTTATAAATGAGAAAAACTAAGTTCAGAGAGGTCTAGTAACTTACTCAAGGTCACACAGTTAATATCCTACACAACCAGCACTGAACTCGGTTCATCCATCTGCCTCAGAAGCCTAAACACCACTCCACATTGCAGGGGGGAGCTTTAAAGCCTCCTGTGGGTGTGAGGCCGAGGCCTCCCATCTCTGACTCAGCTTGCTGGTCTCCATGTTCGGGTTTGTGCAGTGCCCTTCTTTTCCAGTCTACTTCACACTACAGCAAATGCAAATTTAAAATGTGAATATTGATATCGAAATAGTATCCAGAGTTGGAATTTCTGTGATTGAGGTTGCAGCGGAGACAGGGAGCTGACAGTTGTGTGATACGGCGTGAAAACGTCTGTTCTACAGGAGTCTACCTGGATCTCCCTGCCCTGTGTGTGCTTCCTCACTCTCTTCAATACACTAGGAAATGTTTAGCCAGAAACTCAAGCCTTCACTAACCCAACTGCGAATTTGCTCCTTTCAATCACACAGACTCTAAATCAACAAGCTCGATTTATCTTTAAAAGATCAAAGATTTAAAAAGGGCTGTGAGGGAATTCCCTAGCGGTCCAATGGTTAAGACTCGGTCGGCCCGTTCACTGCTGTGGCCCAGGTTCAATCCCTGGTCCGGCAACTGAGATACTGCAAGCTGCGTGGCGCGGCCAAAAAAAAAAGGGGGGCTGTGAAATGGACACAGTTGATTCAGTCATTTTGATTTTGATACTGAAGAAAAAAGATAATTTTTTAGGGGTTCCCCAACAGGCAAAAAAATGACATCCTTATGTAAATATCTTAACGTTTCCTGTAGGTGAGAAAGAATGCGTGTGCAGCCACCGCTTTTAAAACAGGGCATTCTGGTGCCGGCTGCGTACGGCGCTGCGATAGAACGCGATTTGTGGAGAGCCGCAAGCCCAGCCACACAGCATCCTCCTGCAGGCCAGGTCTGGCAGGGAGGTGCTCTGGACAAAAGCACTGTATTCTCCCTTTAGAAAGCGACGGCTGGGTAGCATTCTTTGCCATTTCTTCTTCTTCCTAATTTTGAGCAAGTTAAACTTCAAAGAAGGCCAAGCTATAGAAGAACTTGACCACCTTGTTCCATTTATCCAGAGAAATGTGTTATCCCTCCTTCTTTTTTTGTTGTTGGGCTGAAGCAGAGCAGGTATGGAAGAAAGCCACACTACAGTGTCTATTAACAATTATTTGCCAATGGTCACACGGATACCCTGAAAGCGCCTCTTTCAGATGCTTTGAAAGTCTGCAGCACAAATGAACGAGGGATGGAGAAGGGGCCCTGCTCAGTCGTATTAGAGATGGACCCTCCACACACCATGGTGACCTCTCCACAGGTCAGCCCCACATTGTCTATTTGCAATTCAAACCCAAGGCGAGAGTGAAGAGGGCAAGGTTGGGTTCTTGATTATACCTGAGGGGTCACCATTGCTATGCAGAGTTAGAGGAGGCCAGGTGGCAACCCAGTACATTTGAAAATTGGGTCTTTGTTGGGAATTGCCTCAATTTCATAGCAGAAACCAAACTTGAGATGTCTGTATTGGACGCATCTAGGGAGCCACACAGATATGTTGCCACGTAAAGGGGAAGGGGCAGAGGAGGGGAACAAAAAAGCCAAGGAAATATTTTCTACCGCAGTGAGAGAGGTCAGACAAAGCCAAATCCTAAATTAGCTCAGGGAAGGGATCTGCAGCACTGTGGAAGACCTGGTCCCATCTGTCCCAACAATGCTAGAGTTTCAATTACAAAATAGCTCTTCCAAGAACAACTGCAAAATATCAAGTCTGAAGAAATCTGTAAAACTGAAGGGGGGGAAAAGTGAAAATTGAAAAGGGTGCACTAATAGATCTGTCAACAGTCCGATGGTGACAAGCCACATTTCTATGAAATGCCTTCACCATTTGTGTCACCTGAAATGTACTGACACTCTCTACAGAACATTATCTCCTGAAGCTGTTCTTGAAAAGACTGGCAGGGGGAAGAGGAGAAAGGGAGAAAAGGCTCTGCCTCAGATACCATCAAGGAAAGGAAAGGGAGATGGCGTGAAGGAGAGTGATCTAGATTGTTTAAGTGAACCTTTGAACAACATCAAAAACCTGAGCTTAACTGGTTATTTGCAGAAATGTTACGTATTATAAAAAGGGGATTTTCTTAAGGCCCGATGCTTATGCATACGAGGAGGGAGGCAATGGCCTGCAGAGAGCGGACCTGACCAAGGAGGCACACGTGTCCTCTGCCTGAGGAGGGACCCTTTCTTTGCTTACTTCAGGTGATATTCTAATACTAGCCCGATGCAGTTATCAAGGAGGGAAAACCTGGTGAGAGCTCCGCTCTCCCTGCCCCTCCATTTTATATCAGCAGTCCAATTCAGTTACATGTGACTGGGATAGGAGATAAAAAGGTATATTTAGGGACTTAAATAACATCCAAGTAAAGAATTCCACCTGCCAGTCTCTGGCAGGGTGCAAAAGACCATAGTTAAGGTCTATGTGAATTTACATTAGCAAGATTTTAATTTCAGGACTTGAATCTCAGCTGCTAAAAATTCACTCTCAGCTGAAACTAAGCATTTGAATGCTTAGTCAGAACAAATTATTTTGCAATTAAAGTTAAGGAATCAATTCCTTTGACCATTTCAAGTTAATGAGAGGTCCTTTCTGACTTCCTAAAATTAAAACTGCTTTCAATTTTTAAAAAACTGCCGAGATAGACAAAGGCCCTTATTAGCCTGGTACATTTCGGGGGTGTGGGAATAATGAAATAAGTGATCTCAAACACCTTTTGGAAAACAAAACACTTGTTTCAGGAAGGCAGTATGAAATACTATAGTGGTAAGAGCAAACACTGAGGTAGATGGATCTGGAATCGAATCCCGGCTCTGCCAGGCTCGAACAGCATGACCTTGGGCAAATTACTCCACCTTTGAACCGTGGTCCCCTTACACATGAAATGAGAATAATACCCCCCAGTGTTGTTCTATGGATTAAATGTGAAAGCTCCTGGCCTGGACCATCCTTAGAAAGTGCTTAACGAAGGTTGGCAGTGTTATTAATGATGATGATATTCATAACAATATAAAGATGCCCTCTCTGTTATATGAACCTCTCTGTACAAGTCCAGAGAATCAGGTAGGGGGACTCTTAGGACGTAGTTTGTATGATTTCATATGATTTTACTGATGGTCCAAGAAGACAAGCAGAGCCTCTCCCTGCCCCCCTGAGTCTCACACGTGAACGGTGAGCAGAGCCCAAAGTGTTCTCCTCAAACCCACCCTCTGTGCCCTGTTCTGTGTGGTGGCCACGTGCATGCCAGAACCATGGCAGTCATTTCCCTGCAGATGCTTCTTGGTTTTGGTTACAATCAGCCCCAGGGCAGAGGTCAGCTGTAGGAGGTGGGGCTGCCGGGATGGGGAGGCCGAGCCAATCTGTATGGACCCTGGTGAAGCTCAGGCCCGGTGGGGCGGGCAGGGGACAGACTGACAGTGGTAGCTCTGAACTTGCTTGCCTTTGTGGGTTTAAGCCAGTCTTAATGTTATTTGAAGACAGTTTTTTGTCTGTGAATATTTATAACAGTGTGAAAACTCCCGGACAGCTGGTAATGCATTTTGAAGTGTGCTAACAACACTGTATCAAACAGCCTCTATTGATCACATCGTACTTTTTTGTGGCCACGCATTTCATACATGGTGCTTATACATTTTGAATAAGAACTTCAAGTACCTTTTGCTTCAAGCGGTTTTTCACCTCTTTTATTCCCATTTTTGCATGATCTTTTGCCTGCATGAAAAATTAATTTAAGTTAAGATTCCCTCTCTGTTTCCAGCAGGGATTATGCTTGATTTCAGTCCATCGTGAATCACCTTCTCTGATTACTAGAAAAAGGAAGGAAAAATGGGATCATCAAGTTGAAAACATAATGGCTATGAAAACAAATACAATGTTGAAAGGTTAAAAAAAAAAAATCCCTTAAAGAGGCTACAGAGATTTTATTTTCTGCATTTTGATGGGACTGATTTTTTTTCCCCTCCGAAGCCCTTCTTCTGCTCTCTGTAATTATTTATCTCCGCAGCCTGGTGACAGCTACTAGTAAGAGGAGAGCAGCAGCTTCTTCAGCGGCAAGATTCAGAATATCTATTACACTTCACCAGGGCAGGGCCTCAGGACCAATTTTCTGCCCAGGCTGAAGAGACACATCGCTGGGTTTCTCTGGTGCCATTTCTTAAATCTCATTTCGGCAGACACCCTGGCTTTTATTTTCTGTCATTCTAAGACCTGTGTGGTTCTCTTGGCAGCCACCCGCCCCATTAAAATAGCTACAATTTAAGCACAGAAAGGACTAACAAAATTAAAAATGGAAATAAAACAAAACCACCCCAGTTAAGTGGCTCAGAGTCAAATTAGCAAGCAAGAGAAATCATGAGAAAAAATACTTGAGGCCCGTAAAAGATGGAGCATCGGGAACTGGTGTGTTCTCTTATTTTCACTCTGCTGTGGGCACGAGTTTCACAAACAATGCATTTCCTATAGGGCAGTGATGAGAGAGATGATGAAGAATTTGGGACAAAAATTCGGGGGTGTGTCCCACCACGAGCACTCTTCAGTAACCTGTAAAGGAGCTGCTGTATTCTGACATTATAACAAGGATACGCGTAGGAAAGGTCTGCCAGGACACCTGACAGACCACCACCTCTGGTTCTCAGGGATGCAGGCATGGAGCAGCCTGAATTTTAGCCACCCTGTCTACATTTTAAAAGCTAAAACCAGTAGCCTCTCATTTCTCTATTGCAGCAACTGTGTGCAGAAACATTTTAAATTAAAAATGTCACTGACCTGGTCATAAAACATCAATGCCAAATAATTCTAAGAGCATTGAGAGCTTTAGGAAATAACACAGCAGCCCCCGAATCATCTCTGCAACGTAGGATCAGGTCTATTTAAGTGTTTCGTCATGCTAAGGAACAGATTTGTTTGGATCCTGAGACCAAGACCAGTACTTACGAACTTATAGACAGTCTTCATGGCCGGGTTTGCTTTCGTTTTTACAGTATTCAGAATTGCTCCACTTCCTTTCTATAATAAAAACGCCAGTTAGCAATTTGGACTGAAGATATAGTAGGCCAACACCAACAAAGACCTCTTCTCTTTAATCAAGTTAAGCCATATTTCAAAAGTGTGTAACAATTAGAGAAACAGCCCTAGATGGTGACTGGTCCCAGGCAATTAAGTTACGGCCACGGCAGAATCCCTCTGGGGGGGTATGGGAGCGGGTGGGGAATGAGGATGGCGATAAACTAGCTGAGCGGGGGGACCCCAGGCTCAGTATTTTGCTTGGCACCTGTCTGCTGGCTGGGAGGAAAGCTCATCACAGGCTCTCTGAGGCAAGGGTTTCCTCAGAGTAATCTACAGCTTCTCAAGAAATTCCAGTTACCATGGACAACATTCAGGTAAGTTTAATAACAATGGACTCTAAATAACTAACAGCGAGCCAGGGCAGGAGACTGGGGGCCCATTTAGGCAAGATTATCGGGCTACTGTGGCTACCTTAAGCCATGAACCCTTCTTTCCTCACCCTGGTTTTCTGTGTTGTTTTTAAAAAATCACTCTGGTAGGCTGCCTCCCTAACATGTATATCTTGACAAAGGGAAAGAATGAATAGCCATAGATGTTCATCGTTTATACTTTAGTATAAATCCAACCTACCGATTCTTTGGCTCTGTTTTTTCAGGAAAGCAGGGGAGCAAAAGGAGGAGGAAAGGCTTTCCCAGTACATAGAGGAGGCAATGAATGTATATGAAGCGCACAGACTCTAGAAGTTTTGTGAGGGCTCACTGTGGGGACGTCCTGGCTTAGGCTCTGAGGGTACTGAGCCACCGGAGGACCGGTCTCTGCCTTCAAAGACCTCCAGTCTGGGGGGTAAACAAGCGCAACCCAAGATGGTGAGAGCCGCACTGGCCACGTGCACAAGGAGGGTGGTGGCAGCTCACTGTGTGGAAGGGCGGAGAAGGCTTTAGAGGATGAAATATTTGGTCCATGAAGGATGAGTAGGAGCTCATGGTGGGGAGAGGAAGGATAAAAACATTCTAGGGACAGGAAACAGCACATAAATAAGTGCAGAAGCTGCAAAGCCATGGTGTGTTCTGCGAGTAACAAGGGCCGTGCATCATGGGAGGACTGGCAAGTGGGGAGAGCCAGACAGGGTCAGCCCACAGAGGGCCAGCACAAGGAGTCCACGCCCCAGAAGATTTTTAACCAAATGCATCACATAATCAGATCTGTGGTAATTCCAACTGATGTGAACGGAGAGAGAGACCTGATCCAGTGCGTACACAACAGAGTAAGATACGCTATGTAATTATTAGGATTAACTTTTAGCACAATTTTTGGTAACTGCCTGTATTAGAAAATTTGAGCTTTAATTAAAAACTTCAAAATTTGACCTAGAAAGCATTCTCTGTTGTAGGATAATAGGAAATTTTCACCCACTCATATATTCCACACTGCTTTCCAAAATTACTCAGTATCCTATTTCAATGGTCCTTTAGAGTATTAAAACTCCCTTTATCAATCAATCAACAAGTCCTCATTGCTTGTCTGTGATTTGCCAAGTGCCGTGTTTGGCCATACGAGAAGAACAAAAGAAGCTTTTCATTGAGGAATTGCTTACTCTCGGCCAACTGCAGCCACTTCCAAGGGACCTGCCTTGGCAGTAGCGCACTTGGCCCACAGGCAGGAGAGAACACTTATCACACTCTGTTGGAGTTGCCCGTTTATGTGCCTGCCTCCCCAGTAAGACCGGGAGCTCCCCCAGGGCAGGGCCTGCGTCCTGCTCCCCACTGTCTCCCCAGTACCCAGCGTGGCGCCCGGCACACAGAAGGCCTTTGGTACATACTCACTAATGAACCCACGTAAAGGAAAGGCAAGCATCTGAATTCTTTAGTGGCTTCTGAAGCCCTAAGCACCTGGCTTCCAACACAATAAAAAACTGTTCACAACAACAGCGAGGGGATGAAAACTCTCAGTGATGCATTTTCCATTCTCTCAGGAGCCTTTGCTGTGAAACATATTCAGAGCAGCAAGAGGGACGAATTTTTGGTTTTCCCATGAAGAGTTCCCAATTGGTCTGGCCCTAGAAGGAGACCCTCCGAAATGCTCTAAGATGGCCACATCCTTTCAACACGCCTTGGCCTGCTTCCTGAGACAAGGAAGCTTCTCCTGGCTCTCACCATCCTGACTGAGGGATGGCCTTGGACAGTCTCATCCTGCGAGTCTCCACCTGGCACGAGAACGGCCTGGCTTTACAAACAGAAGCATCTTCAGCTGGGAGAACAGAGTGCCCTGGGCCGAATGACAGCCTTGTGGGTGGCAGGGGAAGAGGAGGGCTGCCAGGAGGCTAAGGAGGGGCCCAGGTGGCTCTGCGGGGGTGACACTTACCCGGACTGTGGAGAGCCACTGGTGGTACAGTTTATCGCTCCCTGGGGAAAGAGGAAGCAGAGAAGCTGGTATTTAAAGAAGTCACGTGTATGCCCTCAGGAGTTCCTCAAGTTGCTTTCAGCATGCAGGACGTGGAAAGTTCAAAATCTGGAGAATCACGTGGAGGCTCCCATGCACCACTCCCTGAAGGAGTTGCTGCCACAGGTTTTCTTTCTCAAAGTGAGATCTGATCCTATCAGTGCCCCGAGTACAAACCCAAATCCTCCTCCTCGCCTACTGGATAGAGGTCGGGCCCCTTAGCAACCCTGCCTCTCTTCCCCTGTCCTGTCTTGGCACTGCCCACCCTCTGCCTCTCCAACCTGTGCTACCATCCTGCACAACCTCAGGCTCCCTGACCACACCTCCTCCAAGCCGTCCATGCCCTCGCAAATGCTGTTCCCCTTGCCTGGCCACCGTTCCCTGCTCTCTCTGCTGCGCACACTCAGGGACCAGCTCAGTCATTTCCTCTGTAAGTTTCTCTTACTCCTTCCTCTCAACAGCTCTCTAGAATAGGTAACACCCATTCAGAGTTCCACGTCCTCTAAAGTTCTGTGAGCCACGCCAGGGCAGGAACCACAGGGCCGTGTGTCCAGCGTAAGCACACTGCTGGACACACACTCGGCCCTTCTTATGCTTAATCAGTGACAGGGAAAGAAAAAGGAGGTGCTGTGGGCAACTGATTCATTTTATCTGGTGGGATAAGGAGGTCTTAGCAGCAGACAGCTTTTCGAGGAGTCCGAATGACTAGACTTAGTTTAGCAACACATAAAGCCTGTCTTCTCCCCAGAACCCATATTCAACTGTTAGAACGCTACTCAAACCCCGCCTCCTTTGTGAAGCTCTCATGTTACAGAGTGAGCATTAATAGAGCTCTATTCTACCTTCACAAAAAACCTGTGTCCGCTCCTTTTCCTGCAGTGGCTTAGTCTGTATTTGTCTTTAGTTATGAGCTTTCTCCTATCAGTCTAAAAGTTCCCTGAGGGCAGAACTGGGCCCCCCATTCTTACTGTACAGGGCTGTGGACACAGCAAACGTCCAGGAAATGCTCATCAACGACTCACACACCGGTTTTATTGATTACTGTGCTCTCCATGCAGCACAGGCTGGTAGGGCCTGACAAAGGGGTCTGTAGGTGAGATCACACCTGGCTCTATGAGTTTATGGACTGCCAGTTGGATTATCAGCACAGTCGAGACCAGACACACGCCCAGCAATAAGAGGGGGCTAGTAGCGTGATTATTACTGTTTTGCATTTAGTTTTACTTTGCTGACAGAGACTGAGGCTTTGGGTCTTGGAAAGGCAGCCAGATTGGGATTCAGGAGGCAGGGTCAGCCACTAACATTTCTCTGGGCCTCAGATGCCTCCTTTGAAAAATGAGAGGATGATTCCTCTGGTTCTAAAGGCCTGCAGAGACAGGGCACCCGCGATGATCTTCACATTTTAAAGAGACATCTACTAAGCCGCGATCCTCTGCCAGGGTCTGTCCTGGGCGACTGCACAAACCTTTCCTTGGGGTCTCTGATTTAATCTCAACAGGACTCCTGTGAGGTAGGCACTGTTACACTCCGTGCACAGATAAGAACACTTCAGCTGAAAGAGGTGAAATGACTCGACCAAGTTCTCACTGCTGGGCAGTGAATCCAGGTCTCCTAATTCGATTCCTCATGTGCTTTCCACTGCGTCGTGCAGGCCACTACGTTACCTAGACTTCGCCCACCCAGGAGAAGCAAGTGACCCCAGGACAGAGGACTTCAGATGTGCCAATGTGCATCTCATCAGAACGTGAAGAGGAATTCCAACACTTCAAGGCCAAAGTTGAAATCAGTCTCTCTAATCCCCAGTGAAGGAAAAAAGAAGTCATTGCCACTCCTAGCGAACACACCCCAATCCCACAGACAGCCCACAGCTCAGAAAGAAAAACGAAATGCCCTCACCAGCATCCTCGCCCATGTTGATCTCCTCTTCAAAAACGTCACTGAAGCCCTCACCGGAATTGAGAAGGTCTAATCTACCATCGATAAACTATACAAAGAAAGAACAAAAGCATAACAGCTAGTACAAAGGAACGGGGAAAGGCCGTTCAGCTGGGCTCCTCGGTATATGACCAAAGAACCAAGACAGGAAAGGGTCTTTGGATTTGTGAGCTTAAAAAGGCAAGTTTCTGAAAAACTCGCTGCGTGTTTATAACTTAAAAAACTGCACGGCATATTTGCAAAGGCTCCGTCTGGTGGCTGAGCTCCCTTCTCACCCAATCTCCCTCCCCAGACTCTGGGCCTCTCTGGGCTGAGGCCTGAGTTCCACCCATGCCTGCAGCCTCAGTACTCAGAGTGGAGGCAGCTGCAGAAACCCCACCAGGGACCCAGGTGCAGAACAGGCGAGGGTGCTGGGCACCTGTTTGAAGAGCTGCAGCTGTGTGGCGTTCTGCAGGAACTGCCTCATGGCTCCGGAGCGATAGTGGGACACGAAGGCTTCCTCGCAAAAGGTGATTGGCTCCTCCTGGGAGACAGAGATGAGACGGGGAGAGGAGGGTTAGAGGGATGGAGTGAGAGACATCAGTGCTTGAACTCTGCTAGGTGGCGCTTCTATATCTGCTGATTTATCTAATCCTCACTTACCTGTGAAGTGGCCGTTATGCTCGATGGCATTCTACTCTATGGATGAGGAAGTTATTTCAGAGAGGAAAAGACATCTCCCAAGGTCACAAGGTAAGAGGCAGGGTGGGAACCAAAGGCAGGATTCCAAACCCCGCCCCGGCCCCTTCCATATTAGCCACAGGCACACCCCAACCGCAAGTTAGTGGGATGTGCCCTTCGGGGGGATGACTTCCAAAGTCTTCTTTTCACTTTTAGGAGAGGAACCCTTTCTTTGGACAGCACCTTAGGCAGAAGGAGCCCTGCCGCCTTCAACAGCCCAGCTGCTCTGGGAGGGCTGGGGGCAGGGATGGAGGCTGGGCTCTCCTTGCTGGGCGGTCCCCCCGCCCCCCCACTTGCACCTTTGCAGTCCCTAAGGCACCAGCCGTGGAACACAGCGTGGAAACCGTTTACAGAGTGAGCTTAACCAGTAGCGAGTTATCATTTTAAAATAATTAATTATATTAAAAACCAGGGATGATCAAAAATAAGATTTATCATCCAGTCAGCTTTGTGCTTATGCTGCTTGATGAGGACTACATCTTATGAGTCGAGAAAAGACACCCTAAGCTTAAAAACCACCCATCTTTGTAGTGAGCTCCTCACTCCTCCTTTGAAGGTATTTGGAGTACTCGTCTACACAGACGAGTCTTTAATTTCAACCGTGTATTCTCAGTTCTGAAAGATCAGACTTTTACATGTTGAACTAAATTAAAGGTACCTCTCCCTTCACAGACTTGGTGGCAAACACAGATGTTTGAAGCTCTACTTTTATCCTGCTTTAATGAGTTAGGTGAGTGTTAAAGTTCCTGTGTAGCGGCTGTAAATTCCAAGAGTCCCTCCTGCTTAAATCCAGCCAATATTAGCTCAGCAACTGGGCAGACCTACTGCTCCAGGGTGATAAGGATGACCCTAAAATACTAGGGTGAGGGGAATATTTATTTTTATACAGTCACACCACACCTAATTTTACAACGGATCTGAGGCAGCTTACCTGAGCACCTAAAACAAAGAAAAAAATCAGCGCTGGAGAATACATAAATATGTAAAATGTATTTATTTGGGAAAATAGTATCTGGATATGCAGGTCCTATATGGCTTCTAAAATTCAGTTACAAAATTAGCTCTGAGCTTCCTGGCTGCCACCGAAGCAAGCAGGGAACAATGCAAATGTTACACTGTCTATGAGGAAAAAACACGCACCAGTTCCTCAGGAAAAAGAGTTTTCATGACATTTATTACTTTGGCATGGATTTATACCTTCCTTGCTGAACACTGGAAAGATCAGCTGTTGGTGAGAACCAACAGAACCAACAGAAGCCCACCGGGAACTGCATTCCTGTGGCCTGGAGGTTTTGCTCCTCACCCTCGGAACCACAGCAGGGCAATTAATTCTCTCTCCAGGAGGTCTCATCCACCAGCACAGTGTCACCCATACACTGCTCACTCCTAATAAACACTGTCAGCTCAGACGTCTCTTGTTCCAAACCCATCTGTCTCAATCCCCACCTGGATGGCCCACTAGAACCTCAAACTCAGAATGGCCAAAACTCCCAATTACTCTCCCATCTGGAATGCACTCTAAATCTTTTTTTCTTTCTGAAGTTGTCATTATCCGTAGCTACTCACAGCAGACCTATCAATTCCCTAGTCTTCCCCATTTTCCCACTGCAACGTCTCATCTGTCTGTCCCCTGCTCTCTATCCCTTGGCACGGGCCTGACTGCCATGGTGGACGTTCAACTTTATGTCCCTCTCTTGTTTCGTTCCTCCCCGTCCACTTCAATCCTTCTGGCCAGAGTGATTTCTAAAATGCAAATTGGATCATGTCCCTATACTACTCAAGAACTTTGTTTGTGGAGATGTTACATTTGTGTGATTATTTAATTCTTGCACTAGACTATAAGCTTCATGGGGGCAGGAAGAGTCCCCGTTTGTCTAACAGCATGTGTCACACACGTGAGCTCCTGTGTGGGGGAGGAAAGAACAAGTCCTTGCTCCTTAGTCAGGCAAACAAACCTTTCCTAAGCTGAGAGAGTCCTTGCTTTTCCAGAGTCTTTTTGTGTCACTTTCCTATGCTCCCCCACACACCTTATGCTTCAGAGGTATCTCCTAATCCCAGGCCATGTCCTTTCCCACTTTCTTCTGTGCTTTTGCCAGTTCTACTCCTTCCACCTGGACTATCATCCTTTAAACACAGGCCTGTGTGCGGCAGTCACTTACCCCTGCTCAGTGCCCCCACAGTGCCTTGTGCACCCTGGGTGCTGGGTAATCTTCACTGGTGTCCCTGTGACCAGAAGCTCGAGAGGGCAGAGGCCCCGCTGGATGCATCACTATACTCCCTGGGGACAGTGCAGCGCCCAGCCCCCAGGTAGAAGCTCGAGGATGTTGGTTCAGGAACCGCAGAATGTGCTTGGCCTGGTTCCTGTCACAGGAGCCCTGCGATCTCCGTGTGGCTGAGACACCGCTTAGTCTGATGGTGGAGAGGCCTCAGAGTACGAGGCCAGGCTGAGTGACGCTTATGTCCGGGGAGCTTAGAGCTGCTCAGAGGAAATGCTCACTGGAGCTGTTAGCATTCACTCCTGGAGCTTTGGTCCAGTGTTGCCAGGAAGGAGAAATCTGCCGAGGGACCAATACATTCAAGAGAGTTTGCAACCAAATTTGCATGGAAGAGTAGCCTGAGGCAGGCTTTAGCTGTAGGAGAGCAGAAAGAATCTCATCTTTGGGGAGACAAGAACATTTTGGGGCCTGTTGTCTACTTATTGGAGATGACATCCCCTGGTCAGATGTCTGTGCCATAAAAACGAACAGAAGGACATGGGCACGGATGGGAAAGACTCAGGGGAAATGTTGACAACGGGGGCTTTTTCCGCAGACAGCTTAAAGAACAACATCAGCAGTGTCAGCTGTACGTGGAAACAAGTACTGCCTACAGTGTCGTGCTGCTGGGGTGGGTGGCAAAACATGCACTGGAGTCAGAGAGGAAAAGGCTGGTCCTTGCAGGGCAGCAGGTGCGAACATATGAGGAGAAGTCGGTACGTTCAGTGGAGTCTGGAAGGGTGAATAAGTTAGGTGAGCCGTTCCCACCCATTCAGGGCAACTGTTCTACCCTAACCCTGCACTGTCACTCAGAGTCATGTACAAAGGTCTGACCGGCAGCAGGCACAGAGGGCGCGTTCCCCTGCACTACTCCTCTTCTAAGGAAATGACCATAATCGCGGTTCACCTGATCCTTACAGAACAGCAGGTAGGGTACCTTGCCTGAGGTCACATGACCCGCACATGGCAGAGTCAGGGTTTAATACAAGGTGGCCTCCAAAGCTCAGCCATCTCATGCATGGTCTGCTATAGACCTGGGTTTTCTCTGAGGCCTCAGTTTTGCTTGCTCTTGGACACCTGCTGGGGAGCACAAGCGTTCTCTTTAAAGTGGGAGCCCCTCATGTTCTCCTAGTGGACACTCAGAGCACCAGCCCCTCAGAGACAAACAACTCCCGGGAGGGAGGAGGCGAGCCGCTGTGAAGGCTCCTTCTGCCACGGAACCAACTCGGCACCTAACCATTTGCACCCACTTGTCCAGCTCCTCCTGCAGTTGAAACGGCTGCCCCCACTCTGCTCTCTGCAGCGGAGGGGAGAAGGCAAGGTGTCTCGTTAACTCCCTCCTTTACAAGAAGTGCCGATTTAGTCCTCCTGTTAGGCTGATTAAACCTTTTGTCTTCTTGGGCGACACTCTAGGCGCTGGGGTTACTGACTTGATAGCGACGTTAATTCAGGCAAGTCAGGCCGTGAGCGTTCAAGCTCAGATCGCATTAGTAGAGTTTTCCATCTATGACCCGAAGGACAGTTAAACACAGCTGCTTAACCCTATCAAGGACTTTGTTATGGAAAGACAAGTTTTACTCTTGGATTATCTTCTTGACACATGGAATCAATTGGAAATTCCATTATTAATGAGTCCATCTATGTTAACAGGTGAAGCTGGTGATTCCAAAGGTTTCTGATATTTCCAGAAATAAATGGCTTTTATCCACAGCATTGCGGGTCGTGGCATAAAAATAAAATCTCCCATCAGATTCTTTAGCTTCTTTCCTTGTTCTGCTGATCCATACTCAAAGTATCAAATTCTTATTTCCCTTCACAAATTCAATTTTTATCAAAATTTTATGCACGCATTTACCCGGAAATTCTAAGGAAAAAAGGAGGTGTCCACTCTTCATGGACCTTGCTTAAATTTTAAAAAAATGATAATTTTGGAAGATTCATCCATCCAAACATTTTTAACACACCTACTGTGTGCCAGGCTCTGAGTTAGGGGAATACAAAGATGAATAAAACACAGTTCCTACAAGTAATACCAATAATCAAACGAGGGGTGGGGAGTAGATGAAGGTATGTATAGATGATACAAGAATGGCAGAATGTTATGTTTATAGCAGCATTATTCACAAAAGCCACATGATGGATGTAATCCAAATGTCTACAGATGAATGGATAAACAAAATATACATACAATGAAATATTATTCAGCCTTCAAAAGGAAGGAATTTATGGCACATGCTACAATATGAATGAAACTTGAAGGCATTACGCTAAGTGAAATAAGCCAGTAACAAAAGAGTTACTTTTAACAGTAACAAAAAATACTGTCCGATTCCACTTATCTCTACAGTTGTCAACTTCATAGGGACTGAAAGTAGAATGGTGGTCGCCAGGGGCTGGCGGGAGAGACGGGGAGCTGTTGCTTAAAGGGTATAGACTTTCAATTTTGCAAGATGAAAAAAGTTCTAGAGATGGATGGTGGTGATGGTTGCACAACAGTGCGAATGTACTTCATGTCACTGAGCTGTCCGCCTAAAAATGGTTAAAGTGGTAAAATTTATGTTATGTGTATTTTACCATAATTCAAAATTTTTTAAATGATAGAATGTTTATAGTTGTAGAAGCTGGGCAGTGGATACATAGGAGTTTATTTATTTTGTATATATTTGAATTTTCCGTAACAAAAATAAAAAAGAAAAGCTCCTGTTACCAAGGAATCTTGCCTACTTCAGGGAACAAATAAGTACAGTACAGCGTGACAACTGGCACACCAGAGGGCTGGTTTGGGTTTTTTTGTGTAAAGCCATCTCTAAAAAAACTTAAAAAAATTAAAAAAGAAACTCTGATCCATTTGAGGTAACACAACATGGTGGGGAGAGAACATGTCTTGGGGTGAAAGACCTGGACTTGAACCTGGACTCTGATGATACTGGCCACGTGGTCTCAAGTGACTTGTCTTCCCTCATCTGCAACAATTACTCAAGGCTGGCCCATCTCTTAGGGCTGCTTAGAAGATTAAGACAGATGACAGCAAATAAATTTTGCACAAATAACCATTTCTTGAGGGCAGAGATTGAGTTTTACTGAGGCTGGTAACATAATTTAGGGGACCCAGTGCAAAATGAATATGCAGGAAAAAAGCACTGTTGAGTACTAAAATATGAAGCTTTTTTCTTTTTTTATGGTCTCTTTCTAGACCCTTTATGGTGTTTTTTAAGTTTGCTATTTAATGTCATTCCATGTAAAGAAAAAATAAGAATTTAAATTATTAGCATAGCTTTTATTGTTCAGCTTTGTATCGTGCAATGCCAGTTCTGAATGCTAACATATGTGGAATCGTATTTTGTAAATCATATATGCATTTATTTGTATTTTGTTCTTACCAGACAGTGGAAATGCTGTGCAAAACTAACTCAACTGTTTTTATTTCAGTTCTTGATATACGCACATTTTATTAACATTATCTGTCTTCGGCTTACTGATGAGAAAGGAAAAGGGACCATGGTTGCCCCACCTTTTCCTCTCCTTCCATGTCATCATTTTCGCAAGAAGTGGTTGGCTAACACAAGGATGAGTAAGGAATGTGATAGGTTTCCGTGGTCATTGGTGCTTCCTAGAACACCACTGCCTTCTCTCAGTGTGAAGAAGTTCTAGTTCTGACGCAGAGTGCGGCCTCTGGGGGCTGTCAGTGCCCCGAGCCTCGGCCGCAGACACTGATGCGCTTACCCTGCAAGTGAGCTCCACTCACGCTGGGTGGGCTGGAGCAGCTCTGCGAGAGTAGGAAGGCAAGGCTCCTAGGGGGGTGTCTGTGCAGATCTCCTCTGCTCCTGCACATGCTCCACTGTCCCATCGGACTCCATTCACAAAGCACAAGTTTGAAGGTAAAATTACTAAGAATTTCAAGACGGTGACAGCAGAGCACAAACCAGGCACGGACCTTTCTGAGCGCGGGGTCCCGGTCCCACACCATACACCAGTGAGGCCCCCCTGGTCTCACATTTCTCTTCTCCCCTCTCCCTTCAGAGGCTAATACCCCGTAGGGACTCTGGTTACTGACTCTGTTTGCCATCTGACTGGGCAGCATAGAAGAGCTTCAGGCAAGTTTGTGGGTTGATGGAGGTGGGGTTTCTAAACTCCTGAGCATGACACTCAAGGCTCTTTGTGACCTTCCCCAGCTGATGATTTTTTGCTTACGACGCTGTCCACCTTTCTCCACATAACTCATTCCCTTCCAGAAATTCTGGACTGTCGACCACCCCCCAACCACTTTACACACTCTCACTCCTCTGGCTTCCTTCTTCACGTTACTTTCTGTGAGAACCCTTCAGGTGAAGAGGGCCCCCCGTTCCTCCTCCAAGCCTCCACACCAACACCACCTGTGCCTGCTGGCCACTCCCAGCCCACTGCAGACTCCTGGAGGCTCTGATCTACTCCCCGTGGCTGGCATGCAACGGACAACAGCTGAGTCACTCCAGGAGGAGGCAGATGGGGGAGTGGGACACAGAACTGGGCTCCAGTCCCAGCTCTGCCCCTGTGTGCAAACGGCTGCACCTCTCAGATCCCCATCCTCACCACCTGTCACATGGGGATAGCTGGGGGGTTAAACAGGGATGAATGTGATAGTGTATTTAGCAATGCTCAACCTTGGCCATACATTAGAATCACCCGGGGCACTTTTTCAGTAGTTTCTAAAACTCCCCAAGTGACTCTAATGTAGCCAAGGTTGAGAACCACGGGTGTAGGTGAAAGTGACCAGCACAGCACCCAGACCAATCAACACTCATTTTTAAAAATTTAAGAATAAAGAAATATTATAAAGAAAGCCAGAGAATCTGGCCCCATTTATCACCAGCAGTCCCAACCCAATTGCATTTTGTTTATTTTATTTTTTTATACAGCAGGTTCTTATTAGTTATCCATTTTATACACATCAGTGTACACATGTCAATCCCAATCTCCCAATTCATCCCACCACCACCACCGGCAACCCCCAGCCACTCTCCCGCCTTGGTATCCATACGTTTGTTCTCTACATCTGTGTCTCTATTTCTGCCCTGCAAACTGGTTCATCTGTACCATTTTTCCAGGTTCCACATACATGCGTTAACATACGATATTTGTTTTTCTGACTTACTTCACTCTGTATGATAGTCTCTAGATCCACCCACGTCTCTACAAATTACCCAATTTCGTTCTTTTTTATGGCTGAGTAATATTCCATTGTATATATGTACCACATATTCTTTATCCATTCGTCTGTTGATGGGCATTTAGGTTGCTTCCATGACCTGGCTATTGTAAATAGTGCTGCAATGAACACTGGGGTGCATGGGTCTTTTTGAATTACGGTTTTCTCTGGTATATGCCCAGTAGTGGGATTGCTGGGTCATATGGCAATTCTATTTTTAGTTTTTTAAGGAACCTCCATACTGTTCTCCATAGTGGCTGTATCAATTTACATTCCCACCAACAGTGCAAGAGGGTTCCCTTTTCTCCACACCCTCTCCAGCATTTGTTGTTTGTAGATTTTCTGATGATGCCCATTCTAACTGGCGTGAGGTGATACCTCACTGTAGTTTTGATTTGCATTTCTCTAATAATTAGTGATGCTGAGCAGCTTTTCATGTGCTTCTTGGCCATCTGTATGTCTTCTTTGGAGAAATGTCTATTTAGGTCTTCTGCCCATTTTTTCATTGGGTTGTTTGTTTATTTAGTATTGAGCTGCATGAGCTATTTATATATTTTGGAGATTAATCCTTTGTCCACTGATTCATTTGCCAATATTTTCTCGCATTCTGAGGGCTGTCTTTTCGTCTTGTTTGTAGTTTCCTTTGTTTTGCAAAAGCTTTTAAGTTTCATTAGGTCCCATTTGTTTACTTTTGTTCTTATTTCCATTACTCTAGGAGGTGGGTCAAAAAAGATCTTGCTGTGATTTATGTCAAAGAGTGTTCTTCCTATCTTTTCCTCTAAGAGTTTTATAGTGTCCAGTCTTACATTTAGGACCTTAATCCATTTTGAGTTTATTTTTGTGTATGGTATTAGGGAGTGTTCTAATTTCATTCTTTTACATGTAGCTGTCCAGTTTTCCAGCACCACTTATTGAAGAGACTATCTTTTCTCTATTGCATATGCTTGCCTCCTTTGTCATAGATTAGTTGACCATAGGTGTGTGGGTTTATCTCTGGGCTTTCTATCCTGTTCCATTGATCTATATTTCTCTTTTTGTGCCAGTACCATATTGTCTTGATTACTGTAGCTTTGTAGTATAGTCTGAAGTCAGGGAGTCTGATTCCTCCAGCTCCATTTTTTTCCCGCAAGACTGCTTTGGCTATTCAGGGTCCTTTGTGTCTCCATACAAATTTTAAGATTTTGTTTTTGTAGGTCCTTTTCTTCTCTTGTGTTTCGCACTTAGAGAACTTCCTTTAGCATTTGTTGTAGAGCTGGTTTGGTGGTGCTGAATTCTCTTAGCTTTTGCTCGTCTGTAAAGCACGATTTCTCCGTCGAATCTGAATGAGATCCTTGCCAGGTAGAGTAATCTTGGTTGTGGGTTCTTCCCTTTCATCACTTTAAATATATCATGCCACTCCCTTCTGGCTTGTAGAGTTTCCGCTGAGAAATCAGCTGTTAACATTATGGGAGTTCCCTTGTATATTATTTGTCATTTTTCCCTTGTTGCTTTCAATAATTTTTCTTTGCCTTTATTTTTTGTCAATTTGATTACTATGTGTCTCGGCATGTTTCTCCTTGGGTTTATACTGTATGGGACTCTGCGCTTCCTGGACTTGGGTGGCTATTTCCTTTCCCATGTTAGGGAAGTTTTCGACTATAATCTCTTCAAATATTTTCTCGGGTCCTTCCTCTCTCTCTTCTTCTGGAACCCCTATAATGCGAATGTTGTTGCATTTAATGTTGTCCCAGAGGTCTCTTAGGCTGTCTTCATTTCTTTTCATTCTTTTTTCTTTATTCTGTTCCGCCCCAGTGAATTCCACCATTCTGTCTTCCAGGTCACTTATCCGTTCTTCTGCCTCAGTTATTCTGCTATTGATTCCTTCTAGTGTATTTTTCATTTCAGTTATTGTATTGTTCATTTCCATTTGTTTGTTCTTTAATTCTTCTAGGTGTTTGTTCTTTAATTCTTCTAGGTCTTTGTTAAACATTTCTTGCATCTTCTCGATCTTTGCCTCCATTCTTTTTCCGAGGTCCTGGATCATCTTCAGTATCATTATTCTGAATTCTTTTTCTGGAAGGTTGCCTATCTCCACTTCATTTAGTTGTTTTTCTGGGGTTTTATCTTGTTCCTTCATCTGGTACATAGTCCTCTGTCTTTTCATCTTGTCTATATTTCTGTGAATGTGGTTTTTGTTCCACAGGCTGCAGGACTGTAGTTCTTCTTGCTTCTGCTGTCTGCCCTCTCTGCATTTTGTTTAAATACCTCCAAATTCCTAATAAAATACCCAAGTTATTGGCCAAAGTGCAGCATAGCCAAAACCTTGCTCTGAAGTCTGAAGGGTGCTTCTGTAGCCTCCCCTGGGCAGCCAGTACTTCCCTACTGGCCCCTGCTCCGGGCCTCAGCACCACTCCCAGAGCTGGGTCCGAAAGGCTGCTCCTCATGGGGTCAGCTGTGGTGGGGGCCCAGGAACCTGAGTGAGCACCCAGGCAACACGGAAAAGGCTTAGCGCGATATCCAGCCTAGAGAATGCCAAATTCTTACTTACTGGAAGGCAGGAAAGGAGGGTGGGAGAGCTGGGACAGCAGGATTAGCAGGATCCAATCACTTCGTGTTAGCCAGAAGCAGGCACGAGTTTAGGGAGAGGGAGCCGATGTCAGCTGAGCACTTGCTCTGGACCAGTGTGTACCTTCCCCTCCCTGAACCCTCACCAGAGCTGGGGGCGTCCATAAATGACTCCCATTTTATAGATGAGGAAAGGACGCCCATGCAAGTGAAATGTTTTGCCCACGGTTCCAGAGCTGGTGGGTCTGAATGACTCCCAAGTGCAAGAGTGCTCTCCCCCAGCTTCAGAGGCACGCTGTGGTACGTGCTCGAGGGTCGCCAGGGGTACTGGAAGGTGGTCCCTGCACAGCCACGGTCATGGCTCTGGCTGGGTTGCGCTGAGCCACTTTTGGGGATGACAGGGCCAAGATGGCCTCCTGAACCACGGGTGTGGTAGTCCAGGTACACCGGGGACAGCCTCTCAGCCTGGGCCCCTGTGACTATAATAAGCCCTAAACAAAGAATCAATGTGTCACTGTGAAGGCGGCTCACTGTTGGGATGATTTAAGTCGGGGGAAATGTGGGTGCCCGACGAGAGCTGCTCGGATGATTTGCAGGGGCAGGGACAGCCGGGCTGACAGTACTCGCCCATTCAGGCGGGCCAGCCGCTCGGTATTGACAGAAGCCCCCCCCCCCCCCCCACTCGCTAGATTACAGTAAAGACATTCAAATCACAGGCGCGGCGGCCCACGCCTGGCTCCTCTGTGCCAGCAGCCCCTTCCTTCTGCATTAACCGAGACAAACGGGGGGAAGTCAGGAAATCCTGATTAGCGCGGGATGGCAGACGAGCGGGGAGGCCCACGGAAGCCAGCCGACGAGACACAATGAAGCAGGTTCTCGTGCATACCCGTTGAAGATTTCCTTCCCATAAGAATGCAGAAGGGGGCAGCTCGACGGGGAAAGCAGGTGCGGCGATTAAAACAGAGGCCGCTCACTGAGCGCCACCTGCCCTGGGTGCTGTCGCGTGCATTATCGCGCTGACTCAAGGCAACCTGTGAGGTAGGTGTCGTCACGACCTCCATTTTACAGATATGCTACTGAGGCTCAGAAAGGGGAAGTCACCAGCCTTAGGCTGCAGAGCCGGTCACTGACAGAGCCAGACTTTGAAGCCAAGTCTGACTGGCCCCTGGGGCTCATGCGACACAATGTTATTTAAAAGAAATAACCACGAGATAGTATTTGACCTATCAGCCGCCCCTGGGGCCGCCCTAGCAATTCGGAGATGGAGTAGAAGGTGGCGATGAAGAGAGCGGAGAGATGAGTGAGTCGGGGCTCCACTCCTTGCTTGCAGGGGCCATCTACCCTGGACCCTCCGTTTTCTTACCAATATGCCAGAAATAATCCCTATCGTCATCCTCTGAGCATTCACATCATGATGCTGGCAGGTCCAAGGAGCAGCGGCTGGGTCAGTGAGAGCTGGTGACCACCCCTCACTGCAGCGGAGCGCTGTGCTCTCCCCAGCAGGACACCGAACAGGGACAGGCCGGGATCTCTGTGTCAAACAACCTTCTGCTTGGCCACCAGAGCGTGCCTTGCTGTCACTGAGAGCCAGATTCTGGGTTTTAACACAATGACCCGTGCATTCCAAATCCCAGGAAAGGATGTGCCAAACTGACTAGAGAAGAGGATTTCGTTTCCTGAGAGTGAGGAGAAGACAGTTCGAGAGCGCGTACTGGAGAGCGGGTGGGTTTGGAGCGCCTGGTGGGCCCCTTTGAGAAACATAAATCAATCTGAAGAGTGACCAGCAGGAGAACCAACGTTAGCTGTGGCAATGGGAACATGGGACTCACGGATTGAAAGGTTTTTAAAGGACATGGAGATAAAACTGGGGGAACACAAATTAGTGTGTAGAGAGGAAAAATCCCAACCCCCTAGCTGAGTTAAGTGAGGGGAAAACAGACGGACCTCACGTAAGATGCGCAGTCTGCTAGGGCTTGGCGACACGGCTCCGAGGAGCTCGTCACAGCACTGTCCACACGCTGGGTTATCGGGCTCACTTACTGGGTCACTGATTTATGACCAGCCCTCTCCCGAACGTCACTTATTCAGGGCCAACCTCCGGTGTCTGCATGGGATGTGCTGCCCAGGAGGCTTTGGCAGCAAGTTTTTAGTCATGAATAAATGGCAGCATTGTGAAGGGGAAAGGGCACAAGGAGAAGAGTTGAAACACTCGACTTGGCCTTGATTCCTTTTCCTTGTCTGGGCCTCAATTTCTTCATCTGTAAGATGGGAAGGTGCTGAGCTAACACGTGCTGTTTCTAGACACCCAACTAGGCCGTTCTAAAAAGGGCCTTTCTCTATGAGGTCACCGACAGCCCCTCACAGAGAATGTGTGCACAGCCCTCGGCGCAGAGTTGGGAACAGGGAATGAACTCGAGTGGGAATGACCGCTCTGCCACTTACTGCATGGAGAGCATGGTGGAAGGCCCTGAGCCCTCTGAGACAGTTTTCTTATTCCCAAAATGTAAGACATACTTCTTACCTCCCGGGGCTATGTGGGGATCAATAGGTGATTCGCGTACAACAGTTAGCTCAGGGCTTGACTCCTAGAGGGGCAAAACAAACCTGGTTTTCTACCCCAAATAATGGTAGTTCTCTGCCCAGAGCATGCTTTCCGTGATTCACTTCAAGGCACATGACGTGCACTACCTGCCCAGGACATGTGTTGGGTCAGTGGAGTCAGGACCACAACGTGGAGCAGCGAGGAGAAAAGGGATCACCCCCCCACCCCAGCTGCCTCTGCGGATGGCGCCCCTGCCTGGCTGAAGGCTGGATCTGCATAACAACCCTATTAAGAGAAGCTCTTTGTCCTCATCTTACAGAGGGACATGACTTGCCCAAGGCCACAGTGCTGCAAAGTGCCAGAGCTGTACTTGAAGCCCCTTCTGCCTGTCCCCAAAGCCCGGGCAGGCTCTTCCTACAACACCTCGGGGCACTCTGAGCATGCTCAGTTGCCTGAACTTTTTTTTCCCCCTCTGGGTTTCTGGGGGAATTTGAGATACAGAAGATAATTTCTCACACAACAAAAATCCTTTCCCACGTACTGCAGCCCCAGCCCAAGGAGTCTGGAGTCTCTAGATGGGTGTTATGCACTGCCCGGGGATTCAAAAGAGGCTCAGTGCAGCCCAGAGCTCCATAAACGGGGAAGCAAGTGAGCCTCTTTGAGCCCCGTTTCCTCATCTGTGAATTGGGGATATTACCTACTCTGTATCAAGAGGTTTGAAATGATACAATATTTGTCCAGGTGCCAATTCTGAGGGGCACACAGCAGGTGCACAATGGCAGTTCAGGTCCCAACAGCACTTTTCAGATGCCCTTTGAGAGCTGGGTGTTTCGTCTTGTGCGGGACCTTCTACATCTTTCCCTCAACAAATACCTTTGACGGGGTGCTGGGAGAGCACAGACAGGGTGCCTATGCTGGGGCCGGGCGGGCTCCAAGAAAAGCTACACGGGGTGTGGAGTGGGGCGCGGCGCTGATATAAAAACCAGGCTCCAAGGAGGAGCAGGCACTAGCTAGACGGAAACGCGGAGGCGGCCGTGAGCAGAGGAGCGGGGCGCGACGAGGCGGTGCCCAGTGAGGAGGTGATGCCCCTGGGGTTCAAGGGGCACGTCACAGATGGTGTGAGTGAGAGGGATGCTGACTCTCTCCTTCCTCATTTGGGGGCAACTTCCCTGAGAGCCAGAGATCTGAGGAGTGGTGAATGCTGGACCCCTAGAATACACAACTGCCAAGAAAGGTGCAAAAAATAATTACTCAGCACACACTGGTGGCTCGCCCCTGAGCCACCCACCTGGCCCTGAGCTGAGCTTCCCATGTCCGAGGAGCAGACTTCATTCACAGGGACAAAGGCCTTCATTTTCTCAGAGCCTCACCTTCGAATCCACCCCCTACACGCCAGGCTGCGGAAGTCCCCCCCTCGCCCTTCAAGGATTAACTGGGGGACAGCTGCCCTGGGACACTCCCCCTCACCTTCCTTCTTCCTGCCTTGGTTGGGTTGGGTGCCCCTGCTCGGGGTTCCGCAGCTCCTGTGCTCACCTCTACTATAGCCCTTCCTGCCAGTTTTGCACTCCCGGCTGCCCGGGCGTTCCCTCGCTAGGTGTGGACTCCGCGTGGGTACAGGCAGAGTCTTACCTGGCTCTGCATCTCCAGTTCCTAGCACAGTGCCTGGGTCAGCTCAGGCACTGTGATGCTTGTTGAATGAATTATTCATTGCAGATAAGGCAACAGGAACATTTCTGAGAAAGACGCCAACGGGGTGGAGAGCAAGACAGACTGAGGATGCGAGGATGAGGGTTAGCAGGAGGAAGGGAAGAGGGAACGTGGTGTGTATGTTGGGAGGGGTAGCGGAGGGAGGCGGGAGGCCAGGAACACCATCTAATTAGACCACATGTGCAGAGCAGCATCTGGCTCAAAGCGCAGCAGTTTACACCGCTCCTGGAGTTGTCGTGGAGACAACCACATGACCAGCCTGGAGCTGAGACTCAGGGGCAGCAATCCAGATGCACTCCTAACATATTCTGACAGAGAGCAGATGGGCAGCTATTTGCAGGGCCAAAAAATGCCAACTCCGCTCCCCTCCAGACCTGTGTGCCCTCACTGATCATTTTCATCTTGTAAAGTCATTCTTATCTGCCCTGGAACCACCAGTTCCTCCCGTGTAGGAATCAGTGTGAAAGCTGCTATTTCTGTAGTTCTCCGACCATCACAACTTCCAGCCCGCTCCTGTGGGTGAGGAAATGTCACCACCTTTAATGAAGGGGTCCTCTACGTTGGGCTCCACTGCCACAAGCCTCCTCCCCCTTCCAATCTCTTTCTTAATGAAAAGTGTCTAAATTCCTCACTCTTTAGGCCCCACTAAACAGACCCTGGCTTGGGAGCAATGCTGAGCAAGTGTGGGGATAACAGGGACTTTGTGGCTGAGCTCCTGCTGGGCCGGTACTCACCTGGGGGAAGCACTGGGCCTCTCCAAGCTCGGTTTACTTCTCTTTAAAGTGGGCTTTGTAACACCTACTTTCACAGAGTTATTTCAAGGATTAAATTAAATAATTATGGAAGATCCCTGAAGATAATAGAATCTTATATAAAATTTTTACCAGGATAAAAGTTCTTTATAAACTTCAAACATTTTAGGCAGAAAGCTCATTATCATCTGAGGAGTAGAAAAATGACAAAATCTTAGGTTCTACATGACGCTTCATTACCCATGTATATGGCAAATTTCTCATTTATGTCTTTGGCAAGGTGGGAAAGCATCTAGTGTTGGAGAATCAGGTTGGGTTTGAATTCTGGCTCTGATGCTTACTAGCAGTGTGATCTTTAGGAAGCAACTGAGAATTCTCTAGAGGCTCGGTTTCTTTATCCATTAAATAGGAATAATCATTTTTACCGCCTATGAGCTAATTCCAGTTGGGACAATATACGTAGGCACATAGTAGGCACTCAATAAATGTTTCCCTTCTTCCTGATCATTTAACAGAATCAAGTAAGACTGAGGGTGAGAAAGAGTGTAGTGAAAAGCGTGGGTTCAGTTAGAGCAGGCTGGAGTCCCACCCCCTAGCTGTGTGGCCTTGGAGAAGCAGTCATCTTTTCTGAGCCTCAGTTTCCTCTTCCGGAAAAGGAGGAGGACAGGACATACCTGTCACACTGTTGTGTGGTTTAAAGGGAACAATGAACATAAAGCAGTTAGTATCCAATAAACGTCGTCATGATCCTCCTCACTCTTACTGGAGAAATTCTCAACCCTTTTGAGAAAAATTACACCTTTCATGTGGGTCTGGCCTGGGGCCCATATTGCCATGCTATCTCAAGAGAAATGAGTTTCCTTTTTGGTGGACGGAGCATAAAGTGAAGTGAGGACCCAGACTGGAGGTGTGGGCTGCTTCGGGCTCCCATCAGGATGGCGTCCCAGCCCAGCCTGCTGCCTGAGTGGCGTGTGGGGCGGGCTTGTCCAGGTGCGTGGAGGCTTATTTATAAAGCACCGCAGGGCTTCCCGCTGCCACACTTGCCTGCCATCGCAGGTGTGGGGAAGGCCCGGCTAAAAATATTGCTAACGTGGGTTTAATGTCGCCCAGCAGAGACTAATGATTGTTTTAAGTAAATATTAATTATAAGAGTCACCCAGATAGAGTGCTGGAATGGCATGAATATTTCTGCATCTACATATGCAGGTGAAGAGCCCACGTGGGGAGATAACTTCTTACACACCTCCTCCAAGGAGTTATTTAATGATGGGAGGACTCTAAATATTTGGGCGATTCCTGGTTAAAAGATTGGGAAATGTCTTAATATGTGAGATATAGGGATTTTCCTATTTGAGAGATGATCTTCTCCAGACCAAATAGCTGATTCAGTTCTACCGGACCCTTTACCATGAAAAATTGTCACAGTGGTGTGGAGAACCCACATTTGGTTCAAGGCCCAGCATACTGGCCAGCCGATCTGGGGCAAGTATCTGCCCAAGAGCCTGGAGGTGGGGTCACCAGTCTGAGATGGTGTTCTGGTTCTAGTGCTTTACTACCTGTGTCCCCTTGGGCATGCTCCTTCCCTCTCTGAGTCTCAGTTTCATCACCTGTATGGGAAGCTAACATTTGGTGATCACTTTGATCAATGGTTCCTACATCTGGTATTGCAAGGAGAGTCACCTAGGGAGGGTCTTTTTAATGCACATTCCTGGGCTGTGGCTCAGACCTTTACAAAGCTGCTCAGATGATTCTAATGCATTTGGGAACCTGGGTGGGGGGAGTAGCAGTAACAAGAGTAGTAGACACTTACACTTGCTTACCAGGTGCCAGGTACCTTTGTAAGCGTTTTACATGTATGCACTCATTTAATCCTCATAACAACCCCATGAGGTAGATATTGCTGCTGTCCCTGTTTTACAGTTGGGAAATGGAGGCACAGAAATGTGAGTTAACTTTTCTAGGTTCGCACAGGCAGGATCTGACCCAGGTGGTCTGGCTCAGGTCTGTGCTTGACCTAAACTGTAAGTGCTAAGGGAACAGTAGCTCTGCTTCTCTTCATCACCACTCTGTCCTCAGTGCCCAGTCTCAACCTCCATTGTCACAGTTGGGTTATTAAGTCTTCCAAAGGCTTTTGGAGGTTGTCAAGGGGATGAGCATCCAGGGGATGGGCTGAAGTCTGTGCCAGGGGCACCATGGTGGCTGTGACTTTCAGCCATTTCCCTGCCTGAGACCAGTCCACAAAATAAGGACAGTTTGGTTCCCAGGAAATGGCAGGCCCTTCCCAACATGTGGCTAGCAGGTGCCTTATCTTCGGGAATATCAAATCACCATGACTGTCCTTCTTTCCTGAATAATAATAATAATAATAATAATAATAATAATAGTAATAGCAGTAACCACTTACTGAGTGTCTGCTCTTCACAAACAGTATTTATTCTAGTTAGCGATTAACATGCTGAATTGTTTAGGGGAAACTGTACTGATATCCGCAACTTACTCTGAAAATGCATCAAAAAACAGATGCAGTGATAGATGGACAGATAGGTGATAAAGCAAGCATAGTAGAATGTTAATGGTACAACCTAGTTGGTAGGTATGTAGGTATTCACTGTAAAATTCTTTCGATTTTACTGTATGCTTGAAACATTTTGCAACAAAATGTTGGGGAAAAAAACCCCACAGGGGGACATGAGATATTAGACTTCAGAGGGGCAAGGGTGGTGGCAGGTAGGATGTATTATTCCACAATCAACTAGTCTTGAGGGGACACCAAACATGACATTGGGTTATCCAATTTATTGCTGATCTAGTGACAGGGAAGTATTAAAAGTGAGTTATAAATGAAAAACAAACTATTTATTGCACATCTACTATGAGCCAGGCACCGGAAGAGTAATGATTAGACTGGTCGGTCTCTCTCCCCTCGGAAAGTGTGGGGAGGTCACCCCCTTCCCACCCCTCCCACCCCCCGCACACAGACGTGTACGTGACAGACATGTGAAGGCACCCCCCCTCTTTTTACAGATCTGGAAATAAAGCTCTGAAAGGTCAAGCGAGTTGCCCAAGACCATGTAACAAGTAGGTGGTGGGTGAGGATTCACATCTAGGCACGTCTAAGTGTAAAGGCTCAGTTGCTTCTGCCACCTTTCAAAAGGTCGCTAACATCATCGAATCTCATCTGTTCTCGATGAGAGGAGCTATGCAGAAAACTGACATTCCAAGATCACGTACAAGTTTCATTCCAATTACTCTTTTCAACCCTGCCTCTCATCAGACTGGGTCCCAGATTACCAGCAACCAACTTTTAATTCTCTTCAGTTGGGAATTCTTTCGGCTTTTAAGGTGGCTTCCCAAACGTTACCTTATTTAATGCTTATGTGACCCCGAAAGATGACTCTGGAATTCCATTTGACCTGCGACAGGCTGTCTGCTCAGCCCTCCCTTCCTTCTGTCCCAGGGTTAGTGGGGGCTGGTGAGTTTGGCAGAAGGAAAAGAGAAGCTGCCCAAAGAGAGCACGTGGATGACAAGAGTTTTGACTGGACATTTCCAGGCCTTTCACTGCCCACTGGCCTGTCTGCCCCTCCAGGACCCCAAAGGCCTTTTGCCAATAACCTCTTCACAGGGAACAAACGATTCTCCCTCTTGCTCTGGTGGTACACTGGGAGCCTCTCACTTCTTGCTTCCTTTAGAAGATAACTGCAGGGTCATGTGTGGTTCCAGACAGGGGGACTGTTAAAAGACTATCCCAAGAACCCCTGGAAAGAGCTTTTATTTGGCAATGATGAATGGGGAAAGCAAGTGTCAGCTGAGTTCGTTTTACTAGCAATACATTCTCCGTGTCAGGATAGACGGGGCGGGGGAAAAAAAAAAAGAGCTGGTAATCTGAGGTACTTATGAACAAAGTTGTGTTAAGAGAAACACAAGATAACAGACTTTCTGCTGCAGGGCTTTACTTCCTAAACATCCCATCCTGCTGACCACCACCCGGAGGTGCACCACTAATGCACCACTCCCACCATCTGACCACATCACACCCGCTGAAAGCGCTGCCCGGCTCCGGCTGCCTCTGTGAGGGCTCCGAGGCTCCCCTCAATTGGGCACGTGCCCAAAGGCACCTCCAGTCACACCTCCTGATACTTCCCCCTGCAGACCAGAAGTCTCAATCACTGCAAGCTGCCTGCAGCTCCCCTGCACCGACCATACTGCTTTGGACCCCCCAGCTCTTCTCTTTCCTCCTTTCTTCATCAGGCTAACGGCTACTCATCCTACAAGGCCAAACTCAGGTGTCATGGCCTGCAGGAGCGGCCCCTGTCCCTAGGGCCCCCCTCTCTGGAACTTCCGTGGGCTCCCATGGCACCCCGAGCCGACCTCTATCACCTCATACAGTTCCCTGCTCACCCACCGGCCTCCCCCTTGGGGACGAGAGCTCCTTATGGGTAGGGAGTGAACTGTCTATTTGGCCCACAGTTCCCTTAGCGAGCACACAGCCTGGCACACAAGTGGCACTGAATACCTGTGTGTTGAATGAATGAATAAATGAATGAACAAATGAATGAACCATCTACAATCCCATACGGGAGTGAGTCCCATGAAATGAAGCCGCTTTCCGAAAAGTAAAAGAATACCAAGATAGTTCGAAACAGACCCACACCATCCCAGAATTCTTCCTGGAGCAGACGGCCGCACAGCAAGGCTGCAATTATAGACACGCACACACACACGAGCACACATTGTTTAAAAAAATTCATAGAATGCACTTAACACTGACTTTTTTTTTCTTATTGGAAACCTGTTTACAATCTTGTCCACTGTCAGTCTTAAATGTCACTTTTCAGAAAGATGGCTGCTGCCAGGAGAAATTTATTTTCAAATTGAATCACAGCATGTTCATGCAGAGAAGCACCTCTTTTGAATCTCTAAATTGGAGGGAATTCAGGGAAGAGAACGGGAGGTGATTAGAATCTGCACAGGCTGATTCAGGAGGAAAAATTATGAGGCTAAAATATGCACGGGTGAGCTAAACAGCAGCTATTAGTTGGTGGAAATGGTGAAGGCAGGACAGCAAGTACCTAGAAACCTACCAGAACAGCGAGGACGCACAGTAAGAAGTGGAAACAGGGCTGGGGGAATGGGAGAATGAAATGGGGGGGGGAGTCTAAGCAACAGGAAGGAAGCGCACGTTTACTGATGCCCACCTGTGCCAGGTACTGTGCAAGGTGGCCTTGCTTGTTCAGCCTTTGCCCACTAGCTACATTATTCCTGTTGTAAAGGTGAAGATACTGAGCTTCCAAGAGATGAAGAAACCCAAATAAGGAAGTGGGGGTGTGTGTGTCAGTGTCTACCAGCCACCCTGCCACCAGCTAGTGACTAAGACAAGTTTGCAGTAGGCATCACGGTCCCTATTTGCCAGAGGAGGGTGATCAGGGAGGGCTTCCTGGAGGGGGAACACTTTAGCTGAAGCTGATTATGCTTCTTTGTTGCTGCTCAGAAGAGAGTTGTCAGCTTAGGAAAGTGAGCCGGACCTCAGCAAAGCCTCTTGAGCGGACCCCCACCCTGGGCTGTGTGAGGTACCTGTCCTCCACGGCAGATTCTGTGCCCCTGTTGAGCCAGCCAGCAGGTACTCTGCATCCTGGCTCTTGTACCTTTAAGCCAAGTGAACTTGGGCCAGTCTGAGCCCAGCTACCTCCCGAAGAAGATGCAGCTGATGCCGCCAGCCTCATGGGGATGCCGTGAGGATGAAAGCACTAGCGCGTGGTTGGAATCCAATGTGAACACTATTCTTCCTTTTTAACACAAACATTATACACGTTTTCGATTGTTCCCTTGACCTGGCAATTGTGTACTCATCCATCAGGACCCAGCTCAGGAAACTATGCCTTTAAGAAGCCTGTCCCACACCACTGTAAAGCAATTATACTCCAATAAAGATGTTATTAAAAAAAAAAAAGAAGCCTGTCCCAAATTTGCATGGTGCCCCCTCCATTCTGAGAGTCCCGCAGAGGCCTTGAGTCAGGACTATGTTTTGTTCACCACTGAATCCCCAACCCCAAGGGCAGGGCCTGGCACATGGAAGGTGCTCCAGAGCTGCCGGTGAATGCATGGCTGAGGGGCTCCTCAGCCCCTCCACCCGGCTGCTGATGACCGCCCAAGGCGGCCTCCAGGAACTCAGCAAGCAAAGCCTGGGCCGTGCAATGCTTGCTTCTGCGTGCAGACTCTCTACCTGGAAAGCTGAGGATTCCCAGCCCAGGCCCGGGGCTCTGTGGGTTCCCCAGCTTTTAGTCGACCCGATGCTTGAAAATTGGTGTTTGTCAGAGTCTGTCCTGCGCTCCATCTGTCGTGAAGGAAGTGCCCTGTGTTGACTGAAGCTCCACTCTGATGGCCTCTGAGGGAGGGTGTGTTCTGGGGTGGTTCAGGCTCCGCAGTGGGCTGGGCTGGGCGGGGCATCCCGGCTCTGTCACTCACTATCCATGTGGCTGGGGGAACGTTTTCAAGCTAACCAAGCCTCAGTTTGTCGTTTGTAAAATGGAAATAATGCGACCTAACTCACAGCGTTGTCATGGGGAACAGACAGATTTTATGTCAAAGTACTTGACTCAGGGCCAGACATGTAATGGAGACTCATGGTTGGTAGTCGTTATTAATGTCCTATTCATTCCCAGTCTCCTAGGACTGCACAGTAAATGGGTTATCTCCTAGTAATTGTGGTCATCCAATATAAGCTATTAAATATTACTTTATTCATTTAAAAATTTGTCTAAATCTGGTCAGAGTGACTTGGTTATGTTGAGTTGGCAGCTCTGGTCTTTGGGAAGTCCAAGTGTCTATCCTAAAAGTTCCCTATTCAGACTCCAAGGAGCCCACGCCAGGAAACTCTTCGTGTCCCCATTCATTTAGTAAACTTCTATCTAGCAGGCCACATGGTGAAGGGAGGGGGCTTGGTTTCTGGAGACAGATGGATCTGGGTTTGAATCCCACCTCGACTCCCTAGCGCCTGGGCAGCTTAGAGCAAATCTCTCACGTGGAGGCAAAGGGCAGGGATGAGGACTTGACCCTCGGATCCCAGTGTCATCTGACCCATCAGAGCATGTGCAGACAGCGCCACCCCGGGATTCTTCCAGCCAGCCCTCTGATACTGTCCCTCCCCTGCCTTTAACTTACAGTGATTGTCCCGCCTTCATGGTGACTGTCCCTCCATTCACCAACACTGATTGACAACCTACTATGTACTGGGTGCTATCTAGGTCCCAGGGAGGGTGCAGTGTCAGGAAGTCCGAAGTCTTCACCCTGCATTTGAGGGCCTCCCGCTCTGGCCCCTGCCTGCCCTTCCTGCCTCGCTGCCCCTCGTTCCCTACTCTGCGGCCGTACTAAGTGCCTTCGGGCCTGGGAATGCACACAGGGTGTGCTCTCACCACTGAGTCTCTGTCAGGTTCCTTCTGCTTGGATGGTCCTTGCACACAACATCCACCTGCCTGACTGTGACTCCTGCCCCCTCTGGGGCCCTCAGTGAACGGTATGGCACGAAAGGGAGACCCTGGGCAAGCGCGGGGAGTCCACTGGCCGTAGTGGCCGGCAGACCTGGTCCTGCTCAGCTCCATACCTTCCCACCTGTGGCACCTGGGGCACATGACATCATCACTCTGCCCCCAGTCTCCTCTTCTGTAACACAGAGGTGGTAATGTCTGCCTCAAAGTTTCATTTCAAGGATTACAGGAGACCTGTGGTAGGGGTGTGGTAAATGGCAGCCATCGTAACTGTCTCCACAGTTTCTTGCCTGTCACTCTAAACTCTGAGCTTCCTGAGGGCAGGAGCCACGCCTCTGCCATATCGGGACACTCCATGTAAGGGGCAGAGTCTGGCGCACTTCAAATGAGCAAGTGACAAGTCTTGGGGAAATGTGTCTCTTGAAATCAAAAGCCTCTTTGGTGCTGAAGGAGTTAAAATCTGCTCATGCTTATAAACAAGCCCCACTTCAGCTCAGCACTATCACTGGGTGTGAGTCACAAGGCTTAGCAGGTGTGGGCAATAATTAAAGGCTTCAGCAATCTACCTGGGCAAGGTATTTTTGCCTCTTATTCCAAAGAGGAAACTCTCTCTATGGAGAGCAGAGGAGCTCATTAATGAGACTAATTAGGTGTAAAGGGGGTAGAGGCTGGCATCAGCTGCAGCTTGGAGGAGCTAATCATTAAGCTCTGTAATCTCCTCCACCGAACACAAGCAGATCAGGCTGAGGGGCTGTGAGCAGGCTCCCCCACCTGAGTACCTGACCACGGCCTTTGGAGAGGCTGAAAGGCCTTACCTCTCCCCCTGCCGTGCTCCACCAGGAGATCACACACACACACACACACACACACACACCCGCGCGCACACGCGCGCACACACACACACACACACACACACACACACACACACACACACACACACACACACACACACACACACACACACACACACACACACACACACACACACACACACACACACACCCGCCCCCGTGGGGTCAGCTTCCAGGGAAAGGGGCCAGCTCATCCGAGAAGAGGCTTTTCTTTCAGTGTTCCCTCACCCCTGAAGAGCATGTGCTGGGAAGTTGTGCCTTGGGTTTTACAAGTTTTCCTGGATATAAGGAATGGATCAAAGAATCTCCTTCTTGGCCTCCACATGTGGAAGATGAAACTCTCATGCCTAGAATTCCAGATTTTCTAGCCACCATTAATGTTTAGCTGGCACTGGGAGGATTTCTCTTTCTGTATCCTTCTCCTCGCTGGCCTGTGAGCTCAGTGACCTGTGGGCCGGGGGCTGGTTCCCTGGGATCTTCAGTGGCTGGCATCCCAAGATGTCATGGATACATTGGATGCGTGGTGGGATGGACGGCAGGGAGGGCAGTGGGGAGAGAACAGATGGATGGATTGTGGCACTGCCACTTTTCTCAGCTCTGTGGCTTTGGTCAAGTCACAGCCCTGAGCCCTAATTCCCTCATCTGTGAAAGGAGCATAAGAAGATCATGGGCACAAGAGCATTTTCAAAAGTATAAACCACGTATAAAAGTAGTTCACATATAATTATTGTGTGTTTAAAATTTCGGTAAAAGAAGAGAGAGGCTGATCATCAGGGGAGTGGGAAAATAATTCCAATAAAGTCCCCACTCTGGGCTTGAGCTCGCTAAAGGGCAGGGCATCCCTGGGCAGGGCCACAGGGGCACAGAGGCTCGCACCTGGAAAACTGGGCTCTTGGATGCTGGCGCAGAGGAGTGTCTGCACTGTTTACAGAGCTCTCACCGGCTTCGGCCCGGCTGCCAGCCTCCCAGGAGGCCCTCCATCTCAGTGACGTGCCCTCAGAGACTCCTGGGAAGCAGGGAAGGAAGCAGCTTGGCTCCTTATCTCCCCCATGAGACCCACTCCACACAGCCCCCCTTCAACCTTCTACACCTGCAGCCATGTCCAACAGGAACCCTCAAAGCCGGCGCCAACCAAGCCGCAAGTGTCCAGCCAACACACCCTGAGGGTCAGTTTGCTGGTGACACCCTCCTTGCCCTTAGAGCCTCAGCTCTGCCATGAGCACCTTGGTGAAGTCTCCCCTGACATCCAACTCCATCCTTCCCCCCACCAATCCTGTGTAGTCCTTCCATCTTCCGGGCACCCTCCACCCCACCACTGACCACTTGTTCCCATGTTTTTCTCTCCCGTTCCATCGTGAATGGGAAGTAAGAAAACTCCTTCTTCCTAATGGAGCTGATCTTGCCAACCCCCAACCAGCCAAGGGGCAGGCATGTGACCTGTGTCTGGCCAACTGGAGGCCCCCATCCTCTGGTCAGTGATTGGCTCAGGGTGGCCCAGATGTAGCCAAGCTGGGCTAAGCAGTCTCCTCTGAGAGCTGATGCACAGACACAAGGGGTGGAGACTCACTTCAAGCTCTAAGGACCACACAGGCCCTTATGCCTCTATTGCAAAGCAAGAGAACGTTTGAAATAAAAACTAACAGGCCAAGCCAAGCCAGGCCAAGCCAAGCCAAAGAGTGATCGATGAGAGATAACATCATCTGAGCTCCTGAATCCAGCCATGGCTGTAGCAAGGGAAGACTTGGGGTTCTCAGCTATGTGAGCCAAGAAATTCTCCCTCCTGACTTTTTTGCCCAAGTTAAAGTTCCACCATCTACAACCAAGAGAGGCCAAGCCAGGGTTTAACCAGGTCTAGGGCCGTTTTAGAATCAGTCCGCAGGGTTTTTTTCCTCCCCAATATTATTGCTGCTATTGTCCTAACTAGAACAGATTCCATATTCATTTCTCCCCCTCTTGCATTTTAGTTATGAGGCAAGATCACAGTTCTAGACCAGAGACAAGCAAAAACATGGCAGGACCCGAGGCTGCTCTCAGACCAACACCTGCGGCCTCCAAATAGCTCTCCTGGTTGTAGCCGTCCTGTGGACATTTTCTGGCGCCACATGCTCCTTATAAAAACCACTGTTTGTTTCTCAGAGTTTTTTCCTGAGATCCCTTAGAATGTTTTCCACCATTTTCTCGGTCTGAACAACAAAAATCACAAAAATATCAATATACACAATGTCCTGTAAAATCAATAGCTTTAAAATAATTGGAATTAAAAAGGGGAGCAGAGGAGCCCAAAACCTGTCCCCAGTAACAGTATGAAGCACTCTGAAAGGGGTGTTGGTATGTCTGGAGCTCTGGTGCTTTATGTACATATTATAATCCCCATTTCACAGATGAAGAAACTGAGGCTCAGACAGGGTGAAGTAAGTTGCTTCCCATCACATAGCTTGGCAAATGCCTACTTCTCCCCGTTTAAGGCCCAGCTCGAGTGTCGTCTGCCCTGTGACCTGAAGCATTCTTCCTGGCGTCTCCAGCAGAGGTCCCACAGCCCTCCATCCAGCAGTTACCACGGGGTGTCCTCCTCATGGTTACAGGTGGGCCTCCACAGTAGGTGAGATCTCGAGGCAGAGACCTTTTCATTCATCTCCACACTCTGTCCATCAGCACAGGGTCTGGCCCTGGGCACCGCTGAAATAAACCTTTGCTGGAGTAAATGAATGGCTGAAGGAGTCGTGATTTGAACCCCGCCTGTTCAACTGTAAGCCAGACAGAGCTTCCCCTCCCCCAGCTGCCTCTGTGACTGCCTCTTGTTCTCCCTGGAGGGAGTCAGGCTGGGTAGGAGAAGTGGTTACAAGACCAGAGGGAGCATGGACAATGGTAATAAATATGTAAAACCCAGAATTCATTACATCCAGCTAATTCCAAATGCAAAAGACACCACATCCTCTGAGACAGACCCAAATGAAGGAGTCTGGTTTCCGGCCGGAGGAGTGGACCAGAATTGTATGCTCCGACTTAAGAAATCATTCTCTTCTTGATGGGCAAGGTATCCACAAGGCTCTCCATCCTCCACTAATTTTGTGCCCAAGGGATCATCCCCCACCCCATCTCAGTTTCAGTTCTGTAAAAGATCCTCCTTTTGGTCCCTGAGAGGTCTCGCCACCGGATGGCTCTGAACTAGAGACTCTCTGGTCAGGAATCTCAAAATCTGCAAAGTAGAGGATGTTAATTCTCTTAAAGAGACAGTGTTACAGCAAGATGTTAACATTACACAAAGTAAACTCTGTCCTCTGGGGGGAAAATGCTCCATAAACCAGAAATAAAGTGAATATCCCTCATGCAGTGCACTTGAAAACAGGCACCTTCGTGTGGTGCCTGCCTTCATCTGTCAGCCCAAAGAAAGGGAGAAAGGGCCTGGCGAGCCACCCAGGAAAGACAGCTAATGCTTACAATTCAGGCAGGCAGGAGGTCTGCAAACGCTCCCCTCTAGCCTCCCACACTCAAAACATTTCCTATAGTGAGGGCTTCAAAGGTAGAAAGGGGAAAAAAGATTTCCCCTCTGCCCTACGCCAGCCAAGAGAATATCTTTCTGTTCCCTCTGACACACACACACACACACACACACACACACACACACACACACACACACACACAGAGCTACAGGAGAAAACCAAAACTACACACCTTGCTAGAAAGGAGGGGATTGGGTTTGAGACCATAGATGAAAGTCATGCCAAAAGCACGTGATCTAAAGTGAGAGGTTCAAGTCCTATTTCTGAAACTTACTAGGACTAAAGGAGATTAAGAGAGAGTGTGGGAAGAGGCACTCCACGTGAACTGCTAGCACAGCAGTGGGCATACACACCTACAGATCCTGGCACTCACTAGATTGCATTGACTGGGTCTTCATTACCAACTGTAGGAAAGACCATTCTTCAGTAACAACTAATGAGGAAGGTCTTGAGGGGCACTGGACAAGGCCCCATTCCTCCTCACCTAAGGCCCCAAACTTCTTCCCTATTGACTCTGCCTCAGCAGTATGGCTCCAAATAAAGTTCTCTGTCTGCCTGTAGTACTGAAGGTCCCAGTTAAATGTTGTATGCTCTCTTTTAAAAGACAAAAGTCATGTTCAGCCCCTATTAGTTGCTAACACTTTAGTGAAAATTAGTTAATCCATTTGGTGTCTAAAAGCAGGAGAATAAGTCATATCAGATTTTGTGTTTCTTTTCCTAATAGGTGGTGAGGTAGCTTGAGGGTAAGGCTGGGGCGGAAGGGGAGGTGGCTACTTTAGGTACAATACAGGCTGCTGTTAGTGAGACATTTGGAAAAAATTAGTCTCCATGTGGGCAAAATGGAGAAACATGGGCTGAACAACCACAGCTAAATGGTGGGTTTGTAGCTGTTGTCAAAACTGTTGGCCAATGTGCTTTGTGTGTGGTAGAACTCTCTACTTTGTTCTGATGCCAACCAACATCATCAATAGAGACTTAGATAGAAGCATAGAAAACGCTGATCAAATCTGTAAAGGACATGGTGACAGCAAGGATTAAAAAAAATTCTCAGGAGACAGGAACAGGGGCTGAAACTAACAAGTTGAGATGTATTTGGGACAAATGTAATTTCCTACACTTAAGTTCAAAAAATCAACTCTACAAGTACTAGTCAAGGCTGACCCGTTTTAAAAGAAATTTATGTGGCAGGTGTAAAAGTGGCAGAATTTTATGTTCAGTACATGTTCAGCAATGGCCGAAAGCGTGATATGGTTCAAAAAAAGAATAATGCAACCTGCTACATTCACAGAAGTAGAAAATCTAGAGCTGCACTCAGGGCAATAGAGTCCAATAGAGATATAATGCCAGTCATATATGCAATTTAAAATTCTCTAATTTGGTTCTGGGGCAAATTTCTACCTCATCCTGTACAGACAAAAGAAATAAACAATTGAAAAGAAAAAAAAAATTCTCTAGTAGCACATTTAAAGAGTAAAAAAAGAAACAGGGGAAATTAATTCTAATAATGTGTTATATTTTACCCAATAAATAAAGTAATTATAATTTCAACATGTAACCAATACATAAAATTGAGTTTTACATTCTTTTTTCTTACTAAGTCTTAGAAATCTGGTGTATATTTTGCCCTTACAGCCCATCTCCGTTCGGGCTAGTCACATTTCAAGTGTCCGAGGGCCGCCTGTAGCCAGTGGCTACTGTATTGGACATCACATGTCTTGAGTAAGAGTGGGGACAGGTCCACCAAGTTCTCTTCTCATCAGACCGCATGTGGAATATCTGGTATTTTAGGCACTTAGGAGGGACAATGACAAACTAGAGCCCTCCAGAGACTAGCTGAAGAACTGGGATGAGAAGGCTGAGTGCAGAAGGACTTCTAGGACTGGTAGGAAAATCACAACCAGGTGATACTAGTGTTATGTGGCTACAGAGCATAAAACTAGGACTAGAGGAGGAAAACTGTGATAAGAAGATCTGGCTCTTTAAGAGCGAGTTTTTCTGACACCAGGAGTGTGTAAGCACAAGCCAGCTGACCTGCAGAAGAGGATGAACGTAGAAGTGGATGTCCTCTAAGGTCCCTGTCAACTCCGAGATCTAAGTGTGACCATCAAGTAGAATGGCCGGCTGTCTAGCTGACAACCCAGAGCGTACATTTCCAAAGCTGTTTCTCCGTTGAGCAGTCTTCTTGGGGGTATAGATTTATTCTGGCTGACCCTCATGGGCTGCCCGTGTGGTTCTGGTTGTCAGATAAAGGCACTGGGGGGCCTGAATTCGCATGGTCCCTGCCATCAAGGAGCTTACAAGTGAGGGTGTGCAGTGAACATTCCTCGTTAATGTTGTCAACTTGCTGGCTCCCAGCTGACTATGGTGAACAGAAATACCGCCAGAAGGGTCTCTGTGTGAGCACTCCATCTGCCATGCCATGGGAAAAGGACACTTCCAGTTCCCTGTGGACGCCAAGGCTAGAGAGGCCTCCAGCCCATGGAAGATCCTGGGAAGCCCAGAGCTCTGCTTTGGACGTCTCACTACCCACCGGTCGCCTCTACCTGCATGTACCGCGGACACCCCAACATCAACATGTCCCCAACTCAACCCTTTATCTCCTACCCCCACCCGCACCCTGTTCCTCTGTGAGCCCGGATTTGGCTGAGTTCTCTGCTGAGCCAGTCGGCTGTCTTTGACCTGGGTACTGGCTCTCACAACCTGGTGGGAGAGGCACACGTAACTCTAATATAAAGCAAACTGGCTGGAAGAGAGGGCTTCCTTTCCTTCCCCTGACATTCATAGGGGAACGTCTGTCAGCTGTGTACTGGACACTGGGGGCCGCCAAGGATTCCGATGGGGCTTCTGCCCTTGAGGTGCCTGCAGCCTCCTGGGAGGGATGGGCACACAAATAAAGGCGATAAAGGGTTTAGGTGAGAGGACAGAGGCTTGCCTGGGCATAAAGAAGGCCTGAAAGAGGAAGGGGTGGATCCCACCCGGGCTGTCGTGGAAAAGCGACACAGAGGAACAGAGGGTGGGATGCTCATCCTGAGCCTTGAACCTGGTCGGATGGAGTCTGGAGGGTGTTCCATGCAAACAGTGCACGAGCCAGAGCATGGAGCAGAGTAGCCCGGGGCCCAGGGTCCCAAGGCGCAAGTCTCTCCACAAGAGGATGTGCGGGAGAGAGGAGAATGTGAAGGGAAGTGAAAAGAGGCAATCACCGGCCAGAAGGTGAAGGTCTTAGATGCCAGGCCAAAGAGTTGAGATGCTATCCTCTACAGACTGCGGGGCACAGGAGGGTTTTAAGATCAGATGTGTCAGGAGTTAGTGTACATTTTTTTTTAATGCAAGAATTTTTTTTTGCTCTGCCTTCATTTTAGTAAAAATGAAGCATTATGGAGCTGGCAAATCATCTCTGCATCCCAAAGACAGTGCGACATGTGATAATGACTGTGAAGGAGGCTGAGCCTGTTAGCAAGAATGACCAGGGAGTGAGAGGCAGGGGTGGTGCATTACCCTCTGCCATAGTCTCTTTGTTTGAGCATCATTAGGAAAGGAGCCATTAGAAAAACACCAGCCAGGTAATAGGAGGGAAACAGGTCTTGGTAGGGCTGTGTTACCCACGGAGAAATTAGCAAATAAAATTCAGAGAAGGCAGGGGCTTCTGTGCTTGCCCATTGAGTTTCTTGGGGAATAACAGCACTGCCATCCGACGAACTCTTGATGAGACCGAAGACTTGCCCGGCATTCTGCAGCAGGCTTCAGGTGGGCAGAAGCAGACTTCCCAGGCAGGGCCGCGATCCCCAGGCCCCTCTCAAGGGTTGGCCTTTCACCCCCGAACCACTCTCCCAGCCACCAGGTGATGCACCAGGGATGGTGTGATGACCCAGGAAGCTAACACTCCCCGACGTGGTGGCATTTGAGCCTTGAGGGAGGCAGGGCGGGCCTGTCATCCCCATTCCACCACCGTGGGCAGTAGGGAGGGAGGGACTCGGGTTAGTCATGCAACCGTTCCCTGCCACTTTGCTGAGCCCCAAGTTCCTCTTGTCGAAGCGATCACTCAGAATACCAAGAGCGTAAAAAAGGGGAGGTGACTCACTGGTCAGAATGAAAACTGAGGCTTGGAGCTGCCAACGCTCAGTTTTCACGGCAAAGAGGGGTGACCCAGAGGGTGGTGCCATCACAGTGATAACTCTCTTCCCTTCCTAATTCTCTTAGGTTTCAGATACTCCTTCACCCAAGATTTCATGGAGTGCCTGTGTGACAAGCCAGGAGCCAGAGAAGAGCCACAGCCGCTGCCCTACGCCGTCCAGTCCAGTCCGGCGCTTCTAACAGGGGTATGCATCCCTGAAGGAATTCAGCCGGGGCCAGGGGTCTGAGTCCTGGGGGGTCGAAGTTGGGCATTCTGCCTTAGGGATGCACTGCCTTCTGAGAAGCACTGCTGGGTGATGAGGAACTGCTTAAGGGTTACAGGTGGGAGGAGGACAGGGCGTGGAGAACAGCTTGTGGGGAGAGAGCAAAGGCCGGGGGACTGCAGGGTGACTGCGTGCACCACCATCACTTCATGAACACTTCGCTTCTCTCTCCTGATAGCAGTTGGAAAGAGAAGCAGACATCTTGGCGGGGGGTGGGGGGGTAGTTGGGATAATCTGTCTCTGGGACTCTAAAAACGTTCTGCAAAGGTTGCTGGGGAAATCCCCTCCACTAAGGGTGCTGTATCCCGGGAAAATGGGGATCTGGACATGCAGCCAGGCGCTCTTCCCCTTTCCTGGTGGGTTGGTAGAGCGCATTTCTGAGTGGGCCAGGCCAGAGGGTCTCTTAGCTGACAGCTGCTTCAGTGCCAGGAATTTTCGTGTCACCTTGTACTGCTGGAAGCGGTTCCAAATATGAGGCTAGATACCCTAAAGCTTCCTACTTAGCCAATAATACCAACTTTTTACCGCTGCTCCAAAGGAAGCTGGAGCAGCATGATGGAGGTGGGCCCTGCAGCTGGCCTCATCTGAGTGTGGCTCTTGGTTCTGACGCTCCCCAGCAGCTGGGGGGGCCCGGGCAGATAACTGCACCCTCCTTAATCAAACCTGATCCACCCAGGAGGCTGGCAAAGTTGGTGGTATCTCAGTTCCATTGATGAGAAAACAGGCCAAGTGACTTTTGGGGGATATACACAGCTTTTAGGGGTAGATTTAGGGCTAGAATCCAAGACTCTTGATACTGAGTTCAAGATTTTTCCATAGCCTCTGAGGAGCCTTGGCAAAGGTGACTCAAGGTTGAAGAACACACCCTCAAGAGAGCAGCTAAGAATACTATTTCAGTTTGGTCCTTGGACAGGTCATCAAGCCAGATCCTCTCTATTAAGGACACATAGTCTGACAATCCCATTTCCTAGCCTCTGCATAGCTGCCCTGTCTCTAGAAATTCCACCTCACCTCCTAACTTGTTAGCAAACTTCTACTTAACTTTTAAGGCCCGCCTCATATGTTACCTTCTCTTCAGACTTCCTTTTTTTTTTTTGTACTTCTTCTATACATCCATCTACTCCAACCCATCACTGTCTCATTCATGTATTTTTAAAAAATGTTTCCCTCACAGGACTTGAGCTCCGGGACAAGGGGCTGCACTTTATTCATCTTTTTACTGCCAACAGCCAGCAGTGCTGACACACAGTGGGAGTCAACTGAATGCTTCTCGAATGGACGGTCTTAGTTAGGCCGGGGTTCAGGGAGCTGGAAAGAGCCCTAGGAGGACACACTTTCATTAATACCCTGCAGCTCTTCCCTCCACGGGTAGACATTTGAATGGCCCATGTGCCTGAGTCACAACCCTACAAGACAAGGCCCCTTTTTCTCCTCAAAGGAATAATTTAATAAACTATGGGTGCTCCAAATGGTCACTTTCTCCACTTTATGAAAGACACCTTGAGGAGGGGTGTTGGGGAGGAGGCAAAGGGGAGGGGCAAAATATCAGGTCTGTGTGGTCAAAGATCATGATTTTTACTTACCCTGAAAGAACCCCTGACCAATATTAAGCAAGCAATGTCCGAACAGAAGGACAATAGGTTAGACTTTTGGATTCTTTCAAAGACAAGCAAAAGTCCTGCTATCAGAGACCCCTCCAGTTCCCATCCATTTCTTTCCTTCTAACTTCCCCTTCTGAGCCATCTTGCTGGCCCATGACAAGTATGGAAAGTAACTCTCTGAGAGTTTTTAAGCACTATGTTTCTATTGTTTTAATGGTCCCACTAAGGGCACCATTGTTCCTTAGCGGTATACACGCTTCATTCTATAATTAGCTGTCAGAGAGGACCCAACAGCAGCCTCGTGTTGTCCCCTCAAATCATATTAATGAAATGCAATCCACTCAAATGTCCTGAATGCATATCTGTAATTGCATTAAGCAGAGAGACTGGGACATCAGGATCAAACTTCAGACTCAGAACAGAGCGCTACGATCAAGCACATTAATCCAATATTTCTTCAGAATCTGACAGCCAATTAATATACCAGGCCTTCATACACCAGGCAAAGGATTGATGTCCCTGTCATGATTTTGTTTTAAAAAAAAATCATTAAAATGACTGTTTGTACTCTGGGATGTCAAAGTAAATGCTGGGTGTAATGTTTCTAATCAAAATCAATTGTTCAAAGGTGGAAAGGTAAGAAACAAACTTTAGAGAAGCACTGTCATCTCTCCCAAAAAAGGAAATTTAAAGATCTGAAAGCCTCACTGCTTTCCCTGGTATGTTTAACAAAAAAGTAGCTAAAATTAAGTACTAGTCAGAGTTCGAAAAGTTCAGCTTCATCAAGTGATTTTTGAACAAGACACATTTGGCATGGATTCTTTTTTACTTTTAACGCAAACAGGTCTTCATTTTAAGGATTTCACTAGTATTCACAGCTTAAATGCATAAGTACACAGTGCGGGATGGCCCAGTCCTGAGTTTTCCTGCTTCAGTCCCCACAACACACTTTGTTAATGATCAAAGCTGCCTTACACACATTAGAACTTCTGCCGGACTGGGAAGGCAAAAATGAGAATAAATACCTCTTCAAATCTGCAGAATTGCACAAATGTCGTATGAATCAGACCTACTTGGAAGAGTGTGCAGGTCACTGGTGCATTCAGGACTGTGATAAAATTTAATTAGAAGCTGCTGTTAGGACACTGTTACTGATGTGCTAGAGCACGCAGAGATGAAACTGCAGCCTATGTATTGCCCGTGCCCTTGACGAGAACCGTCTTGGTGGGGCTGACTGCACCACGCTGAGATCAAGCTCATTTTTGGGCTGAGGACCGGAACGTGCATCCCCAGCACTCCCCGCCTCTGGTATGTTCCAGACACACAGCACCCAGTGCTGCTCACCTCCACGGTGGGTCCCTCTACCAATTTTCTTTCAGTGACAACCTTCAACACTGAGCCCCGGCATCCCTTTCTCGAGCCGGGGTTGGTAAGCTTTCTGTGGGGCTCCGTGATCCCCACGCTTCCCGCTAGCACAGCACCTACCAACACTGTGTGGGAAGTGCCTGCTCCCAGGCTGACTTCCTTTACCTGAGCGTGCGCAGCTACAGCGTAGAGATGACCACCTAGCGTAGGGTCCGGCACGCAGCAGTGACTCAGGAAAAGCTTGCTGAATCCAACAGAGCCTGAGTATCTTTAAAGCTCTTGATGTAAACTGCCACGCTGCTTCCATACGCCTCTCAGCAGCATAGGAGAGTGCCTTGTAGGCATTATTTCAATTGTTAAAAACTGGGTGTGCTGATTCTATCTTCTATGGCTCACCTCACAAATACTGGCTGTTTCTAGTTTTACTTCCATAGACCCATCTCCCTTCCACCGAAAACAAACACACACACAAACTCCACCTCTCAAGTTAAGTCCCACCCAAACCTTGGGGAATGGGACATTGGTTTTATAAGCAACACCAAAAAAGTAGCAGTTGCCTCATCAACCCAGACCCCACGCTGGGAGAGGGAAAGGTGGTAATTACTGTGCAAGGAGCCTTAAGAGTGGACGTGGTATGAAACAGGGTATGAAACAAGATGTTTGCAATTTTAGGGTTCATGTCAGAAAGACACTTCTAATAGAAGAATTTAAATGCTGACAACTAAGAGATGGTTTAAATATGCAAAGCCTTGGGTGAAATAACTGCTGGGAAGTTCTGATTACAAAGAAGAGTTCTGTACAACACAGGAGGGTGGGGAAGGAGAACACACCATTTACAGAGCGGCCACTAGGTGATTTTGCACAGGCTCACTTTACACGCATCTCTCAGTCAGTCTCCACGACCATCCCTGTGAGGCAGGAATGATTGTCCCTGTTTTACTGAGGAGGCTCAAGGAAGTAAAGTATCTTGTTTAAGATCACCAGTGTGCTAGTCAGGAGCAGAGCTGGGATTTGAATCCAGGTCTCCCTTGTTCTAGCCCATCCTTTCTCTCCACGCCATATCTTAGCAAAGGTCAACGATTTTTCTTTTGTGAAAAGAGTTTTAACCACCATTAAAGCAAAAATACTACTCAAAATATCCAGGAGCTTGGAAGAAGAAGGTACACAGTAAAGATGTGAGCACAAGGTGTAATGAAGGGGGCCAGGGCTTTGAGGCCCAACAGGTTGGCGTTCAATTCCCAGCTCAGTCACTTACTAGATGCATGGTGTTGGGCAAATCACTTAGCTGTTTCCAGTACTTCGTTTCCTCACCTGAATTATGGGCATAAAACCACGTATCATAAGGGGATCCCTATAATTTTATCCAACCACTTTCTCCTGCTTACAGGTTGATGGATGGTGGTAATTCATCCTTCAAGGCTCAGCTCTGTCGCCTCCTCAGGAAAGTGCCTCAGGGCATTTCTTGCCCACAGTAAACACCTCTGACTCCTCTACTCATCTCTGAGCGCCAGGCAAGCATGACCTGGGTCCTCCCTTCTCTGCACCCTCAGAGCCCAGCACAGAGCAAGCATCCTCCCTTCACACCTGGGCAAACAAAAGCCCCCCGCTTATATCAGCCACTCAGCCTACATGGGAGGGGAAAGTTTAATTAAAAAGCAGAAAGCCTGAAAATTTACTTATTTTTCCCCTTAGGTTTCATCATTTGTATGATTTTAAATGAAGCAGGTCACCTGGATACACCATGGTCTCTGAATGAATCAACATTTGTAAATGCCACTCAGAGAAGACAGAGGCAGAAGGCCTCTGCAGGTTCCTACATCTCAGGATTCCAATCATGTCAGGTTGGCAGGCAGGGTGGGATTAGATTTTCTTAAAAGCAAATCAAGGCACCAAGAGCACCAAGAGTACCAGTTTGAAGCTCTCCATGAATTCTGCTGTTGTTCCTAAGTGGATCATCAACATTCAATCCAAGAGAGAAAAATAAGCTCAGACATGTTCCCCTTTCACAGTTTGGCAAACTCCTGTTTATCCTTTAAAACCCACTGTAGACACACCTCCTGTGAAGCCTGACCTAACCCCTCTTCTGGGTTCCCTGAACAGGCTTCAACAACCACACTTAACATGCCACGCTGAGAGTTCTCCATGTCTCTCCCACATGACAGTGAGGGCAAGGGCAGGGTGCTGCTCGTGTCCAAGTCTCCAGCTCTGAGCTCAGTGGCAGGACTAGAGTAGGGGCTTGATAAAATGTGCTGAATTTAATGTAAAAAGTCTTCACTCAGATCTGGGTTTCTCATCTCCAGCATCAAGGTCAGGATCTAACCATTGGGCTCAACTCAGCTCAGAGCCAGAGTACTGTTGCACCAAAAATAAAGCCCACCAACTTTCTAATATGTCTACAGAGAAATATTTCTGAGCAACTTCTTGAACAACCTCCTCAGAATTATTAAGGAGGAGTAGTGAGCAGGCTGACTGAAGTTCGGTACCTGGCTTTGCAACATCTAGTTGTGACCTTGGCTACTAAGCAAAGCCTTAGTTTGCTCATCGATTAAGCAGGGATAACACCACTTACCTTGTAGCGCTGCTGGGGAGAGTAAATTAAATAATGCATGCAAGGTGATTTGCACAGTGCCTGGCAGTTGGTCAGGGCTCTTAAATGGAGGCTTTCTGGGGCAGGCAGTACAGCTCAGTGTTAAGATCATGCACTTGGGAGTCAACTGGATGGGTTTGAGGCCTATCAGCCACGTGACTTCGGGAGAGTCAACCACCCTCTCTCTGCTTCTTTCTCCTTACTCATCAAAGTGGAACAACAGCAGTACCTGTCAGATGGTTTCAAGGAATAGTCGGGAGTGTATGTAAGAGTACCTGGCGCAGTCCCTGGCACACAGTAGGCCCCCAACAAATGGCTTCAGGGGACCAGGGAAACCTTTAGCATCAGTCTTTAGCAGAAGTCTTCATCTTCTGCCTCCAACCTCCTAACCCTGAGCCCATCCTGTGTCAGTCACCAATTCTATCTGTGGGCTCTGGCAAGGCTGCCAGGCAGATGACTTTGACTATCACCATCTGGCCAGCCTTCTGCCTGTAGGACTCCTGGAAGGCCCACATCCGTGGAGAAGGTGTGGATTGTATCCAGAGGGGGCTCTCCTTGAAATGCACCTTGAACACCTCCAGGTGTAACCAGGTGTCTAATCAGATACTGGTGATGCTCCCCTGCCATTCTCCCCCAGCGCCAGTCCCTCCTCCAGGCCAGAGTGATCTTTCTAAAATGCTGACCAGATCTTGTATTTCTACCGACCGCAGCTCTCCAGGGGGACTTCCCATCTCAAGCTCTATGTCCTAAAGTTAGCTCCACAGCGTCAATAGGACTTCTGCCTCAGAAGGGTTTGATGGTTAAAAGTTTGAGAAATACTGGGTTAAACCAAATTCAGTATGGGTCATTGCTGAGCACACATAGAGTCTTTATTGTACGTGGTGTACTTCCAAGAGGTGAATCAAGTCAACTGTATTCCCAGAGTCTCTTGGCCATAGAACCCTTTTTATTGCAAGAACACCCATTACCACCAGTTTGAAAAACACTGGGCATACTCCTTGGAATGGAACTGCTAAGGGTCTGAGACTTTTCACAAACCTTCCTTTCTAGTTTTATCCCTCCCTCTGGCCCTTCCTCAGCCCACCGCCATGTTTCAATACTGCAGAACCCATTGTTTTGCTCCAATTATGTTGCACCCTCCCTTCCCTCCTAGAAAGAGTACCCCTTCTCCATTTGGTGAAACTGCACTTGCCTTTCAAGGTCCAACCCAAATATCCCCTCCTCTGTGACCCCTGCCCCTCCCCACAGAGTATGCTATAGGGATCCCTTTTAACAAAGGGATGACCTCTTTACTTGCTTTTCATACAACCCCCAGCCCCCCACCACAGGAGATAAGCTCCTGCAGGGCAGGGCCATGAATGATACAGCTTTGAACACCTGGTGCCAGGCCTACACAGGATAGGTGCTCAATTATGCTGAGTAAATACTTGCTATTCAGTCAGAAGGAGCCATTGCATGCAAAGTAACAGAATTTTTTTAATGTGGTTTAAATGCCTTAGGTTTTATAGCCTTAGACTTTTTATTTCTCAGAACATAAATCCTTAGCATCTGACTATAAATTCTTAGTGGATTTAAAAGCATCATGTACTTTCTGCTCTACTGAATACAGAATCTGAGAAAGGCAGAGCCAAGGGGCCTTCAGAGATCTGCTGACTCTGCTCTGTCATTTTAAAGATGAAGAAACCGAAGCCCAGAGAAGGGAGGGGCTCTCCCAGGGGCAGCTCTCCTGAGGCCCAGGCCAGCCCTCTTTCCCTGCAGCTCCGTGGACTATACAGGCAACTCCTTGGGGGTATGGAGGTGACCAATCAGGGTCTCGCAATCCAACTGCCTCCTCATGCCTAGCTGAGCTGAAGAGAACTTCTCTGCAATGACACCAAAATGTGCTGCCTGGTAATTACGGACTCAACAGTCATGATGAGCTGTGGCACACACAGAAATGGCTACAAAAAAGCAGTGACAGCATGACATAAGAAAAGCCACCCCCAACCCCCGACTCCGCACCCCCAAAAGCGTTGGCTGGTGTTCACTCTTAATGTTAAATGATGGCAGTCACATATTTCTTCAATGTAACTCTGAAGGAACTTCGTGATAATTTGGCATCAATATCCAACTTATGTTACCTAACATATTTTAAGAGCTACAACTCCTTGCATGAGATATTCTATATGGACAGATGTATGGTGATTGGTAAATTACAATATGTACAAGTACAAATGCCTCTAAGGAAACAGAACTTTATGTAAATATGTGATATTTTATACAGAATCCATGTTACCTACATACACAGGTTGCTGTAATAGATGTGTAAACAGACATACGTTGGAGAAGATAATGTTTGTCTTCAGCATGACTTGGGCTTATTTCTTTAAACAATGGATTGTGAAGTGGGATTTACAAGTACCCTCTACATTGTGAGGCATGTAAGCAACACAGCTTTAAAAGAGTTAACATGTCTCTACCAGAAGTCTTAACAAATTGAATCTTATTTAATTAGATAATGTATTTGGGGGGAAAAATGAAATAAAATTCTTTCATTAACTAAACCAAACTCCCTTAAAGGCAACAATATGTTCCTCTTTGTCAGGACAGAATGGAATGAAATCTTTATTTTAATTGGGGTCAGATGAGGAGCCATTTGGCTTCAGATGCTTTGTTTATCAGCCCTGAGCTTTATGGCTGAACCGGAATGTGAAATATTCCATTACACAACCGTTCCACTTAAAAGCCCACTTTCCCAACGATTTTTCATATGTTAAATGCTGTAAATACAGCCTAAGCTTGCTTTGAAATTTAGAAATAGAATACTTAAAGATTCCCCAGCAACATGATGATCCCAGATGGCCTTGGGTCAGAGGTGCTAGTTCTTCTATCTAGCAACGTGGCATCCCTTAGACAAGGGCCCTGTGGTGGAGAAGAGTAGGCTAGGAAGCCATCACTGTGCCACTGCTCCTCAGCATGCATGAGTGGGTGCCCTTCAGGCACCTGAGCTGACAGGTTCCAGATTTATCAACGAGCATTTATCAAACACGTACTATATGCCAGGCTCTGAGAGACAGCACACTATGGTGATTAAGAGCAAGGACTCTGGAGCTAGACACTAACACTGTGTGACCTTGGGCAAGTCATTTAGGCTTTCCATGCTTCAGTTCTCTCATCTGTACAAAAGGAAAAAGAGTAATATTCACCTTACAGGGTTGTTGTGAGGATAAATGAGTAACATGTGTCAAGTGCTTTAAGAGTGCCTGACACAGAGTATTATTATGATTACTGTTAATAAATATTTCCACATTTGCCCTCATAACAATTTACTGAGGTAAGGGTAAGCAAAGCCCTTTCACAAACGAGGAAACAGGCTCAGAGAGGGTAAGTTATTTGTCCAGGGTCACGTAGCCACTTCAACCCAGGCTTGTCTTAAGTTCAAGGCTCTTTCCACAAAGAGATGTTGCTTTCCGGACAAACAGAATAAACACACATTCGAACTTTAGAACCCAGAGATGGCTCGAAATTTCTATATACTCTTTGAAAAGAAACATAACATTTCTGCATGGGTAACCAGGAAGAGGAGAACAAATTTGTAACCACTACCATTTTTTCTTATAACTTGTGTCCCAAAGGGAATTCTAAATAGATCTTATTATCTACAAAAAGATGACCTACGTCATCTAATACAGTAAATGATTCAAATTTAAAAATTGGCATCTTTATTATAACTGAGGATAACATTACTTATGATTAAGTATATTAACTCATTCATTATGTGTTTATGTGCAAGGTTCTAGGCTGAGAGCCATTCAAGTTGATTATGTGACATTATGATTTCCCTCCCCCCAAATGGATTAAGGCAGGAAAATATTAATATAGAAATATTACTTCTTGTCTTAAAATAACTTAAAATAATAGTGTTCAGAGAGTCAAAAGACAGTTTCCATTTCCCCTGTGAAGTTTCATTTGGCTTTACTCAGTTCCCCATAAAATGTATTCACTCAGAAAACAACTTGCTTTTCATCTTTTAACTTCTAGCATAGAAATCCAGCTAGAGTTTCAGGATTCTTTTTCAAGCACATTGGCAATGGGTTAATGATGACATTATCTGACAGCTCCCAAATAACACAGGCAGAGAGATGGAACTAATCAAGAAAATACTGCCTCAGCTACACTTGGCAAGTCCAGAGCCAATGTTACACTCGACAAGGCTCCTAAAATGAAAGTAGCAAAGTTTGGCAAAAGGCACATTTTTTACTTTCATTTTCAGTGTCTGCACCTGATAGGAGCGAGTCAAATTCCAGTATGTCTTTGAAATTTGCATTCACACATGCTTACAGAAAATACAGCCATTTCAAATTAAATGCATCATTCATGGTTCATAAATTCTAAGACGACACCTATGAAGTTCTCTCTCTACATTTTCCCATCTTCCGTGAAATGCTCTGTTCTGGAAAATGTAATAAGATGAGCTGTTTCTGCAACTTCACAGCAGGTAATTTAATTTGATGGCAAATCACTTTCCTTTACTATTTTCATATAATTGTGCCACAATCTTTGGACAAATAAAAAAAGATAAGTGGACATCCACATGTATGTAATTCACTAATTGCACATCTTCAGTGAGGGAAAATGCTTATTTTAAAAGTTATTGATTCTCTTAACCAGAGTTCAAAGCGAAGGTGCCATGAACATCTAAATAAATGTCAAGGAAGGGTCAAAGGTAACGAAGGTGGAACCAGGTGAAGTGTGAAGTGTTAAACTGTATCTAAAAAAGTATAAAAGAATAGAGAAAAAAGACTGAATTTCCAATTATCATAATGTGTCTTATTCCTAGCACATTCTCAAACTTGAAGAAAACACTGAAACCAGAAGAATTCAGAGGAGAGTGCCCCCGGCTGCAACCGACGACTGTAGCAGTAGCAGCAGCGCAGCAGAATGAGGCCCGGCTTCAGCGCAGACCTGGGTCTGGTCCCTGCTTGGCCGCTTACTAGCTCTGAACACTGGGAAAGTCACCTCTTACGTCCAATCCCCAGTTTCTTCAATTGAGGAATGTGACCAATACTGGTACTTGCGCCTCCTCCCTGACAGTCGGCTGCATGTGTTAGGAGGGCTTTGTGAACCACAGAGCCCAAGCCAACACCAGTGATGGATGCTGCAGGGTGAGGCTGGGATGGGGACAGGAGAGGCAGAAGAGCTGCAGTGCAGCTGGGCTGGGGGGCTGGGGGCTGGCTGTGGTTTGGGGTCCTTGGCTCTCACAACAAAACCCAGCAGTTACTGGGGCCTCGTGACTCGAGGGTCTCTGCTTTGCTCGTATGTGGAAGCTGTGTGCGGTCAATCACACGGGAAACCAAAATCAGAGAGGAAAATGACAAAGGGAGAGAGAGAGAAGAATACAGAAGATCGAGGAGGTCAAAGTGTTCCTGGAAAATAAAAGCTCCAAACAAGAGCCAGCAGAATAGCAAAAAGGCAAACAGACGATCAAAAGCAAGAGAACAAAATGCAGGCCGGGAAGTCAGTGCCAAAGAATTGATTAGTCAAACATATGAATCTCTCACGCTGAAGCAGAAATATCACAGCCCTGGCTCCTCACTGTGGAGCCCTCTCGGCATAATGGGAGCTATGAAGAAACCGGGGAATAAAGCAACTTTCATTTTTCCTCTGTGAACGCAGAGGGCCCGGCCCCATGAGGACCTCGCCTTGTGCTGGCTTCGAGGGGGAGCGTGGCCCCTGGCCACGGGAGTGGGGTGCGAGTGAATGGGCCAGCACTCGGCTCACTTCACTTGAAAGCTCGGAGGCCTCTATAGACGCAGATCTCGGGCAAGAACAGCATCCTGGGACGTGGACTTATAGATTCAAATGAGGAAAGGTGAGTGTCCTTCTTAGCACCATGGGGACTAGAGTTCCTTCGCTTCTCTTTTCAGCGCTCCTTCCTTGCTGCACGGGCCCACTGGTTACTCCGGCAGCCGGCAATGACAGAGCGCTGCAGATCTCTACAAAGCAGAAGCCAGAAACTTAGCAGAAATGATGCAACTGGAAGACTCCCAAATGCGTGGGGTGGCCCCAGAAAGGGTGTATGTAAGTTTGGTTGGCAACAATAAAGAACTGTAGGCAGCTTGGAACAGTGGAAGGAGCAGCAGATTTGGAGCCAGCAGAGGTTGGTTCTAATACTAGCTTTGCCATTCATGGTTATGTGATCTTGGCCAAATTACCTCATCTCTCTGAGACTCGGTTTCCTAAACTGGAAAGTGGGGATAATGAATGATACACACCTTAAGGGATGCTGTGAGGATTAAATTAAACGAGATGTGAAGATGCCTGGAAGTGTGTTTGCCTCACTGTTGTGCAATTTACATAATCTGAAGAAGACATGCTGCCATATTTTAAAACATGTCTGGTATTCTGGAAACTAGAGAATGAGCTACATATAACTTGTGGCTCTTCTCTGAATGGGCTACAGGAACTTGGATCATTCAAGTTTACAACCATTGAAATGTCACTCTGAGGCCTGTTTACCTTTGGCCTTTCTTCTCTGGTGACCTGTGAGGCAGCCTGGCCTGAACTCTGGGATGGAAGAGCTCAGGGTTCGCTTCTCTGTTGACTCTGATTCTCACTGCAGTCCAGGCCTCTTTGTTTACGCCACACCCAGAATGAGCCTGGCACAGGGGAAAAAGCTCAGGCTTTGGGGTCAGAGACTCAGGTAGGAAGCCCAAGTCTACCACTGACTCAGTGGTAAAGGTGTTTCTAAGCTGTCTATACACCTTGTATGCATGTGTTACTGGAAATTTCAAGAAGGAAATACATTTTTTTTTTAGGGTCAGTCCCAATGGGACAAGTGAGATTCAACAGAACTGATGCAAATGGAAGATTCTTTATACACCTCAGTGCTACACTGTAATTTTCTGTCAAGATCTCCACGTTTTTCCCTGCTTGCCAGGAAGCCAACTAAGGCCCAGGGTCTGAGGACATCAGAGGTGGAAGAGTCTCTGGACTACATCCAGTCCATCTCTTCCTTTTACTGTTGGAGAAACGGAGGCCCAAAAGGACTAGGCAATTTGCACCCAGGTTACACAAGGAACTGGAAGTACTGCTTTGGGTTGGTGCCGCCCTGAGCTGGCTCCGAAGTCAACACATAGAGCGTTGCCCTTGATCACTGGTCGGAAGGGACTAGCTGGCTGCTTCATGGGCAGGATGCGTTGGTCAGTACAGCTGAGCCTGCTGCTGCCTGGAAGGCAAATGACTACAGAAGGGTGGGACACACCCCTGTTGATAATTGCCTGCACTACCCACTAGGGTGTCTGCTTGAGATATATCTTAGATGAAAACGCAAAACCTTCCTCATCTCATTGCAGCCCTGCCCAACACCTATTCCCAAAGCCTCTATTCTCTAGGATGAAAAAGATAGGAAGGAATCAGCTGGGGACAAAGAGTATACATGACACTCAAGAAACTAAATGTCAACAATCATCTAAAAGATTCCCTGTCTGAAAAAAATATTTGTAATGTATATCACAAACAAAAGGCTTATTCAACCCAATATATAAAATGTCCCTAAAAAATCAAGGAGAAAAAGAATAATTACCCAATAGAAAATAGACAGAGTCATATAGTTTACAGAAACCCCCCCCCACAAATTACTCTTAAATGTAAGAAAAGATATTCAACCTCACTTATAATAATAGGGATGTATATAAAATGTCACTGAGGTATCACTTCTTATCCACCAGATTGGAAATAATCCATAAGTTAGCAATATAGTTTACTGGTGAAGCTGTGGGATAACAGGATAGGAACAGAAAAAAAATGCAACCCCTATGGAGGGGAATTTGGCAATATCTAGCAAAATTACATATGCAATTACCATTTGACCCAACAACCTCACTTCTAGGACCTAACCCAAAGATATACTTAGAAAAATACGAAATGATATATGTACAAGGTAATTCACTGTGACATCTAATAGCAACATCCAAAGAACATCAACATGGTACTGGCTGAAAAAAACTGTGACTCATCCATTCTATGAAGCATTAGGTAGTGGTGAAAAAAGAATGATGACGATCCTTATACACTGTGATGGACTGATTTCCAGAAAAGATTAAGTGCAAAAAAGGTAAGATACAGAACAATGTATGCAGCAGTTACTTTTTTTTAAGTAACAAATAGAGGTTATGGGGGAGGGAAGTATAAGGGTAGAAGGAATGGGGATGAAAGCCTGATTTCTCTGAATGAATCTTGTTATATATTCTAAATTATGTAAAGAGCTCATAAGATAAAAAAGAAAAATTAAATTTTAAAGAATTCCTAAGAATTGAAAAGATACTGAAACAAATGAACCTAACTATATATTACACTGGTGACATAACCACTTGGAGAAAAGAATTACTACAACAGACCCTACAGACAATATTCTAACTGTATATCTTCAAGGGGCATTCTTTAATGACAATAAGAACCAAAAAAAAAATCATAATTTGAAAATTACTGGCAGCAATAAATTTGATGTTTTAGTTTTAAAACTATTATATAAATATTGATAAAATAATTACATTGTATGAACATTTTTTAGGAACCAAGAATTTCAAGATAGAATAAACATATAAGTATAAAATTTAAAAAGTAAAACTTATGAAATTTTAAATTTGAAAAGAAAATCAGTATGAACTCATTATTCTTCCTTCTTTTAAAAATATACATCTAGGGAGTTCCCTGGCAGTCCAGTGGTTAAGACTTCGCCTTCCGGTGCAGGGGATGCGGGTTTGATCTCTGGTCGGGGAGCTAAGATCCCACATGCCTCACCGCCAAAAAACCAAAAGAAAAAAAAAAACATAAAAAACAAAATATATATATATATATATATATACATCTAGACTCTGTCCACTGAAAAGCTCTAGAAGTAATGACAGACCAGTAGCAATGACTACCCCCAGTATTCAGAAAATGGTCTCTAAATGCCACTCCCCACTAATAAGAACCAGGGCTCACTGAAGAAAGGACTGATTCCAGAGCTGGGACAAGAAATTTACAAGATGAACCTGAGGCATCTTGTCATGCTGGCATATAGTCATGAGTTAACAATCAGAAAATCCACATTATGGGACATTCTATAAGACAAGTGGCCTGGAATCTTCAAAAATGTCAATGTCACTGAAGACCAAAACAAACAAACAAAAAGCAAGGGGACCCTACTAGATTCAAAGTCACTAAAGAGACAATAACAACCAAATACAGTATATCACCCTTGTTTTGAGCTCAGGTATATAAAAAAAGAAAGATAGTTATAAAAGATTTTGGTGCCAACTGGGAAAACTGAATACAGACTGTAAATTTGATAATATTTTTATATCAATGTCACATTTCTTGAGAGTAATAATGGCTGTGTAGTTATGGTAGAGAATGTACTGCTTCTGAGGAGACAGAGGCTAAAATATTTAGGAGTGAAGTATCATGACATCTGCAACTTACTTTCAAATGATTCAGCAAAAAATAAACAAGAAGTGAGCTGTATATACATATTTAGAAAGGCAATGTAAATGTATAAAACATTAAGTGTTGGTGAACTTAGGTGAAGGGTTAAATGGGTACTCGTTGTACTGTTCTTTCAGCTTTCCCATAGGATTGAATTTCTTTTAAATAAAAAAGTTGAAGGAAAAAGAAAATGTCAAATTCTTATTTTTTTTACAGTGCTTACTAATATAACTTAAGGGTAAAATGAAATACAATACCTGAATTTGCCTTAAGATAGTTCAGCAAAAAAAGTGGGCAGAGTAAAAGAGGAAATAAGTGAAAAAAAATGAGACAAAATGTTGATGGCTGTTGAAGCTGTGTGATGGATAGATGAGGGGTCTGTACTCTGTACTTTCGTGTATATTTGGAAATCTTTACATAAAGAGCTCACGTAAATAAAAAATAAAAAACAATGAGAGCCCAGCAGATAAATGGGCAAAAGGCAGGTTTCGTAGCAGAAAAATAAGTATCTGGTTCATACACATGAGAAGAAGTTCAATGTCACTAGTAATCAAAAGAAATGAAAATTAAAACAGAATTCAATTATTTTCACACATTAAATTAACAAAGGTAAAAAATAAAGACTCCTAGTTGTAGCCCAGGGTAGAGTGTAGATAAGAATGGACAACAGTAAAACATTTATGAAAAGTAATTTGACAGGTATATCAAGAACCTTAAAAATATGCATATCCTTTAATCTGGCATTGAAATTGCTGGGAATTTAGTTTAGGAAAAACTCAAATGCCAATGAATCTCTCTATATAAAGTTGTTCACATCAAACTACCACCACCAACAAAGATTTAAATTTCCCTCCAGAGGGGCACAGTTAAGTAAACTGTGGCAAATCTAAGCAAAGGAATTATACAGCCATTTACAAAGACACTATCTCATGGCCCGAGGAAAATCGGTATGATGAGGATCACATGAAAAAAGAAGAAAAAAAATGTACTGACTATATGAGCTCAATTATGTAAAAAGGCATAAAAACACCTGGAAAGAAATGCACCAAAATTTAACGCTGGTTGCCTTAGGGTGGTGGGAATGTGAGTGACATTTTCCCTCATGTTTTTCTGTTTTTTCCAAATTTTCTACAATGAAAATACATTACATTGACAACCAGAAAAAACAATATACATTATTATTTTTGGATGTTGTTTCAACCTGGCCCTTTGCCCTGGTGTAAATTTTTATGGTTGCTACTGTTATTACAACAAGAAGAGAAACGTCGTGACTGGGTAGCCCTGAGTGGCATTAGGGATTCACCTTCGTGGGTTGGATTTTATCTAGCACAGAGGACCCTATAAGTAGGAACATTCAAAGGCAATTAGCTGGTAACAATATTATAAATAGAAAAGGAGCCAAATAAATGTTTGCTGGATATCATTAATTTAGTTGTAAAATAGATTCAGAGTTACTCTGATAACCCCATATAAAGAAGGCACTCATTATAAAGACAGCCATGGGTTAAACAAGAAAATGTTAGATGCAGAGATGGCTCTGCTGTACACAACTAAGATATTCCCACGGAGACAGCAGTTCTCAAAATATCACCCTCAAAAACAAAAGCTTCATCTAGGAAAACAATCCCAGTGCAATGCTAATTCAGTTGGTCCTGCCTACTTCTCTCAGAATCCAGCTCTCTTCCTCCCCGCTCTGGTTCGGTCTGAATGCTATGACCCGGTGCAGGCCACTTTTTGGAACTTTCTTATTTATAAAGTGGGTATAATAATCTACTCTACAAAAAACATTTATTGTATAGGAGTACAGAGAAGACTGGACAAGAGGCATGGAGACGCACCTAGCACACTGCCTGGTAAGTAACACTGATCCCATCTCAAAAGAACTCATTCCCCTCCGTTCCTACTGCCACCATGCAAGTCCAAGTCACCCCCATCTCCTGCCTGGGAGATCACAGTGACCTTCTAATTGCTCTCTGTGCTTCCGTTAAGGTCCCCCTCCCAGCAGCCAGCATGATTTAAAAAAAAAAAAAAAAAAAGATTGATTGTGTCACACCTATCTTAAAAACCCTTCACTGGATTTCCACTGACTTTAAATAAAATCCAAACTCCTTTCCATGGCCTCCAAGACCTGTGTGATCTGGCCCTGCCTAAATCTTCAGCTTCAACTCAGGCCACGTGCCTCCTCCAGTGCTACATCCTGGGCTCCCTAGTTCCTTCTGGTTTGGTGCAGTGTTAACCCTTTCCCTGTGCCTGGAACATTTTCTTGCCCCCACTCAACCTGGTTGGCTGATTCTCACCCTTCACCTCTCAGGTGAAAGGTCAGCTCCAAGAAGACTTCCTCAACTACTCCATGTGAAGTAGAAGCACTGAAGTACAACTCAGAGGAAACATTTTAAATGACACAGATGTCCATCTCCTTGTTTACTGTGTCTATTTCACTAGACTGTAAGCTTCTTGAGGATATCTATCTCTAGTCACTACTATTGGTTGCCTCATTCCCTCCTCTTTCTTTTCTAACACAAACCCAATTTGTTCATGCCCCCATCCTCCTCCATGAGGACAAGTGTTTCAGGCCCCATCCCAGAGGCAGTGGGTGGGTCCTCACATTTAAGCCAATCCCAGTGGTCTCAATTTCCTTATCAGTGATTGGTTAGGGTATGGGCATGTGACTCAATTCTGTTCAATGATGCATGAGAAGTCACCAGGAGAGCTTCTGGCAAAGGTTTTCTGAATCTTAAGAGATACCAGGAAGAGAAGGTCCTTTTGCTGCCTTTTGAGATTGTTGTGAGGATGTAATGCCTGCAAGTGACACAGTCATCTTGAGACCACGAGGGAAGCCATCTGGTGGCATGGCCAGTAGGCTGGAATCAGCAGCCTCAAGAATGAAAGAATGGGGTTCTTGATACCATCAGTGAGTTGCTCAATTAGCCAGTCACAGAACTGCCTACCTCTGACCTTTCTATGATCAATAATAAAGTTATTATTTCAGCCAGATTTCTGTCACCAGCAGCTGAAAACTTCCTGGTACATTAATCTGTTCTCTCCCGCCCGCAATCCAGTGTAGTGTTTAGCACATAGTAGGCCCTCAATAAAACTTATTTGAATGAATGAATGAGAGTGCTTGTTGTAAAGTATTAAGAAAAAAAAATCTCACTTCTGCAGTAGGATTCATACCATTTCTATGAGAAATGTGTTGTTTTTGTTTCTTCCCTCTCCCACGTTTTTTTTTTTAATTAAACAAACTACATTAAAAGAAAAAAAGAAAAAAGAGACACAGAAAAAATTTAAAATACAATTCTACCATCCTAATGTAGTATAGGATTGAGCCGTTATAGTAAAGGGTTCCTACCGTAAACACGGACTCCTTGCACCGAGGCAGCTCGAAGAGATGCAGTTCCCCAGTTCCTTTAGGCACTAGTGCAGTGTGAGTTTAAATTTTTTTTACATTTCTCAGGAATAGAAAGAAAAAATTTCCATTGTCTATTAAGCTTCCTGGAATATTCACAGGAAAAGTTTTTAATGTATATGGAACATCCATTTCCAAATAAGCAGCCTAGTGGTTAAGAGGCTTTGGAGTCAGACCTGGATTTGAATCCTGGCTCTGCCACCCCTAGTTGTGTGACCTTGTGCAAGTCACTTACCGTCTCTGAGCTTCAACTTCCCCATCTATAAAATGGGAATAATACCTAATTCATAGTTTGTTTGATTTTTGGTAAGATTAAGTGTGATACTCATATGGACCTTAGCTTGGAGTTTAATATATTGTTAATGCTCAAAATTAGTTATAGTTATGATGAAATTGTTCCTATGATAGTCCTTAAGTTTCATGATTCCTTAAAGAAGCGCCTTTCATGTTGAAGGACACAGGTGTTGCCTAAATGCCATGTGCCACAAGTCAATTGAGATCTGGCTTTCCAGGGCTGCCAAAGGCTGGCCACCTTCCTGGGAGACAGTGTGGCCCACCGAAAAGAGCACAGGCCTTGGAATCAGTGAGAACTGGGCTCTAGTCCCAGCCATGCACTCAATGGCTATGACCTTAGGTTTGACATGAAATCTCCACTCTTCAGTTTCCTCATCTGTAACTGGGGTCCTACTATTCCCATCCCTACCTCCTGCCCAATGTCTTTGTGGACTGAGTGACAGAGCATATAGAAATTGTCCTGTACCTGGCACACAGGAGGGACACAATACACACTAACTCCCTTCCATGTCTTTTAGTATCGGCTCTTCCTAATCAAATTCAGGTTGAAACCAGAAGTTCTCACTACACAATGAACTGGGCCCCCCTGGCAGGAGGGCGCAGGACTGGTAACTTGGCTTTAAAAAGATGACTAAATTGCCCAACAATGGCACATACATATAATAAACCTATCCCACAAATGTTTTGTTTGGTTTTAAGGCCCTGCTGTGCCTGCATCCCACTACCCCCTTGAACACAGGGGTCTCTACGGCTCACTCACACGGGGAAAATTGGCAGACTGCTCTCCCCCACCCAGAGCTGCTTCTTGTGCCCTCTACCCGAGGATGGCAATGTCACAGGAGCAAGGGAGCTGCACAATGCCCAGAGATTTATGAAAATACGCATCTGAAAAAGGGAATGCTGTGCAGAGAGTGGTCGTGTGGGCAGGCCTGGTGCATGGGAACAATTAGAGCAGGTTTGCAACAACTCAGGGCTGTTCTATTCGACTGCTTAAAGAATTGCCATAGCAACAGCAGCCACACATAGTAAAGGAGCAGCAAGACGGAGCAAACACTTGAAAAAGACTCTCTTGTTAACCCTCCTCCCCTCCCCAAAATGAATAAAGGGCCATCTTGTTTCTCTAAAATAGTCTTCCAATCGATGTCCATACTTCATGCCAAAGTGAGTGACTAGGTGCCCATCTTTCTTCTTCTTCTTCTTCCTCTGTTTTTTTTTTTTTGTGTGTTAATAACAGCAGCTACCTTTTAATGATCTCCTACTATGTCCTGGGCCCTGGGCTGATGAAAATTTCACCTAATAATTCTAGCAACTGGCATTTACTGAGTGCACACTATATCTGCACTGGGGATGTGAGACGTCCTGGACATTGTCCCCACCTGCAAGTGAGATGGAGCCATATGCAAATTTGTTTATGAGTTGGGGTGGCATCTGAGCCAAGTCTTGAATGAACACTCAGTGGCCACTCTATGTGCTAGGGATATAGAGATGAATAAGAAACTCTCTTTTTCTTCAAAAAGCTCACAATCTAGTATGGGGGAGAAATATGGAGGTAAAGCATTAATGTGAGGCCACATCTAATTGCTTACATCTGGAGTTAGGAGATCACATTCAGTAATTTACTTGACAAAACAAAACAGATTTCAGGAGGGGTGTGTGGGGAAGGTTGAACGTTTAAGGAGAGCTGCCTCCTGACAGCTGATGGGCTAGGTCCCTTAGTTACGTTACACATGGACAATATTACAATCCCCTTACGTGACAGGCTGATCCCCAACTGCACGCCACGTGCTCTTCCTCACCCAACAAGAACCATGGAAAGCGGTTAAGTCCAACTTCATGTGTACAGTAAGATGTGGAACCAGAGCTCAGCTAGCTGTGACTTGCTTTTAGGGTCATACAGCTAATAAGTTAGAGATGGGAACACAAGCCATCCTGATTAGAAAACCTGTCCTGTTTACTTGGTATGCTGAATAGATTCAGATTGACAGGTCACTAGTTGGAAAGTTCACAGCTAGTTCGTGGAATAGTAGAGGTTGGTACTGGAACCTAGACACGTGGAGCAGTCTCTTCAGAGAGAGTCTATGTAGAAAGGGGTTCTTCCCCTGCTCTCAGGGCCGCTGTTAGGCACAATCCGGCCTGCTGGGTTCAATTCACCCTCTGGCGAGTGGGAAGGTGACTACAGGAAGGAGCATAGCAAGGATTCCAGCCTCGTTTTTGGAGGCCTTCCCTGAAATATGTGCTAACCACCTAAATTCCAGGAGAGAAGACACTATTTGAGAGTTTGCCTCAATCGCCTGTGTACGTAGGTGGGTGGCAGACAAATGCCACAAGCCGGGGGCAGAGAGAAGACTGCTTTAACCGGATCCCTCTCTTTCTGATCGATAACTCACTGCACAATAATCAGCTGGCATTCTGACCCTTCTCCACAGGAGTCACAGGGGAAAAGAATTTAAGAACATCCTCCAAACACAGGACAAAACAGGCAGGCCATGGAAAGTCCACTTCCTCCTCACTAATGGGCAAATCCCCCAGCATTAGGTCAAAGAAAACCATACACCTTCCAGGTTCACCCAGTGAGTGCTCTCCATCATTCTCTAGTCAAACCTTCTCTCCTCTCTCCAGCTGCTGATCTGTCCCTCTTGTCCCCAACCGCTGCCCAACACACACACACACACACACACACACACACACACACACACACACACACACACACACACACACGCCTGCCTGAACATTGCAGAGAGAACATCGCAGAGAACGTTAAAACCATCAGATGGACCCCCTTCCCCTCCCCCTCTTCCTTCACCAGAATCCCCACCCTTCAGGCTTCCTTCCCCACTGATACTCAGGCAGAGGGCCTGTTCTCTGCTCCAAGGCCAATCTAACCACCCTGCTTTGCCAAATTCCTTCCTTTCAGGGCCTTGGTTCTGTCAAATACCCTTACCTCCCCTTTCTTTCTCATCAGCATTTCAATGTGCTCATGTTTCTTCCAATGTGAAAACAAACAAATACTCTCCTCCTTGTCCCCAGTTTTCCCTCCTTCTTATAGAGCCGCCTGGCTATCACGATCCCCTCTCTCCACTTCCTACCAGCCAAACTGTCCAGAGGAGTTGTCTAATCTCACCCAAGATTCCCAAGACCTTCTTGTGGCTAAAACCCACAGGAGAGTCTCTGTCTTTATCTAATTAAGTTCTCTTCAGTGGCTACACACGTTTACTAAGCACTCTCATCTCTGGGCTTTGCCGCGTTAGCCCGGTTTTATTCTCATCTCTCTGGATGCCCCTTCTCTGGCTCCCCTTTTTTTGCTAGCCTCTTACACACAGAAGTTCTTTGCCTCATGCTTTCTTTATCTCTTATGTCATATACTTCCCCTGGTTAAATATTTACCACCCATATATTGACATCTCTCAAATCTCTTATCTCCATCCCACCCCTCTCTTCTCATCTCATGGACATTTCTTGGACGGATGTCCACTGACAAGTCAAACTCAACATGTATAGAATTAAACTCATTTTCCTCCCCAAACTGGTTCTTCCTTCATCCGAGGGAACAGGAATAGCCTTACCCAGTCAGCTGGCTCAGTCTTGCTTTTCTTCTCTCTTCTCTCCATTCACTCAATTACCGAGACCTGGGGATTCTATCTCATCATGTTTCTCAAGCCCATCCACTTCTCTCCACCCCATCAGTCCCTTCCCCAGTCCAGGTCACCATCATCTTTCCCCTGGGTTATGGTAACAGCCTCCTGGGTCGTCTCTGCCTTCAAGCTTGCCTTCCTATTAATCGGTTCTCTTTTCACACTACCACCACAGTTGCCTTTAAAAAATGCCTGCATATTCATGTAGCTTCCTTGCTTTAACAACTCTTCCATAGCTGCCCCAATGATATCAGAATTCATTTTAAGCTTCCTGACATGGCTTATAAGGTCCTCCCTGATCTGGCCCAAACCTGCCTTTAAATTTCACTTCTCACCACGCCGCTCCCTGTGCCAAAGTCTGTCACCCTCAGAGGATGCCTCCCTCTCTCCTTTCCCTGGCTAACTCTCACGTCTCAAGTCTCAGCCTGGATATCACTTCTCCGGGGGCACCTTCACTGAGCCCTAGTTCCTAGTTGGGTGCCTATCCTAGGGTCCAACCTCATCCTCTACTTCCCCTTTGGAACACTCATTAAACTGTATTATAATTGCCTATTTGCTTGTCATTCTTGCCACTGGTCTGTCTCATTCTCTGTTGCTAATCCAGTGCCCAGTGTGATTACTGAGACATAGGAGGGGCTATTTGCGGTTAAAACGATGAACGGATGAGTGAATAGAGAGCTCAAAGAAAGGTGCATTTGTTTTAAAAAAAAGTTTATGCTGTAAGAGTGGACGGGGCTTCCCTGGTGGCGCAGTGGTTAAGAAACTGTCTGCCAATGCAGGAGACACGGGTTCGAGCCCTGGTCTGGGAACATCCCACATGCCGCGGAGCAACTAAGCTCCTGCGGCACAACGAATGAGCCTGCACTCTAGAGCCCACGAGCCACAACTACTGAGCCTGCATGCCACAACTACTGAAGCCCGTGTGCCTAGAGCCTGTGCTCCGCAATGAGAAGCCACCACAATGAGAAGCCCACACACCTCAATGAAGGGTAGCCCCTGCTTGCCACAACTAGAGAAAGCCCGTGTGCAGCAACGAAGACCCAATGCAGCCAAAAATAAATAAATAAAAATTTAAAAATAAATGAAAAAAAAAAAAGAAGAGTGGACGGTCATAGGATGGTAGGGAAAAAAACACCAGATTTCTGGTATGAATCAGTTTCTAACCTTGATTCTGCAAGTGACTTGCTTTGTGACCTGGATTGATTGTTTAATGTCTTGGAATCTCAGTTCCTCATCTGTAAAACTGATGTTACCACCTATCTCTCAGGTTGCTGTATTAAATGAGATGACATGTAAAAGCACCTGCCACCATGCAGGGTGCATAATAGGCATCAGAAATGGTTTTTTAAAATTAAGTGAATAAGTCTAATTATTCAAAAAGAACATTTCGAGGTACATGACAATAGAGCTGGCTGGTAAGACACAGGACCAGCACTCTATCTGCAATGATGAAAGAGAGCTAAAGGCAGGAGTCACGAACTCAATATCAAAGCTATTCTGTGCAAAGGAGAGGATTCCTCCAAAGACGTTAAATTAGAACTAAGTTTCCACACATTGTTCTCATTACTTTCCTAGCAAGCTGCTGAGAACGTGAAGCCATTTTTCTTGGGCAGCTTCTCTAGTACACTGTTCTTGCAGAAAACCAATGTTGTTGATTTCCTCCAGGATTGGGGGTTGCTTGACAGAAACCAAGATGAAAAGAAGTATTTGCCATATTCATTGCTGGAGCCTGATGGTGTGAAAAAACTCTCCACACAGGCTCCCAAGCTGGGAGCCTAGAAGTCACCCTAGATCACTCCCTTTCCAGCTAGCCCTACATTTTTTTTTAAAGTCTTTATTGAATTTGTTACAATATTGCTTCTTTTTTGTGTGTGTTTTGGTTATTTGGCCAGGAGGCATGTGGGATCTTAGCTTCCCGAGCAGGGATCAAACCCGCATCCCCTGCATTGGTAGGCGAAGTCTTAACCACTGGACTGCCAGGGAAGTCCCCAGCCCTACATTTTTTCGACTGACTGATTCTATCTCTTAACTCTCTCTCAGATTTGTTCTCTTTGCTCCATTTCCACTGCTTTAGAGTTCTGAGTTCAGTTTTTCTTCCCAGAACTATTAACAGCCTTCTCACTAGCCTCTGCTTTGGTCTCATTTCCTTCCAACCAACTTTCTTGATGCCTTCAGAAATGCAAATGTTCCCTGCTTTAAATCCTTAAGTGGCTCCACTGACTGACTGACTGCAGGAGGACACCCAAACCTCAAGTGAAGCAGTTAAAGGATTCCACAAACTGGCCCCTGCCTCCTAGTGTTATCATTCAAAGACACACCCTATAACCCAGCCTATGCGCCAAGGCGAACCCATGCATTCCCATAGGTCATGTGGAACAAATGAGTCTTTTCTAAAGGGTTACTACTCTCGCTGTTCCACCTATTTAAAGTAATCTTTTGCTTTCTGGAAAACTCTTTCAAGATCCATTTCAAGTGAGTAATCTACTCCCCTGGGAAGCCACTCTTAACTGTATCCTGGCAGAGTTAATCACATCCTCTTTTGTGCCATTCCCTTATCTAGAACTTTCCTTCATCTTACTGCATTACAACTGTTTTTCATGTTTGTTTCCCTCATGGGCCTTTGAGTTCCCCTGTCAAATAACATGATCAATATAATATTTTTAAAATGAATGAATGAATGACAAAATAATGTATGTGTCACCCTCATCTTTGGCTGTAATGCCCAAGCTGGGTGGTGTGAGCTCCTACAAAATGTTACTGAGCTACTCGAGGTAAACAGCAGATACAATATTACAAAGAAATTACAAGTGATGTGATTTGCACACAAAAGAATCTGTGTGAGTTTGGATCCTTCCTCCCCCCACCATAGTGATACTCAACACCCAGCATTCTATGGGTGCTTAACAAATGTTGAATAATAACAATAGACTTTTCTTACTTATAGAATAACATTGTAAACATTTCAGCACTTCCCTGTGGCTGAAAAATTCTAAGTTTAACAACATCTGCCCAGTAAAACAAAACCAAAATTCTGCTACTGACAAGAGATAAGTGGTACACAAACAAACCTTGGTGAACAGTCTATTTAGACAGCCAAAAGAATGGGAAAGATGGAAAATTTTGTGCACCATGAAAGGTAAAAAGGAACTAAAGTTTCCTTTCTCAGAAACAACATAGGATGAAAATGGAAAAGAGGCCAAATATAACTCTTGACACTTCTCAGGTCTTCTAGCATGTGGCATCTTGCACAGGCTGAGGCTGAAGTCATATTCATCCTCCCACTTACATCCACCCACACGACAGGATAATGCAGTGATCTGAAGCTATTTCACTGTTCTGGGGTTTTAATTTCTGGGATGAACTCATTAATTCACAAATGATTGAATTGAGGTCAGAAGTTAGGTAGATCTGGGTTCAAATCCAGGCTCTTACCTCTTATTAGCTATTTTACCTAGGGCAAATTCCAATCTCAGTTTTTAAAAAATAAATCCACAAAATTAGGAGAATATCACCTATTCTGGAGATAATACTGAAGAGTTCAGTAGAACAAAGCAGAGAGAGATCAAGAGTAAAAGAAGATGAAAGAGTAGTTGGATAATAGATTGAAAAGTACCAACATATTTATATAGGAGTTTCCAGAATAAAAACCAAAACCAAACAAACAAAAGAAACCCTAGGTTTGGCAGAGAAGTAATATTTAAAAAGATAAGGGCTGAGAATATTCCAGAATTGAAGAAAGATGAGCCCTCAGACTGAAAACTGTGAGTACCAAGGAACATGAATAAACCCATCCCTAGATACATGATAGTAAAATTGCAGAATATAAGGTGAAAGAAGTTCCCAGAGAGAAGAGATGGATTTTTATAAAAGAATGACAAGTGATTGATCACAGACTTTTCATCAATAAAAACAGATGAGAAAAGACAAATTTTTCAAAGGAAGAAGGAAAACTGTCAATGTGCAGTTTCATATCCAGATAAACTATCCTTTAAGAGTCATAGTAAAATAAAGATACTTCAGACATACAAAGATTAAAGGGGTTTGTAGATCCTCACTGAACAAAATATTAAAGATACAATTCAGCAAGAAGAAAAGTGAACCCACAGGGAAACAATGGGAAACACAGATGCTGATAAATTGTAAAACTACAGTCTGTTTTATTGTTAGTGTTTTTTTAAAAAAAGTTAATATTCTAATAATGTTAAGATTTGTAGATACAGGTGCACAATGAGTAGTTAAAGTATATTAAAATCCTTATATTGTTTAGGAAGAGAAAAGAGATGCTAAATAATTTAGAATTGTTAATTTATGTAACTTCCATATATGTAGGTTTTTCAGTATTCTGGGCTAGACTCCCAAAAAAATCTTCCTGGAAAAGCAAAATGTCTCCCTTTTCCATTTAGTAGATGTAGTCTTCCTATCATATTTTGTAAACAGCTTGCCTTAAACTAAGCTCATATTTCAAGCTACTCTATAGAAGTTTTGTCTAGGATCTCTCTCCCTCTCTGCTTTGGTCTTTTTCCCAGCTGAGTCATTTCCCTTCCCTTTTAACTTCCTTCATTTCTCACATTTGAACTTCAATTAAAAAAAAAGCTTCCCCAACCTTCTACTCTTTTTTTCTTTTTCAACTTTTTGTTTTGACATAATTTCAGATTTATAGAGAAGTTGCAAGAATAGTGTATAAAGAACTCCTATTTACCCATCACCTAGATTCCCCAAATGTCAACATTTTACCCCAATGGCTTTACCTTCTCTCTCTTCCCACATACATATTATTATATTACATGTATGTTTTATCTGCATAAAATGTTTTTCTGAACCATTTGAGAATAAATTTAAGACATGATGTCCCTTTACCCCTACATACTTAAGTATAGTCAGTTCTGCTATAATGTCACATATATCTTCCTAAAACTCACCATGCTTGGGGCATAATGCTCAAAAACTTCATCAGTGATATGCCAGAAACAAGACAGAAACCTGATAAAAACAGTACACCATTTTATACATGTTCAGTGGGTAAGAAATATATAAATACTACAATAAATGTCATCTTTATCTTTAAAAAACCTGAAATTTGCTGTGGAAGTGGGCATCAGAAGGACTGCAGCATGTGGGTAGATTCTGAAGTGGTGGAAGAAGGATGAAGAACTGAAAGACCACTGTGGACAGAAAGTGTGTGGCTCGTCACACACATGGTGAACTGAGGCAGCTGTTAGAGGTGTGTGCATGTGTGCATTCTGTGTATTGCTACATGTCTTGGTTAATTTGAAATTTTGGTTAATTTGGGTGGAGTTTTCTGCATTCACCTACTATTTCTCATGGATATCATGCATAATCAAACATAATTGAACACGTTATGCTCAAATTGTTCCCTAATATAACAATTGCATTCGAACAATCTTGTGTTGTTAAAACAGGCATTACAGGGCTTCCCTGGTGGTGCAGTGGTTAAGAATGTGCCTGCCAATGCAGGGGACACGTATTCGAGCCCTGGTCTGGGAAGATCCCACATGCCGCGGGGCAACTAGGCCCGTGAGCCGCAACTACTGAGCCTGCGAGCCACAACTACTGAAGCCTGCGCACCTAGAGCCCATGCTCCGCAACAAAAGAAGCCACCGCGATGAGGAGCCCACACACCACAACGAAGAGTAACCCCCACTCACCGCAACTAGAGAAAGCCCTTGCGCAGCAACGAGGACCCAATGCAGCCAAAAATAAAATAAAAATAAAAAAATAAATTTATAAAAAACACAAACAGGCATTACAGCAAACTGTATTTCCTAAAATCAAGAAGTGTCTTATATAACCACAGTATAATGATCAAAATCAGGAAATTAACAATGGTACAGTAAAAATCTAATCTACAGACTTTACTCGGAATTCACCAATTGTCTCAATAATGTCTTTTTACAGCAAAAGAAAATCCTGGCTCATATACTGCATGCAGTTGTCCTGTCTCTTAGTCTCCTTTAATCTATCTAGAATAGTTCTTGGGTCTTTCTTTGTTGTAAGACATTAACATTTTTGAAGAATACAGGCCAGCTATTTTGTAGAATGTTCCTTAATTCAGGTCAAACCCTCTACTCTTACTTCAATCTATCACGGTTAGCTGAAGCACTCTTAACGTCTGAAATCTTCCTGAATGCAATTCAAGTGTGGAGGTAGGGTCTGCGTCTTTTATCATAGCTCCCTTTGAAAAATCAAGTAAAATCTGCATTGGGAAACCTAGAAAATGGCAGTTACCTAACTGTCCTTAAAATAAAAATCCCTTCTTTTAAGAGAATTAAAAACTAAAAGACACACAGAAAGCCCATCTACCACAGAAGGTAATTGGCTTACCATACTCCAAAGTACAGAAGTACATGTCACTCACCGAACAGTCATTTTTAGAAGTCTGACATTCACACTAATATTTTAGGAAGGCTATTGTGACTGGAGGAGGAAGGTTGGGAACTAACATTTTTTTGAGTATCTACAACGTGGTAATTATACACATTATGGTAATATGCATTTAATCCTCATAACAGCTCCGTGAAATTGGTATTAATGTTCCAGTTTTACAGATAAGGAAACCGAGCCTAGATATGAACTCTTGCCTAAAGGCAGGAGGTATTGAGGTAAAATCCTACATAAAGGCATGGAGGTAACATCCTCCACAAAGTTATAAGAAAAAAAGGGGAAAGATAGGTCCACAAAAATATATCCTGAAAGATATGCCCACAAATAGATTAAAACTTCAAAAAATAGATTAAAATATTTGCAAATGAATCAACGGACAAAGGATTAATCTCCAAAATATATAAACAGCTCATGCAGCTCAATATTAAATAAACAAACAACCCAATCCAAAAATGGGCAGAAGACCTAAATAGACATTTCTCCAAAGAAGACATACAGATGGCCAAGAAGCACATGAAAAGCTGCTCAACATCACTGATTATTAGAGAAATGCAAATCAAAACTACAGTGAGGTATCACCTCACACCAGTTAGAATGGGCATCATCAGAAAATCTACAAACAACAAATGCTGGAGAGGGTGTGGAGAAAAGGGAACCCTCTTGCACTGTTGGTGGGAATGTAAATTGATACAGCCACTATGGAGAACAGTACGGAGGTTCCTTAAAAAACTAAAAATAGAATTACCATATGATCCAGCGATCCCACTACTGGGCATATACACAGAGAAAACCATAATTCAAAAAGACACATGCACCCCAATGTTCAGTGCAGCACTATTTACAATAGCCAGGTCATGGAAGCAACCTAAATGCCCATCGACAGACGAATGGATAAAGAAGATGTGGTACATATATACAATGTAATATTACTCAGCCATAAAAAGGAACGAAATTGGGTCATTTGTAGAGACGTGGATGGATCTAGAGACTGTCATACAGAGTGAAGTAAGTCAGAAAGAGAAAAACAAATATCGTATATTAACGCAGAAATATAACCTAGAAAAATGGTACAGATGAACTGGTTTGCAGGGCAGAAATAGAGACACAGATGTAGAGAACAAACGTATGGACACCAAGCAGGGAAAGCGGCAGGGGGGCGGGGGTGGTGGTGTGATGAATTGGGAGACTGGGATTGACATGTATACACTGATGTGTGTAAAACTGATGGCTAATAAGAACCTGCTGTATAAAAAAATAAATAATAAAATAAAATAAAATTCAAAAATTAAAAATAAAATAAAATAAAAATTGAGCTATAAAAAAACCCCTGCAATCTACTATTTCAAAATGAGCTGAAGACGTTAACAAGATTATACAAAGTATGAAAGAACAACGTACATACGAATTATAAAAACTTAGAAATGAGGGGATAGAACTCAGGAAAGAATTAGAAACAAAAGAAAAACTTTTCTGAAATGAAGACTAAACTAGAGGGAATACAAGAGCATATCAACTCAAAAGATGATGCTTTAAGAAAAACAAAAGAAAAAGAGAAAAACTTTAAAAATAAAAAATAAAGATGAATTCCATCTCAATAATAATATAAAGTTTAAAAAGCAATTGAGATAAAAAGATTTTAAAGAAAGTGAAAAATATTTAAGATAGGCAAAGAAGATCAAATACACAAATAATTGGAGCCCCTGAAGAAGAAAAATAAAGCAAAAGAACGGAACCAATGCTAGAACCTATCATTCAAGAAAATTTTCTTGGTATTGAAAAAAAGACTTGAAATTGTATGTTTCGTATATGTTGAAAGACCACATTATATACCTGAGATGGCAGACCCAAAATGACCACCCAAGACAGTCTAATAAAATTACTGGACTTCAGAAGAGAAAAAAATACTTAGGCTCTAATATAAAAAAGAACATGTGATTTATTAAAGAAAGAAAATTAAGATTATCATCAGACTTTGACAGCAACACTTTTTCCCAAAAGAAAATGTAGTGATACATTTAAGATATTCAAGGAAAGAAAGTATAAGCCAAGGATTTTATATCCAGCAAAACTGGCTCATCTAGAAAGGGCACAGAAAAAGTGTTATCCACCTTTAACTATAGAGGGAATATTGTTCTCATGAGCCTTCCTGAGGAATCTACTAGGGAGCCAGCTTCAGACAACCAGAAATGGCCAAAGAGTTATCACCATTAGAACTGGTTACAGTTACCTGAAGCCTGAGACTAAATGAGGGCTGAGAGGGAGAGAGTCTAGTGTGTAATGGCTGTGTGTTCTAGCAAAGTAAATCCCGTTCAACTAGCCAAAATCTGCTGGGAGAATAGGGAGAGAATATGCAAAACAAAGTTAAAAGATAATCTGTAATCATGCTGGTGGTAACATTTGCAGTGTTTACTGAAGCTGCTGTATATGAAAATAAATTAGTAATTATGGGATACTGTAATTCTATTATCCCTTGTGCCCTTTAGAACCAGAATTCTCAGCATAGAAGAAAGGAAGTACAAATGTAATAGGGAAGAGGTTAAGCAAAAGGTCTGTAGTTTTGAATTTGGACTGGAGGTAACTATATATATATACACATATGCACATGTATACATGTATCTGTGTGTGTATCTCCATCCTCTGTCCACTGAAAAGGCCTGGAAACAATGACCAACCCAGTAGCAGTGAGTATCCTAAGCACCCAGGTTTTGGTCTCGAGACATTACTTCTCACTAAAAGAAACCAGTGCTTCCTGAAGAATTGTCTGATTCTAGGTTTGGGGGCAGGAAAGGTACAAGATGGGCCTGGAGCATCTTGTAATTTCAGATTACAAGGGAGCTAGGGTCATGTTAAAAAAACAAAATACTCAGGGCTAACCTGAAGAAATTCTCACTGGCCAAAATGGTACAGTGTGAGATTCAATAACAATAATAATTGCAATGAACCCAAACCCATAAAATATGTTTAAATCCACCAGGTTACAATAATACACATACAAAAGAACTGTCATGTTTTGAGGGTGTTAGGGAACTAATTCTTATACTAAAAACTGGTAAATATAGGAAAGAATCAAGCATTTATCTTGTCTTTGCTATATGAACTGTGACACTGGGTAAGAACATATAATAGTAAATGAAGGAAAGTGTCTCTTTATAAAAATATTCCTACCAATAAAGGAAAAATAAACAATAAACGGAGAACATCATCATTTTACAACTCTCAATGAATAAAGAGATATAGGTATTAAGCTCACTGGCTACTAAAAATCACCAAAAAAAAATGCAACCAGACTTAATATGTCTCACATAGACGTGCCAAACACCACTTGCAATCTCACCAAAAAGACTGAACCTTAGTCTATCCAATCTCAAAACCCAGTCGCCAATCAGCAGGAAATACAGAGGACAGAGGAACATGGTGAAGAACACCGAGATCACGCAATCAGCATGAAAGGGTGGAGGAGGAACCTATAAAAGAGAATTTTAAAAGCCATATACTTTTTTTTAAATGGACAAGACTAAACTATAGCATCTAGGGATACACATTTGGGTAATAAAACTGTTTTAAAAAAATTCTAAAGTCAGGATGGTGGTTACTTTTGGCAGGAGGAAAAGGATTTTGATTGAAGGGGTTTCTGGAGTGGGTGGTAAAACTCCACTTCTTGTCCTGGGTAGTGTTGGTCTTTAGTCGTTTATTTGATTAAGGCAGTTTTCTTTATCTGTTTTACAATTTGTTTTACAATAGAAAGATTTTTTTAAATGTATAATGATACCTATCTAGTGGGAAATATTGTAATGATTGAACGTCAACATTTCTTTGTAAATAGTGTCATCATGATGAGAATTCTTACTATCTTTTTCATTAAAATACACTATCTTGACTCTGAAAAAGAAACCTTCATATCAACTCCACTGTTTCCTCATAGGATAGAATGTAGAGAAAACTCAGCTATAAATTAAAGAGTTATTTTTGTCTACTTAAAAACTAATATTGTTGATAATGGAGGAAGCTCTGCATGAGTGGGGACCGGAGGTTATATGGGAAATCTCTGTACCTTCCACTTAATTTTTCTGTGAACCTAAAACTGCTCTAAAATACAAAGTTTATTTTTTTTAAAAAACCCACCTAATATTAAGTTCTTTCCACGTGCCAGGCCCCATGCTGTATTATCTCATTTAATCTTCACAACAATCCTATGAGACAGATTACATTTGTTCTCCCCCTTTTACAGATGAGGAAACTAAAGCACAAAGGGGTTAATAAACTTGCTCAGAATTACATCAATAGAAAAGTAGAACCCAGGTCTATCTGACTCCTGTGGGCAGGTTCCATATTTGATCCATCTCTTGGTGCCCAGTCTCTACTTTTGGAATTAAACTGACTTACTGAATACTAAAGATCAGGAAACAGATATTAAGGTTACATAAGCTACTACCTATAGCATCACCTCTTGGAAGTAGAGAGAAAAGAGGCATGAGTTCCTTTGAGGCTGGTAGTCACAGAGACCCTCTTCTAGGACAGACTGATCTCCCCAGCACGAGGGCTTGAGTCCAAGCTGGCAAGATGCTTTCTGCATCAAGATTAAATGTGTTTGGGAAACCAGAGAGATGAAAGAAACAGCTCCATGCTGCTGACAGCAGGGAGTGCAGCAAAAATGTTTTCTGTACCCTAGGAATGCAAAGTCACCACCCTGAGACATTGAATTATCAACTCCAGACTAAGAGGCGAGATGTTAGAGTTCACGTTTCTTCACTAGATGCTGGAAACCATCACCAAAGAGGATCAGAAGCAGCATGGGACCAGTGGAAAAACGTGAGCTCTAGAGGCAGCCAGCCAGGGCCCCCAGTCCTGGCTCCGTCTCCCACCAGCATCCGCCTCACCTGGGAGCTCTCTTTATCCCTTTCCTTGGCTTTCTTTTTCTGAACAATACTTATCACCACCTGATACAGTATATATTGACTTTCACCTTTGTTTCCTGTCTGTGTCTGCCTAGAATATAAGAGATGTGAGGGCTGGAACTTTATTTTGTTCATTGCTGCATCTCTGAGCACCTAGAACAGTGTCTGGCATAGCAGGGTCTTGTTAAATGTTTGTTCAAAGTTGTTGGTTTAAATTATTTCAACTCTCTATGCTTTAAGCTCCCTATCAAACCGGGGATACATACCATGCACATTTAACCAAGAAAATATAAGTAAAGTGCAAGAAGTAGGGGTTCGGTAGATAGCGGGTATTCCCTCCCATATTTCTTTTGCCTAACATTCCAAAACGGAGGATAAAACTAATCAACTCAGGATAAAAGTTCCCTTCAAAGGGATAATGACCTTTTAAGCTGGCAACTGACTTGCTCAGGACACCCTCAAACCCACAGACCATTTTTAATGCTGTGAAGATGAGAGTAAAAGTGCATCACAGTAGGAATATGGGCAGAGAAAGTCTCAAGCAAATGGCTCATGAATAATGCCAATGAGCTGTGACTGAGGAGAGCAGGGTGAGTGGAGATCTGCCAGGTCACATCACTAACAGGGACCAGCAAACCAAACATAAATAATCTCCGGTTAAAGGCTTTCCAAAATTCCTGCCACACTTCCATGGAATGTGACTGCTGGTGAATTGGGCATTCACTGGATAAAAGGGAAGCTGCCTCCGTAGTCTGTTGTGGAGGGGGGGGGGGGGCGGAATAATAGAGAACAAGTGCTTTACATCCACCATCTCATTTAATTCTGAAAGTAATTTTAGGAGGGTGGCATTTTTATCCCCATAAAACAAATTAAAAACCTGTGGTTCAGCAGGGAAGGGCTTCCAGAGGTTTCACATCTCTTAAGTGGTGGCTTTCCTGGAATTGCAACTTTCTTTAGCCTGTACTGAACTGATAACTACAATGTATGCGGGGTACCTCACCAACACTGGAATATTCCACTGCACACTTTAGAAGCTGCCCCCCCGCTCCAAAGCCCCTAGGAAGTGAATATATTAAGAAATTAGACATCTGCTAGATAATAGTTGCTAGCTAAGAAAACATCAGCCAATTCACTGAAGTCTGGAGTAGTCAATCAACGTATGTGGATTTCTAATACTCCTGTTAGTTCTAGGCTAAGCCCCAAAAGTTTTAAATACCTTGTTCTTGTTTCATTATAAAATAGGAACCAGCCAGACATATGTCAAAGATGCCCTGTGAAGGTATCATTTACGTAGAGATTCTCCTTCCTATTTTACAATTCAGGAACTAAGGTTCATGAAAGTATAGTAACTTGCCTAGAGTCACACGGCTGGGAAGAAGCAGAGTCCAGGTTGGCACCAGGTCTAACTATAAATCAGGTTTTTTTTTTTAACTTCACCATGTTGTTTATTATTTGCCAGGGGTGGGGGGGTGTCACTAAATAGCCTTAATATCTGGGATCTGGGAGTGCTGGTTCTGAGCCCGTCTGACCTCAGACCCACTCTCCACTCTTCTCTATTCTGTACAGAGAGCAGGCTGAGTTCCCTGGGCTCCCGCGTCAGCTGGCTTCCTGCTTGGTTTGGCACATGTGAGGTGTTGGTGGGAGATGAAGAGGGAAAGGCGGAGTGTTTCTCCTCTCTACCCTGCTGCGGTGGGCTGTCCAGCAGTGGCTCACCTCCTCTCTGACCCAAGCGCCCACGACACAGACCCACAGGTCCCAGCTTTCATCAGGTGACCCTGGCCCTGGACACAGGCCACCGCCTCTGCTGTTGCTAATCTCTGGATTACCTCTCTGCTCCCCTGTCAGCTGGATAACCATTTCCTTGTTTTCCCTCCTGTAAACATATGAAGGGGTTCCTGTCGTCCTGGTTAGATCCTGACTGATACACGGATCAAGTAGCTGGACTGAGGGGACAGGGACCGGTGGCCTCCGGCCCTGCGCTGAGATAGCTGAGTGATGGATGGGCTCTATGTCGCAAGACCACCTGTTGGCCACAATCCTCTGCCTGACTAGACAAGAAATGCTTTGGAAAAGGAACATGCATTTTTTCCCTGAGGCTCATAGCAATGAGACTGGGGTGAAATGAACGCATTTGGTATCCTAATTCCATGGCCTAATAGCAAGAAAAATTCATCATCAATCTTTAGCTACAGCAGTGTTTCCCAAACTGTGGTGAGAAGTAGTAGATGCATGGAATGTTAATAGGTAGTCTGTGGGGAAAAGGGTTTTGAAAAATGCTGGGCTAAGCAAAGTTAACCTGATTTCTTTACAGCAGGGCTGTAGTAATGTACATTGTAAATATCTTTTTAAAAAAAGTTATAGTATGCAATATGTGACGATCACAAATTTTATGTGATCAGAAAACATATCAATATCTTGTGAATCTAATATTTCAAGGACCACTCTTCTAGAAATGCTGGTTTATGGTATTAATGCTAAACCCCTTTGTGGCCTTCAAGGTCTTCCATGGACTGGAGCTGACCCCTTCTTCACTATGACCTCAGCCATGCTCCTTCCTGCCTATGCTCCAGACACACGACTGCTCACAATACCTGACCATGCCATGTAGTTTCAATGCCCCTTGCCTTTGCAAGGGCTACTTTCTGCCCCTGCTCCTGGGGAACTGCTATTCCTCCTGCAAGGCACCATCCCAGGTGCATCCTTCCCCGGGAAGCTTGCCTTCAGCATCCAGGCGGAAGAGACTGGTCGTGCCTTTGGATGTCTACCACCTTGTACAACATTCCACTATAGCAGTTACCACACTTAGCGCAACTCTCTGCTTACCTTCTGTCTCTGCCCCTCACGGCCCTTAAGAACAGGACCGAGTCTTACTTGTCAGTGTGCGCTAGCCAGTGCCCTGGGCAGGTGGTCTCCAGGTCAGGTTTGTGGGGGGAACAAGTACACCAAGATTTTAAATACTTGTAACCACTTCCTGCTAAGGTTTGCTTATAATTGACTTAAAATTCATGTTAAATCAAATAAAAGTTCCATTGTTATGATGACCCATAAAAAATTAACCTTATATTAATGTAGCCTTTATTATGATGAAAATAATTGATTTTCTTAAAAATCCTAATATCAATTGAAAAACAACTACCATCAGGAATATTTAGCACCTGGATTAACACTGCTACCAGAAAGCTCGCCACTAGGTGTCAGCCAAGGAAAAGAGGAGGAAGGGCTGTACCTAAAAGTGTTACTTTTTCATCCAATTATCGCCGTAAATATCAAATATTTAAACAACAAAATATTAGGCAACTAAAATTATCTATTAAAGCGATGTTTTTAAGAATATATCTAAAATTTTGAAATTTCCTCTTTGCAAAATTGTTTATAAATGGTTTTAGTTTACCTGTATTTTCAAGAAACATTTGCACAGATTAGAGACAATGACTCCTGAGACCAGCTCAGTATTCTTCTGAAATGACCTCAAATTGTACATAACACAGACCATATGGCAATCACCATTGGGGTGAGCGGTCAGAGGAAAGAGCATTGTTGCTAGAATCAGACAGATGGAAGGTCCGAATCTTGGCTCTGCCACTTCTTAAAAAAGTGACATAACCTTTCCTAGCCTTGGTTTCTCATCAGTAAAATGGGACCACACCACTTCCTCCATATGAGGACTGTAAAAATCAAATAAGGGAACATATATATAAAGAATGTAGCATAGAACACATGCTTCATATTATTTTCTTTTTCTTAGTATTTCAAGTCTCAATGATTTATTTAACAAAACTGTATTTCAGCTCCCAAACTACTAAGGACACTGTAACTAGGGACTATTCTAATTTCATTCACTCCACAGAGAATTATCAAGCACCTTCTATGTACCAGGCTCTGTGCCAGGGATACATGAGTAATCACGACACTCCACTGTGGCTTCCATTCCTTTGTGAAAGGGTAGCATAAGGCTGAGTGTGACTGTCTATTTCTGAGACTATACCCACACCTCACAGAAGATCAGTGTGGATGCATGTCTGAGGGGCTGCGTGGTGGGGGAAGGAAATCTACAATTTTATCCTCTAATCATCATAAATACCATAATGTCCTCCACAGAAAAAACCCACTATCACTCCTCCTTACGTTACTGAACGTCTACTGTGTGCTGGGGGTATAAGAAGGAATAAGACAAAATCCTGTTCTCAAGAAGCTCACAGTCTAGCTATGTACGTGAAGTCATATAACACTGCTTCAGGCTCTAAATTGTCAAATGTTGTAACTGCTTGAAAATGGATCAGAAAGGTTTCTTTTTCAGAGTCTCACTGAAAAAGTAAGAGACCCTAAAGCGAGATCATTTGACTTAAAACACTGGTAACAATAACCATTTCTCTTTGCCACTGCTTCCGCAAAGATACAGTATTTAAAACTGTATCTGGCACAGTGGTTAAGGCTCTGCGCTCCTGATGCAGGGGGCCTGGGTTCGATCCCTGGTCAGGGAACTAGATCCCACATGCATGCCACAACTAAGAGTTCACATGCTGCAACTAAGGAGCCCGCCTGCTGCAACGAAGACCTGGCGCAACCAACCAAATGAATAAATAAATAAATATAAAAACTATGTTAAAAAAAATAAAACTGCCACCATGGATTCAGCTTACTCCATTAATATACTCGCCTCATGTATTTTCCTAACTAGAACTGAATATTTACCGCACGTGGTGATTTCACAGAGGATGATCCTCTCCAGATCCTAACTGCCTGGGGTTAGCTACCATGCAGATGCTGGCTGTGCCCTTGTTTTACATTTACATGTTCACGGTGTGGCGTTTGTGTCAGCTTCTTCTTCTCATGCTCTAAGATGAAGCTGTGGATGGATAATTTTTTAAAACTAAGCATCTATATTGTGCAACACTGAAATATGACCACCAGTCTTTCTGATGCATAGTATGGCGAAAAAGGGTATCATTCATTCATCTGTTCATCCATTTATTCAACAAACATTTAATGAGCACTTACTAAATATTAGACTATGTAAAGGACACCAAGGAGTACCAAACATGGTCCCATCCTATAGGAACAAAGTATGAAAGGAGCCAGGATTATTAAATGAGATCAAGTTAAAGCCTGGAATTCCTCCTGGATAGTCTAAGATACACTAACTGTGTTTTATTTTTCAAGTATTTTAGCACATATGGGGATTTCATTTTGATCATATTCAGTGATGCTCTTTGAAATCATACAGTTAAGCTTGATCATTGTGTTTAAGCGGATTTCCTGCCAGTTCTCATCTTCTCTCACTTAAGGACCGACTTTTTACTTGGGCAGTCTACTTCTAGAACAACAGCTCTTAGTTCAGTGAGCATTCACTGTGGGGCTCAAGGTGCCAGGACTCCCAAACTGTGTTCCCAAGCCACATCAGTGTCCCTGGGAAGTGGACAGTGGAGATTTCGTGCCAATATCGAACAAGGGTCATCTCCCAATAGGCAAAAAATGTTTTGATGAAATAGGAAAAAAGATTCTCAATTATATTTTCTCTTATGCATTTTAGAAATTAATGCATTTCTGAATCTTAAAACCTTGGTACCACCACTCCCATTTGCCTGTAAGTGCTGGTGAGTAGTAACATGAATGAATAAATATCAAATAAATGCTGAAGGAAATAATTAAATGGGATTTCTTATAAATCCTTTATGCATTATTTGAGATAAAAGCTGAACTTTCATAGTTACTTCAAAAGACAGGAATAAACGGGGCAGAATCTCGTGTTTCCACTGGTTCCAGGTAGCCTGACACCTGCTGAACAACTATGGCCACCACCACTGTTCTAGAATGTGGCAGTCTCATCTCCTCCCCTTCCTCCTTTACCTTCTTGTCACCCAGGAAAGGTCATCCTCATTTAGTTAAAATCTGCTATCAACAAAAAGCTACATTATTGCTATTTTTCTCAATAGTCCTACAAGGTAGGCATTATTTCCATTTTACAGATGAGAAAATTGAGACTCAGGTCATCTTCTGGCAGATGACTGAGCCAGGATTAAAACTCAGGTGACTCCAAAGACCACACTCTTTCCATCACACTCAGGAGCCTTCTTAGCCACTCGGAGCCACAGAGCTACAGTGCTGGTCCCCGGAGCCCTGGTGTTGGGAGCCCCTCCCCTTAACCCTGCTTCATTCCCAGGACATGATCTTGACTTGGGATGAACACTGAAATGAGAAAAAATGGTAACCAGTAATTCACCAGCCCCTTCTCTAGTCCACCATAGACTCCTGTGTCAATGCATCTATTTAGCTGAGGCCTGTAGGTTTTGGCTATAATACCCTACCTACTTGCCTAAAACAAACTGGGAAACAAGAAAATCTTTCACCAACTTTTCCTACAGAACATTCATGGGTACCTATCCATGCTTCACAAACATACCACTGTCCACTTAAAAACAGCACGGGCTCTGTGTGGAAAACAATTTGGTGGTTCCTCAAAAAGGTAAACATAAAATTACTGTATTACCCAGCAATTCCACTCCTAAGTATATACCCCAAAGAATTGAAAACAGGGGTTCAGATTCTTAATAGTCAAACAGCCAATAGCATTATTCTTAATAGCCAAAAGGTGAAAACAACCCAGTGTCCATTAACAGATGAATGCATACACAAAGTGTGGTATATATATACATACAGTAGAATATTATTCAGCTGTAAAAGGGGATGAAGTTCTGACACATGCTACAATGTGGATGAACCTTGAAAACATTATGCTAGCTGAAATAAGCCAGACACAGAAGGACAAATATGATATAATTTCCTTTATATGAAATATCTAGAATAGGCAAATTCAGAGAGACAGAAAGTAGATTAGAGGTTACCAAGGGCTGGTGGAATGGGGCAATTGAGAGTTATTGCTTAATGATTCAGAGTTTCTGTTTGCAGTCATGAAAAATTTTGAAAATACATAGTGATTGGTGGTTGTACAACATTGTGAATGTAATTAATGTCACTGAATTGTAACTTAACAATGGTTAAAATGGCAAATTTTATGTTATTTATGTTTTACCACAATTTAAAAAAAGAAAAAAAGCAAGGACTCTGGAGACAGACATAGATTTGACTCCCAGCTCTACCATTGCCAAGCTGTGTGGAGAATCTCAGAGCCAGCCCAGAGGCGTGCATATCAGCCCCTTCCAGGCTTCATCTAATTTCTCCTTTCCCTTGGTCACTTCCTTATCTCATCTTGTTGTACTGTACATATTGCTTTAAGGTTCCTCAAGCTTTTTCTTTTTTAGCACAAGATACAGGCACAGACAAATTAGTAACATCCTTTATATATGTTCTGGGTATACTCTGCTTGCCTCGGTGGAGGGCAGGGAGCGCACACCACGAAGCACTCTTAATTCTTTCCATTTTGAGCTGCTCCTAGGCTGAGTCAACAGAAATCTGCTTCCTTACCATGTTGTGACAAGTTAGCACCCAAAGTCAGGCTCTTGCATGCAGACTTGTATTTCTTCTACTCAGAAGACATCGAAATAAAGCATATCAAAGCTTTATTCACAAAGATGTTTGGTGGAATATTAATGATAATCTCAAAAAACTGGGAACAATCTAAATGTCCGACGTGAGAGAGTGCTTACAGAAATTAAGGTAGCTGTACTTGATAGACTATTCTGCAGCCATGTAAAAAAGCCTAGGATGTAATAATGTTAAATGGAGGAGAAAAAAACTTTTAACTTAGATTTGAAAGCAACTTTGTAAACACTTGGCATAATGAAAAATAATAAGAATATACAAACTGTAGTTGAGGTAGCTGCGTTAGTTCAGTGGAACTACAGTGATATTTTAATTTTTCTAGTTTGTACATATTTTTCTACTTCTGTTACACTAAAAGCATATAAATACAGTTTGGGGTTTTTTTTTTAACCATGAGATCAATGGTGTTACTCAACCAGGAGAGAGATATATATAGTATTTTTCTGACCTGCTCCAACATAACCCTGTCCATTCATGCTTGCAAGCCAGGCTATCAATTTGCTTTTATCTTAACTTCTCTGTCTTCAAGGGTTTTGGGTGGATAAATATGACTCAGCAGAATCACGTGCAAAATCAGGGGCTGTATGGTGGATGAGGCCGGTGTACCCACAGCTGAATCTGGAAGCCGGGCCTCGTGGGAAGGACTCAGCAAGCAGCACTGGAGGAGCTGGCTGCTGCCTTCACAGCCTCCTTCGCGGTACTGACGCTGACTGTCAGTTTACTGTCCCCACCTCGGCCATCGCTCCCTGTGGGCAGGGCTGGGCTCCATTCATCCTGGGGGAGCCCAGCCAGCACACTGGCCCAGAGAGAGCCACACGAGCTTGTTGAATAAACAACTCTCACAGTGCTCCATCTATACTGGCCTTTCCACAGCTACTGGCACAGAACAGAATGGATCTTAAAGCACCAATTCCCATCAGTTTTGCTCTTTGATCTAACATTTACCAGGGACCTGCAATGGGCCAGACTTGGGAAAAGCACCTTCACATGCACTGCCTTAAGATGATTCCACGTAGCCATGAGCTATGAAATAAGAAACTATGGGCAGAAAAAAGGATGCAATTAAAGCACACAATTCTATTTTTGAAAGTTCTTTAAAACTGAGGGCACTGTATCTTCCAAAGAGAGGGTGGTGGTTTAGTCTTATTCAGATTTCAAGATGATATAATTTTGAACAAAGGAGTGAGGTAAAGTAAGATTCTTTTTAAAATTCATTCGTTCTCCCTAGGAGGGAGAAAAGGGGACTCGAGGCAAATTCAAGACCCACACTGCTATACACATCCTCCCAAAGTTGCAATCTTCTACCCAGCAGAGAAAGGATGCTTGGCCTAGCAATTAAAATCATTTGTCTTTTATCCCCTTCCTGCCAAAAAGGACCCCAGCCCTAACTAGTTAATCCCTAACACACACTGCTACTCCCAGAGTTGCCTGGCAACTGCTAGGAGGCGTGTCAGAGAGCAAGAAAGGCCTAAATAAATGAGCTGGAGCCTGGGCTGTCGCTTGACACGGATAAAGGGGGTTTTTCCAAATGGAGCTGCCTGGCTGCCTGTGGTTCTGTCATTTAAGTGGAGAAGAACAAGTTGGCTTGGCCGATATTGTTAAATACCTTGGGCTTTGCACCTGATATTCTCTGAGTGATTGAAAAATGGGTCACATGCCCTTGTGATTTGCCTACACTCTCCCCTCTGCCAGGCAGCACCGATCTCCAAAGCCTAAAGACAGGGCAGGAGCAATGTGTATGCACTGAACAGGGGTCAAGGGCCAACCCCGGCCCCACACACTTCTCTGTCCTTCCATTTCTTTCACCCATCCTTCCAACCACTGTTCCAAAATACATGCATTGATGCCTCTGCTATGCTATGACCCATGCCCGGCGCTGGAAATGCAGAGAAAGAGTTGTTAACGTGGAACACCAGGAAACCAGAACAAAGGCAGGCGAGAGGGTGGGGTGGAAGAAACCTGGGTTTTTGAGTCAGGCCGACCTGAGTCCGATTCCTGGCCTCTGCTACTTGCCAGGAAGTCAAGGCAACCTCAGTCCCTCTCCCCAGTCTGTAACGTGGACAGCAAGGGGCAGTCACGGGGAATTACTGAGACCACGGATGTAAAGCAACTCAGGGATGAAGCCTGTTGGAGGCCGCCGAGCAGGTAGGAGACTTGGCTGTAGCTGGACACCCTGGCGTCTCACTTTCTGATCCTCGGGAGGAATAAGTCACTTGGCCCTGAAGAGAGACCCTACCGGGGAGCCCACAAAGGCCCTCTGGCTCTGGGACAGGCACATGGCAGAAGGCACGGACGGAGAAGAGCAGCCTGGCACCTGGCACGTGGCCGGGCCTCAGCAAGGGGGCCACCGTCCTCTTCCCTTCCAGGCAGGGGAAAGAAAATAAAGCTTGAGACTCCCCAGCCAGCTGCGTTTTAAATTTTTTCCAGTAGGAGAGAAAAAAAAAGGCCAAGGAGTTGAAAATCTCAAGTAAGCTCTGGGCCGCAGAGGAGCTGTGGCCCATCTCTGCTTCTTGGTCTGGGGTTGGCCCCTCCTGAGGGGTCCTGCGGGAGCCGAGCAGAAAGGAGCACCATCGAGTCTGTGATGTTTCATGTTTTAAAAAACCCAAACCCTGTGACTTTTCAGTGACCCAAGTCCCATGATGGCAGCCGCGGGCCCAGGTGGGAAAAGCCCCCAGGCTGCACTGTGCGGGGCGCCCCATGGGCAGCCTCTGTGCCCCGCACGCTCCTCCCAGCCCGCCCCTGCAGGCAGTCTTCGTCCTCAGCCACGGACCGTTCTCCACTTGACCTGTCCCAGAGTCTCCCCTCGAGGCTACCAACCACTTCTGGCCACCAGCTTTCTCCTTCACTTTATGAATCGAAGGCCTTAAAGGTATTCGGGTCCTTTGACCCAGTAAAACCACGTTGGGGATGCCGCCAAGGGAAATAATTCAGACCATGGAATGAAGGTTTATATAAAGATGTTCACCACAGTGTAGTTTAAGATGGTGAAAGTTTACTGACAATCAAAAGGACCAGTGCTGGGATAATGTGGGGGGCCTCAGCGCTGGTTTCAGATGGCAAGAACCTGATAAAAATCTCTGTGAGTACGGCCCAGACATCTGCCTTTTTAAGAGCCCCACAGGTGATTCTGATCCACAGCCAGGGTTGAGACCGACTGGCGTCACCTGATGGGAGATGTGCAGCCAGTGTTTAAGAAGAGTTTTTATATGATATGAAAAAATGCTTACGATACACTAAAAGACAAAACTAAATAACAGGGAACTGGATTGCTTTGCCAGGAATATCTCAACTATCTAAAAGTAAAAAATCAAAACCCCAAACCGAAATGAAACAAAAACAACCCCAATCTTCCAACTTATCCCCCCTCCCCCTTATATATAGAAGAGATAACTAATAAGGACCTACTGTATAGCACAGGGAACTCTACACGATACTCTGTAATGGCCTATATGGGAAAAGAATCTAAAAAGAGTGGATATATGTATATGTATAACTGAGTCACTTTGCTGTACACCTGAAACTAACACAACATTATAAATCAACTATACACCAATAAAAATTTTTTAAAAAAGATGAGGCAAACAGGCTCAAAAACAAACAGACAAAACAAAACAAAACAAAAAACCCCCCAAACCCTAGAACCTTGGTGGAAACATGTTAACATGTTATCTCAACTCCAGATGATAGGATTATGGGTATTTTCTCATTTCTAGGCCTGTTACTTTATTTTTAAAAGATTTAATTTAATTTTATTTTTGGCTGTGTTGGGTCTTCGTTGCTGCATGCGGGCTTTCTCTAGTTGTGGCGAGCGGGGGCTACTCTTCGTTGCAGTGCACGGGCTTCTCATTGCGGTGGCTTCTCTTGTTGCAGAGCACGGGCTCTATGTGCGCGGGCTTCAGTAGTTGTGGCACGCGGGCTCAGTAGTTGCGGCTTGCAGGCTCTAGAGTGCAGGCTCAGTAGTTGTTAGCTGCTCTGTGGCATGTGGGATCTTCCCGGACCAGGGCTCAAACCCGTGTCCCCTGCATTGCAGGTGGATTCTTGTCCACTGCGCCACCAGGGAAGTCCCTAGTCCTGTTACTTTAAACCTTTTTTTTTTTTTAACCAAGAGCAGGGTTTTTTTGTTTTTTGTTTTTTAAAATAATCAGAGAAACAACTAAAGACAAGTGGCCCCATGAAAGACACCCTATCCCCTCAGCACTGTGCTGCCTGTCACCCAAGCAGGCTCACCCAGTCACCGTTCCCCATGCACCACCCCCACCATGTGGCCTGACTCTAAAACCCCTGACCCCTTCTTGAGCTCACATGCACTCTGCAGTCATTATTTTAATTAATCTCACAAACAATCTGGCATTGGAAGTGTTGTTATTCCATTTTTTAGATGAGGAAAATTGGCTATAATTAAATCTATGGTTTAAAAACCATCTAGATAACATGATGAGGCTTGGTCAGAAACTTTCAGGCCCTCTGGCTTCCCTCTTGGCCTTACAGAAAAAAGCCATTCTAGTACAGATAAATCAGACCAAAAGCACGAGAAGTCTGCCTTATTTCATTGATTCTAAGACACAAATTTCTTCACATCTTAACATCTCTGAAATCTGGATGTCTTACAACTGACGGCATCCTTCAATTATAATTGGCAGCACCCTTTCTTAATGATACATGCAATAGTGGTACATCTTATGATGGAATGACAGCTAAAATTCAATGAAATGTACCATGTTTACAACCAAACTCATCATCCTATCCTCAAAATGCTACTTTTAATGGCTATATAATATTCTATCATATGGATATATTTTAATTTACTTAACCAGTTGTTTATCATTATGGACACTTAGTCCGTTCCATGTTTTTACCATTATTAATCTGCTACTGGGGACACCTTTACTTCAAGCTTTCCCTTTTCCTACTATGGGCATCATCATTCTCTCCCTGATCCAAATCTTGGGAGACATTTTGACATTTTTTCCCCTCATCTCCCATATTTTTTCTATTTCTAGACTCATCTAGTCATTTCTTCTTCGTGGTAACTTTTCCTGGTGTAACCACTGAAGGGCTTTCTTCTGAGTTTCCCAACCGTCCCCTGGTCTCTGCTTCCAGTTTCCTTTTCAGTCCAGCACTGGATTACTGGTCAAACACGACTTCAGTCACATCTCACCTCTGCTCACACTCCTAGCCTACTATCCAAGGCTCTGTCAAATCTGGCTCCAACCTTTCCTGCAGCCCCATCTCCCCACCCAAACCCATGACTCCAGACAAAGGGGCCATGAAGGGTCCTGCCTCCAAGCCTTTGCTCACTCAGATAACTCCACGCCCACCACAGGAAGGGATGCTGCTGTCTTTCTTTTCGCAAGTTTCACCTTTCCTATGAGAGGTTTTATGGCTCACTTGCTCCTTATAACCATCTGGAAATGTAGAATGATAGGTATGCTTATTCTCATTTCACAGTGAAGAAACTGAAGTTTAGAGAGATTAAGTGCCCAAGTACAGAGCCAGGCTTTAAACTCTAGGACTTCCATCCTTAAATCCGATGCCTTTGAGAGCCAAGTGCAAGTACAACCATAAACGTCTCTGGAGGAGCAACTTTTGCCCAGATCATATACCCAGCAATATGTACCAGACTCAACAGCCTCTGGATTCTAGACGTATACATGACAACAATGATGTCATTGTAAGAGTGGAAATACTTCATGTCTATCAGTTCCCAGCAGCCTAAGGAAAAGACTGGGCCAGTTGTCCCATTCTCACTTTAAAGAGGGGAAGAAGACAGAATTTTCCTTGAATTATACCAGCTCTCAAAACAGCACTGAACCTGACTGGTTTGGACGGGCCCAAGGTCAGGACAATGAATCAGAGCCATCTGTCTTGGAGACAAGCAGGACGTGAGAAACTTGCTTTAAGCTGAAGGGCTTTTTAGGACCTAAGGGAAGTATTTCTTAGGAAGGAAAAAGAGTGCATCCCTTCTATTACGTGACCATGACATTGCCTGAAGCTGAGGCAGCCTAGCGAGTCAGGCCCAAGTGCTGGATGGAAGACAAGGAACAAGGTGGCATCAGGCTGCTGCTCCCTGAGCACCCACCGCCCCAGCCACTTCACAGAGCATGCGCCCTGGGTGAAGGGAAAACAAGGTGTTTGCTACCACTCTGTGCTTCACTTACACACGCAATGGAGTCATAATAGTGAAAAAGTACTTAGCAAGGTATAACTGTGGCTTATGAGGAAGCATGGTCAAGATTCACTGTCAGAGTTTGCACATGAAATGCACTGCCTGATATCTACTCATCTTCTGTCATTTAATCTAATAAAATGCTCTGGGTTAAAACAAAAACAAACATCCTGACCTACAGGCAGTGCGACCTGGGCTGGTCCCTCACAGCCACTCTGACTAGGCGGGTGTGGCTGCCATCTCCGCCTGTTCAGGTTGAAGGGAGCTCCGTGCTCCCTAGAGAAAAGGGCTGTCAGCAAGGTCCCCTCCAATGTCCTCTCCTATGCAGCGACCCAGGTCCCTGGGCCAATTTCTCCATTCTCCTTGGCCAAGAGGCTACGAGGAGGCAGATATCCGATAAAAGCTTCTCACTGAAGCTGGGCGAGCTGGTAGCTTCTTTGGTTTTAGGGATGACCTGGTGTCTTCATATCCGCACAATAACTAATCACCTCACGGATGAGGCCACAGAGGCTCAGAAAGGTTGAAGGGCCATGGAGGCAGAAGACATTATTCCCCAGTCCTCAGTATACTTGGTAGTCAATACATCAAGACCACTCTGGGAACCTCTAAGAAGTGAGCCCCCTGGATGCCTTGCTTTCTCAAGTGTGGAGTAGAGGTCCCTGTGCAGGAAAAGGGCGGTGAGGCACAGTGGGAAAGCATGGGCACTGGGCCGACCTACCTGGCCCCTCCACTGGTCAGCAAGTCATTGCTTCTGTGAGCCTCGGTTTCCCCATCTGTCAAGTGGAGATGATCACTGCTCCCTCACAGGCTTACTGGGACTCCTCAGTGAGAGCAGGTGTGTGTGCAGTGCTGAGCGCTGTGACCCGCAGAGGCTGCTACTGACCAGGGAGGGGAGGGGCCCTAACATCCACAGGAGCAGAGAGTGCGTCACACAGGGCAGCTCAGCTTCCTTGTGCTAAGAGATAGCGCGAGGGGAGGACACTTCCCCGGCCCTCCAACACACACACACACACACACACACACACACACACACACACACACAACCTCTTTTGGTGAATTCAACAACCAGATGAATAGCAGGTTTCCCGTGGTCCTGACCAAACACAGATTCGTGACATGCCAAGAAGCTACTCACCGGCTCTATTTTCAGAGCATTTCGGTAGCTGCCGAAGAAAGCGGCCTGGGCCTTGAGGAAGGCTCTGGCCACACCATCACCAGTTGTTGTGGAGACCTTCTTCAGCCGGTTCTTCAGTGAAGAGATCTGGTGACACAAAGGAGACAGAGGCTGAGGGCAGGGTCGGAGGAGGATGGCTGGCTACACCCAACACACACAGAGCTCTAGAAAACCCCCGGGATGGGGATGGATTTGACACATCAACTGCTGGGAGAACAAACACACATTCAGTATTAGGGCAGGTTTTTGAAATTTAAACAAATCTTGCTCCTATTAGAGAGTATCTAATAAAAACAAAAACAAAACCACTTTCTAAGCAGTTTCAATGTGCCAGGTTAATTGCTTTCACATAAATTTTCTTACTTAATTCTTTCAACAATCCTGTAGGAAAGGGATTGTGCTCCCATCTTACAAGGGTGAAACAGTCTCAGAGAGGTTATATTACATGCCTAGTAACAAACCCAAGAAGTGACCAAGTTGGAATATTAATTGAAGTCTTATAATCTGAGCCCAAGATACACAAATTTTTTTAGTTCCAATTCCATTTCCTCTTCAGATTACTTACAAATATTAGAAATAAATGGCTTATTTATAACAGATTATAATATATATTATCATATACCTCATACTCTAAATATATATTTATTAAATGTACTATAAATTATATATTTATTAAATATATATAAAGTATATATAATATGTATATTATTATAAACCTCATATTCTAAAGGAATAGTCATTACATAGACTTACAGAAACACACTTATATAGCTTATAGATAGGCACCCAACAGATTAAAACAAAATAGACAAGAAAGTCATGGCAAAGCAAAAAGGGAAACATGAGAAGTTGTGAGATTCTTTGGGTCCAAAGCAGTTGCACACATGAACACAAAATTTCCTGAAAGTGAGAATGAAAAGAGATTTTTTCCTATGAGTCCTCAGTGTAGGAAAGATTGTGTGACATGACGGTTGTTGCCCTCAACATCAGAGACAACATTAAGCTTCCTGGTCTGTTTCCAATATGCCATCCATCTCAGGAAGCCATATTGCACAACTTCCGGGCACACCACTCACACTATGTTCCATGTGAAAAGTGTCCCTGGAATTGTGCAACTTGGTAGCCTTGAGTCAATGGTGATACAACGGTGAGCAAAACCAGACAAGGGTCCTCCCCTCACTAAACTTATATTCTCGTGAAGAAAATACCAATACATATGACATTGCTACCATGACAAGCCTGTGATAGAGCTCACCAAAGAGGTCAAGGAAGGCTTCCCGGAGAGAAACAGGCTTAGACTGAGATCCGAAGGATGAGCTGAAGTAGTTAACTCGCGAAGAGGGAAAGGAACAGTGTACCAAACACGGGGATCAGCATTTGCAAAGACACTGTAGTGAGGAGGAGTTCAGAGACTAGGGAGAACTGTGGCTTCAGTGGAGAGAATGGAGAATATGGCTTAGAATGAGGATAGAGGGAAAGGCAGGGGTCAAGAGCTGTGAATACATTAAGAAATTTTTTCCTTCATTTTGAGATAAATGTAAAGCTAATGACTGTTTTTAAGCGTGTAGGTGACATATGAAGAGCACATTTCAGGAATCTGTATGGGACTTAGATATAGGACTACCTAACGGCCTGACACTATTTAAGGATAAAATTTAGGGTAAAATTTAAAGATGAAATAGGAAATTAGATGCAGGTGGTCCATGAATCATCTACAAATTTTTAATATGAATGAGTAATGATCATTTTTCTGGGTACAGGCTGTATAGCTATCCTCAGGTTCCTAAAGGTGCCTGTGAACCTAAAAATATTAAGAATCTGGGATGGATTACATACACTCTTGAAATGCTCCATGGACATTATTTCTTATTACCAAGCTTCTGATAAGGGGTTTGTAATAGCTTATTAAGATATATTTTACATATTATAAAATTCATTCATTTAAAATATATAATTCAGTAGTTTAGTACAGTGACAATGTTGTAGAACTATCACTATTATCTAATTCCAGAACACTTTCATCACCCCAAAAAGAAAACGCATCTTATTGGCAGGTACTTCTCACTGCCCACTAATCCTGCTCCCCTCCTCCCTCACCCCAGTCCTAGGTAACCAGTGATCCACTTTCTGTCTCTATGAATTTGCCTATTCTGGACATTTCTTACAAATGGAATCATACAATAGATGGTCTTTTTTGTGTGACTGGCTTCTTTCACTTAGCATACTGCTCATTATAAACATGTTTCATCCACACTGTAGCACTTATTAGTACTTCCTTCTTTTTCACAGTTGAATAATATTTCATCATATGGAAAGACCACATTTTAGCTCTTCATCAGCTGATGGGCACCTGGGTTGTTTCTACTTTTTGGCTATTATTATTAACGCTGCTAAAAACATTCATGTATAAGCTTTTATGTGGAGACAGCAGAGATTTTGAGGCAAGAAACCGAATGGCAAAAATCCTCTTTTGCCAGATCTTTTAAAATAAAAATAATCCGTGTTTACTGAGTGTAGGGGAAGAAATTCTGTGCTGCTGCTCAAGGGGCGTGCCACATGCTTGGACAATCTAGTGAGTGAAGGTGGGATGATCTACTTCTCGGCTAAGTCAGAAGGGACGGGAACATGCGGTGAGCAGGCAGCCTCCCCATCTCCACTCAGAGGTGGGCCAAGGAAAACAATTTTCCTCTGCAAGCAGCTTGGAGTCTGTCATGTGACACCTGGGTGGAAATATTCGTTTTATCGTGACCACCCCCCCAACCCCATTCTGGCACACATGCGCCCCAGCACCGCTGTGGTGAGAGCCCACGAGAAGCAGCGCAGGCCACTCAGTGCCCCGGCAAGTCTGTCATGGACCTCCAACTTGAAATAGCAATGTGAAAAAGAAATATGCTTTATTAAAATGTTAAAAATATTGCCCACTTCCCACCCTCCAAACAATAAAAGTCCTGCCTTTCCCGGGGACGAGGGTGACATTTCCATCCTTTGAAACAGTACAAGCCAGTGTCTCTCTTTTGTCTCCTCAAAGCCCTTGGGCCACCTGTGCCGCAGATTATTCCTCACTTAACCTTCCCTGGCCTTTTGCTTTCGTTCAGGAGGTGTTTAATTACCTTGGACTCACAAGGCTGCACTTCAGGTGAGCCTCTCCTAATGGCCTCATTACCATTTTACACAAAGAAGTCGTTGCTGATTGTGACTAAGCAAATAGGAGTGTGTGCCTTCCTGCCCGCCCCAGCTGCTCTGAAACCAGCCAAGTGGTCCTGGGCTCTTGGTGCCCCTGTGACCACTCAGGCCAAGACTTCTGAAGACCTCTCCTCACCCTACAACAAGGAGAAGCTTTTGTCAGCACTTCAAACTTTGAAACTTCAAGTATATGCACAACTGATAACTGGTGATAGCATACTGTCCTTTAAATAAAAGTGAGGAAGGAGAATCTAAGGCTTAAATAACCCACAGTCATACATCTAAAACCCAACCTGCTCTGAGTGCTCCTGGGGGTGCTGGTCAAATCATTAACATCAGGGATCATCAGACATAATTTGGGGGGACAGAAAAGCCAGCAAGGGTGGCTTCCTCCTTTAATGAGGTATCAGGAGGGAGACAGAAAACAAAGGGAAGAGAGTACAAAATTGAACTTGTCAGCATCTTAACTTCCCTCCTCCTCCTCTTTTCCCATCTTGGATACCGCAGCATCATCCAGCCAGTCTCCTAGGCTAGATTCAGATGTTAGATTCCATTCTTCTCCTTCCCTTCCCACAACCATTCTCCACATCTTACCACCCTCTTGCCAATATATCCTGAATCTCTCAGTGCCCATGACCTTGGCCCTGTGCTGCCCATCTTCTCTGGCCCAGATCAGTGGAGTAGTTTCCCAGATCAGATGGGCTCTCTGTCTTTAGTTTTCCTTCAATGCCATCCACCCATAGCTGTCCTAGTATTCTTGGAAATATATGGATCTGATCTCTATCAAAATCCTTCAATGCCCCCACCCTTGGCCATCACCACCTGCAGGAAAACATCCCAACTCCTCAGAGTAGTCTGTGACGCTTTCCTCAGCTGGTCTCGCTTCCCTTGGCCCCCCTTAATGGGTATTTGACTGACACTGAATTGCTATCTAGGAGCATATACTACCCTCCAACCCAAACACATGCTGACAACTCAGATGGAGTTGTCCCTTGTCCCTTTCTGTCCTACTTGTGAACATCTATTTACCCTTTGAAAGACCATCCAAGTGTCCATGAGTAGGGGCCTATTAGGTAAATTATACCACATCCTTGAAATATTGCATAGCTGCTAAAAAAAAAAAAAAAAAAGTGGCAGTACTCTGTGAACTAACATGAAAAGATGTCCACAAACTACACCCAAATGGGGAGAAAACACAAGTTACAGAGCAATGTATATAACATGAATCATTAAAAAAAAAAAAAATATATATATATATAAATCATTTATATATATGGATGTTTACATATATGTAGTAAGAATCTAAAATGCCACGTATCAAACTTTAACCATGTAGGGATGCTTTCACTTTCTATTTTATGCACTTCTGATTGTTTTGATTATGCTTTATAAAAAAGCATGTTACTTTTATAATAAAGAATTTAAATGAGGTATTTTTCTTTAATAGTCAAATTAAACATTGCCTTGGGTTAAGGGAAAGAGGGAATCCAAATGTCCCCTCCTTTGTGAAGCCTTCCCTGATCACTAAGACAGGCTTAATGACGCCCTGCCTGGGCCCCCTTGGACTGCGAGTTGTCAGTGAATTGTAGTGTCTACTACCTTTCCTGCTAGACTGTGAGTTCCTAGAAGGGCCAGCAGTGGTCCAGCAGTACTTGGCCCAGTGTCATCATTCAGCACTTTTTGCTAAATAAAAGAACAGATGAGCGAGTGTTTTGACATCTTAAAAGGCATTTCCAATGGCCGAGCCTCCGTGCTTGGAGGAAAGTCTAGGATCACATTCTTCAGTGAATGATCATTGGAAGAAATGGTCTCAGTTGGGAAGGACGGGGGGAGAAATTGATACTCATCCATTTCCCTTTTGCAGAAGGTCATCACTAAGATGCAACCAAAATTGCAAGGAAAATGAAGCCCTGGTCGCTGAGTGAATTAAAGTGGACAACGGGGCCAGTCTTACACAACACTGCACGTGCCACATGTCCAGTAACATAAGCAGCGTCCCCCCCCCCCATCCCGCACCCTCTTCCTGTTTACCCTGGTCACTGCAGGCTCTGCCTCTGGGGTCTCTTGGCTTCACTTGCTCCTCTATCGCCGTGCACTCCTCAGGCAGTAGAGTGTAGAGCTTGAGTCACAAAAGCCAAGTCTAAGATTAGAAATCAGTCTTCCCTACTTTCTTAACCTTTCTGAGCTTCAGTTTCCTTTGCTGTAAAATGAGGTATTTGTAACATACATACATTGTGAGGATTAAAATATAATGGATGTAAATGGAGAACAGACATAAAAAACTGCCTGGCTTTGTGTTTTGTTTAATTAGTACCTGGACTACTGCACCAGTCTTTCAACTGGTGGCCCTTCTCCTATTTTCTTCCTGGTCTAATCCATCCTTCACACTTTGAATTATCTTTCTAAAACGAGAGGTTGAATCATATCACTTCCTTCTTCTAAAATTTTCAGTGACTCCATGGTGCTAACATATAAAGTCCAAGTTCCTTAGCACAATATTCAAGGCCTTCTATGGGTTTGGCTCCAGCTCTGTTTCCAACTTTATCTTCTACTCAATCTCAGAGGCCTCAAAACTATCCCTAAGCCTGGGATACTCTTTATCTCATTCTCTAACAAAACTCTTCTATTAAAAAAATTCTAAAAAGCTGCTGACTTTCTGTGATGCCCTGTCAAAACAAATAGCTCTTTCTCCGGGCACATTAGTCTGTTACTTTGGTTGAGACCTAATCTTTGCAGGCCCCATGCTGGAGATTTGCTGGGAACAGAGCTGCATATGATCAGGGCCCAGCTCCCGAGGGCTTGCAGTCAAGCTCCCCCAGACCAGCCGCAAGTTAGCTTATTACTACTTCAAAAGGGGCTCTCCCATTGTATTCATCATCATATTTAGCTTTTTTTGTATAACCAGCAGCATACATATCTTCCTTCCCGCTACGATGAAGATAACCCTTGCAATTTATACCACTCAACAAGTATAAGATTGTTTCTTCATCACTTGGTTGCAATTTGTAGGGGGAGAGGAGAATAAGGACGGCATGCTATTCACCTAGCCACCTCTGAGACACTCCTATCCACCTCTTTCCATCAGTGCTGGCACCTTAAGATCTTTCAGTAGCTTCCCGGTTGCTCTGAGGATAAAGACAGTCCTAGCCTGGCCTGCAAGGCTCCAGCCTTTTTCAGATCCGAGGCTCCTGCACCCCCTCCATGGCTTCGGCCACACCAACTGGGTTCCAGTTGCCCTGGCCTCTATTATACTCCAGGACCTTTGGATAGGCTAACTCCTCTGTTTGGAGTGCTCTCTCCACCATCACCCCCTTGCCTAGCATTCAGCACCGTGCAACAGGCCTTTCCACAGATAATCGGTCACCTGTGTTGTCCAGTGTGGTAGCTGCTATTGAGCACTTGAAATGTAGCTGCTTCGACTGAGGAACTGAATTTTATTTCATTTTAATCAATTTAAATTTAAATAGCCACATGTGGATAGTAGCTACCATACTGGACAACCCAAGGCCCTAGATCAACTACTATTCATCCTTTAGATCTCAGCTCAAATACCACTGCCTCGGTCTGACCCCCTCAGATTAGGCCAAGGTTCCCTTGTCATATACTCTCCCTGTGCCTTTCCTTCAGAGACAAACAGCAAAGTGATGATGTATTATGTGACAGTCCATTAACGTCTGTCTCTTCCATTAGACTGAAGGTTCTAGGGAGGCAGGGACCATGGCCACCCTCAGTGCTGGCACAACACTGCAAGTAGAGATATAGCTCTTCTCAAACTCTGACTCAAGTCAGCCTGGGCAGGGGGTCCGCTTGCATTAACTGCTCAGTGTCAGAACTGAAGTTAAAAGTTTCTTTTTTTGGCAAATTAGACACCTGCAGTAGCTGGAAGGGGGGCAATAGAATTACTTTCTCTCCCCGCTTAAAAAATAGCCCTTAAGGACTAAGGCAAATTGATTCTTCCTTTCCTGAATAAACTAGACATCAAGGCTTTGTTATAAGATCTCCTGGGGAATGTCTGGGTCTGGAGAGGGGAGGAGGAACTATTGCCTTGTTTTCCCATCCTCAGGGGCATGTGTATATTGGCTCCTCTGCTACCTTCACGTGGGCAATGAAATGGCATGGTGCATCTCTCTGTGCCTTAGTTAGTTCTTGCCTAAATTTGAAGCAAAAAGTCTTGATATGTAAAGGCAATCTCACCCCACTCTCTTTCCCAGTAATAGTTTCTGAGAAAACCAGGAATTCATCAGGAAAAAGGAACAGGAACTAGTATTTATCAAGCACTCTACTAGATACCAAAAGCCATGGTAGGTGTTTTCATGCCCAGCACTGTATTAAAATTTCAGAACAAGTGGGCCAGGCAGGGACAGTTATCCCCACTATACAGATGAGAAAAGTGAGCCTCAGCCCCATCTCACACAGATAGTACAGCAAGGGGCAGAGGCTAAAGTCAAGCACCAGTCTGTCTTACTCCAAAGTCTGCGCTATTCCATTAATTCTTACTGCTGCCAGGATTTCTTAGACCAGCAAATTAGATTTGTCCACGATACTGGTTTATTTTTTTCCACAACTTAATATATCTCCATTATTGCCTCCTTTCATTCCTCGCTTTTCTGTTTCTTACTCGAGAACATGGTTGTACCTTGACCTCGGTTGGCTTTAATTGCTTCTTCTGCATCCCCTCAAAGTGCCTGGTTCTCCATGGGGGTGTGGGGGCTGTGCTGGTTATGCGGAGCTCCAAGCTGGGGCTGGCTATGACCCCAGGGGCCCAGGTCTTTGCTCCCTCTGTCTCTCCTGACATCTTGTGGGCCGAGTATTAAGTCGCAAAGTTAAGAGGTGAGCATTACAATTCTAAGCAGCTTTTTGTCAGACAAAAGGATCAATTTTCATTATGTGAGTGGCTACTTCACTACATGTTATAATGGCTTTGTTGAGCATCCTGAGAACAAACTATCAAGTCCTCAGGATGACATTCTTGGAGTAAAAAAGTACAATTTTAAAACAAAAAGGTCCATTTCTACTCTCTGCCAAATAAAGCTCAGGAGGAGTCTTGCACTCACAGTGCACTCCAGCCCCCTCCCTGCCTGGTTAATCCCAGCACCTCAGCATTGTAAATGGAAACACACAGGAGCAAAGATTTTTGCATTTTTCTATCTATTTGTAATACTCATCTTCCTCCAAACACATTTTTCTTTTTTTGCCCGAAGTGAAATTGTCTTTGTTTTCCCTAAAAAACAATTTAGTTTTAACACACCACACACACACACACACACACACACACACAATTAATGCAGCTGAACACTAAAGAAGGTTACAAGACTTGAGCTCAAAGTAAATGTGTATTTATAATATTAGGTGGTCATTCAATAAAAAGATTATTTCTATCCATATATGTTCATGCACGTATGCCTGTGTATGTATGTATCCATGGAGTATTTTCAAAGAAGGGTTTTCTCCCCCTTACTTCTGGCAGTTTAGGTTTAAAGGTCAGATTTAAACTATCACCATGTTTCACAATGCAATCTGTGCAGTGCCGCGTAATGAAATGGTTCAGTAAAGGTGCTTGTGGAAATTCTTTTAATTAGGTCTAAGGCTTTTCAGTTGTCAACATGAATAAACCAAGAACCAGTCTCTTGCAAACACAAGGCACAAAATACAAATGTAAGTTACCTTTGAAAAGACAGATACACACTTGTAAAAGGAAAGTTATAATGCATGTTTTTTTACAATATATACTTCAATTTTTAAAAAAAAAATACCAACATCTTTCAACAACAAAATGGACTGCAGATCAACAATAAAGCAGTTACTCTATTGCTAATGAACCAGGACACTAATGCTTGCTTCTAATGAAAAGTATTTGGAGGAAGACTAAAGTTATTCATAACTAAAAATGTTTACCAAGAGACTGACTTTCTTCATGAGCAAAAGCCACCTTTCCATTTAACTATAATTAATCCTACAGATCAGCGGTCTTTCACTCAGACATGTGAATGTCCCATAATGACTCCTGCAAATTGAATGATATCGATGAAAAATGCACCAGAATGCACTTTTGCCTTTAGCATTATCTGAGGCCCAAAAGATGAGCATATCACAGTAGGAACATCATCAAGACTCCTGCTTTTCAAAGCTGTGTTGACAAACTAAACTATTTAGATTTGGAATTCTCAGCTGTCAGCTCAAAGCTGAATCTAGGGATTGAAATTCACAAGATGAAAACTGCAAGAAGATGGTAGGTTGCTTTGGGAAGTTGGATTGTATTTGCATTGAGCTTGATGGAAAAAGCAAAACTAAATAAATGATTCCAATCACCACCAACAGTTCAGATTTAGATGGATACAAAGGTGTTCATAAAAGCCAATCAGCTGGCCTGAGACTTGATGTGGAACGGGACAACCCAAATGGAGCAATGGCTGCATGTAATGAACATGTATAATAAATCCATGCATTGATCAACCAATGAATGTATGTCTAGCAAACCCGGAGTTCAGATTCTGACTCAGCTGCTTGCTATTAGCTGGATGTCTTTAGGCATCTTATTTTCTTCTCTTCATTTAACAAAAAAGGGGTAAAGTACTTCCCCTTCCCCTCAGGATTATTATGTAGATTGAATGTCAAGATTTTCAAAGCCTTTCACACAGTACCTGGCACACAGCAGGAGCCTAATAGATGCTGACTATTCTTCCACATTAACCCAACTCCAAAGCCAAAACTACCCAAGCCATTATTTTAGCATAAAAAAGAATAATGGGCTCACAATTAACATTTTCTGGGGCATCAATGACTGAAATGTCACTCATTATGCTAAGCCTAGTGGGTTTATCTAGTGACCCAAACTTATGTGTATTTGGGAGTTAATGAAGTGCTTGGTGTTTACAAAGATAAAAGCAGGATTCGTCTCAGCAACAATCCTGGGCTGAATGGATATAGATTTCCATGCTTAGGGATGTAGCCAGGCCGGATCCATGGTGGATCACATGGATACATCCACACAGAGTGAGATATCTCCCAAGGGGATCTGGGCATCTCCACCTCCTCAGGGGAGAAAAAAAAACAAAACAAAACAGGAAGGGGGGTGGTGGGAAGTGTGTATAATAGATGTGTTTCACAGTGTCCCTGCTGTGATGAACAACTTGATCCACTTACAGTTCCAAACACATGATGCATAAAAGAGCTGACAGAAATTCAATTCTTGCAAAGAAAAGCATCTGCTCTCTAGTGGGAACGGCCAAATATTAAGCAGTTTTAAGGCAGGGCAAAGACCTAGAGGAGCACACTTCATTATCTAGATAGCCAGAGTCAAAAATGCAGATCACAAACGAACGAAGAAGTAGCCGAGGTTCCAAGCATTAATTACCCAGAGTAAAACGATTCAAGTTAAATCTTTGTTACGACAAATATTAAACCCAGCTGTGTTTATGTAGCAGTTGTGAAAAAGAAGGAAAAAAAGAACTCCGTGTCTAATATCTGCGAGCTCTGCCAGTTAATTGAATTCGCTGGCAGCACTTCCCCCATCACGAGCCAAACATCCTCAAGGATAAAACGTAGCTTTTAAACAGACCTGGGGAAAACGGAATCAAGAAATTTCAACCAATAAAACACAACTCTTTACTGGTATAAAAGTAAAGTAAAATTCAGTAATGAAAGGAAGGAAGTCTCTTAAACATTTACTGCATTCCAGAGCCTGGAGTTGCGGTTTATTGCTGAGGTCTCTGCTGATGTCCCACAGCGCTCCTGCTCCAGCATCTTTAATTAAGTCCCATAAACTCCCATAAAATACTCGATTGTTGACAAATCATACACACACACACTCAGGGCAAGGCCCACTGGATCACGATGATCCTTTCTTTCCTACATGAAATTTAGAAGTCACGGAGTGGACACTGTCATGGAGAGTGGTCCAACACAGAAGAGAGAACTACAGACAATCCCCTAAAGCATGAGGGACGAATGACTGGATAATGATGATAGGTGATACTGATAAGAATTCTCTTCAGCAAACTGTCCCCTGACCCAAGTCCAATATCAGATTTGGGGTGGGGAGAGCTTGGCTAGATTCTAGGAAACAGAGAAGCAACAAGAGGTTGGGTCCAACATTCCACCCTTAGTCTAGTCATTACCTGACCTAACTACCTCAGTTGATTACCCACTGCCCAAAATATGAAGTCCAGACTTGTTTTTATGACAGAAGACCATTTCCCATCTGGTCCTTCCCATCTACTTCTTTGGTCTCATCTTTTGTCCCTCCCAAACACACACCCTGTGCTCCAGCTGGACTAAACTATTATTCCCTGCCCAAACGCATTATACTTTTGTTCACACCTCCAGCCTCAATGTATTCCATTCCCGCCTCCCAGTATGCTCATCTCTCCTTTTCCAGGAACAGTGACTGTTTCTTGTACATCTTCATGTTCCTATGGTCCAACACACTGAGCACACATCCAGAAAACTTTGGCTGGATAAATAATCTCCAATCCTGAACTGGCTATTGATTTGCCCTTTTGGGACACTCTGAACCAGAAGCGTCTGCCCTTTGGGACACTCTGAATGGTTCCTGTGGATAGAAACAAAGCTGCTGGTATAAGTGGGTAGGAGAGCGGCAAGATATGTGCCAGGAGAGGCAGGCAGAAACTAGATTATAAAAGGCCATATTACGGAGCTTGAATTTTACCCAGAGGAAAATGAGGAACCATTAAAGGGTTTTAAGTTGAAGAGTGACATTCATGTTCCAGATTATGCCTTCATTTACAGCAATAGAGAATGGTCTGTGATTGGAGAAGTGGGGGCAATACTGGCAGCCCAGCCTTCTGTTACCTCTTCTACTAACCAGCCAGTGACCTCACTGGGAATAAGGTGCATGTCTTAATCATCTCTGCATCCATTATACCCAATACAAAGCCTGACACATAGTAGGTGCTCAGGGAATGCCTGTTTTGGTTTCTTTTGTCTTTTCTGGCTTTACTGAGGTCTAACTGACAAATAAAATTATACATATTTGAAGTGCACAAGGTGATGATTTGATAAATGTATATATTCTGAAATAATCATCACAATTAAGTTAATTAACATATTCATCACTTCACAGTTACTTTTTCTTTGTATGTGATAAGGACACTTAAGATCTACTCTCTTAGCAAATTTCAAGTATGCAATAGAGTATTACTAACTACAGTCACCATAATGTACATTAGATCCTTGGAACTTATTCATGTTATAGTTTGTAACCTTTGACCAACATTTCCCCATAGGAAATACCTGTTGAATGAATCAACATTCTATTAGAGAATACTAACAATATATGTTTTAACGTGGCAGAAGGATCAATTCCACAAGGGTACTAAGTCTACAAGGCCTATACACATAAAGAGTTACATAAGATACTCAAGACAATCAGAGTCCGCCCATCTCCCCACTCGGCATTTTTCTTCCTATTGGGATTTTAAGAATGGGTTTTTTGCAAGGTTTACTATTAGCTCAGACATTTCCCGGGCCAGACTACTAAGCCAGACAGCCTGTGATGTCTGGTCCCTTGCTTCTGGGATTAAATGCACTGTTGACTCACAAGGTAGGATGGCACACCAGCACCTAGGAGGCCCTGGAGCAGCATCCCTAGAGTCTGAGGTTTCCGGGCCTTGGAAAAAACATGGCATAGAGAAGGTCCAGCCAACAAAGCTGTTAGCAATGGCCTAACAAAGCAAGGCCATCTCTGAGCAGACTGCTCTCTCTCCAACCAGCATGCTAAGCGGGGGTACTCCAGAGGACAGGCACAAGCAGGCTCTGGGCTTACTTGAATCTGGGCCCTCCCGAACCAGTTTTGCCTTTGGACTCCCACAGACAGTCAGCTACATGGTATAGCCCAATTTTAATGTGATTTGAACCAGTCCTGAGGTCGCAATTAAACAAGATGCTGTCATTCACTCAGTGAAAATTTACTGAGTACATGCTATATATTTAACTCTGGGGCAGATACAAACGTAAAGAAGGAAGAGTTTTTAGTCCCTACCCTAGAGGGGTTGGAAGAGAGGACACAAGAAGACAAAAATAATTCCGATATAACATGACGAGCGCTGTAACAGAAGGATGTGTCATGTGCTTTGAGAATACAAAGGATAGAGCAATCAACTACTGAGGGAGGGTCAAGGAAGACTTTACTCTAGAAAGACCAGAAAACTGATTGGAGTTAGAAGAGACTGAAGACAGGAATGTAATTAGGAAGCCACTGTCCATTTCCCAGTTTCACAGCACAGAAGAGAAGTACAGGGTCCAAATGACTGCTGGGCCTCACACAGGTGACTGGGATAGCTACACATGCATATAGTTTCCACCAAAAAAAAATTATATGAATTTTAAACAATTTTTCAAAAGTAGGTGCTAACTTTCATGTTACTGATAATAGTGAAAACTGGTATAATCTTTTGGCAGAGGTGGTGGTATTAAAAAGCATGTATCAAAAGCCTTAAATTTTTATATAAATTTTTATATGATTCAGAAATTCTACTTCTAGCAATTCATGGAATTCAAGTAAATGATATAGGGATTTAGCTACATATATGTCCATCATACTGTTGTTTAAAAGAATACAAAACTTGGGGGACTTCTCTGGTGGCTCAGTGGTTAAGAATCTCCCTGCGAATGCAGGGGACATGGGTTCCATCTCTGGTCTGGGAAGATCCCACATGCCGCGGAGCAACTAAGCCCGTGCGCCACAACTACTGAGCCTGCGCTCTGGAGCCCACGAGCCACAACTACTGAAGTCCACGTGCCTAGAGCCGTGCTCCGCAACAAGAGAAGCCACCGCAATGAGAAGCCCGTGCACCGCAACAAAGAGTAGCGCCCGCTCGCTGCAACTAGAGAAAGCCTGTGAGAAGCAACGAAGACCCAACACAGCCAAAAACAAATAAATAAATAAATAAATTAAAAAAAGAATGCAAAACTTGAAATTATCAGGTCAAATATACTATGGTATATATCCATACAATGAAATGGTAGTTCACACATTAAAAGGTATGAGTTTTAATGATTAAAATGGTCACAATAATATCAATGGGTTTTCCTTTTTTTTTTTTTTTACTGTGTTGCAGAGTAATGAATGTATTATACTTTGTAAACCAGTATTATATGTATATTATGTATATTTAAGAGTTTCATGAATTGATGCTTACCCATATTATTTGAGATATACTCTGATATTCCTTGTTCAACTCCATTTAAAAAAATGCTTGCTGTGACCCACTAAGTTGATTTTATGGTTTCACTAATGGGTAACTACTTGCAATTTGAAGAAATCCATTTTTAGGGTGTAAAGTAAAATCCCAATGGCATTTAGTAATCATGACCAAAGAGTCAAAATGCTTGGCACTCAATTTACCCAGTAAATTGTAGCTGTAATGTACACTGAATTTCTCCTGTCTCTTTAAAAAAGGGAACTCTGATCTTTGCAGATCTTTGCTTTTCCAGATACCTGTACAAAGTGAAGAGCCAAATGTTGAATAAATGAGTTTTCCAAGATCTAGAGTTCAAAGCAGATTGCATATTTTGCTCACTCTTCATTCATTCACTCATTCCACAAACATTCATTGAATGCCCCTGTGAGCCATGCATTGTGCTAGCGCTGTGTTCACAACCATGTAGAGCCCAAATGCTTAGGAGGGGAAAGAGTTATGATACAGTACGTGGTATAAAAGAGGTATGGGAAAAATGTTATGAAATCCCAGTGCCAAGCTGTGGAAGCAACACAGAAGTGACATTTGAGGAGTGCCCTATAGAGCAAATAGGTTTAGCCAAGCAGAGAAGGAACGGTATCCTAACCAGAGGGAATAGCATGGAAAGAAGCATAGAGATGTGACAGAGCATGAGGGCTTGGGGAATGGGATCACTCTCCTAGTGGCTGGGAAACGGGGTATGAGTAGTGAAGTGATGCAAGATGAGGCTGAGAGGTTGCCTGGGGTCAGCGTCCAGCTTGTGAAGAAGCTTGGATGCAGCATAGAAGGACTGGAAACTACTCTGGCCTGGGGCACTGTAGGTGCTCTGTAAACAGTATCTTTCTCCCTTTGCCTTCTCCCCCTTCTCACACCAATGAAGACCACTCAAGATGGTTTCTCTCTCTTCACATGCTTAGAAACCTCTTGGATATCCCTCAAAAATTCCACCAAGGAAGAACAAGAAGTTTAAGTGATTTAAAACACATCATTAAGTCATTTGTGATCTTTTTATCCAAAGAATATGGAGAAGAAAGAGAAACTACAGTCCTGAAGACATACAAACCATAAAGCCAACAGGCAAGATTCAAGTGTTTCAGGAGAGAGGAGGAAAGATGATTTTTCCATCATAAAACTAGTAATAATCATATCACAGAAAATTTAGAAAATGAGAGAAAAAAATGTTAACTCATAACTTTACTATCCTAATATACCACTGTTGATAATTTGGAAGTTCTTTTAAAAATCTTACTTCTGAGTATCTGGCTGTTTTCCTTAATTATGGTCATGGTAGATGTATCATTCAATATTCTGCTTTTTCCACTGAATTGTATCCTTAGCATTTCCTGTGTTGCCCACATTCTTCATAACCATCATTTTTAGTGACTGTATGGTACAGTCCATTGAATAGCAGTGGAATAGATCACCTTAAACGCTCCCCTTAATTTTGGATATTAAGGTTGTTTCCAACTTCAGTTAACATAAACAATGTTATTTGGTTAGGTGGCGTTCTCCATTTAGAAGTATCTGCCAGAAAAAAAACCTTAAAAGTAGAATTATTGAGTCAAAAGGGCATATGTATTTTAATGTCCTATTACATATATCACCACATAAGAAAGCCTGGTTTAGAAGAGCATCAGTCAGGTTACAGAAAGCATGAAGTAAAAGAAAGGAGAGTGTAAGCAGATGGTAAAGGTCTCCGCATACATGTGCATACACAAAAACCTGTGAGTTTCAGGCCAAAGAATATTAGAAAGGGCCCCAACTGAGCTCTGGGAAATCAGTGATGAGGTGTGGTATTTTCACCTCACTGGAAGCCTGGAAGCGTCTGAGCTCTCTTTCGCCAAGCTTTTAAAAAGCCCTACAAATCTTACCCGTTGGCTAAACAGTGTATACTTAACACTCCTGAAGGAACAAGAGATGTTCTTTAAATTTTAAGAGAGAAACAGATGAAGAGTGCTTGGTTAAATGGCTGCGGAGGGAGGGACATTATGTTTCTGTTCAAAGCATCCACATGGGCTTGAGATAAACATCAGCAACGAAGACCCAATGCAGCCCAAAATAAATAAATAATAAATAAATTTATTTAAAAAAAAATGAAGTATGTAAACAGGCCTTTACACCAATAAGTGATGGATTATTCTTGCCATATTCCTTCCCCCAAATCCATAGCTAGAGAACAATACAATATTGTCAGTGAAAGCAATACATTTGCAGGTTTCATGGAACCCAGCAAAGCACAACAGTATTAACCTTCCCAACTCCCTTTTTTTTTTTTTTTAATGGTACAAAAAGCTAACTGAGATAAGATTACAAAATTTAAGACTAGATTGTCTAGGTAACTAGTAGAAAGCCAGAGCCACCCTGCCTCCAAAGTTACCCCTTAACCCATGTCCATAAATCATGTGAAAATCAGCAGAGCTGTTCTGAAAGCTAATCAATATTAGAACTTCCTTTTTAAAATTAATTTCCAAGTCCTCTTCCTTTTTAAAATTTGCTTTATCAAGTCAAAACTAATATACAATAGAATGCATATATTTAAAAAGTACAGTTCAATGAGTTTTGACAAATATATACATCTGTGTAACCATCACCACAATCAAGAAATAGAACATTTCCTTCACCTCAAAATGTTCCTTCCTGCCCTTTTCAATCAGTTCCTGCCTTCTCCATCCCAGGCCGAGGCAACCACTGGCCTGCTTTCACCCACTGTAGAGTAGTTTTCTCTCTTTTAGATTTTAAATACATGAAATCATATAGTACATTCTCATGTGTCTGGCTTTTTTTGCTCAGTGTAATATATTCAAGATTCATCCATGTTGTTTTGTGTATCATGAGTATGTTACAATGTATAATGACTCATGTAGTAAAAAGTAGGGATAAAACATTGTTTATCCATCTATCAGCTGATGGACATTAGGATTATTATTACCAGGTATTGTTTACTGCGAATAAAGCTGCTATAAACACTCATGTACAAACCTGTTTGGACATATATTTTCATTTCTCTTGGATAAATACCTAGGAGTGGGGTTATTGGGTTATATTACTGGTGTACATTTAACTTCAGAGAAAACTGCCAAACTGTTTTCCAAAGTGGTTGTACTGTTTTATGCTCCCATTACCAGTGATGAAAGTTTCAGATCAGTTGTTCCACATCCTTCCTAGCACTTGTTATTGTCAGTCTTTAAAAAAATTTTTTTAAGTCAGGTATGACTTACATACAGTAAAATTTACCACTTTTGGTGGTTAGTTTTATTAATTTTGAAAGATGCATATAGCCATGTAACCATCCCCACAATCAAGATACAGAACAGTTCCATCATCCCCCAAATTTCCCTTGTACCCCTTTATAGTCAGTGCTCCTCCCACCCCCTGCTCCTGACAACCACTCATCCGATTTCGCTCTCAACAGTTTGGCCTATTCCAAAATGTCAAATAAATGGATTATTTCACTTAGCATAATGTGAAAGTCATCCATTTTGTTGGATAGATCAGTACTTAGTTTCTTTTGATTGCCAAGTAGTACTCCATTTTACAGGCATACCACTGTCCTTCACCAGTTGAAGGACATCTGGAATGTTTCCAGTTTTTGGCAATTATGAACAAAGCTGCTAAAAACATTCACGTACATGTGTTGGTGTGTACATAAGTTTTCATCTTCTTGGGTGCATACCTAAGACTGAAATTACTTGGTCACATAGTAAACATTTGTTTAAGATACTCATTTATAAGAAATGCACAGTCTTTTTATTTTAGCCATACCAGTGGGTATCTAGCAGTACCTTCCTTGTGGTATCAATTTACACCCTCATGGAGCATCTTTCCCTGTGCTTATCGGCCATTTTTTTTTTTTCTCTCCAAATCCTTCCTTTAATGTCAGGTAGTGCTTCAACCTAAACACACACAGGATACATACCGTAGAGAAAACGGACCTGAGGGCATCCGAGTCATGCATGGTGTGGTAGGTAAAAACCTTGGCCCAATGCAAAGGAGCAGTCAAGGGCCTGGAAGAAGGATGGTACTCTCTTTCCCCTCTCCATTTCTCTTTCCTACTGGGCTTAAACTAAAGTTTGTGGAAGAGAAAGAGCTTTCAATTAGTGGAACCAATGAGGCCCCAGGGCCTTGGAGGGTAGATTTGGTTGTACAGTATTACAAAATGTATTTAAGAAAAAAACAGCCCAGGCCTCCCAGCAGCCCAAGTGTCAGCTGGTCCAGTGGCCCGACCTCTACATGTAGGTGTTGGACAGGGAAGGGGGAGAGAGTGATTGCTGGGCACTGGTGTCAGTTCACGATGGAGCAACATAAGATTTTCCCTGCTCTGTGAACGTGTACATAAACACAGCCCCCTGCCCTCAGCCCTGCTCTGCTGCAAGGAAGCCACTCAGAGTAAGTGACAGCTGGGCACGAAGTGTTCAGTAAGACCAGTTATGGGGTCTAGTGCAGTGAAGTCAGTCATTCATTTAGGACCTATTTTCACACAGGGGCAAGGAAAAACCAGAAACTTCTATCTCACCCTTTAAACTGGGACATTCCAACCTACACAATTACCTGTAACGTGTCTCAGCTCAAAACAGGCCTTAGCTTCTGCTAAGGTTTGAAGCATGGAAAACATACAGTGCAGCTCTTCTCTTGGTCCAAGCTCTAGCTTTCGGCAAGACTGTTGCAGAAGATTTCTAATTGAGAGGCAGAAGGCATCTGCGGTGAGGATGGCAGCTACTGAAGGAATTCCAGGAGCCTGAGACTGAGTTTGCAGAGCTGAGGGCTATCAGTTTCCTTTTCTACTGGCATCTTCTTCCTTCAGAGCAAACTTCCTCCTTAGGACCTCAGAGATAAGCACGGCAGGGTCTTCCTCCCCCAATAAATTCCAGTTCAGGTCTTGGCTCTGCTTCACCCGGTGGAAGTCCTTTAGGGTACCCATCATATCTGCAAAGCTGCTGGCCTTGGACAGAGAGACGCAGTCATCTTCAGAGGAGCGGCAGGTAGCTTTGTGTTCTGGTTTGCAACATTCAGGGCTGGCAGAACAAAGCAGGGGGACTGATGGAAGCTCAGGGACCTGTACCTTGGTCTCCTCGGTGATGTCACTAATGACAAAGGAAGTTGTAGAGTGGAATGAGGATCCAAAACAAGGTAAGGGAGAAGAGACATTGAACTTCCTGCATCAGCTGCCACTATTTTAGCAATCTGGCTGCGCAGGTAGCTCAGCTCATGCTGTAGCTCTTTGGTGCAGCTAAGGGCTGGCAGGGCTGGCTTCTTCAAGGCCAGAAGCCTCTCCTCCAACCCACGCAGTTTGGGCACTGAGGCATTGCGCTGAATGACGATCAGAGGGCTGGGCTTCCAGGTGTGCCTCAGGGGGCGTGTATCGCTCCTGACCAGGGCCTAAGTCTCCTCTACATCTGCAGCAATCCAGGCGATGTCAGCCAGAGTAGGGACTGGGGGTACATCCCTCAGACACAGGTCAGAGATGTTGGGCAGGGTCTCAAAGGATGCCCGGGGACATGGCTTCAGGGGCAGGTTGGTCCCGATTCTTCTCACTACACTTCGAGCAGCCCCATGCGGCTTGTTTTGCCAGATTGGGATGGTCATATTGGCCTCCATTCCTGACATTTCAACTGGCTCCTGCACTTGAAGGACAAGGCAGCCACATGGCAGCTCTGGAGGCTTGGGGTGGCAGGAGGTGTGAAGACTTCATATCAGGCCATCTTAAGAAACACCAGACTTATCTTCCTCACGGCCCCTCCTACCACAGCCTTATTGGCCATTTGAATATCTTTTATTGTTGAGGGTCTCTTCAAGTCTTTTGCCTACTTTTTAATTGGGCTGCTGTCTTATTATTCAGTTTAAGGGTTCTTTATATATTCTGGGGAAAAAGTCCTTTTGCAGATATAAATATCAAGAACATTTTCTCTCAGTCTGTGGCTTGCCCCTTAATTTTTAAAATGGTGACTTTTTTTTTTTTTTTGGCTGCATTGGGTTGCTGTGCGCGGGCTTTCTCTAGTTGCAGCGAGTAGGGGCTACTCTCTGCTGCGGTGCGCAGGCTTCTCATTGCGGTGCGCAGGCTTCTCATTGCGGTGGCCTCTTTTGTTGCGGAGCACAGGCTCTAGGCGCGCGAGCTTCAGTAGTTGTGGCACATGGGCTCAGTAGTTGTGGCTCGAGGGCTCTAGAGCGCAGGCTCAGTAGGTGTGGTGCATGGGCTTAGATGCTCCGCAGCATGTGGGATCTTCCCGGACCAGGGCTCGAACCCATGCCCCCTGCATTGGCAGGCAGATTCTTAACCACTGCGCCACCAGGGAAGTCCCTGTGTTTTATGTCTTAGCTAAGAAAACTTTGCCTACCTTAAGCTCATGAAGATTTTCTCCTATCTTTTCTTCTATTCATTTTATAGTTTTTGCCTCTAAGTTTAGGTCTATAATCCATTTTGGGCTAATATTTGAAGGAGGTAAAAGCCAACACTCATTTTTTTCCATATAGATATCCAGTTCTTCCAGTAGCATTTGTTGAAGAAAACTATCTTTTCTCAGTTGAATTACTTTGGCATGTTTGTTGAAGATCAATTAACCATTTATGTGTGGGCCTAATTCTGAACTATTTATTCTGTTCTGTTGAACTCTATGTTTACCTACAATGTTGATCTACATTTACTATAACTTTATTGGAAGTCTTAAAAGTAGGTAATATAAGTCCTACAACTTTGTTCTTTTTCAACATTGTTTTGGCTATTCTAGATCTTTCGCATATTCATGTGCATTTTAGAATCAGCTCAAGTTGTTTTTTTTTTTTTAAGCCATCTGGAATTTGGGCTGGGATTATATTGAATCTATAGATCAATTTAGGAAAAATTAACATCTTAAAAATATTGAGTCTTCCAATCCAAAAAGTGGAGTATCTCTCCATTTGTTTAGGTCTTTTAAATTATTTTCTGAGAAATGTTTTATAGCTTTCAGTATACAAATCTTGCACATATTTTGTTAAATGTATTCCTAAGTATTCTGTGTTTTGCATGCTATTTAAAATGGTACTTTAAAATATTTCATTTTTCAATTGCTCATTACTAGTATATAGAAGTACATTTGATTTTTGTACACTAACCTTATCCTGTACCTTTGCTAAATTAGTTTATGAGACCTCCTTTGGATTTTCCATATACATGATCATGTTGTCTGAATAAAGACAATTTTTCTTCCTTCTTTCTAACCTTTTGGGCTTTTATTTCTTTTCCTTGTCTTATTGAGTGGTTAGAACCTCCAGTACAATGCTGAATAGAAATGGGAAGAGCAAACATCCTTTTTTTGTTCTCGTTCTCAAGGGGAAAGCATTCAGTCTTTCACCACGAAGTATGATGTTAGCTGTAAGTTCTTCCTAGATGCTTTTTATCACTATGAGGATACCTAGGTTTGCAAAGAGCTTTTATCAAGGACAGATGTTGAATTTTTCCTAAAATACTTTTTTGGCTTATGTTTTGATATAGTTTTCCTTTTTTAGTCTGTTGATATGGTAAATTACACTGATTTATTTTCAAATATTTAACCAATCTGTACACACTTGATCATGATGTATTATCCTTTTTATATATTGCTGGATTCAATTTGCTAATATTTTGTTAAAGGTTTTTACATCTATATTTATTAGGTATATTGGTCAATATTTTTTTTTTCTTGTAAATTCTTTGTTTGACTTTCATGTCAGGGTAATGCTGACCTCCTAAAATAAGGTGGAAAGTGTTCCTTTCCTCTCTATTTTCTGAAAAAGTTAGTGTAAGATATATCCTAAAATACATGATAGAATTAATCAGTGAAGCTATCTGGGTCTGGAGTTTTCTTTGTGGGAAAGTTTTAATTACAAATTCAAATTTCTTTAATAGAAACAGTACTATTTTTCAATTTTCTATTCCTTCTTCAGTCACTTTATGTAATTTGTGTATTTCAAGGCATTTGTTCATTTCATCCAATTTGTCAAAATTATAGGCATCAAATTGTTCCTAATACTCCCTTAATTCCTTTTTTCTGTTTCTCTTTTTCAAAAAATATACATTTTGGAATATTCTTAGATTCACAGAAAAGTTGCAAAGATAGTAGAGAGAGTGCCCAGATACTCCTCACGCAGTTTCAGTTTCCCATATCTTACATTACCATGGTGCATTTGTCAAAACTAAGAAACTGACATTGGTACATTACTATTAACTAAACTCCAAACTTCATTGTGATTTCACCAGTTTTTCCATTAATGTGTCTTTTCTATCCTAGAATCCAATCCAGAATTCCACACTGCATTTAGTTGTCATGTCTCCTTAGTCCCCTCTGGTCTGTGACAGTTCCTCAGTCTTTCCTATGTTTTTTATGATCTTGATAGATTTCTTTAAAAATTAAAAAAAGAAATTTTTTTTTTTCATTTTTTTGGCTGCACTGCGCGGCATGCGGTATCTTAGCTCCCCGACCAGGGATTGAATCCGTGCCCCCTGCAGTGGAAGCACGGAGTCTTAACCACTGGGCCGCCAGGGAAGTCCCTGACCTTGATAGTTTTGAGAAGTACTGGTCAGGTATTTGATAGAACGTCCCTCAATTTGAGTTTATCTGAAGGTTCTGTCGTGATTTTACTGGGTTTCTGGAAAGAATAACACAAAGGTGACATATCCTCCTCATCACATCATATCAAGTTTACAACAATATTCACATGACATCACTTGGTTAAGGTAGTTTCTGCCATTTCTCCACTAAAGTTACTCTTTTTCCCTTTATATACACTAGTTTTGGAAGTGAGTCACTAAGTCCAGCCCACACTCAAGTGTGGTGTGAGTGTGTGTGTGTGTGTGGGGGGGGTACGGACACAGAGATTAAGTTCCTTCTCCTAGACAGGACAATATCTACAGATATTAATTTGAAATTCTTCTATAAGGAAGATTTGTCTCTTCTCCCCTACCAATTCTCTTCATTAGTGTTTGTATGGTATATCTTCTCTACCCGTTTACTTTTCATCTGACTCTTTAAAGTGGAATTCTTGTAGACAGCATATAATTGGGTCTTACTTTTAAAATATAATTTAATAATCTCCAATAAGTGGAGTATTTAGACCATGTACATTTAATGTAATATTCACTATAGTTGGGTAACTCTATCATCTTGCTAATTTTTCTATTTGTTCCATCTGTGTTTGGTTCCTTTATCCTTCCCGCCTCCAAAATCTTTTGGATCTTCAATATTGGCTTCTTAGCTATATATCACTGTCTTATTTTTTTTCCTTAGCGGCTCTTCTAAGGTTTACAATATACATTTTAAAAAAATTTATTTATTTATTTTTGGCTGCGTTGGGTCTTCATTGCTGTGCATGGGCTTTCTCTAGTTGTGTCGAGCGGGGGCTGCTCTTCGTTGCAGTGTGCGGGCTTCTCATTGTGGTGGCTTCTCTTGCTGCGGAGCACAGGCTCTAGGCGCACAGACTCAGTAGTTGCGGCTCGTAGGCTCTAGAGCGCAGGCTCAGTAGTTGTGGCACACAGGCTTAGTTGCTCTGTGGCATGTGGGATCTTCCCGGACCAGGGCTCGAACCTGTGTCCCCTGCATTGGCAGGCGGATTCTTAACCACTGTGACACGAGGGAAGTCCTACAATATACATTTTTAACTTAATAGTCTACTTTCAAATAATATTATACCAGTTTACATGTAATTTAAGAACCTTAAAACAGTATACTTCCATTCTCCCCCGTCCTTTGTCCTACTATTGTCACACATTTTACTTCTACGTATAGCACATAATACACTGATATTATTTACTTTAAATTCTCAATTATCTTTTATAGAAATTAAAAATGAGAAAAGAAGTCTCTTACATTTACCCACATATTTACTACTCCTGGCACTCTTCACTCCCTTATTGTCCAAGTTTCTCTATGGTATTTTTCTGCCACGTGAAGAACGTCCTTTAACATTTCTTGCAGTGCAGGTCTGTTGACAATGACTTCTTTCACTTTTTATTTGTCTGAAGAAATTTTAATTTTGCCTTTATTTTTGAAGGATATTTTCACTGGATATAGATTTCGAGGTTGAAGAAAATTTTCCTTCATTACTTTAAAAATCTCATTCCAGGGGCTTCCCTGGTGGCGCAGTGGTTGGGGGTCTGCCTGCCGGTGCGGGGGGCGCAGGTTCGAGCCCTGGTCTGGGAGGGTCCCGCATGCCGCGGAGCAGCTGGGCCCGTGAGCCACAACTACTGAGCCTGCGCGTCTGGAGCCTGTGCTCCGCAACAAGAGAGGCCGCGATAGTGAGAGGCCCGTGCACCGCGATGAAGAGTGGCCCCCGCTTGCTGCAACTAGAGAAAGCCCTCGCACAGAAACGAAGACCCAACACAGCCATAAATAAATAAATAAAGAATCCTGGTCAAAAAAGGTGATGATTTACTTTAAAAAAAAAAAAAAAAAATCTCATTCCAGTATCTTCTGGTTCATGTTGTTTCTTACAAGAAGTCTTCCGTAATCACTTTTTTCTTTTACATAATGTGTCTTTCTTCTTTAGCTAACTTGAAACTTTTCTTTGTATCACTTGTTTTGAGTAATTATGATGCACCTTTGTGTGGTTTTGTTTGGGTCTATTATGCTTGAGGTTCATTGAGCTTCCTGGAACTCTGAGTTTATTGTTTTCATCAAAACTGAAAAAAAAATTGGCTATAATCTCATTAAGTATTTTTTCTGTCTCTCTCCGCCCTCCTCTCCTTCTAGGATTCTAATTACATGTATGTTAGTCCTCCTGGTATTGTGCTATGGGTCCTCAAGGTTCTGTTAACCTTTTTTCAGTTTTTTTCCCTTCTATGCTTCATAATGGATAGTTTTTATTGCTATGTCTTCGAGTTCACTGATCATTTGTGCTGTAGTGTCTAATATCCTTTTAATCCTATCAGTGAAATTTTCATTTCAGGTATTATATCTTTCACTTCTAGATATTCCCTTTCATTCATTCTTTTTATATCTTCCATTTCTCTCCTCATTTAGTTCAAGTCTTCCTTTAAATTCATGAGCATACTTATAACTTTTATAATGTCTGTCTTAAGGTTCTCATCTGCTAATTCCATCATATCTGTCATTTTTGAGTTTGTTTCTGTTAACTAATTTTTCTCTTGGTTACGGGTTACATTTTTCCTGATTCTCAACATGTCTAGTTTTTTTTTTTTTTAACATCTTTATTAGAGTATAATTGCTTTACAATGGTGTGTTAGTTTCTGCTTATAACAAAGTGAATCAGTTATACATATACATATGTCCCCATATCTCTTCCCTCTTGCATCTCCCTCCCTCCCACCCTCCCTATCCCACCCCTCTAGGTGGTCACAAAGCACCGAACTGATCTCCCGCTGCTATGCGGCTGCTTCCCACTAGCTATCTATTTTATGTTTGGTAGTGTATATATGTCCATGCCACTCTCTCACTTTGTCCCAGCTTACCCTTCCCCCTCCCCGTATCCTCAAGTCCATTCTCTAGTAGGTCTGCATCTTTATTCCCGTCTTGCCCCTAGGTTTTTCTGACCTCTTTTTTTTTTTATTTTAGATTCCATATATATGTGTTAGCATACGGTATTTGTTTTTCTCTTTCTGACTTACTTCACCCTGTATGACAGTCTCTAGGTCCATCCACCTCACTACAAATAACTCAGTTTCGTTCCTTTTTATGGCTGAGTAATATTCCATTGTATATATGTGCCACATCTTCTTTATCCATTCATCTGTTGATGGACACTTAGGTTGCTTCCATGTCCTGGCTATTGTAAATAGAGCTGCAATGAACATTTTGGTACATGACTCTTTTTGAATTATGGTTTTCTCAGGGTATATGCCCAGTAGTGGGATTGCTGGGTCGTATGGTAGTTCTATTTTTAGTTTTTTAAGGAACCTCCATACTGTTCTCCATAGTGGCTGTATCAATTTACATTCCCACCTGTCTAGTATTTTTTTGGATAGGATGCTAGATATTGTGAATGTTACATTGTTGGGTGTCAGATTTTGTTGTCTTTTTTAAAAGAGGGTTGAAGTTTACTTTGACAGGTTAATTTTCCTGTATATCAGGTTGATCCTGATAAGGCTTAAAAAGAAATGGTTTTGTTTAAAAGTTTTTACTGAAGTTTAACATACGTACATACATACATAAAAGTACACATTATCATTTGTGTACAGCTTGATAAATTCTTGCCCATGTACTTGGCACTCAGATCAAAAGCCAGCACATTACCAGCATCACAGAAGCTCTGTCTTGTGCTCCTCAAGGCTTGATTTTAAGCTGTGTGAGGGCAGGGCTAAAATCATCTTTACTCTAGAGCTACTTTAGACTACTACATCAAGGCATGGCCTCCGGGGGTCTCTAACGATTGCCTGAGTGATCAACAAGATCTTACTCTGGCTGGCTGAAGCTTGAATGACTCCTACTCTTAGGAGCTCCCCTCTACACACGGGCAGATCAGCCTACAGAAGATTAGTGAAGAGGACTCAATTCAGATTTTTGCTGAGTAGCTCCCTCCTATCTGGTGCTCTGACACACAGATTTAAACCACCTCTCCCTCAAACCCAGATCTCTACCCCCTTGATTCAGCAAGATGGTGTGCTTTGCTGGGGAGTCCCCTCTGGCAACAGGGTCCAGAAAATGCCTCAAGGCAGAAAGCCAGGGGGATCCTGGGCCTCATCTCAGTTGCTTCCTTTCTCTCAGGGATTATATTCCCGCACTGCTTGTTGTCCAATATGTGAAAACAGCTGTTTTCATATTTGCCCAGAGTTTTATTTGTAAAGGGAGGGAGGAGAAATTCAGTTCCAATTATTCCATCATGGCTAGAAGCAGAACAAAGGCCTCTTTTAATAAAATTTCCAGCATGGATGCCATGTTTTGCAAGATTTCATCTACCAAAATAACCCAATCCATATGTCCCTTCTATCCTTCCATCTATCTATTCAGGGGCTGCTACATCCCTCGGAAACAAAGATGAATAAAACTTGATTCCTGCCCTCAAAGAACTCACAATTAAGAGAGAAAGCCAGAAATGTGTAATAAATTATACCGCTGGATGGTAAGTATAATTTTATAAGCAATATAAAGGTTTGTGAGGACAAAGAGAAAGGTACGGTCAAATCTACTTGGAGAGGTCAGGGAAGGTTTTTACAGACTTAGGTTTAGCCTAAGTTTTGAAAAATGAGTTTCATTTTTCACTAGTGATTGACAGATGGGGTAGGACATTTGGGACAAAAGAAACTGTATGCAAAGTATAAAGTTATGAAACAACATGTAAGCTTGGGAGAACTACTGATTCCAAACACCTATAACATAGGGTTTGAAGCAGGGACAGAAAAGAGCTAAAGTTATGGGAAAAAAATGGGAGGATCCTATCATAAAGGAGGGCCTTGCATGCCATGCTAACCATCATTTGCATCTGTAATTCATCATCATTGACTATCACCTACAGAGCTCATAGGATAACTGCTTTATACATATTATATTCATTACATTTAATTCTCACAACCACATCTTATAAGGAAACTAAGGCTCAGAGAGCTTACATAATTTTGCCCAAGATCACATGATTAGTAAGTGAAGAAGCCAGAATTTAAACAAAGGTCTGATTCCAAAGCCAACAAAAGGAACCTGCCTCTAATCTATAGGCACTGGGAAGTTATAGAAGGATGTTTTTGTCTTCAGAACTTGTTTTTTGTTTTTAAAATCATATTCATTGATGAAATGGTTTTCAGTAGGAAGAAATAAAGTTAAATTTATGTTTTAGAAAGGGTTCTCTAGTACATGAGGAAGAAGGGCTGGAGTCTGAAGAACAAGTTCAGAGGCTGCTGGAAACAGTACAGGAGAGAAATCAGAGCTTGGATTAGGTGGTGTTTAGAAGGGATGGAGACAAGGATTTGGGAAAGTTTAAGAAGCAGAATCTGTCAGATGCAGTAAACAAGTAGCTTTGGCAAAAGGGGAGATTGTGAGGTCAACTGTGGACATGCTGATACACTGAATGGACCTGGTCCTGTACCACGAGCAGAGGATGCAAAGGTGTACCGGACAAGATTTCCCCTCTCAAGGACTTGACAGCTCATGTAGCCTCAATGAAGGCAAGCACCTTTCAACACTAGATGGTGTGGACATCATCAGCGCCCTGTGCTTCAGCCCCAACAGATACTGGCTCTGCTGCCACAGGCCCAGCATCCAGATCTGGGACTTGAAGGGCAAGGTCATTGTAGGTGAACTGAAGCAACAAGTTATCAGTACCAGCAGCAAGGCACAGCCGCCCCAGTGTGACTCTCTGGCTTCGTCTGCTGTTGGCCAGACTCTGTTTGCTGGCTACAAGGACAACCTGGAACGAGTGTGGCAGGTGACCATCGACACCCACTAGAAATATATGGCAGAGCTTTAAAAATAAAAAACTGGTTTTCTGAGTTAAAAAAAATCAAATCTATAAATCAAATCTATGAATTCCACTGAAACACAGTAAGTACTATATTGACCATATTCCTTCCTCACTACTATCTTGGAACCTTTGATGAGTCTAAAGCCCCATTCTGGAAACAACTGCTGTGGAACATTCTCAACCCTCCACAAACCAGCTTGCAAATGGGAGGTCCTTTTCATGTGGGCTGAGAACTGTTAGGACATGGAGGGAACCAACCGTCCTCTAACTCTGGCTATAATTATTGACAATGATTTTATTAAGAACAAATGTAGCACCATTTATCAAACACTGACAACAAGTGAGCACGGTGTCAAGCATCTGATGAACACCCCCATCTCATTTACCTGCCACAACGATCTAATGACAGGCCTAGCAGTCCTCTTTTGAGGATGGGAAACTGAAGCTCAGAGAGGGAAAATAACTTGCTCAAGTTTCCTTGGTTCCCTGAGGCTACCTCACTGATCATTTGAAAGGCATCTTGGAATGTGCCATCTTCAGGAAGCCTTCATTACCCTCTCCCTGGGCTCCTCTGTGCCTGATTCCTATTTTCTTTGTGGCCCCTGTTATGCTATATCCTGAGATATACGTGATTCACATGTCTGTTTCCCCCACTGGAATATGCTCTTTGAAGGAAAGGACTAGATCTGCTTCATCTTTGCTGTTCGATGCCCAGCCCTGGCTCAGAGCACTGCATATGGGATAGTCAGTCCATTCCATGGTTTCTGAGCCATCAGTCACTCATCTTGGGCTGCCTGGGGCCCCTGGCCATTCCTTGTACTTCAAATACCCCAGGCTCACTTGCCACATTTATTCAGCACTTGCAAGGTCCATACCTAAGACACCCATGACTTAAAGGGAGAACTTTTCCACTGAAAGGGAACCGGAATAGAAAGCTCAAATTCCTTGGACCAAAAAGAACTCAAATTACAGCCCAGAGGCCCTGAGACACCAACCACATACCCTGTCCTGACATGATCAACAGCAAACCTCATAGGGTCTGGCACTTTTATTTTTCCCACGCTGTCATCTCTCTCTGCCTCAGAGTGGGACCGTGTACAAGGATTGGAAACAGCACGGGCTGGGTGTCATCCAGACTAGGCTCCAATCACAGCTCTGCCCCCACCAGCCGTATGATCTGTGGCAAGACACGTGCTCCCTGAGGTTCTTTTCTCCCTCACCTACTCCATGGGGATAGGATGCCAACTGAATGAGACCCCGAATGCAGAAGGCACCTAGGGGGCAGCGGGGCTTGGGGGGTCTGTGGAGTGACAGAGTTGGGTTCACTTCTTGGCTCCCCCTCTTTTTAGCTCTGTGAGTAAAGAGAGGATAAGAAAAATACCTTCCTCAGAGTTGTGTGAAGAGTAAATGGGAAGTCAGTGATGAGTGTTTAGCACATAGAAGTCAATGAATTGTAGCCACTGTTTAATTATGGCACAAATGACACATCCTTACAGAACACAACGGACCCCCCCAAAATCTCACAGTGAGTTAAGAGCAGAGGAGTCTGAAACCCTGCTGCAAACCATTCACCAACAAGCAGCGATCTCTCCCAGACAGCTAACCCCCAAGTGCCACTGGGACTCCTGGCAGTAATGCAGCGGCAGTGGCCACCTGCCACCACGCAAGCCCAGCCCCACATCGGCACACACGGCCAGGAACACCCACTCCTTCCAGTCTGGAAGCCAGTGTGACTTTACAGACTTTCTCACAAGCAGAGTTATGGAGGCCAAACCACAAACATCAGAACTGTACTTCCCAGGGAACCCCGACCCCCCTCATTCGTATGAACAATGGGGGAGGCTGGGTCTACTTCGAACAGCCACCCACAAGGCAGCTCTGAGTGGCAACATGAGACAGGTGTGTGGTCAGATGTCAGTGTGGCAAATGTGGCAGCCAGTTGCTTTTTGCTAAATAGGCCCACCTTCTGTCTAGACCTGAGGTAACTAAGAAAGATCTAGGGCACGTGGAGCCACATTCAGAGCACTGGCAGCAGATACCCTGCTGCGTGGGAAACAGCTGCGTTTGATGATGGCACAGGAAGAAAAATGTAGGTCTGAAGTGCCCCAAATTGCTCACACTGAAGCCCTTCCACCCGCCTTCAGTGGGGTTACCCCGGGAGGCTGTCCTGCTCTCTGGACACGGCAATGGCAATGAGGATGGCAAGACCCCCAGGCTCCACAGAAAGAGGGGCCGTCTAGACCCTGGGGCCACTTCAGATGAGGGTTATGAGAGCAAAACAAGACTAAAAAAATGAACCACCTCCCAACTTGCTTCACTGAGACAAAGGTTCCAGAGGTAACAGAAACCAACCGCAGTTCTTAGGCCACAGGAAAACCACAGCTGTATCCATCCCTCCTCCTCCCCAAAGGCATGTTCACGTCCACTGCATGAGCTCCCGGGAGTCAGAACTCAAGAGCTCATTACCTACCACATCATTTGGGAGGCTCTGGAGGTCATCAAAGGGGGTTTCCAGGGTGTTGGTGTCCACATTCAGAATCACGACATCATCCAGGGCCATGTTTCTGACTTTCTGCAAGTAAGAAAAAAATCCAGAAGAGAAAATCATTGAAGCCCCACGAAGACACAGATACTTCTCTGGCTTTCTCTGGGAAAGGGGAGTAAGGAAGAAAAGTGACATTTGACAAAGGTATACTCTGTGGCAGGCTCAATGCCAGGCAGTTCACATGTGTGAGGCCATTTAACTGTCACAAAAACTCTGTGAGCTTGTATGGTCACCCCCAAGCCCCAGGAGTGGAAAGGGTTTCAGAGACTAAGTTAACATGCCCTAGGTCACACAGCTAGGGGGAGAGATCTTTATACCCCAACATTATTTCTTTCCCTATATTTTCAAATTAAAAAAAAAAAAAAAGAAGCTGAAGTCTAAACCTCTGGCTCTAGGAACTCTGATATACAGGTAGGGTCTTATGACAGCCCCATTCAATCCATCCCCTCTCATTTACCAAAGACTACTTGCCCATCTCTGTCGGGTCTTGGCATTTTTGGGTATGGAATACGTGTACAGCCTAGTGTTAACACATTAACATTTCTCTTTAACATTAAGTAGAAAGGTCACACTTTCAAATTGGTTCCATTTTCCATAGAAATCCAGCTAGTGAATCATGGCTCCGAGGCTCTGGCCATAACCCATTATTCTACTGGTACAGTAATAGGAAGGGTAAGGGAGACTTGTGCCTACTAGGTGTTCGTGTTTGGTGAGAGGATGAAGGTACAGTATGGAGAAAAGAAGAGCCCACCATCTGGGAGCAACTGTCCATCGTCTGTAGAAGTATAAGACTGTATGTAAGCTAGTTTTCAATCACACTGTTTACCCACCGCTAGAATCCATCTCTACTTTCTTCCTGCCTACCTACCACTTCCAATCTCATTCAATCCTCTTACCCCATCATATATCAAAGCTCATTTCTTTAGAGTCTAGAACTTTCATTTTGCCCTGATTAAGCAGAAAGACCCTATAATTTGTGGTCCAAACTGGGACACTTGTGGATGTGAAAGAGCATATTACACCAGGGCAGCAGCATAAGACGGGCTAAGTGGTCACCCTACGTAGAAGGGGTCAGTTTCATTATTAGCCACCCTCTGAGCTACTGGGTACAACTGTGCAGGTGTGCACTGCCTAAGCACGCCCAGCCAGCCAAGGTGAGGCTGAGATCGGCCAACCCATGTGCTTGCTGAGTGGCAACAGTTGAAGGTGGGGGTGGGTGCTGGTGGAGGGAGGGAATGAGGACGCCTTTTCCTAATTCATCCAAGAGCACTGTATAGGTTAGCGATGGAGCTGGACGTCCCAGTGGCTGCTTTAGCCTAAGTTTGCTAATGCCCTGGAAATGGACAACAATTAAAGTGTAGTAGATGCCTACTAGTGCTTGCTCTATGTTTTACTTACTAATTCTCATTTAATTCTTATCAAATCCTGCAAAGTGCACACCATTACCTTCCTTTTAGGTAACTTGAGGAAAATGAGGTTCAGAGAGGGGAGGTGAGTGGCAGAGGTAACACAGCACCGGCCACCTCCACAGCTCATGTTCTTGCGCTGCACCTCAACCTCTTCGTCATCAGACACCCGTAGTGAAACTGACCTCTGCCACCCTTGTCGCTCTGAGCCCTAGCACCCCTTTGCCTGCCTGCCTCCCCCTGCTGGGGTGTGGGTTCCCTCAGGGGCTCATCAGTTTGGTGCAGCACTGCATAATAACCAGCACCCAACAAAATGATTGGCACTTGGTAAGGGCTCATTAATACTGGTTGATGTTTGTTGTCTCAAATCCCAGCCTCTAGGACAGAATTTCATACCTAAGCAAACATTTTGAGATTCTTCCCAGCAGGAGGGTTGGAACCATGCTGGTCAGAAGCCTCCTAGGGTTGAAATAACACTCCCAGAGGGCAGGATCCTGGAACCCTTCTGCTCAACAAGACCAGGAGCCTCAAATTTCTTCTGCTGTTGACTTTTCCAGCGGCTAGTCAGTCCACAAACCTATCAATCAATTCATACATTTACTAAATGCTTCCTGTGGGCCAAGAGCCGCAGGGGAGGGACAGGTTTGCCTACTTAGAAGTTTATTCTTTCCTCCAAACCCCAAAACTGATATTAACTGACTGCTTTATTCACAGGGTAAAAAGCTATCAGCAAACAGCACTGATAACTAGTGTTTTACAAAGCACAATCCCATTTTACAGCTGAGAACATTAAGACTCATGGTGAATTGTCCAGGGCTCCTTAGCTGCCTCACTTTGCAGTCCAACAGGTTAAATACTTCACAGTGCACGAGCAGGAAGTTACAAAACAGCCTCAACAAGAACCCTTTTCACTTACATCACACTTCAGAGCTCTCAAAGTACTTTCACACAGATTCTTTCATTTTCAACAGTAGCTGGAGGTGAGGGATCACCATTTCAGAGACGAAAAACTGAGGCTCAGAGAGGTGAAGTGGCTTGCCCAAGGTTACGTGGCTACTAACTGGCCTCTTCATCTGTAAAATCGAGAAGATAACTGACTGCTCACCCCACCCCAGCCCTCTTCCCTGGGGCTGCTGTGCGAATTAGAGGTGGTGTGTGCACAGCACTGGGCACACAGTAGGCCTTACAGTCGCTATTATTATTGCTTTTACAATATACACGTCACCCACGGCCAGTATGGAAACTGTAGTAGCAGTGGCCTAAGGGCAAAAATCCTCTGGCCCCTCTTGGTAACTGCTGGGCTCTCATTTCAAAGGCTGAGACTGGCACTGGACACGGAATCGGAGAAGGGGCCACGAGGGGCTCCGGAACTCAGCCGGTGACTCCAGGCCTTGAGGACTGAGCTGAGGGTCGCTGCACCCCACAACTGCCAATTTTGCCTCATCTGACCTCCAAAGAGCTCCAGAGAGCCCCAAACAGATGGGGGCAAGGGGCCCGGCCACTGGAGAGAAGCCTCGGGATGAAAGGCCCAGCGACAGGGCTGTTGATTCTGGACCAGAATTTGGTGTTGTTTCTGCGTTCCCAGTGGGGGCCCAGTGACACAGACCAGCCCTTGTGGGCTCTCCACGGCTGGGCTGGAATGGGCTTTTGATTTCTTCCCACTCCTGGTTGGAGGACTTGCCGCTTAAGCTGTGTGGAGTGTTTACTTTTTGAACAATGGCAGCAGGCTGAAGAAGAGGAAAAAACCTGGCTCTTTCTTCTGACTTAGCAGGCCAGGGTCCCCTTAGTAACCAAAGTGCCCGTGCACCAGGCTCCAGGAGGAGCTGGGTCGGCACAGTTTCCTCTCATAGGACAATGCTGCCCTCCTGGTGGTAAGGCCTCTTCCAAAGGGGCTGGCGTGGACTCAAGGGCCTTCCTGAAGCTCATGTTCCCAGGGAAAGAATCGGAGGCCAGCCTGGCCGGATGGTGCCCTATCCCTGAAAGGCTCAAGGAAACAAGAGGAATGAAGAAAGGCAAAAAACAAAACAAAACCCCTCAAACTGGGGGATGGAGTGGGCGGTGCTGATGGAGAAGGAAACTGGGCCATTACTGGGTGACCGCATTTAACCCTGACCGTGCTATGAGGGGAGGTATCACCAGCTCTGTGGTATGGAGGAGGCTCAGAGAGGTCAAAGAAACTGGTCCACATCACACAGCTAGGGAGTGGCAGAGTTGACTCTTGAACCCAGTCTGACTCTTCTGAAGACGTCCTCAAACCAGCTGCTCAGACTCCAGAACAAGTATCTACATAGGGCATGCAGCTACACCAGCACTCTGAGGGCTTGCTTTCTCTTACGCAAAATGACATGTCTTTTGTATCATAAAAATTACAGATGTAAAAGAAAATGGGAAAGACAAAAAAGTTCAAAGAAGAAAATTGTGGTTATCCTAATCCCTCTACCTGGAGATAATGTTTTGGTGTATTTCCTTCCACAACCCTCTGCCCCAATCCCTACTTTTTAAAACACAGTTGAAACAATTCGTAATGTTTCTTTCTGATTTTCTCACTTATTACAATATAAGCAATATTTCACTTCATTAAAAGCTTCGTAAAGATCATTGCTAATTGCTACAAAATGTTCCACTTCATAGAAACAAACCCAATCAAGCCCCTTTTGTTGCCTATTTCCAGTTTTAAGAAATTATTATAAATAATATTGTTGTGAAATCTGTAGGCATAAAGCCTTGTGCTTTAGGATGGATTCCTAGAAGTGGAATTTCCTTTCCACTTCTTAAAGAGTGTCCCTCTCAAATTCGACTTTGAGAGAGATATCTTTACTTCCAATTATTTTAAAGTCATTTTATCCACAGCTTGTGTTTCCTACTCTAAGTGAAGAAAAATCAGCAAAGACACGAGCAGATGTCAAAATAGTCCTCCAAAAACCCTACCCAATTAAAACACTTACTAGTACCGCAGCACACCGAGACAGCTCTCCGGTAGCTCGTCCCACCAACACATTCCCTCTCTTTTTAGTTACAACATATGCCAAAGCTCCTGCCAGCTGCAAACCCTCCCCCCACCAGACTCTATAGGCTTTTTCTCAGAATGAAAAAAAAAAAAAATGATACTGACATGCACACCGGCTTTCCAAATGGCATTTCTTACACAGAGAAACACACAAAAATGGTATCTTTCCATAAATATTATTAATCAAAAATGTCTTTCCCTTTATACTTTGTCACGGACAGACTTAGTCTGACCTCTGCCTTTCGGGACAAGAAAGGGAAAAATCAGAATATGGGAGGTGGTCAGGGTGGCTGAGTGGATACAGGCTCAACCTCATAAATCCTCCAGGTTTTCATCTGTAAAATGGGGATCACGATAGTACACACCTCACAGAGTTGTCGTGAGGATAGATAAGTGAATGTACGTAGAAGAGTTAGCAAGACTGCCAGGACATCCATAAGAGGCGTTCAACCAACAGCGGCTCTCTTGCCCGTCTGTCCCGTCTCCCTCAATGTTTCTTGGAATCTCAGTGGAGCCTGGCTAACCTTACCCCGAAGGACCCGCGGGAGCAGAAAGTGTGCCTTTCCCCATGGTAGCCTATGGTTTACTCCCACAACCAGAAAAATATGTCAGTCTAGAGTCATTAATACAGGCATTCGATTCCTTCCCTGGTCTGTGGGCTTCTTGGGGCCACCAAGACAGATCTCTGTATTCTCAGCTCCTACCTCAATATTTGGCCCACAGCAGGCAATTTCTGAATGAATGCATGAATGAACGAGAGACAGTAGAGCCTAGAGAGGAGGCGCACAGGATCCGGAAGCCAGTCTGTCTGAGTTCTCACTTAGCTCCGCCGCTCACCAGCTGTGTAAACTTGGGCACTTCACTTCATCTCTCTGTGCCTCAGTTTTCTCCTCTGTAAACAGTGCTTACACTTCATGTGTGTGATGAGGATTACATGGGTTAACATTTTTAAAGCACGTAGACTAGTGATTGGCACATGAGAAGCTCAAGATAAAATAAAATTTAAACAAAAATGAATGGGGCTTCCCTGGTGGCGCAGTGGTTAAGAATCTGCCTGCCAATGCAGGGGACACGGGTTCGAGCCCTGGTCCGGGAAGATCCCACATGCCGCGGAGCACCTAAGCCCGTGTGCCACAGCTACTGAGCCTGCGCTCTAGACCCCGCAAGCCACAACTACTGAAGCCTGCGTGCCTAGAGCCCGTGCTCCGCAACAAGAGAAGCCACCGCAATGAGAAGCCCACGCACCGCAATGAAGAGTAGCCCCCACTCGCTGCAACTAGAGAAAGCCCATGCGCAGCAACGGAGACCCAACACAGCCAAAAAATAAAATAAAATAAATAAATGTATTAAAAAAACCCAAAACACTGCAACAAAATATTTTTTTAAAAAAAGAATGGTCTTTTGAGGGTGATGGAAATATTCTATATCATTATTGGTAGTGGTTTCATGAATGTATAAAACTCAGAATTCACTGAATCGTACACTTTAAATGCATGGTTTGCTGTGTATAAAACACAACACAATGAGTTGATAAACATATTAGTGTTATGTCCAGAACACAGAATAAAGTCATAACAGACAGTGAAAAATAACAACGCATGAATGATGGTGACCAAATGCCACACGACAAGGTAATTCTGCCCTGAACCATCACCAATGTACATTCTGATTTGCAGCTGTGTTTGGCTCCCTGCCTCCTTCCTTTTTTGTCTAGCCTAGGGTTTTTAAAACTTTTTTTTTCTACTCATACCCTCCTAGGATAAATATAGAATCCAATGCCCATGATATACAACCCTATGTAAAAGTGGGGTCCACTTGAGGATCACTGTACCTTCGGTGTATCTTCTCGAGTCAAGAAGATTCTACTGAACCTTACTTTCTAAAGTTGGTTGTATGAAAACAATGGGTCCCCTCAACTCCTGCGCTAAAATATAAAGTATCAGCTGCACTTGCTCAAACCACACCAGTCCTCTACACAGATGGGGCTCACCCTGCCTATCTAGGGAGGGGATTGGGCAGCTAGTGACAAAGACAGGACTTAGAACCAGGTCATAAAATGAAGAGCAAGGATTTGCGCTGGTGATGTAATCCAGGGGATCCAAAGAATGGTCAGGAGCATGTGCTGTCTCCCTGGCTGAGGAAGCCGGGGGCTGGAGGTGGAGGAAAGAAGCTGGTCCTGGACCTTGAGGAGCAGGGGCCCAGATCCACCTCTGCTGCCTCAGCTGAGAACGGGGGTCCTTATCTTGTATGGGAGTTGTTGTGGGAGTGTCCGTGAGGTGGCATGCATGGAATAAATGAGCCAGCACACGGTGAATCGTTTCTGTTGTCCTTTCACCAGGACCATCGTCAGGGCAGAGCTACGTCTTATTTGTCTCTGCATCCCCAGTGCCCAGCACAGTGCCTGACGCAGGGCAAAGGCTCATTAATTGGAGAATGAATTAAATATTGTGGCCTCTCACTCTACTGGGAGGCAGGCCTGGCACAGATGTCAATGTGAGCCCAAATGGACAATATAAGCCCAATGTAAGAGTCTGCACAAGGAAGTGTGATGGGAATAACAATAATAATGACAGTGACAATAATCACATAAAATTATCATGATTAATGTGTGTAGAATTAATTCACAGTTGACACAGAAAGTAAGATAGGCATTACCATGGTAGCTTAAGACGTGGGTTCTGGAATGAGACAGCCAGATTCAAGCCTTGCCTCTGCCACAGAGTATCCTTCAGTTAGCTCTTCACTTTTGAGCCTCAGTTTTCTCATCTATAAAATGGGGATAATACTACCTACTGTCCAGCTGTGTTTGGAGGTTTAAGTGGGATAATACATGTAAAGAATTTGACACAGTACCTGACTGCAGTAAGTACAATGAATGGGAGGCTCTGAAAAGCGAGTTTCTATCCTTGCGATTTGAAAGTAGGATTAGAGTTGCAAGACTATACGAATTTGAACAACTGATTTTCAGACCAAAGGCAAAGGCTAATGACTCCACTATTATGATTCTGTGCCATTAAACACTACCACCAACCTATTGTTTTTTCCTGGCTATGTCTCAGGGACGTGAGCATGAGCACATTCTCTGGGGCCAGACTGCCCGAGTCCGAATCCCAACTCCGCCAGTTATAATTGTGCTACTTTGGACAAACCCTTTAACCTCTTTGTGCCTCAGTTTCCGCATGTGTCTGATGAGACTAACATAGTACTGACACCCAGGATAACGGGTACTCTTGGGTCAGAGGGAGAATGACTACAAGGAGGCACAAGAGGGGCTTCCGGGGGCTGGTGACATTTTGTCTCTTGATCGGGTGGCGGTTACATGGCATGCCTGCCTTGTAAGAACTCATCCTGCTCTATACTTCGGATGAGTACCTTTCCCATGAATCTCATACTTCAGTGAAATGTTTAGGAAAAGCAAATAATATGGATTTCACTGGATTGTTATGGTGGTTAAATGAGTTAATATATGTATAGTACTTAGAATAGTGTCTGGCATATAATAAGCACTGGGTATTGACTATTATTATTATGAAAACAACATAGCGATAATTCTATGGATAAAAAGGATTCAATCTAGAATATATCTCACTGTCAGAAAATTTGTTTGCAAAGGTAGACACTTCCTGGACACCTATTGCTTCTCCAATCAGTCCTGTCCCCTTCTCCAGTGAGGAGCAAAGCAGCAATATTATTGGGTACCTTCCAAGGGACATTTGCAGTCCTGAGTCAGCCTGCTTTGGGAGAGCAGCAGAACTGAGTAGGAGTCAGATTGGGCTTTGAGTTTTATCTTCTTTAATGCTTACCTACTTACAGGACCCAGGGCAGGTTATTTAAACACAGTTGAACCTCAGTTTCTTCCTCTATAAAATGGGGCTATGACCACGTGCTACATAGGGTTGTGACAGGATTAAGTAAAAATAAAAAAAATGGGAAAATTTATTTTATACCTACGTGGCCATGTTCCCATCTGCCCAGGGTACTGGTCTTGGCTACAGGCAGGCCCGTGCTCAGCCAGGGAGACAGCACATGCTCCTGACCATTCTTTGGATCCCCTGGATTACATCACCAGCACAAATCCTTGCTCTTCATTTTATACAGGCAGGCCCTCTCCTTGCTGGAGTGACCCCTGAGGCCTGTAAGGAGTCTCCTCTCCTATGGCCACGCCAGCACCTGAGGCAGCACCTCTGACACCAGCATCTAGACCACCAAGCAAAGGGGACGGGTCTACACCGACTTCCTACAAAGACACTTTGCTTCAAGAGGATGCATCATCCTCTTAAATCAGGGCATTACGAAGCCCACAGAGTGCTCTGCTTTGGCTCAGAGAAAGTCCAGTGTTCGTTTCTCTCTGAAAAAGGCACACTAATATGGCTCCTGGCATTATAGTTTATGTCTCACTTAAGTATGACTTCTTGGCAGTTTTGTTTTTTTTTAAAGTTTTGAAAGGTAGGGAATATGGTTAAAACAAAACCAAAAATTACATCTTAATAGTTTGTCCATCTAAACTTTACCCTAAACGACTATTGCTGGCCTTCACACAGTCACCTCTTAGGCTGCCTATACTCCTGGTTACGTGTGGGCTGAGGCACAGCTAACTTCCCAGGGGCCTGCACGGCCCGGAACTGTGTTACACGCTCCGCATCCATCACATGCCTGACGCCCACAGTAACAAAATGAGAGCTGCTAGCTGATGTGCTCCTCCCGCGGCCCAGCCCTTACACGCCGTACCATTTAACGCAATCCTCACGACACCCTTGTGAAGAGACAAGGAAATGCAGGGGCAGAGAAGTGAAATAACTTGTCCAAAGTCCTATGGCTTAGCAGCAGTGGAGCTAATGTTGAACCCAGATGGACACCAAAAACTCTGTATTACCCAGTACACCTTACTAATTGCTCTGACACGTTGTTTCCATCACAAACATACTGAGCAACTGTAATTTAATAGATGTTTGTCAGGGACATACCAAGTAGCTTGATGGTTGGTCCAGACTCCATTAAAATTCTCAAGGGAGAGGGTTTCCTATGGAATATTGTACCCATTGGATGGATGAGGACACTGAGGCTAAAGAGATTAAACAGTTTGCCCATGTTCTCACATGTTTGTGAGAGAAAGGATCTGAATCTGGGTTCTCCATGCCAACGTTCTTTCCACTATACAGCCCACATCAAATGTACTCAAATGCATGCGCATGTATATGAGAATATAACAAAGAACAGCATGGGGAGCTGCTGGCCTCCTAGGAGGAAGGGAAAGAGAAATCAGAAGGAAAGTGGAAAGGACAAGAAGAGGAAAGGCAAATATGCAGGTAGTCTAAACTCTCTATTCCCTCCTGAAATCTCAGATACACACAGAGGGAAGAGTGACATTTTCCTTCCCCTCCTCTGGCCCCAAAGGTCACTGAGCTGCCAAGCAGTTGATAAACGTAGTGGCTTTTCTTTGGAGCCAGGAGTCACTGAATTGCTCCTTCCTGCTCTGCAAAATTAAAAATCTAAGCCTGACAGTTCAGAGGACCCCTGAAAACACTGCTGGAATTTCCCAGTGTGCTTTAAACAGAAACAGAAGCTTGGCAGGGGAGGGAAGTGGTGTAAGCACCTCACAGGTCAGGCCAAATCCACTCCTCACAAGGTAGTAAGCACTGACTCTCATTAACAAGTCCAGAGATTTTCAACCCAGGTCAGCAAAGGGGCTATTTCTTCAATGTGCTTTCCCTCCTTTCCTGACCATCCATCCTTTGGACATTCATTCATTCACCCATTTGGTTAGTCATGTCAAACTGATGGATGACTAAAACATGATCTCTAAACTCAAGGGGCTCCCGACCTACTTGTGTGTGGGAGTGTGGGTAGGGCGGGGTGGGGTAAATTATAATCAGTAAGAAATTATAAATCAATAAATTATAATCAGTAAGAAAAGGCATAGTCATATGGAGTGGAAAAGATCTCAATCTGGTGGCACATCTCCATTCACACAGAGCTTGCCCAGCTGCCTCCTCAGGATGGTCATGGCCCAGAGCTGCAGAGTCCCAAGGTTGGTGTCCTGGCTCACTCACTTACTAGCCAGGTAGCTTTAGGCAAGGCCCTTTGCCTCCTCTAGCATCAGTTTCCTTCTCTGTGAGACTGGGTCTTGATCCCCACCTCCAGGACTGTTGAGAAGATTAAAAGGAGTTACGGTAGGACATGTGCTTCATAAAGGGCCAGCCACAGGGCAGAAGCTCAGTCAGTGCCAGCCAGCCCCCCTCTGAGATTTTGGTTCTGCCAGCTCTGGGGCTCACTCTACAAGTCCACCCAACACAGCACCACCATCCACTCTGGCCTCCACTCTGGCCCCCGAAATGGAGGGGTGAGCCCATGTACATGCCTGACACTGCTGGGGTTTTGCCCCAAATTGAAACACCCTTCCTACTGCTAGAGATTCAGTTTCCTCATGTGTAAAAAGAGGACAAGGAAGGTGTCAACACCTTTCACCACTGCTGCAAAATGCAAACGAGAGATGAGGTGGCAGAACACTTGGTAAGATGTGAAGATGGCCCAGACATGGATCACCATGATTATCTCCATCCTGCAAAACCCTGCTCTTCTATGAAACCTTCCTGACTATTCCTGCTCCCACAGCAAGTGGCCTTCTTTGGTCCTAAGCAAGTACAGCGGGCAACACATACTTGGGTCCTCAATTAAAACCTGATTAGTGATGTTTCTAATTGTTTCATGTGTACCTGTCACTTTTCCCTTAAAGTAACTGGTTTAACCATACTATATTTACATATACTGCAATAACACTCACCACTGTCATCTATAAAATATCGAGTTTGAAAACACTATATTTTTAAATACCTGATTTCATTTGATCCTCATGGAATAGGCATTATTATTCTCATTTCACAGAAGAGAAAAATGAAGGTCTTGTTCCAGGTCCAGAGTAATAACAGAGCCAGGATTTGAGCTTTGTACTGCCAGTCCCCAAAGCCTGGGTCCCTTCTCCTCTCTGCGGAGCCCTGTCTACTTTCCTGGTTTAGCAAATACTGAGGACAGTGACCAGATCACATATTTCTTTTGTAACCTCCATACACAGACTTATCATAGGCTAGATATATAATAACAAAAAGACCCTAAAGGCCAGGCCAGTATTATTATTATTATTATTTTTTGTACACACTAAAATACTTCACACAACAAAATAACTGGGTTTGAATCCTGGTCCTGCTAATTATTAGCTGTGTGACTTTGGACAAGTTACTTAACCTTTCTGTGCCCAAATTTCATCATCTGTAAAGCAAAGCCACCACTTCTATAGCACAGACTTGTTGTGAAAATTAAATAATGAGTGTAGTGCGTCCAGCAGTATTTCAAAAATAGTATCCATCCAATTTGAAATGACGAAACTTGAATTTAAGAGTTTCACTTGGGGTTTAAGGGGGTGTTGATTCCCTAGTCCCAAAATGGTTTGGAGTCACCCTCTCATAAAATAGGGCCTTCCTTCCTCCCCCACAACTGCCACTTGCCATCATTCATTCATCACTAAGCACAGCAAACCTGGACTCCCATCTCCACCTGCCTTTTATTTGAAATGTCAATTTTTAAAGAGAGGAGAGGTTGGAAACCCAATTTAACACGCATGCTGAAACATTGTTTATTGCTCCCATAAACATGGCTTAGTGAGAATTACGGACTTAATCAGACTGAACTTATCTCCCAGTGAAAAGGAACACTTTAAGTTTCAGAAATGGCACCTTCATTGTGAAAATCTCTTAACTTTTCAAACAAACTACAGGGGGTCTTAAACATATGGGCAGTAAAGGGGCAGCCATTACTGTGATTTGTCTTGCCCGAGAGCCAAGGAGCCCTAAAGGTCCATAACAACTTTAAGATCTAGGAAAAATATTTGGAAAATCATATTCGGGAGACATGTCTCTCAAAACACCCGAAAGGTCTGCTGAGTGGGAAGTAATATCTGTATAGTTGCTTGGGGCTGCCCAGAAGAAAGGACCCTGTGGTCATTAGAACAGGGGCTGTTTAATAAGCAGCAGCACTGGGAAAGCTCACCTCTCATCCTGTTTGTACGATTAAGCATTTAGCAATAGGCAATATTTTGGGACCAGCTTTTCAGAAGAGAGGTGCTACACAAATCCCAAAGGCTGCTAAACAGTTTGCGTGATTTTTTTTTTCTTTTTAAAAAACATGAGGATGAGGTCCTAGGAACCCCAACTTCCTAATTTGAGGGAGGCTTCATTAAGGCTGCTCTGATCATTCCAGGAAAGGTTTTCATAAGATGCCCCATTTTGCAGAGAATGTATCAGCCTGGCTGCCAGAGGCAGGAAAGGCAACAGATATAAAATTTTATTATTTCAATGCCCCAGTAGCAGCCAGGAGGACTTAATGAAATCGCCAAGATTTACAATCTGAAATAGCTATTGCACAGACAGATATGGTTAAGGAAGCTGTGCCTTCTGACCTTTCAACCCTTTGATCCTCACACAGCAGGTGGCCTGGAGCCCCCTCCTGGGCATCTTCCCTCTCTTCCGACACTGCTGAACCTTGATGTGCAATAAGCCTGACCCTACACAGGTGACTCTCACAGTGCTTATCACCAGCAGCTGCTGCTAATGGAATGGCCCAAATCACTTGGCCTCGAGATTCTAACTCCAAGATGAGGGGGAGAGGGATCTGCTGTGCAGTGTCCAAACGGTGCTGAAATGATACCCAATAGTTCAGCCCCAAGTCCAGTTGTTTGGAAATGCTTAACGATGTCATTACCAAAAACTGTCCTAGAAATGGAACTCTGGTCTCCTCCGATTTATACTTTGAGTTAGAAAAAAAATCACCTTTTAAAAATAAATCGCAAATCTCAAAAAAAAAAAAAAAAAAATCAACCCCGAAGTCCCAAATGCATCTCTCAGAACTTCCCTAAAACCATGTGCAGCAAATTTATACCAATGAAAATCAAAACAATTTTTGGAAACCTAAAATTGACTGTTTTCAGTTCCATGAAATTTCATTTAAAAAACCCCATATGCCAAAATGTCCAAATTCTCTTATTTTTAAAAATTGGGATGACTTCCAAAATCATAGCTGTCTTTTTCTTCCTTTTTTTTTCTTCTAAAGCTAAGGATGGGTAATGTGCATATGTACTTATCAAGCTTCATAATTTAACCCATTCGGTCAGTACAAAATACTTTCAATAAAATGCTGAAGAGGCAGGATATAAATTTATTACCACTGCATCTTTTAAAACAATTGACTCCCAGGCACCAGGGTTTAACAGATATTCTGTTTGGTTAAGGACGTGTCCAGGAGTCTAGGTAGCCCCAGTCTGAAGCTTTTAGTTTTTGTCAGATATTTGGGTTTATGGAGGAAGGGATTTTAGGCAGGGCACATAAACCATTCTGTGGGATGTTGATAACGTCCAACTTAATTGCCACTGTTGATCATACTTAGGAAAAGCCCTGAGCCCATGTCTTTGTTTCTAAACAAAAATAGTACGGTGGCCCCATTCCTTACCTGCAATGGCCTGAGCTTAGGTCATAAATGTCTGAACCCAATGGGCAAAGAAAAAACCCACTTCTTTTGTAGCCTAAATGGCATATATTTTAAATATTCAACTTTAAATTCATTTTGAAATCAGCTGAGAATCAGACAGTATGTAGAGAGAGGTTTATAGGCTCCAATTTTAGTCACACTGTTCTCTATGGATGTTTAAGTTTAGTACAGAGAGCAGTTTATGGAGAAATCAGTTTAGTAAAGGGAAAAAAAAGGAATAGTTACTATATCACAGTTTGACCACTTTGTATAAAATTATTAGTAAGCTCTCTTCTTCAGAGATGCCTGTTGGAAATACTTTATTAATAATAATAGCTACCATTGCGTGAGGGCCTACTAATGTGCATGGAACTTTAGCCATATTATTTCTAATTGTCATCACTTTGAGGCAGGTGACCCCATTTTGCAGATGGAGTTGTTAAGGCATACACGCACAGATGCTCAGTGACTTGCCCAAGTTACAGAGGGACAAATAGTGGAGCTGGGATTCAAACTCAGGATCACTGCCTGCCTTCTCAGTCCTTGGTCCATCCACATTTTTCCCAACAAAAGCAAAACAAACAAAACAAAACAATAATATGCAATAATTTGTGCAGAAAATGCCAGATTTCAGCTTGCTTACACATTGCCATGGCCCATTTAAAGGTCTTCCGAATCAATTATTTTAGGTCATTAAGAGGAAGTTTAATTTGGTTGACAAACACCCCTACTGTGGTGACCTCACATATCAACAACAAATGTCTCATGGTCACAAACCTGTACCATGAGTCTGCTGAGCATGGTGTTAAACAAAACCACATGTGCCCTGATTCCAAGTGGGATTTGACTAGGCCAAGGGCGCCGCTTTTCAATCATCATGCTGCTGGTCTCTGAGCGCCCACAAGGACCCCGCCCCTAATCACTTGCAAGGAGTTTATGAAAAGAAGTCACCAGTCCCATGTGGCTGTATTCAGTTGAGAGTGCCTTTAAGCTAATGTTGATTTAGAAAAAGTCACTCAATAAAAACTACAAAAGGAGGCTGAAAAAAAGGGCAGAGCCAATTTTAGGTAGATGTCTCAGCTTATTTTAAAGAAAATTTACCAGTTCTACACACACATAATACTGATAATCACTTCCATTTACTTGGCGCCTACAACGTGTCAGGTACCAATTTTCTCATTTACTCCTCATTAAAAAACTCCTATGAAGTGGAGAATCTATCCAAGGAGTCTGAAGCTCAAAGAGACACCTTTACATCCCCATCTGCAAAACAGGAGCACCCCTCACAAAGGCGTGACAATTAAAAATTATACAGCTCAAGTGCCATGTGTTTTGGTAGAAGCTCATTCAATGGTTGATATTATTATTAAATATTTCCAATAGGCATCTCTTCAGAGGATAACATAATAGTAGTTTTGTACAGAGTGGTCGAACTGTGAGATGTAGTAACCGTACCTTTCCCCCTGCTAAACTGATTTCTCCTTTAAACAAAGGAGCTTGTTTAAAGTCTCCTAGTAGTGGTGGAGCTAGAATTGGAATCCAGGTCCCCACAACTCTAGAGCTCAAGCGTTCTTTCCACTCTGCTCCACAGCCTCCTGTATGCTGCTCCTTGTGTTAACCTGACAGAAATTTGGTTAGTTTAAGCTTCTCTTAGTAACAATTTAGAAACTTTGGGTCTTCTTTGAAGTCAGTTTTAACGTTGCTAAATTGACTGGCTAAGTGATGATAGGAAAACTGGAAAACAAAAGCATCAATGATGGTTTCACATTTTCTACTGGGACTCTCCCTCATAAATTACTCAGTTTTTCTAATCTATAACAGAGGGCTATCTCATCTCACAAGAGAACATTTCAGTCATGACAAATTAGACTGAAAATGTACTGACTGCAAGAGATACTTAAATCAGCCAGAAGTATTTGTTCCCTTTGATAACATAAATTACTACTAGGGCTTTAAGTTGTTTCATATTAACTAATTCCAACATTAGGATAAGTGGCATTCAAGAACCACACTCATTTTAAAAGCAGATGCCACATGAGGAGGAGAGAGCTTCCAGGGGATATCCATCAGGCGAAATCCAGAACATTCTTCAGGCCCTAAGTTGAACAGAGCTGCTGAATTTTCACTCTGAATGCACTGGATGTGACAGATTCACATGTGATGATATCGCTTGATAACAGCACGCTAAGGAAATTCCAGCAAGACCAAGCTACTGTCCAATTACTTTTCTCTTTATATAATTAAGCAAGCATCAGGGTTTCATTGATCTAAACTTTGCCTCTTGTTTTTACTACTCATTATGAAGAATAATGTTTGGTAGAGTTTTTTAAAAAGCTCTTCACATCCATTATATCAGTTAGTTCTCACAACTCTCTGAGATGGATAATATTACCTTAATTTCACTGATGAGAGAATGGAGCCTCGGAGAGGCTAAGTAACCCAGCCCCAGTCGCAAGTGTACTCAGAGCTTTCCTCTGGAGAAATATGAGGCTGCCAGACGTGAGCCCTCCGTCCCCTCACCGCAGTGCTCAGGGCATGGCCTGGAGGCCGCACTGAGAAGGAAGAGCTCAGGCAAAGGTCCTGGGAACCTCTGCCAGGACTGCGGCAGGGTTAGGTGTAACCCACAAAGCCTGATCCAGGGGCTCTGAGGTCTGACAAACCCAGCACAGCGGAGGGACCAGATGCAAATTACTTTCTCTCTCTGAGCCTCAGCTTCCCCATTTGCAAATATGGATGTCTCCTCCTTGGCAGAGAGATTCTTAGGATGTGCAAAAGTGAGAACAGGTACAGCACCGGGCACTGTGTCTGGCATTGAACAAGGACACAGAAGACGGCAGTTTCTTCCCAACCCTCTCCCTTTCTTGCTAAATCTCTTCCCATGAACCTATGACTGAAACTACCAGGTGGAATTTTTCATGCAAATATCACCTTCTTACAAAGCAGGACTTTGATTACTTATCACTAACAAAGAGATCTCACATGGAGTTTCTCAGTTCTCGTGAGAGCACATGCACAAGTCACCACCTATACCTGCATATAATTATGGCTGAGAGTTTTGCATGAATCACAGTATTAACAAGGGCAAACTACATCTTATACTGTCTACCTGTGGAGTCCTGTGAAGAAGCAAAATGGTACAATGGTAAACAAGAAACACTCTTCTACACTGACCATGAAACTTTAAAAAAATAAACATAAAAAAATGAACAAGGGATTAAAGACTTCTTATGCCAGAGAAAAATGAAAAGAAAAAACTAGTTAAAATGGCACCAGTTCAGTTGACAGCAATTCAGGTTCTTTGAGAGGTAAAGGGGAAAAAAAAAGTTATTTTTCTTTGTCTGTAAATAAGTCAATGCTGTTATTCTGTGTAAAAGCTCCACAGTTAAACCAGTGCAGACACAGACAAATATGGCCTCTGGGTCCCAGAGACGGAGAGGTGCTTCAGTGTAGACAGGGATGTGTCCCTGGAGTGGTGGCTCAGCGCTGCCCCAAGCACTTGGTGCATTTGTAAAAGCAGGCTTCCAGGCGCTCCAGCTAAGCCTTCCTACATAAAGGATGGTGAGGAAGAGAGGAAAGCTGTGAGCTGGGCCTGTCTTCTCATGCCCCCATCACATGTCTCTTGAAATTGCATTGGTGGGAGAGGTAGGTAGAGGCCTGTGAACTTGGTACCTGGGTCTCACTCCCCTGTTCCTACTGCCTGGAACTTAGCACTTAGTATATAACCTAAATTTATCCTCTCAAACTGCACTGTAAAAAGATTATCTAATTCATAAAAAGTACTTGGAAACAGAGAGGAAACAAAAATCTAGTAAAAATGGTGCTTGAAACCTCAAAGTAAGTCATCACTACAAACACCTCTGCCACAGTTTGGTAGTTTGGTAGTTTGGTAGCAAGGAAACCATTCGGAAGCTTGGGTTTGGGACGCTAACACATCTGAATTTTATGTACATGGTTGTGGTGTGTAATTTACTTAAGAATTACCTTGATCCTTACAAACAACAATTTACTTTATTAACATGGTTAAGCAGTTTCCAAGCATTTTATATGGAAGGACCGTGTTTCTAACGGCCCAGGAGGAGGAGGCCTGACCCTCCCCTATTTACACCCTTCAATGGCTCTCCATTGCCCTATAAAGTTGAAACTCTTTAACACGGCTTACAAGGCCCTGGATGGCCTGGCCCTTGCCTGCCTGCCTCAGTGCTCCTCTCCCCCTTCAGCTCCACGCTCTTGTCAGACACTGAACTGCTCCTACTTCCTGGGAAACACCACGATCTACACTGTAAGTCTTTGTAGATGCTGTTCCCTGTCCTCCTGGTGGAACTCAAATTTATCTGCTAGGTTTCCATTTAGGCATTCCTCTCCTCTGAGAAGCAGAGCCCACAAGGCTCAGTTCACTGTCTTCCCTACCAGAGCCTATAGCCTCTCAAATCCCCTGCAATTACTTTCTCCTTGTCTGCATACGTTCTAGACAGAACTCTGAAGGCACAGATAATGTCACATTCACCATTTTATATAGAACCCCTAGTGTGATACAATGCCTGGTACACAGAAGGCTACCAAAACATTACTATAGAAGGGGATGTGTATTGTGTACCGACCACAGGCCAGACACTGGGATATGCTGGACATATACAAGACTCATTTATTTAATCTTTACCACAATCTTAAGAGATGGGGACTAACCACTCCTATAGATGAAGAAAGTAAGATACAGAGACAAAGTACCACACCTGAAATTACTACTGCAGGGGAGAGGTCAAGCAGGGAACTGGAAGTGCATTTATCAAGTTTCTTAAAAGTGCCACTCCCATCCCTGACACAGTGCCCCCAGCATTGTCAACCAGAAGAAAACAGCGCAGGCACAAGCCAACTCTAGTGAAATTCTTTCCCTAGGGAATGAAGATGATGATCCCTGGAACCCAAGAGTCCCTAAAACACAATTTCAAAGGCATCAACTTAACAATGTAAATGGCTTTAAGGCCACTGAGGAAATAAAAATGGCAATGGTTGCTGACCTCTGTTGAACTCTTTATGTGCCAGGCACTGTGCTGGGTACCTGATAAGCATTATCTCACTTGATCCCTCAATGATACTATAGCGGGGAGCTATGGCCTTATTTTATGGCCCTTATTTTACAGGTGAGAAAACAGAGGTGCAGAGGTCCATCACCTTGCCCAAGATCAAACAAGCAGGAAGTAGGGGAGCCAGAACCCAGAGCCCGCATTCTAACCACCACACTTTACTGCCTCTGTATATAGGTGGAGCTTTATTTGCAGTCTAACCTGAGCCTCTGTCTGCACTGTGTCACTGCTATCGCCTTTCCTTCCTCCTTCCTGACCATTCCATCACCAGGAATGATACAAAACACCTTCTGCATGCATCCCTCATGTGGCTCTGAGGTCTGTACACAAAGCATTATTTGTGAGGCTTGGAAAGGAAGGTCTTCATTTATCAAAAAGGAGAAGGAACCCATCTACCAGAACTGACCTGGCACCTGCTACCAGACATGGCACAGAAGAGGAGCTGCAGAGCATCTCCTGAACTCAACTGAGGTGGAGGGAATGAAAGGAAACAGTCACTGTGTAATCTGGCCGCATTTTGGTGTTTCCTAGCTGCCAGCTAACATGATCATTCTCTCCAAGAAGAAACTAGGTCTATGCCAAAACCCTTGGCTATCCTGCTAACTTACCACCAGCCTCAAATTAGTGTTTGCTTAAATGAGAGAAAGGATATAAAAAGGCAGTGGAGGTATAAGAATGACGATCAGCTAGAAACTTGTCACTTTAGAAGGAAGGTGGACTCTTTTAGGTGACTAGGTCACCACTTAACAAACAGGACAGCCTGTAAGAGCTTGAAGACTAGAATTAGATCTTCCCCCCAAATAACCTTCTTTCAAATGAGAACAGTAGGTTATAATTTATATTTCTTTTTGTGCAACAAATTTGAGTGTCATAAAAATGGTTAAAAAGTCTTCCTATGGTAGCTTTTTCTAAACTTTTATGAACATCTGCCACATTCATTTGAAGTTTAAAAAATTCTGGCACATATGCAAAGGCATAATAAGGTGCCTATAGCTTTCAAGAAAAAATAACAAGACAGTCAAAAATAAGCCTTTTGCTGAATTGCCAGTAAGAAAACTAGTGTGCGAGAGGAGATGGGCCTTCCCAAGCTCCTTCCCTAAAGAGCTTTCCTTTGGCCCCAGGTATGAGCTCCACCCCCAAGCATTATAGCCCATGGTTCCTGGAAGAAATCTCAGGGAACCATCTCTCTCACTTGCAGGTATAATAGAACCAGATAAGCCCAATCAAAAAGCATGACTGGAGCACTCCGAGTCTGGGCTGAAATCCACGGAAGGAGATCAGGAGACTGTATTTCATGACTTGGTAGTTCACAGCTGCCTCACACATACAGGAAACACTATTTTGTTTGGAAAGTGTCTTAGCTGGCTTCAAGAGTGGGGCAACTACTATTTTTGTTTTTCTTTTAGTGCTGACCACATTGTAGTTCAGCATGGCAAACCCTCCCTAATTTAAATCAGCAGGGCTAAGAATTATCTTGGCCAGTGCTTCCCGAACCTTCTCATTTAAAACCCTTCAAAGGCCAAGGAGAATGGACTTGCACCCATTCACCTAAGTGCAAAACTCTGTCTCAAGTTTTAGCTTCAAAATTTATGCCTGTTGTGCACTGCATGTTTTACTACAAAAAAACCCTTGTTTTAAATTACTTACAATCACATAAAAAGTAAAAAAATTTACTCCCTCCACCTTTAAGTAAAATTATGGTGCTGGGTTCCCTGACAACAGCAATGCCTACTGGCGGGCTCTAAATGTGTTCCAAATTCCAGCGTTCCAAGCACTCACTCAATCCTTCCTTTCAGAAAGCACCTGCTGCGCATCCTGCGAGGTGCTGAGGACACCACAGTGAATGAAGCCTAGTCCTTGTTCCCAAAGAGCTCCTGCTCCTAGGGCTGATGAGAGGACAGGGAAGCAAACAGCTGTCATCCTGAGCAAGAGGTACAGTAAGCAAAGACAACGGCCAACGGGAGGACTTCCTCAAACAGCTGGGGAAGAGAAGGTTTAGCCACGCAGGGGCGTGGGGATGGGGGTGTTTTAGAGACCAGCCAGAGCACTGGCTAACAAGGGACAGCGAGAGGACAGAAGGTTTGACAGCAGCAGGGAGACTGAGCAGAACTCGGGGGTAGGGCAGAGGAGGCTGGAAGGCAGGCTACTAAAGGCAGAGTGACCAGGCAGAAGGCAACCCCTAAATGTTGGAACCAGGGACTGAATTTCATACTCATCGTCATACCTCCATGACCTAGCAAAATGTTTGGAAAATAAGAGGCCTTGATCTTGCTTCTTGAATGAACGAATAAGGCTTTGCAAAAATCTAAGAAAGCAAGGTAAAATGTCAACGAAGGCAGCGAGGAAGGAACAGGGCGAAAGACATGTCAGAGACTTGGTGACTATTTAGAGAGAAAGAAAAGAGAAAGAGGACACTCAGCCATGCTCAGCGTGACCCACTTTGGTGCCTTTTCAGGCAGTGGTGCCACTCACAGGGACCGGGAACAGCGGAAGGGGAGTGGAGTATCTCGACGGGTGTGTGTGTGTACAGATAATAAGGGGTTTGGGGGAGACTGAGTTTGAGACATCGACAGTACATCTTGGTGACCTTCAACTGGCATTTGCAACTCTGGGCCTTAAGTTCAGAGAGAGGCATGCCAGTGTTAGAATCACAGTTGTGAGTCACTGACATTACCTTGGTGGCAAAAGCAAAAAGCCTTAAAAAAGATGGCCAGAGGGCATATAGAAAAGAAAAGCAAGCCAAGACTAGAAACCTGGACAATGCTCAAGGTAAAGGGCTGTGAAAAGGAGTCTGAAAAAAACCCGTGCTGGAACAGCCTGGAAGGCAGAAGAGGCAGGAAAGAGCTGTGGATGCCGAGAGACCAAATGGTCTTTAGATTAGAGTTTCCAACTGTACAACAATTGACATGAAAGTTCTATTAGCAAGTACTCACTTTCAATTTTTCACACAGGAGCTTTGAATACACCCCCAAACTTGACAAACAAAGGTAAAACACAGAAGAAATCTCTTCAGGCTGATCTAAATACACCATCCAAGATAGTCCATAAACTGTGTACTGTATGTGCTCAGGGCTGGGTGATGACAAGGAGGAACTGTTAACAGAATGTAGGAGCCACATGGCCGTCCTGTCAAATTAGAAATTTGAGCAGATTTCTGTGGTCTATTTTGATCAAGATTCTCAATGTCAAACAAACAGGTTTTTCGATAACCAACTTGTTTCATTTTCGTAAGCACAATAGCACAGTGTGCAACAGTGAAGAAGCAGGTGGTCCTCGTCGACGTGAAATGAAGGCAACAGAAGAAGAGAAGTAGCACTTCCTTTAAGACATGCAAAGCATCATCACAGACGGACATGGCTTTAGCTTTTCCCTCTGAGAGCTTATCTCCTGTGCAAAACAGGCAAGCCCCCTACCTCCTGCCCCATTTTGCTCTAGTGCAAATTTCAGCTCTCTCCTGAGGAGGGAAAAGCTTAGGGTTCATGTCTACAAACCAGTGGCACTTACAAAAGCACAGAAAAGTCCTTTAAAAGAATTGCTATCTAACCGGTACAGCCATGCAGAAAGCAATCTGGCCTTAGATTCATAGCTTTGACCAAGCATTTCTACTTTAGGGGTTCTACGCTAAGGAAGTAAGTCAAGATGCAGATTAAGCCTTATGCATAAAGATGTTCACTGAAATGCTATTTATAATAGTGAAAAATTATAAGCAGTGTTAAGTGTCCAACAGTAATAGGAAAATGGCTAAGTTGTGGCATATCCAAACAGTGGAAGGACCGGTAGCAAATTAAAAATTATTACTGAGAGTAGACAAAAACATGTAGAAATCCCCATGCCATAATATTAAATGAAATACAGACATAAAATTCTATACCATATCAGTGAAGTACATTTATACAAAATATATATTCACAGAATAAAGAGGAGGATGAAGAAAAATAAAATGCTAACAGTGGTTGAATCTGGAATAATGGTATTGTGGATAATTTAAATTTTCCTATTTATACTTCTGTATATTTCCTACACCACATTTTCTACAGAGAAAAAATGTAATATAATATTGTTGCAGTGTTTTAGAATAAACATCATTTTGAAAAGTGAATCATTTCCCTTCCCTCGTTCAAACCCTTAAAGAACCCTTTCCTCCTGCCTCTTTGAACCTCACTCCCTCACCCATGAAAATTGACAATCTCCAAACAAAGTGGAAAAACACTGGAAACAGGAGCCCAGTGGAAAGGGTCTAAGCTGAACGCTCAGCTCTGTGCATGAGGTGTTGCTCTGACACGCTCCCGTGTGTAGAGCTGTGAATCCAGAGACTGCGTCTTTTCCACTGCCACACAGCAAAACACAACCGCAAGTAGAGATATCTGGGGAGGAGAGGAGCCAACTTACCTCCATTAAACTTAAATGGATTCCTATGAGGTAGGGCATGGGAGCACTGTGAAGAGAAACAGAGACACACAGCTGCTTTAATGTCTGTTGCTTCTGACAGAAAATTACAGATGGTTCACTATTTGGAGAAAAACTGTTTTAATAAACGTATGCACAGTTACATTTCCTTTCACAACAAAAATCCTAATGTGACATTTTGTTCCCAAGCTTTGAAACTTCGGCAGAATTTCAAAATGCGGGCAGCCTTAAAAGCATGGGTGGCGGGAAGAGCACTGACCCTGGCGTTAGTCCCTAAATAGCAGCCATGCGATTGCATAGCCTCAGTTGCCTTATCTTTAAAATGGCACTTTGGAATCTAACTGGCAGCTTGCTATCAGAATGAGAAAATATACGTCGAGTGATTAGTACAGTTCCTGGTACAAATGGGAACCACTGTTGCCATGATTACAACAGAAAAAGCAGTTAACAATGTCAGACGGAGGGCATGATGTGCTTCAAAGAGGAATGATTTTTTATTTGCTGTTTCCTCCTGCCATCAAGAGATGTGATCTAACTGTCCATTCTGATTGGACAAAGTGCATCAAAGCCAGCAAGCATCTCCACCCCAACTGCACACATGCCATCTGATGACACTGTAATTCAAAAAGCCCCTTCCAACTGCTTCATTCCCAGAGCAATGGGTTCCCTTAGTTAGTGACTGAGCAGGAGATGAGAACCCAACTCCAGGGGCTTTAAAACCTGGGCATTATGGATTGACTTCCTTTGGTTTCAGGGGCACACACATACATTATCATTATGATGCTACTTACCAACGATAAATGGGCTAGCCATTATACAAGGAACTTGAAATTCATCTTTCCTAACCCACACAACCTCACAAGGTAGGTATTATACCCATTTTACAGAGGAGGAAATAGGCCCAGAGAGCTTAAAGCACTTCTCTAATGCCATAAAACAAGCGGCGACCCTAGGATTTGACTCCAAACCTTCTTCCTCCGTGCCACATTTACTTTGTAATATTGGACCTAAAATCCCCAGGCCCACCTCCCACCCAGTGTTTTTCCTGCAGGTAGGGAGGTCAAGGAGTAGAGAGGAAGCGAGACATTGACAATGTTTCCATCTGTCTCTCCAGCATGGGATACATCCTGAGAAAGGTGCAAAAAGGTATTTTATGAGCCCAGTGGAAAGATACCTGGCTCAGACTTGAGGTGCCCAGGTACCTTTCCGCCGGGGCAGCTGGTGGCGTGGAAGTGGACCTAGGAGGGTGGCTTTCTTGGGGACAGGGCAGGGAAACGAGGAGTGGTAAGAAATGAAAAAGGAGAGGTTTGCTTTCCACAGAATGCTGAGGAGTTTAGGCTTTATCCTGAAAGCAATGGATGGGCAACGAAGGTTTTTTAAACATCATATGTGCATTTTAAAATTGCTCAAACATTTAAAAATAAGAAAGAGCACAATTCCCTCATTACCATTCAACAAATAAAATTCTTCAAGCAAAAATCCTTCCCCAGAATATAAAATGTTCTCCTTACTACAGACCTCTGCAGTAATATATCTTGGGAGCCTGTAAACCAGTCTTGAATATCAGCAGCACAGTTTGGGAACTATTCTTCTAGAAGACTTTTGTATTTGATAATAGCCAAAGAAAGAATTAGACACAAAACTGCAGTGAAAGTGGAGTTGTCTTTCCTTTCTTCTTCTTCTTCTCTCCTTTTAAAAAAAGGTATCTGCTGTGCACATTCAGCTTCCCTTTGCTTCTAGGGGCAAGGAAATGCCCTACGATATTTTTTCCCCTTAAACTGTAAACCATTAGTTTAGCTGCCAGCTACACAAATGCTCAAACTTCCCAGTGTGCCTGGCGCTGCTGTCCAAGCTTTCTCCAGTGTACACTGAAATGAATGTGTTTCTAATTAAGTAGCTTCAGGAACACGACAGCTTCAATGTCAAAAATACAAAGTCTGAACCCTGGCAGGAAGTCTTAAGACTGCAAATGCCTCATCTAGTGGAACCTTGCCTAATGTAATGAAAGGAAGCAGGAAGAGTGCAGAATTCCAGAAAAATGGCCACTTATTAATGTGTCCAGAAGTACAGCCAAACACAGAGAAGGGAGAAAACTCAAATCCATAATATTTAACCAAATCTTATAAACTTTCCCAGCTCCTACCAGCACTGTCATGCAAGTAACAAATGACCCTGAGTTTTAATTAGAATTTCAGAACTGAAATTCCAACAAATGAATTAATGTATAGAAAAGGACATTCAAACAACTGTGAGAAAAAGGTAAAAATAAATACCTACAGCAAAAGCCTCTGTATAATTTAGGCTCTTATCTGAGACTATAGGCTCTTATCTGAAAAAAAAAATTTTCTAGAATTTTAAATATGTAGGTTTTAATGCCATGCCCTTTTGTCCTGCAATAAAAATCAATGAAAGAGAGTAAAAAGGAGTCTTAGAAGTGATGGCAGATGTAGAAAGGGACAAAGTGAGACTCACTCTTCAGGTACCATTAGGTAGGCGCTTTTTTTTTTTTTTAAGCCCAATAATTTACCAAAGAGTAATTATGGCCTGTCATAGAAATGTAGTTTCTTAGCCAACTAAGGGCTGCAACAGCTCTGTATTTAGAAAATATTTAAAACACATTTATTCTGAAATCACAGCACGCCATGTTTTGTATGAATGCAAATCTGGACAAATACCTTTTACTGTGTCATCATTTGCTTACAAAACCTCAAATGTGTCCCTGAATCTACTGCTTTTTTGCTCTGCAAATATACTGATTACAAATTTCAAGTGGGGAGAGGGAGAGAGGAAAAAAGAAACCCCAGAGACTCCTTAACATCTCAATGTAGCAAATATGTAACTGGGTAATTCTACCTGCATTCTGAAAACAATTTATATTCTCAATATACCTCAATAGTTTTTGCAGCTACTGAATCATTCTCTTTTGTTTGTTTTTTGTTGTTGTTGTAAAGAGAAATTTTGGGGGGGGGACACACTCACCCATGATCGAGTCATCTTATCACAACTACTTTTATTTTTGTATTATTCTCCTCCAATATTAACATTAATATTTTAAAATATCTTTGAAATTATAGAGTGCATATATTTTATTGTTTTCTCATTGGCTACATTAACATTTCCCATATTATACTGTAACCGTTGTGATTATTTTAAAGACTATGTAATATTCAACCAAGTATGGATGTCCCTTAATTTGCTGAACCCTATTGCTAGAGTTAGACGTTAAGTCACTTCCAACTTTTCACTATAAGTAACATCGTAATGAAAATGAACAACTTCATGTGCGTGAATTCCCAAATATGGAATTACCAAGTCAAAGGGCAGGACTGTTTTTAATATCTTTTGTTATATCTTGGCAAAGTGTCTTTTAAAAGGGCAGTACCAGCCCCAGTGGAAATCTTTCAAGATTGCAGCAAGGATTAGAGAGAACCCATGAAGTGCCTAGCACAGGAGCAGCACATGGTAGGCTCAGTAAGCTATTATGCCCAAGGGGGTTCTCTTCACAGCCCTGGCATGGCTGGTATGACTGGACCCATTCCCTTAGTGCCCAAAGAATGGTTTCTTGTTCCTTCCCTGGTTCTGAAGGATACCTGGCACAGTGTTGGTGAGGACAGTCGAGACTCCGTGATGAGTGTGAGGTGTTTGACAGGCATCACCTCTATACATGAGTTTCTGACCCCAAGCACACTCCCTTGTCACTTGTCTACTTACTGAGTTCAGTAGGGTTGTTTATCACTTTCTTCAGAGGGTAACATTTAAACTCGATTTTATGTACCACCCAAAATGCAAAAACCACCAAGTAAACTATGACTCATTACTTGCTTATCACACAGAATGACAAATTTGTAAAACCACTCATCACGCTTTCTTAAAAAGAAAATATAGCAAAAAATTGGTTAAGCTAGTACTAAAAAACTTCACATTCAGAACCTGACTCTTCTGAATCATTTTCTGATTGAGAGTCATCAATGCCCATGTTTTTTCCAAGGTATCTCAGTAACAAAACATAATACTTTATCTAGACGCTATCTTCATTTGTTAGGTCCCAGAAAGAATTTGTTTATTGCTTATCAAGAAAATAACGCAAATATCTGTTTCACCAATAGTAAATGAACACCATGCTTCTCTGCTCTGGTGCCTTTCAACATTCACACTGACTTTACATTTCAATGCTGAATCTGACTGCAATTTGGAAGACATTTTAAATGGCAATTAGACACAACATGTGCAGAACCAACAGTGCACATAATTAAATTAAAGGGGTGATAATATTAACAGCTATGACCAAGTTCATGCATAGGCGGGCCATCACAACTGTGTCACAACTGCCCTATGGCTGATGGCGATTGTGGGATGCCACTGTACATCTCTGAGTAGCGGGATAGGGTGTATCTGCCCTAGGCCTTTGTTCTCTGGGAATTATGGCACTATCTGACTTCATCACTGTCATCTTGGAAGAGTAAAAGCTATTCTTTCTTCCTTCTCCCCTGAAAAGGAGAGGGGTTATATTGCTAGTGTCAAGGCAGTGACAATTTAATGACCTTTACCTGAAAGGTATGTTTACTTTGAATCCTCTTAAGGGGAAAAGGAACTAGTATCAACTGAGCTACTATAACCCAGGTGCTTTTGTGCATCACTTATACGTAATTCTCAAGGCAACTCTGCAAGGTATCACTACTACCCACATTTTCAGATTGGGAAACAGGCTTGGAAAGGTGAAGTAACTTGCCCCAGGGTCACAAAGCTAGTAAGTAGTGAAGCTGTAATTCAAAGCCAGGGCTGTTGGACTGAAAGCCTATACTGTCCCACAGCACATACTCAGTACTTAAGCCAAAAGAAAAGGAGTGCTGGAAAACCAAGGGGGCTATTCGCCCAATCCTCTCACCAACTCCAGACCCGCAATGCAGAGCACTGCTCTTATAGGTAAGTCCTGCAGCATGAGCTCATTCCTAGCAATGGACAGGCATGAATATGGATACTGCAGACTTATTAATGATCCTATAGTCCCCGTTCATTATTACTGCACTTTCTCAATTTGTTAATTCCTTTCCCCCAGATAACTAGAGCCCTTTTAATTATGTTCCCCTGAGGTGAGCGGCTACTAATTGGAAAAGAGTCAGGTGAAATAAAGGAACACTGGCTGCTCAAATATATAAAAGGCAGCTTCCCAAGACAAAGAGGGAGAAGAGGGGAGGGGAGGAGAGATGAGATGTGGAGAGAGGTAGGAGGGCCCCCACCCCCGCCTCCCCAGGAGCAACACCTCTTTGACCTCAGCAAGGATATAGCGTAGAGCTACCCAGGGGTTTGGAAGGTCTACTCTTTTTCTTTTCCCATATTAAAGCATAGTGAGCATTACAGTGTACACATCACAGCACCCATCTCGCCTCTCAGAGGCACTCCACCTTTTTAGCCAAATACCCAGATCTGCAAAGGGAGCCCACAAGTCTTTCCTCAGTTCACTGTCTTTAAAGGAAAGGAAAACTCTTGGTCTTACTCATTTGAGCTTTTCTTCCTTCCTTCCTTCCTTCCTTCCTCCCTCCTCTCTCCCTCCCTCCCGCCCCTCCTTCTTTTTTGAAAAGAAACAAACGTGTAAACACAGTTTGTCTTACAGTTTAAAATTCTGCTCTGAAATAACGAAGCGCGGCATTGCTAGAGAGGTTAAAGGACAACAGAACGGGGGAAAGAAAGCGAACAAAGACCATACAACACACCTTGTTGGAGAACACAGATAATCCTAGTCTTCATCTTCCTGAAAGTGACCAGACAGATGGGCCGCAAGCTAATGCGATGGCCAGTGCCGCACAGGGAGCCAGGAAGAGCCAGTGCTGTCCATGGTGCACTTGCCATAGCCAGCACTAGGCTAAGGGCTTGACAGGCACTTTCTCACTGGACCCTCACGACCACGGCATGAGGTAGGTACCACCACCGCCCTCCATACAGATGAGGAAACGAGGGCTGGGAAGCTAAACAACTCACTGAGGTCACACAGCAGCCCTGAGACTAGAACCCAAGTCTGTCACACTGAGAGAGAGCAAGCTCACTGCTTCCCAGGAGCCCAGCACGTGCCCGGCTGTGGAAGAAAAGTGGAAGGAGGTTCGGAGGTTTTCTCTAACCTGCTCCCTGGGGGCCCGCCAGCAGCTGTGCCAAGTCCCGGGCCCTCCACGTTCTGTCCGAGACTCCGGCCAGCCCCTCACCACAGGAACCCCAACTTGCCTCTGAGCCGAGCCACGAGTGTCCCTGTGGGCCCCAGTCCCCGCCTCCTCTAAGTCCTACTGAACCTGTGCTGTCCGCCAAGCACCACTTCTCAGATCACCCCGGGGTTGCTAACACCTCCCTATTCAGAGGCTTTTGTCTGGGTTGCCCATTTGGCATAAAGCACGCGCTAATTTGTATGGTTATTCCAGACTGTCAGTCACAGGAGAACCAAACTTTGTTTCTGATTCCCTAGAGTCTATGGCGGGGCTGTGTGCAGAGCTGGAGGAATAAAGAGGCGGGTACGTGCTGAGTGCTCACCAAGTACCAAGGGCTGTGCGGGAGCCCTTATCTCACTTAATCCTCAAATAATCCAATTTATACCAACCATTTTATAGATTAAAAAAGGGATTCTCAGAAACTTGCCCATGGTCACAGTTAACGGTGATTCCAGCCCACATCCTCCTACTTCAGAGTCTCTTATACTACTGTTGCTTTACATTAACTTTTTTAAACCATTATGTTACACTTAACCATTATGTTACACTTAAGAAAAAAAATGGGTATTTGATAATTACAGCTGAAAAATAAAATAGCAAGTGGACATTCTGTAGCCAGAATAAAACTACATTTGCCAACTAGCTTAAATGAATTGACACCCTTTCTTGTTCTAAATAGAATTTAAGGCAGTTTATAGAAATATGTTCAATACAGCAGCAAAAATAGGAACAAAAATAGGGGCAAAGGGAAAAAACATAAGCCGGAGTGAGGTGAGTACTTCAATGTGTGTTGTGAGGTTCTGCACACCTGCTGGGATGGCCCCAAGTTTGGCTCTGAGTCCTCCAGCTGCCAACCCAAAGAGGGAAACAGGATTGTAATGTGATTCACGGTGTCCATAGAGAGAAATAAACTAGTCACTCAGGAGCTTCCATTTTAAAAAGGCAACCAGGGAGGGGAAAGAGAGAAAACTAACAACTTATGGTGCATTTACTACGTGCTCAGTGTTTTCCGTGTGTCGGTCAGTCAGTCAGTAAATATTACTATGTGTTGGGCACCACCTTGGGCTGAGGACAGAGGAGAGAAAAAATAGTTCTGATCCCTACCTATCTGGAGATGACAATTAATAGTGGACAGCCAATAAGCATGTTCTTGTATGTGTGTAGGCTGCCGTGAGGGGCGGACCCAAGATGACCTCATCTCATTCCCACAGCAATCTTGAAAGGCTGATCTCCGTAATTCACAGAGGAACCCATGGCTCCAAGAGGTTAAGTGACTTGACAAAGGTCACAGCTGGTGAGAGGCAGAAAATATGACTTGAAAGGTAGAAGGGGTGCGAATGCCATTAGTTAATCGAGGTTTTCTTAGGGGAAAAAGTATTTAAGTTCTTGCCTGGTTTCCAACTGGCCCTCCCTGATTTATGAGCGATAGCAGAGGATGAGGAGCCCTACGTATGAGGACAGGAGCAACCCCGGATTAGGAGAGGCGGCACAGACTGCCTCACTTCCATCTGTGGTTTCGGCAGCCAGAGCGTGGGGCTCACAGCAGTGGAGGAGCTGGGCGCGCGGTGCTGGTCACTGGAAATGGCCTGCTAATGCGAGACACGTGTGTATCTGAGCTGATGGTGAAAGTGGGGAGGGGGGACGATGCCCTCCTGAGTGTGGCCCTGTGGCTTCCTGGGGTAACCTTGGGGGTTGGGAGAGCGCTCCAAGCCACCAAACCCAACTGAAACAAACACAAGAGTTATAAAGATAACGCCTGGACGAAAACCCAGAGAGGTCAACATCAAAGCCTAGAGTAGTCCGCCCTTTTATGCCTCCTCAGTCTACCGGAAGGAGACAGACTTGGAAAACATCAGGAAGGGCTCCATGGCTAAGACCACTGCAGCAGGAGAAGTTAATCACAGAGGAAAGGTCAGGAGACAGGGCTCTCTATTGCCCCAGAGAGTTCAGTGAGAACCGTTAACAGCCAGAGCCAGGTCGCAAAAGGAAGTCTCAGGTTTGAGCCACCAGCAACCCATGAGACCCTCGTAGAAATCCAGGAAAGAATGATGTACAGAAGAAATAAGAAGAGAAAAAGAGGTTTATGGATAAATAAACCAAGAGAAAGTAACCCCAAAAAAGAGTGTAAACGTTGAAAACCCAAGTGGTAACAAGGGGGAAAAAATCTCTTCTTGTTTTTCCAGGACTAAGATACGTCACATACCAAGGTGCATAGCATCCAATTACCTTCTTAGCCTAGTCTCTCAGTCTTTCAAATATTCACAGGGAAGACAAACCCACATTTGTTGAGAGATAACTCTTGAGCCTAGCACTACGCTGGTGCTTCATGGATTCTCGTTGTGGGAGAGGTAGCGACACATCCCCAAATCCCTGCCACAAGGTAACCTCCTCCAGAGCTGAAGCTTCTCTGAGGATGACATTACATGGTCTGTGGCTCCTGCTCTACTAGTGACCATGAACATATGTAGAATGTCTTTGCTGCAGAGACCACTACACTATGTCTTAGAAATTCCAGAGTTTTCTAAGTGTTGGATTCAAGACAGGCTCCAGGTCAGGCAGGAGTGAGGAATTACATACAGGATGTGACACAAGAAATGGAAAACCAGGCCAAGGCTTGGTCATATAAGAACAGATAAGAGCCAGCTATGTCCCATGGAGGCCAGGCAGAAACTGGGGCAAGGGAGGCAGGCTGCTGCCCTTTACCACATCAGGCAGCAGAAAGGGGACTGGGAAGGTGGGACTGGCAGGGTGGGTCCAGACACTCAGATGTAGATGCTGCAGCAAAGGATGTGAAGGACCATGGGGCGGTGGGCTGCAGTCAGGAGAGCTCCCTGAAGGGTGGGTGGGCGAGCCAACAACCACCATCCCCGACTGCGGAAGGGTCACTCCCGTGGGAAAGGGACACTATGTCTTCTCTAACCCTGCAAGCCTCAGCACCCTCACAGGAATGTCAATGCTGAGGCTGGATGAGAGCTGTCACACACTGTACTCCTAGCACCTGTGCCAGCAGGGGCACCTTGGAGGGATCAGATTAAGGGTCTGATGCCAACCATCTACATAGACTACACATTTTTCTAGAACATTTGCTTTTAGCTATATATACTTCTGAAAGGTTAAAAAGTATTATTTTAACTAATAAGGGTGGATTACCCTTACTAACAACAATAAAAATTAGGTATTAAAAACCTAATGGATCTGGAATTAGATAGTGGTGATGGCTCCACAACCCTGTGAATATACTAAAAACCACTGAATTGTACACTTTTAAAAGGATGAATTTTATGGTATATGAATTACATTTCAATTTTTAAAAATCAAATGGAGAACTTGAAAAGGCAGTTTTCCTATAAAACCTATACAGTATAGATATAGATTCCTACAGAATCCACAGCATAGATAATGCAAAGAGCCATCTCTTCTCTCTCCCATTTTCTACCAGGGAGACAGTTTACTCAGAAATTGTCCAAAGCTTCCTCCAAAGGCTCTTGGCATTTTCAGTTTTAGGTGCTGCTGAAGGAAATGAAGGTGTATCTCAATATAGGGCTCAGTGACTGTCATCACCTAACAACTTCTTTTTAGGTGCCTACTTGATGCCAGGCTCTTTACGGAGAACTATATTTTTAGCTATATTCTGTGGATGAGGAAAGAGAGACTGTGTGATTCACCCAAAGACATAAATTCAGTAGGACCAGAGCCAGGATTTGGACCCAGAGCTTTGACTTCCAAGCCTGAATTATTTTCTACTCCTTACCCTCTCTGCTCAAACCTCAAGGTCAAGTTCAGCCAAATCTTACTAAGGGATTTACCCAGGAATCTATAATTTCACTTTGTTCAGCCAACACACATTGTGCACTTTCTAACCATCAGGCCCAGCACAGACCCAACTTCCCTCCTCCTTCTGTCTGAAACCGAAATCCTGGTCCTTATCCCCTCCTCTCTTCCCAGATGAGTTCCTGTTGCAGTGGTTGTACCCCCAGAGCAATGGACCTATCATGGCCCCTTGATGCCTCCTAGCTTAAAAAAAAAAAACCTCCCAACTCTTGCCTGGACACCTGAGTTCTTTTGTGAAGCAGTGTTTCCTCAGATCCAGAACCATCTATAAGCTCCTATCTCCCTATGCCCAATGCCAGGGACATAAAAGGCACTCATAAATACTTGCTGCAAAATGGAAACAACACAGTTTTTACTTATGTGTTAGAATTTAATCTTGAGCAAAACTTGCACAGCCCAGAGTTTGATAAATAGAAAAGAATTTCGGTCATACCTGTCTACCTAATCCACTTCCATCCTACCTGGGTCTTGTGAACTTGAATTGGATTGTTGGATCATTTATATATATACACATATACAAACACATACACGTTAATATATATTGACTACAAATACATACACATAGTCAGTAATAACAAAAATAGTACCCACTATTTATGGAACACCTGCTTTTTATCAGTAGCTATTACTAGTCACATTCAACAGAAGAGAAAACAGGCTCAGAGGTGTTCAGCGACCTCAAAACTAGTAAATGGGGAAGCCAGAACCAAAGCCGGGTTTTTCTGTTTCTACCATACCACATTTTGTTGATTTCTATCACTGCCACCAAGAATATCAACAATCCCACTTACTTTAGCATCAATCTATTCCCTGTGCAAAATTTCATGGCATCAATGAAGACAGAGATTAGAATGGACCCAGCTCTGATCATCTGTCACTTCACAGCTGTGTCTGGACAGATGCCCCATCACCCACATGGACTACGCACCCTGTGAAAAGGCATATTAAGACTGTTTGCTAAAAATCCTAGATGGAATACATAATGCAGCCTGTGGGGGTTGATTCAGAACCCCATATACAGCACAGATAAAGAGCCTAGAACTAGTACGTCTCACAGAGAATCTGTCTCACAGAGAATCTTCCACTCTGGGTGGAAGAATGGATTCCAGCGGCACCTAGAAATGTCAGAAAATATGAAGTATTTTACAAAGTCAGATACAAAATCCAAACCTTAATTGTACACACTTGATTTAACTTTTTGGTTCAACCATGCCCTCAGAGAACATCAGGAGTTAGCTACTAACTTGGCTCTTGGCCTGGCTGCCTTTTTGGGGGTAAAATATGAACTTGTCCTGATCTGCTTTGGAAATATTTTATCACATATTTGGAAATATGTTAACAGGTGTCCAGAATTACCCAAATATGCAATTCAATTTGGGAAATGATTTGTGGTCCTCATTTAGGACTACTTCTGAAAGAGTAGGGAGAAAAAGGTATTTACATGGGAAATACCATATGGCTTCTACTGGGACCTTTTATTAGTAACATTTAATTAGCATAGCATAGCATAGTGCCTGGTACATATTAAGTGCTCTATAAATATTTGTTGAACGAATGAATAATAATGAATGATAACATAAGTCCACAATTATTAGCAAGTCATCAAAAAGCCTATGTAAAGGATTTTTTTCACAAAATCTTGGTGATAGGTACAACTTATTCCATAATTCTTTAAAGGATATTACTAAGGAATGCTTTAATATGAGATGGCTTTGGATTTCAAGCGCACGCTCTACCATTTCTTAGTTGTGTCATGGTGGGTAAGTCACTAAACCCCTCTGAGCTTCAATTTTCTAACCTATACAATGGAGCTAGTGTTTACCTTACAGTTTGATTTTAAAGATTTGCAATAATGTTTACAAAGAGCTTGACTTGCAGGCTGTACTCCATAGATGGTGATTATTATTATGAAAGGGAACACTGATTTTCATCAGCAAGTTAATCCTTTTGTCCCAGAAATGGGAAAGCTCTTCCAACACTGGCCAAGGTCAGGGCTGCCATCAGCCAAGGTAGGGAACATTCTCATTTTCACTTTCAAAATCAAGAGAATGGCACAGATCTCAGTAGAAAGGAACCAGCAGCACATGTTTTTAAATATTCATAAGGGCTGGAAATGTCTTACTCCTTTCGTTTTCTCTGCCATCTGCTTTTGTTTCTTTTCTTTTCATTCTTATGCCACAGCTGCAAATGAAAACAACCATACAATAACCCAAGTTAAATAAAAAAAAAAAATCAAAATAAAAACAATCTGATGGGTAAAAAGAGAAGATGAATTATAAAGTTTTCCCTTGAGTTCACAAGGCAGCAGAAGCAAGAAGGACGTTTGATGTGAGTTAGACCTTCTGGAAACCAAAATCCATGCCCCATGTTTATAATAACCATAACAGCAACCACCATTTATTAAATGGCCCCTATGTGCCACTTGATGATCAGTATCTCTAATTCCTAAAGCCACTCTTCAAAGCAGGTAAATCGAACCCATTTCACAGAAAACGAAATGGCAGATCAGAGAGGTAAAACAGACTTTTAATGGTTACACAGCTAATAAGAGATGAAACAGATTTGAACTTGGGTGTGTCTGAATACAAAGCCCAGGCACTTTCTTGACCACTCTCCCCAAAAATGGGAAGGAACATGAAAAAAAATTAATTTGGGAAATATTTAGGGCAGACTATTTGTATTTAATGGATTTATTCAGATAATTAAAATCTGTGATTATAGCTCTAATTAAAGTTAACTTAAATAACTGGTTGTTGTATTTGTGAATGTGCAATTAGTCTTCCACATAATTGCAGGGTTTCAGCATCATACTTTCCATTTATTCACTGCATCCCAGAGCTTTGCTACACTGACTTCTGTTCTACCAAAGGCCACATTACAGCTCTCGGGGTCTCTGGGTCCGAGGACCATGACCTATGACACCCATAGTAGGGTCTAGGCTCAGCCCCATTTAGCATGTCTTTGTCCAAAAGTCAATGAACACCTCATCTTCAACTGCAATGTAGAAAGCTCTTACAACCTACACTGTTGTCCTGAAAACTCCTAGCAGCATGTACCTGAAGAAAAACTGGCAGCAGTGGTCTTCATGTGTTAATTACACTTGCGAAGTCTATTATGCATAGAAAGGGCACCTGCTGGCAGTGAAAATGACTAGAATCTGCCCTTCCTGTGCAGTGAGTAAATTGAGAGTTCATTTCTACAGGAGATAATAGTTTTCAGATTCCATTTCGTGTATCCCCTGCATGGGGACGTACTTAACATTTAAATCATCTGCAGAGGAACAAACCTCCTTCAAATCTACATGTTTCAGGCTCCTAGCACATTATTTAAAATGCTAGTTATCCTTGCTGGCTCTTACCACCAAAGATTAAACTCTACGGTGGTGAAAGTCACCGAGCACAATAGAATAAAGTTATTAGCACTGACTCAAATTTCATGACATTTGTAGTTTCTGACCAAAGCAGTGGTAGCAGGCTGAAGGTGATCAAATCAAGCCTTGAATAGAGGATCTGTTTTTTCTCTTGGGGTCTTTTATTTCATCATTCCTATATCTTGCAGTTAGTAAACAGATATCAATCTCCACAGGCCTGTAATCATCCTTAGGTCAGATGTCAAAAAGTCCTTTCATGAAAACAAGAGATCAGGAGAGAGACTGCTATCACACAAACAGAAACTTCCAATATGGAGCCTAATCACAAAACCCACTCAGGCTCCAAAAATTACCAGCCTTAACTCTGAGTTTCCCGAGTGAAAGTTTGGGGTGACAAGGGCTTCGCAGCCGTCCTTGCCAAGTCTCCCCTTCTCGGTTAGAGCTGTCAGCACCGTTGCTCTCGGTCAGGCTGGTGACAGTTCTTGAAAGGGTTAGAGTTTGAGAGGAAGTTGAAAAGAGGATCTCGGGTCAGCTTCCACGGGAAAGAGTGAAACAGCTAATAAATCCTCTAAGCAAACAAGAAAGGAGGGCTGCGACCTGAGATGGCAGCTGGAAAGAACAACTGGCCAGAATAAACATTGATTTTTTTCTTAAATGAAACTTTTCAATTATAAAAAAACTATACTTTTTCACTGTGTCGATAGAAATATTTGAAAGCATGGAAAATAAAGATCATGCGGAATTCCTCCCCTCCTCCCCAACACAAATCACTGTTAACATTTTGGTGTTATTTCCTTTCAGATTTCTGCCTCTCTATATGTATGTATGTATGTATGTATGTGTGTGTGTGTGTATCTAATTTTTGTGTTATATATACACATAATTTTCATTTGTTTTTGTAAAAATGGAATTATACATATTTAACATCTATTTTAGGGTAAGTTATTAAGCCTCTAGGGGCCTCGGTTTACTGACCTATGAAATGGAGCTAATAATACCTGCCTTACAGGGTTGCTGGAAGAATTAAATGAGATCACAGATGTAAGGAGATGGTCCAACGAGTGGGGGCCAAAGGAGAGATTCAGCAGTGGCAACTATTGTTATCACTGATGTTACTGACAGAGCATTTTCTTCTCCATAGTTTTGGGGCTCTAAGCTGCTGGTTTTCAACTAGCTAACAATTTGGCAACTGAAACTTTCCAAATAATGGAAAGTGAAAACTGTACCATTAGGGAGGCAGAGGGACTCCAATGACTTTCTCAGCTCCACCAATCACTGCACACAAAAGCCCCTGGGTGTTCCTACCTGAAGCATCGAGACACACAGGTGAGTTTCTTCCAGGGAGAACTCTAAGGTTTCCCTGTAGAGCACACATCTGGGGTGAGGTGTGTGGGGGACCCTGAGGCACATGTCTGTAGGGAAGGGACCTCTGTCTGTGTGTGTGAGTATGGGGCCATGAACTGGGGGGGGCGGTGCGTGCCTGTGAAGGGTGCTGTATGTCAGGGCCGGGGCACTGTGTCAGCAGATCCTCTGTGCTTAAGGGAACTGAGTGTCACTGTGTGAGTCTGTCTTAGGGGACATATGTCCCCTTTCCCACCTTTTCTTTCTATCTCCCTTCCACCTTCCTTGGGTGTGCTTTGTTCTTTCTCTCCCCTTGCCTCTTTCCTCCTCTCTGGAGGCTGTGTCTGCCTCTGCCCAGCCCCCCAATCTTTCATTCAAACAGCGAACTGGATAGAGAACACGGTCCTTTCCTTTGAGATATGTGACAGCAGAAAAAACCAATAGAGTTGGTTCAGAAGCTCAAAAGAAGCAACAAATCTATGCAGAGAAATTGCCCCTTAATCTCATGAGAGGTAGGAGAAAGGCATGGATAAAGAGATCCACCTTGATAAGAAAGATACACACTAAAGAGAGAAATGAGCCAATTCACTTAGCGCTATGCACTAGAAAGGGCCGCTGATCTTCACTTCACGGCCCTGAGCTACATCTTTGCTGAACCCATGGCTTCTTGGGATGAGGATGAGCCCAACACATAACATGAGAAGGACTCCTGAATACCTTTAAATTCCCAGGATAATTTGGCTACCTGGGTGAACCTTTTCACTGAGAGGACTGCAAAACGGGCTGGAGATACCGGCAAAAATTATGACTGACCTGGACTCGATCTCTCTGAACCAATGGTAAATGTCCTGAATCATCTGTTCTTAAGTGACAGGGCTGTGACCCCTCAAATGGGGCCCTTTCTCCTGAAGCTCTCAATTTCTGGCAGACAGTGCAGAGCCTTTTCTATACATGTGTATCGCTCCCTTATCAACTTCTGCTGACTTGAGCTGTATGGAGATAATGCCTTTAATCATAATACACTGGAGAAAGAAATCATTTATAAGGACATTAGATCACACAGTCTTTTTTGTTAATCTATTGGAGACAGATAGTGATGAAGATGATGCTTCTGCAGAAACATTTACTGAGCATCTACTATGAGCCAGCTTTTCTACATGGTATCTTTTCATGTTATTTCATTCCATCTTTACATAATTATGTATATAGAACAACTTTATTTTGCAGATGAGAAAACAAAGCTTTTAGCCAAGTGACTTGCCCAAGTGGTTAGCTGACTCTAAAGCAAGTCAGCCTCCCTCCCTCCCTCCTCCCCTCTCTTCCTTCCCTCCTTCCTTCCACTAAAACACATTTCACTGAATAGTGAAATTCCCCTCAAAAGACTTCAGAGAGTTTTGAAGGCTGGTTTGTGCTCCCAAACCACAGCTGAGGGCAAGTCTTACAAAACGTGCCAGGGCACGGCTGAAACTTGAAGACCTTGGGGATCTCAGTTGTTCTTGACACCAGTTTCCACTGTGTCTTAGGAAAAAAAAAATCACACAACTACTTGGTGCTTTGGTTTCCCTACACTGAGGAACGCAGAAGGTATTATCTACCCACTTGAACTCTTAAGAATGCCATGACATATATGAAAAGCTGGAAACAAACAGGCCATGCAATCAGGTGATCTAAAATTCAGATCACTTTGAAGTTAGTATTTTTAATTTAGAGTCACCAACTGCATTACAAGTTATAGACCTAACTTGCCTGGTCATTCTCTGGAGAAGGAAAAGCAGAGGACAGGGTAAGCTGTGGCCTTACCAGCAGTAGTCCAGCAGATGTGGAGGCAGGACGGGGATGTACACGTGCTGCCAGAACATGGGGTACAGCATCGCAGCAGACCCGTGGATGCAGGCAGTCAACTGCAACGGAAGCAAATTAGAGATTCAGAGCTAAACAATTAAAGTCAGGAAACACTGTCATTTGAGTTCAGCAATAAAACTAAATATATACTTATCAACATATTTAAAATTATAAGTTAACTCAATAACCCTAATTCAGATTTAATAAGAGCTTCCTTTTCCAAAAAATGTATTTTTTTCATGATTATGAAGCTAATTCACAATGACAGTAGAAAAATCTAGAAAATGGAGAAAGGGATAAAAGGAAAGTCTTTGGGCTTCCCTGGTGGCACAGTGGTTGAGAATCTGCCTGCCAATGCAGGGGACATGGGTTTGAGCCCTGGTCTGGGAAGATCCCACATGCCGCGGAGCAACTGGGCCCGTGAGCCACAATTACTGAGCCTGCACGTCTGGAGCCTGTGCTCCGCAACAAGAGAGGCCCGCGCACCGCGATGAAGAGTGGCCCCCGCTTGCCACAACTAGAGAAAGCCCTCGCACAGAAGTGAAGACCCAACACAGCCATAAATAAAATAAATAAATAAAATTAAAAAAAAAAAAAAAAAGAAAATGCTCCCTATAAAAAAAAAAAAAAAAGGAAAGTCTTCACCATCTGAAAATAATTTAACATTTTGGGGTATTACATGCATATGGATTTTTCTAATAAAAAATCAGGATTACTGTAAATACAGTGTTGATTTGCCCTTAAGTTAACATTATTTGCTGGCATTTTCCCGATATCTTTAAACATTCTTAGAAAACATCTTTTCATGCCACTCAATGAATTTCCCATACTATATTTAACCACTCTTCCATCATTCATTCATATAATCGGATCAGGTCAATAATTTTTATATATGGTTCCTAGATGCAGAATTTAAAGACAAAGGTTATAAATATTTTAAGGCACTTAATAAATATAATAAATGTATTAATATAATAAATAGATGAAGGATTGAGGCTCTTTCTACTCCCCCAACCATGTACTGGAATGCTGGCCTCCCTGTACCTCACTGTACCTATCTTCATTTTATTTTTATTTCTCTGATCATGACTGAAGCTGAACATCTTGTTATATGTTCTAAACTATATTTCTTAAGTAAATGGTCTGTTCATATTCTTAGTCCAGTTTTTCTAATGAGAATTAGCATTTTTAAATTGATTTAAAAGCAAATATCGGATATGCAAAGGATAGTAATCCTTTGCAATGTTTTTGAAAATAACTTATCCTTATTTAATTTTCTTTGAATTTTTGGGTAAAGAGAAGGCTTAAATAATTACATGAGCAAATATTTTCCTTCATGATGGTTTCCACTGCTTTTATACTAAGAAAGTCCTCCAAATTTTTCCTCAGCATTTAACTCTTTAATCCAGCTGGAATTAATTTAGGTTTGAGGACTGAGGTGAGAATTTATTTTCTCCACACAGCTAATCAATTGCTCCAGCACTGTTTACTGACTAATCCTTCGACTCCCTCCTCTTTTGACTTGTTCCTATTTCATATTTCTTTTTTTTCTTAAAAGCTAGACACATCATACAATCAGTATTTGATATAACAGAAAAATTAAGAAACAAAAATACAATGGAATAAAATTGCTACAAAACTCAATATAGTGAAAGAAGGAAAAAAACCAACACCTTTGGAGATAGGACTATGAAGTGACAAAAGTCAACAACACATGTTTCTTTCTGCCTTTTTTCTTTAATGTTTCTTTGGTTTCTGGGAAGCCTGTTCCCCTGAGGACTTTGCTTCTTTTGGAAGCTGTTAACTGGCCTTTGCTGACAGAAGGACATTTACGTGGCAAAAGAGTGACGCGCCAAGGCCCAGTTAAAAGAATCCCAGAGGTTAGTGTAACATGAACAGCTTTAAATTGGATATTCTGCTGATGGTTCACAGTTGTGAGAGCTGTGTATTAAATCCAGGGCCTAATTTTCCCCCTCCTTTTCCCTCCAGACCCTGTTCTTTAAATCAGGTACATGCCACGAACAGGAGCTTATCCAACAAGCTCGCAAGAGCAGTTCCCAGTGACTCTGCCAAGGCTTGTAGGTTTAATCCATTTTTTCTCAATCCATTTCGGTAGGTTACAGCGTAACGGAGGCTGTCTGTCGTAGTATACATGACTAATCTCTTTGGGCTTAGAAGAGATAAAACATCTTTGCTGGTATTGAGTGAATGGAAAATGAACCAACTACTCCAACTCCACCCTCAAGTCAGGCTGGAGGGTTACACTGGCCTTTGGCCCCAGCTCTTCCTCCCCATCCATTAACCAACGGCCAAAGTACTCTTACTAAAGTGCAGGTCCAGTCATGTAACATCCTGCTCGGAAATGTACTTGGGGGCACACCTGGAACAGGCATGTCTTCATGTCTTCACCAGCTCCCTGTCTACCTGTAGAGAAGCATCTCCAGCCACAATCTCTACTACTTGCTCCAAGTTTATCCTTGGAATAAATCATTTGCAGATTTAGGAGTAGTTATGTACTCCTTTTCCTCCCTTCTGTATTCCCACTGGCCCAGATCTGCGCCCCTAGCGAACTCCTCCTGCCCCGGGTCTCTGTGCACTACCTTCCTCTGCAAAGCCTTGCATGGCTCCACTGGGCATGTGCCCCCATTATTAATGGGACTATGACTGTATGTTTGTCCTCTCACTGTAAAGTACAGAAAGACCCTGTCTCTCTTTTGCTCAGTGGCACAATGTATATATACATATGCATGTATGTATATGTGCTAGATAATGCAATGTTTCTTGAATAAATAAAAAACAATTCACACTTAGAATATATTCACAATATAAAGATAGTTAGTGGCTTGGCTTTTCATAGTACTGGACCAACATTTTCATGAGTCTCACAGAGTAGGGTATATATATATATGACTCAAATTCCAACACAATAGCAGCAAGCTTAGACATACAAATATGCCACTTCTGGAAAATCAAGTCAATGGATTCATCCATCCATTTATTCAATAATATGCCTACTCTGTAACTCTACAACACAACAAATAAATAAATAAAAGCACTTAAAAATCTATATGGTGCCATACAAATGTAAGATATCATCATCACATGTATTCATTGGTAATTCTCTTTGAAAAAGTCATTCAATAGAATGTTCCTGGTTGAGACAGAACTTGAATACCTGCCTCTTTTTAGCTTAAATCGGTTTGAGTCAAAATCCTATTTCAAGCGACACAGTGGCAGAGATCTTATCTTCAGACAATGTTCTTTTCATGTCTCCTTAGCCTCAAAAAAAAACCTAGCAAGCTAAATGACAAGGTTTTAAAATTACTTATCCCTCATAAAAATCAAACTTTTAAGATGTCTGATCATCATTTCCATTGTGGGGTTTTCTGAGGGCCAAATCTCTGCAATTGGAGTAAAATGCTTTTACCCATTTGATTAAGAAAACAAACAAGGAGCTGTTTGGCTCTTTTCCAAAATACTAAGTGGCACAAACAATGTGCATCATTTCTTAGAAATAGTGGCTAAGTGGACCACAGAAAAGTGTTATGACATATCTATGCTTAATCAGAAATAACATACATCCCATAAATTATCATTAGCCACTTACTTAAAAAAAAAAAACAAAACTCTAAAACCAACCCCATTAGAAAAAAGAAGGGTCCTAAAGGCCTATGCTCATTCCTTACAGAATACAAAATTTAAAAGTAATGAAAGTATACAATTTGGATTGTAGTCAACAAAGGGGTATTGTGAATATTTAATTGAAGTGCAAGTTGAGGAAAATGATTCTATCAAAATCTCACTCAGTGGGAGAATAGAAAGATAGTATGTGTAAAATTTGCCCAAAGTCATTAGTCACAATGAATATTCATCAGAAGCCAATTATCAATCCCATTTAATGACACCCCAAAAGATTTTGCCCTGAAGCAGCTGAATGGTCTAAGACTCCAGACAAAACTAGACAAATTACACAGCCAACAGCCAGTCTAGCCAGGACACAAATTGTAAAGTAAACCACTGGTGGGTTTTTGGACTCACTTTTAGCAAATTCTGTCCTCAATTAAAGGTACATAAGGTCAGTCTGATTTTGGAGCTTTCTATATGGCTCCATAGTTTCCTTTGAGGCAAAGGGAGAGAAAGGAGAAGGCAGTGGAGGTAGGACATGAATGGAGAGCCATCAATGATAGGGTTTGAAAAATCACAAAGACACATTTTTTTTTTTTTCAGTTTGAGGTATTACTTAGGGATAATGCCCAGACTGTCACAATCTTAGATACCAATTCAGCTGATTCCTAAGAGTAACTCTGCAATTTAACATGGAAAAAAAAAAAAAAAAAAGGAATTTCAACAGTGTATGTGCCACGCACCATGCTGGGGGTTTAGGGTCTTGCAAAGTACTATTTTAGAGGTAGGGGTGTGTGTGTGTGTGTGTGTGTGTGTGTGTGTGTGTACACACATATACACTCAACACCACATTTCACAGATAAGGAAACAGTTTCAGAGGTGAAATAACTTGCCCAAGGCCACACAGCTAGTAAGTGACAGAACTGGGACTCGTATCCAGGTCTGTCAGACTATAATGGCCATCTCCACAATGCATAAGTTAACTATTGTGTTGAGTGCCTATGCTGTGCCAATACATTATGCTCAGGATTCTGAGCTAGGTGAAATATTGTCCCTGTTGGCATGGCCAAATTATGTAGAAAATTATGTAGAATTTGCCTTGCTGTTAGACGACCAAACATCTAAAGCAAAATGCCAATTAACAGAAAATAATCATTTTAAAAACAAACACAGAGCTGATCACTTCCTGAGGATTAGTTACATTTAAGTAAGGTGGTATAGTATCTTTAATCCATAGGAAGTTCTAGACAATGAAGACAATGAGTGTTAAAAGGAAAGGTTTAGATTCCAATGTGGGCACACCTACTGGAAAGTCTGGCTTTCTGTCATGTTCCTTTTCACATACTTTCATGGAATTTCCACTAAATCTCTTTTTGATCTGAGCAGGTCACTTCCTCTCCTGGGTCTCAGTATGGAAAACAAGAGGCTGGACTACATGATCCCTGTCCCCCACCCCCTTCCAGCTTTGACAACTTTGATCTAGAGCAATTGCCATCCTTTGACGTAAAGAATTCTCCTCCCCTGCCCCAGCTCCCTTCCTCAGCCATACTTGACTAAGCATAAGTACAACAGACTCAGTCTCAAAGTTGGTCTTGCTTTCTCATCTCTGCAGTCACAGGGGCGCACCTGAAATTCATGTGCTATCCAGGAACCACCATCTTTCAGCCACCCCATCTCCATCACCTGACTGTGGAGAGCACAGCCTTCCTCCACGCGTGGCCCCTGACACTCTAAAGATCTCAGAGGTAGATAATCTCAGGAGACCAGGGGCATGAGACTAAAGATGTGAGCTCCACAAGGACAGAGACCACATTTGATTCTCTCCTTATCTCTAACTATGCTTGACACAGAGCAGGTGCTGAGTGTTTGGGGAATGCTAGAATGCCTCCAGCTTAACATCATGAGGAATGGTAGACAAGATTATCAGACATTTAACAAATTGTAATTGCTTAATAGATCACAACTAGAAGCTGTAAATTCCGAAGAGGTATGAGATTCCAAGTTCCAAAAGTTGAAAGAGGAAAAAAAAAAAAAACCCAGAGGTCAGAGTCACTATTCACATCCAAGAACTCAGAATGTTAAAAGATTAAATTGACACCTGCTTCATCACAGGGTTAGAGCCATTTGGATTTCTCCTCTGAACACAAACATCAGGAAACTGATAAAACAAAGGATATAGAAAGAGTACCACATTATTAACCTTAAAGACAGGTCACTTTTCAGTCTACCCATTTCAACCAAAAATAATCCTATGTAGAACAATTGTAGAAAACCGTATGTGTCTTCGAGAAGTTGTTAGCTTTCTCAATTTGAGAACTAGATTCTTCTATTTAATTATAAACCACCCTTGTGGTCATAAGGAAATAAATGGTGCCATGATTCAGACAATGTGATTCAAACAGTGTTTTGATTTTTATTTATTCGTACATGTAAAACCCACTATAAGATCAGCAAAAAGTTTTAAGTAAAACCTTCAGGGACTCTGAAAGTTAATGTACTCAACCCTTCGAAGAGTATGAGAAAAACCTTTAATTATAAATGGTTCAAATTGTGTTTACTATAGTTAGTGAGGGGAGAGTTGGCTTTTTAAGAAACTATCAACGATGCTTTAGCAGAAGAGAAATTAGAAAGCCTCAGAAATCAAAGGCCTTCAGCTATTCTAGACAGATGCCGGACATGTGAGTAGAAAGAAGGAATGTCCTGCTTTTTTTAGAAGTTGAAATGTAATGCTTCTGTATTTATTTTTTGTAGGGTGGGAAGGGCAATCTATCTTCAAGTAGTTTTTCATTCAGTTGGGTGGAACGCATCATACCTCTTGCTTCTCCACTATTCTCTGGGGAAAGGGAAGGAAAAAATTCCCACAAAAACCAACACAGCAACATGGAGTCAAGTCGAGTGCCCTACACTAAGAGAAAGGTCATCCAGGCAAGAAGGAAGCTTTTCCAGGCAATCACCTGCCTACTCAATCACTTCTCTTTCCGCCTTCTCCTCTTTTTTCTTAAAGCTACCTACTAACTAGAGTAATCAGAGTAAGTTATTAACAAGGGCAACAAGTTTCATGCCAAGATCTGACACTTCAAAACATCAAAGCAGATAAAACTGCCAGAGAAAAGCTTTAGCTACCAAAGCAGAGGCAGATACCATGGTATTGTAAACTACAGTGTAAATAAGCCTATAGCACCATACGTGAGGAAACTGCAGACTTTTTTTTTAAGATGAAAAAGAAAAAGGTAAAATTACATTGGGATTGATAACAATTCATTTAAATATATGGACAGCTACTTCTCTATTCTGTGCCTATGACAGATACTCTAACTGATTGTGGAGTGAGGACATGGCCTGCGGATCCCTCTGAATGTGCAACCATTGGCAGTGGATCCAAGTTGGCACTCAAGAAGAAATCGATTTTCGTCCCCAAGTCTAAGTGGATATTTACATTTCTTTGAAAATATTTCTAAGATCATAATTTATGTTTAGCTAATTTATATATTGCTTTAATAAAGAATCTCATTTTTTAAAAGAAAGAAAGCATAACTGAACATAGAATCGTGAGAACCTATCTATCAGGCATCCACACGTGAAAAAGAAACTAAGAAACCTTCAGGTGGTAGGAGTTACTAGATTTGAAGGCACAGGGGGAAAAAAAAAAATTTCCCCTGCATAGTTTTGTCAGACAAATCCAACCTCAGAAAGTGACAGTAAATTCAGAAAGATTGAAGCTATAAACAGACACCACCACGGCCACTTACTCAGCATTTACTATCTGCCAAGCACTGTTCTAAGTGCTTTACATGTACTATTTAACTCACTTAATCTTCACAGCAACCCTATAAAGGTAAGTAGCATTATTGTTCCCATTTACAGATGAGGAAACTAAGATTCCTAGATGTTAAGGACCTCGTGTAAGGTCACAGTAGTGGCAGAAGTAGGCTATAAACCTAGGGAGTCTAGCTCTGGAGTTCGTGCTCTTAGCTCATAGGAAACTGCCTCAGTGCTATGATCTGTATTAATCCGACAATTACTGAGTATCCACTATGTGTACATGCCACGCCCTCAAGCAATTTAAAATAGAAAAAGATCAAAATGCAAACAATCAACTTCAACACAAATGCATTATGAAAGAGGTGCTGTAACAGAGGTTCAAGTGTGCTAGCATATAAAGAAGGAATCGTTAATTCTGCCTGGGGCAAGAATCAGGCCTGCTTCCCAGAGAGAGAGGCAGGAGAGCAGAGCCTGGAAAGATGAAGACAGGAAGCGGTTAGTCTTCCTCCCTGGGAGGCTGGTCAGGTGGTAATGCTAGGTCAAGTGAACACAGCAGCTTCTTAGGCCACTCCAGCTCTACATAGTGATGACTGGAGACTTGAACAAGAAATGACAATTTAGTCAATGACTATGTGACTAGTGAGAAGTGGGTGGATATGGAAAATCTCATACGAGTTGCCATGACTATTCTCTGTTGCTTGGATTCATTCACCATCCACTCTCACCAGTTGTACTAATTAAATCTTAAGAGCTCTTCCAGGATCTCTATTGCCTTCTTTGCTTCTGAAAGTCAAATCAGACCTCATTGCCCTGAAAAGGTAGGATTCAGAGTCAACATTTACTAAATGAGTAGTACGTGCCCAGCAATGGGCTACCTGCTTTCATATCTATGACCACTGAATCCTTTCAACAACCCTGAGGGGGGTATTACTACTACCCTCTTTTTACAGAAGAGAACAGAGAGACTCAGAAGGATTAAGTAAACTGCCCAAGGTGACATGGCTGGGAGGATTCAGTTACACAGGTAGAAACTGAACAAAACCATCCTGACTTGAAGCCTGGTGCTCTCTCCTTCAGCCCTGCTGTCCTTTTTCTTGGGAAAAGACAGCAGAAACAGGCCTGTCTGAATCACCTAGCTGGGAGAACACATAGATATCGAGATAGCAGAAGAGAAAAAATGTGAACTTTTACAAGGTCTATACTAGCCCCTAACTACCTAGTCTAACCTCACATCACACGACACTTGCTCACCAGTGACCACACTTTCAGCTTGCAGAAGCCATAGGAAATTCTGAGTTCTTGTTCTCACTGACTCAGCACATAGTAGGTGCTCCAATTTCTTTAACGAAATCCACACAGATGCCTGCCAATGTGAGTGCCATTTAGGGCTTTTGCAAGTATATTAAGATGTCAGTGACTTGAATATTACCTGTTAGTGTTTTTTAGTAGAGATTTGATTCATAAGAGTCATATAAAAAAGCTATCAGTCTTATAATCTAAAGAACATATCATTTGTTTCACAAATTGACCATACTACTAAAATAATAAACAAGATACCCTGCCAGTGTTCTCAATGCAATGGCTAAAAAGAAACATCACCTCTCTAGATCTATTTATACACACGTATCTAAAATTACACTGGTGGACTATATCAGCACCCAACATTACTGAGACCTTAAATAGATTATACTTAGCTCTGTCCTGTTCTAGACTAGCCAATGTCAAAATCAGAGCTCTCTCAAAGAGAAATATGGAAACAAAGAATTTTTTAGTGCTTATCTGTACTCACAAATATTTTCTAAACAAACTTAATCAGCCTCTATTACATAGTCTCAAAATGAAAAGAACTCTAATGATGCAAAATAATCAAAGAATAAATACTGTCTGAGAGAACTGTCTATTCACTGGTTCTGAATCTGCTTGTGTATCAATCATTTGGGGAACCCTAAAAAAACAGACATCCCACGGTCCCATGTTAGATCTTTTGAATCAGAATGTCTGGAGGTGGTGCCCAAGAACTTGAATTTTTAACAAATTCTCTCAGTGATTTCTAACACAACTAATCCATGGATCAGAATTTGGGAATCATTAACAATCTGAATCCTCTGGCTAGTCCAAAACATGTGCTCAATGTGTTGAGCAAGAGGCAGGAGAGGAAGGTAAGAACTAGTAGGGAGACCATGGCTGGCTGATGTCACAACAATTTGTAAAGTATTGCAAATTAAACAGTTGTTACTCTATATACTACATAGTTTATATAGTCTCCATAACATCAAGGTTCTTCATTCTAGTTATAGTTCAACATGAACAAGAGAAAACGAACTCACAGGTAATTACATGGAGAACATAGTTCAGAAAGCAGTTAATTGTATTTACATTTAAAAACCAGAGAAAAACCACATAAATAAAACATACCAATCTCTACTCCTATTTCCTGCCAATGGAAGTTCCTTTCATCTATTTCTAACAGTTTTTAATATTCTCTGAGCCACAATAAAATTTTATGTGATGGAGATTAGACAGGCTATGCTATTTGAAAGTTTGGCTGCAGAGTCTGTATTTCATGCCACTTCATTACATTTTGTTAAGGATTTCCCTCTTCACCAAAAGGGATTAGTTTTCTTCTCACTTCTTTGAATACTCTTCTTAGGTTGTTAGTGTGAACTAGGTTAATCTCTCTCTTTTTTAACATATAAAAGATGAACAGACAAAATGTTCGATTTATTTTATTTTTTAAATGGAACACTAAATTTAGTCTTAGAATTCTCTGTTTGGTAAGTTTCCAGTTACAAGGTCTTGGCTTCCCTTGAGCACAGTTTGAAACAAAATAATGCAGTTTGTTCCTACGGCTGGAACATGCAGAGTGGAGTGCGCAGGCAAAGAGGCCCTGGCTCTAGTCCAGTATTTCAAACCTTCTTAAACTGCCACTCTCATCTAGGCTTCAAGGGCTGCAGATAAGCAAACAGGATTAGTTACTTCTAGCCCAGAAGAGCTAGGAAAGCTTTACACACATCATTTAGGTACCCAACCCACTACACAGGCTGGGGGTAGTCACGGCCAGGTGGAATTCATCAGGAAAGTAAAGATGAAGCTAAATCTGAAAAACTCCCTAGTCCACAAGCTGGCCCTTCTTAGGTCACAAGACCAGGTGGTGATAAGATAGTGGACGCTGTCAGTGGAAGTGGATGGGACAGGACGGGAGCAAGGCTGGGAAGTTACCCATCCCTTCATGCCAACACTGAAGTGTCTACTAAGGGTCAGACCTGAGGGCGCGGTGGGTGGGGTAGGGTGGGGGAGAGACAGAAGTATCACCCACCACTCCCCAGGTCACCAATGTCCAAGACCTGCCCAAAGCCCACATTCTCTGGGACTAACAGGAAGACACTGACAGGGAGAAGATATTAGGTTTTTTGTTTTGTTTTTTTTCCTTCCTTACATGATGTACTATCAGAAAAGTAGTAATTCTTTTCACAGTTATGGGTACCACACAAATAATTAGGTGTGGAGGCTCAATTAATTAGGTAACAGTCTTGCCACTAAACTGTGCTTCCTTCCTAAGAACTTGTTTTAAAAAGCATCTGCTGAATAAAACAAATACACATTCCTTTGTAAAGTAAATATGCTTTTGTCATCATTTAACTGGATATTCTTAGTCTTCACAACTTCTTGCAGCACCCCTATGTCATAGAGGGAGCGATTAGGGCCAAGATACACGGGGGCTGAAAGGAACTGCAGTACACAAAACCTGAAGCCCCAGTGAGTTGGGGGAGACATGCCGCAGGGACGCACCAAGGCTGGGCTCACAGCAGAGGAGCGGCGCAGGTGGGGCTGGGAGAGTCTAACAACATGCAGACAGGGTGGGCTAAATCTGAACGGCACTCGTGGAAATGGGGCTTTGGCCAATAGGGTCAGTATGCCAGTTAGACATTCACATATTGGCCTTCTGCTTCCCTGGTGCCAGGCACATAGAAAACGCTCACTAAATCTGAAGTGGAAAGCTTAAGTGTGCATTCCAAGGCAATATCCAGACTGAAATTCTTTCTGTGATTTCAGATCCATGGTCAACAGAATCATACCAAAAATATTTCTCTGGGTACAAGTGTCAAAGGGAACTCATGACAAACGGTGAGTTACCAAGGGGGCAGTATGAGATAGTAAGAAGGGGGCTGGCTTGGAGCCAAGAGAAGGCGGTTTTAATCCCATCTCCGCTGCTCATCTTAGGCAAGGCACTACAACTTTCCAAGTGCCAATATTCTCATCTGAAAAAGGAAAATAAAATCAACTAGTTCTTAGGGTTCCTGCAAGAACAAATGAGAAAAAAAAAAAAAAAGATTGGCACAGTGACTGGCACATAGTAGGTGGCTCAAAAACATTAACTTAAGAGAATTTTTAAAGGGTGTGGGGGATAATTGGGGACCTGCCATATAAAATATAGAGCAAATCTAAAGAAGGGTGTCCTACATGCTTAATCTACGGATGCTGTCAGTACGCCTTTGGTAGTCTTGGAGCTATTTACAGGCTACATAAGAAGCTTCCCTAAATACTATACAATCAGGATGTACCTTTTACCCAAACCAGCCTTACCAGCTCCACCAGCCACATTATCCACCAGCTTTGACTCAGAGTATCTTTTTGGCTGTTTATGAGAATTTTCAGATTCCCTCAAGTGTGACAGATATTCTTAACAATGTGTCTCTGGTTCTTGTGACAGTTCCCACACAAGGATTCTGATGTTCGTTTGAGAGATGGCACCCGATAAACATAACCTGGTCCCCACAGCAAGCACTTTGAAGGGGCTAAGACTCATCTGTACGTGTAATTATTGGTTGTTTCTCCCTTTCCTGAAGCCAAAGGCTCCCTTCCCCTGACACTGCATCATAATAACCCACCTGCAATATCTGTCTCTTCTATGACTAGGACGTGACCTTGGGCAAGTTAACCCATCTCTCTGAGTGGATGGGCCAGTCTGTAAAATGGGATAATAGGACTTCTGTTGCAATTAGATGATATTAGATGATATTATCGTTATAAAGGTCTTATTTTAGACCTACTTGCTATCCATAAGAGTTATCAAAAAAGCAATATGAGTTAAACTCAGATATGAAAATCTGTAAGAAAAATAGGGCCTTTGTGTTAGAAGAAATCTCACTGAAGTATTTACATTAGAGAACAAGATGTAGTTAAGCCTTCCCTATTTATCATTTATAAAGGAAAACAATCAATATACATTAACTGCACAAAAAGAACAAAAACTTAACATTTTTCTTATACAGAATATGACAACATTATTGACCGAGAAAGCCTGAAATGAATATTACCTGACTCTGGACTAAACATGGCTGGGTTTGTCTCTATTGACGCACAGTCATTTTTATGGAAGACGGCACTCTGGGGTGTTCAACAGCTTTTATCTTTCAGATTCTTGATGGCTCTGAGAAGCATTAAGCCCACATCTTATCAAACAAAATTGAGAAAAATCTGGTTTGTCAAGGTATGACAGGCCACATCTGGATCTGTCAAGAGAGGGTCATCAGAAACTTCAGGCTAAAGTAGCCTTTGCATTCTCCTTCATCGAGAAGATAATAAAAAGCCACTATTAAGGAAGTAAAAGACAACAATTAGAAAACTTTTTAATTCTGAAATTGAAGGGGTCCAGAGGCTTGGATAAAACTGATGTCTGCTCAGCTACTTATCCCCAGAGAAACTGCACGTAACTCATCAGGATGCTGCTGGTCCCATGTGAGGTATAAGGAGGCCCCTCCCCTTCCCTAAAGAGATTTCTACCATCAGTTAGTAAAACTCAGAACTCAGTTAAGAACCAATTGTTTGTTAAAAAAAATTTTTTTTGAGTCAAAGTAATGTGTTTATAGTCTGAAAAACAAAACAAAAACTGCTAAAGGCTTATACTCCTGGCAAGTAGCAGTCCATCTCATGATACTCCTTACCCTTAATTCAAAGTAATCCCATTCAACACAGTATTTATCTCCTTATTTCTAAATAACTATTTCTTGATTTAAAATTTTAAACATTAGGGCTTCCCTGGTGGCGCAGTGGTTAAGAATCTGCCTGCCAATGCAGGGGACACGGGTTCGGGCCCTGGAAGATCCCACATGCCGCGGAGCAAGTAAGCCTGTGTGCCACGACTATTGAAGACCGCGCGCCTAGAGCCCGTGCTCCGCAACAAGAGAAGCCACCGCAATGAGAAGCCCACGCACCACAACGAAGAGTAGCCCCCGCTCACCGCAACTAGACAAAGCCGCAGGCAACAATGAAGACCCAGTGCAGCCAAAAATAAATAAAACAAATAAATTTATTAAAAAAATTTTTTAAACATTAACATTTGACTTCCCATTACAGATGTTAATAATTTATCAAAAACATACACATACACCTTATGCCAAACTCTGTTCTAAGAGTTTTGCAAGTATTAATATCAACTCGTTTTATTTGACATGAGGTCATTGGTGACTGAACAAAAGCCGTTTCAGTGGAGGTGGGGGCTAACTCCTAACACAAGACAGAGGAGAGAATGAGAGGAGAGGAATTAGACAGGAAACAGAAATAACTCTCTTGAGGAATTTTATTCTAAAAGGAAGAAAACAAATGGGATAAAAGGAATGTGGTTAAGGATGTTTTGTTTTGAAGTCTGGGAGACACTATACCGTGTTAGCAAGCGCCTAAGAATGTACCAGTAGAGAAGAACAAATAATGATGCAGGAGAGAGGAGCTCAGTGCTGGAGGAATTTCCGTAAGGTAACAGGAAGGACGCTGAAGTGCTACTTTCTCTATGAGGCACTCCTTGGCCATCTATCTAAACTGCAATCCCTGCCGCCTCCCCAGTCCCCATCCACTCTCCTCCTCTGCTTTACTGTACTCCTTGTACTTAGAACTAGCTACTGTACCATATATTTAATTCACCTCATTTATTGAAGATCTACCCTACTAGAATGTAAGCTTCATGTGAGGACAGGGATTTTTGCCTATTTTGTTCACTGTAGTATCACCAGTACCTATGAAAGGGCCACAAAAAATATTTGTTGAATGAAGTCAGGTGGACACGCGGAGTGGCTGGCCTAGAAAGGATGGACAGTGCATCCACAACAGAGAAGGTGAGTGGAGGACTAGTGATGACAGGAGGTTGACAGGTGTGGTAGGGGCTGGTGCCACTCTCTCCTGAGCGCTTCTGTCAGATAAGGATAGAATTTCAGGTTAGAAATAATTTTCCCTTAGAAGTTTAGACACTGCTTCACTATCTTCTGGTTTCTACAATTGCCATGGCAAAATCTTGTGCAAGTTTGATTCTTAACCTTTGTACAAGAACTACTTTGTCTCTATCCCTGTATTGTAAAATTTCATGATAAAAGGGCTTGGTATCTTCTTTTTTAACTTTTCAAGAATTCTAAAAACTATATACATATAAAAGTATGTAGATCATGTAAGTGACACTTAAAGGAGAAAAACTTAAGATGCCAAAACCCAGCACCTAGTTTAGGGTTGGCCAACTACAGCCCGAAGGCTAAGTCTGGTGTGCCTCCTATTTTTGTAAATAAAGCTTCTTGGAACACAGTCACACTCACTAGTTACTGATTGTAAACTACAAGGTCAGAGTCCAGTAGTTGCAATAATGACTGTATTTACTATTGGACCCTTTACAGAAAGGTTTGCTGATCCCTAACCTAGCTCAAGACAGAAAGTAATACTTCTGATGTCCCACGTATGCCTCTTCCCAACTATACTCCTTTCACTCCCTTTGAGGAAACTACTACCTAAATTTTGTGTTAATCATTCCCCCCCTCCTTGGTTTGTATGTATCCCTAAATAATATACCATTTAGTTTTTCTTACTTGAATTTTATATTAATGAAATCATACTGTATATTCTTCTGTAGCTTGTTTCTTTTACTCAGAATTCTGTATTAGAGACCCCACCATGCTGATAGTGTAGTTCATCTTCACTTACACAGTATTCTACTGTATGACTATGCAACAATTTATGAGTTCTCTGTTGATGGTCATGTGGGCTCTTTCCAGGTTTAAAAAACAAAACCCAAAACAACAATGCTGCTATGAACATGCTTGCACATGTATCCCACTATACATGACCAAAAAGAGCGTGTAGGTATGTGTATGTACACACACAGACACACAGACACACACACACAATTCCACCCAGGAGTGGAACTGCTGAGTGTTGGGCATATGCAAATAGTTCTGTGCCACATACTCTTCAAATAGTAGTACATGAAATTCTCCAATACATCTGCAATATAACACTTGGCTTTATCAGACATCTAATTTTTGCAAACCTAGTGTTTTAATTACTGTAGTTTTAATTTGCTTTTCTGTGATTACTAATGTGGTTGAGCATCTTTCCATATATTTATTAGCCATTTGTGTTTCTTCTGTGAAATGCCTATTTGTGCTTTTTGCCAATGTTTCTATTGATAGATTTGTCTTCTGCTTTTTTTTTTTTTTTTACTGTAGTAGTTCTTTATATATTTCAGATATTAATCTTCTGTCAGTTTTATATATAGCAAATACCTCATCTCAGCTTGTGCCTTGTCTTTCCATTCTCTGAATGGTATTTTTTAATGAACAAAATTCACAATTGTAATCTTTTCCTTTATATGATGCATATTTTGGATTATTTAACTGAATCCATTTCTACTCCAAGATCACAGAGATTATTCTCCTACTTTGTCTTCTAAAGTTTTAAAATTTTGCCTTTGACATTTAAGTCCTTGATCCATTTGGAATTCAGTTTTGCAAGTTGTATAAGATATAAATTATCTCCCTTTTCTTCCCCATGTGGATAATCAATTATTGACAAGTCCATCCGTTCCCCAGATTTTACAATGCCACCTCTGTTGTATATGAAGAACCCACACACATGGTCCGTTTTTGCAATCTCTATTCCGTTCCATCAGTCTATTTGTGTATCCCTATGCCGTTACTAGCATCTTAGTTACTAGAGGTCTATAAAAAGTCTTGATGTCTGGTAAAGCAAACTTTATCACCCATTCTTTTTCTTCAAGTATATCCTGGCTCTCCCTTTGGCTTTCCATATTAATTTTAGAATCAGGTTGCCAAGTACTATGTAAAATCCTATTGGGATTTTGAATGGAATTGTATGCAATCTATAATATACATCATTTATACCTTTAATATAATGAGTCTTCCTATTCATGAACATGGTCATGCTTTTTCTCTATTGAAAATTCATATTGAACATTTGAATTTTCCCTTTCAATATGTTAATGTGGTGAGCTATAGTGACAGATTTTCTAGTATTATCAGCCTTACATTTCTGGAATAAAGTCAACTCAGTTATTATGAATTATATTTTTTATGTATTTGCTACTGTTTTGTTTAAGATTTCTACAGCTATGTTACTGAGTGAGATTGGCTGATAACTTTTCTTTCTTGTAGTGTCTCTTCGTGTAGTTGAATGTCAAAATTATACAAGTGTCACAAGAAAAGCTCAGGGGGTGTTCCGTCTTTTTTCTAGACTCTTAAGGAGTTTGTCTAAGATTGAAATTACCTGTTCCTTGAGATATTTGATAATACCTGTAAAGCTATCCAGGCTGAGTGTTTTGTAAAAAAAAAAAATTTATATATTGATTCAATTTCTATAAATTAAATGACCAATTCAATTTTTATATTTCTTCTTAATTCAATATTGGTAAATTATATTTTTCTGTTCATTTCACCTTAGTTTTTGAATGTTGGCATAACATTGATAACAGCATTTTCTTAATATCTAAGATTTCTGCTGCATCTGCTCTTTGTGCTTGTTGATTTACTCCTTTATTTCATTTTAGTTTTGGGAAGGAGCAGAAATAACTTTGTGTGTTTAATCCCCTACATTTATCTAAACAAAATCACACAGAAGATACATTCTTCCTTATCTATAATATGGAGAAATAACAGAACCTACTACAAACTGTTGTAGTGACAATTAAATGAGTTAATAGATGAAGAGGGCTTAGCACAGTGCCTGGCACATATTAAAGGCTCAAAAACATCATGGGAATTCAATTCCACTGTTATGATGTCCTATTTTTGTTCTACTTAAGTTTAATACTTCAAAGCAACAGTAACTGGTTATGGACTAGACTCTTTCAAATGTACTCTTAATCTATCCAGCCTCATAAAGAGGCAATGATAAATCTGGTTGGCAATATTCTCATTCTGAACCTCAGTCTGGGTGTTCAGGCCCTGAGATTACGAACTACACTTACGAGTTTAAAACCAAATGCAAAACAAAGCAAGGGGTCTATTATGGGCTGTTTTTCCCTTGAGGGCAAGGGCCGTGCTTTTATCACCTACTATGCGTTGTAAGCCTAGCACCTAGCAGGCAATTAAAAAATTGTGCATTCTTGACAAGCAAACAATACCAAAAAAATAAATAATAAAATTACAATGAAAACCATAAAGAAAACTCTAGAGGTCTCACTAAGTTTGCATCATTAGGTGCCTTGAATTCATGGGTAAACACATAGGTAAATCATAGGCCTATGATTCTATCCATAGGAACGTCAATAGGGAAATTCCCACCGTAAGATGGTCTTTCTACCCTCTCAAACAGTCAACTTCTCCTAGTCAATATCTTTTTGTAAGTTTTACCTCAAAAAGAAAAAAAAATACTGTAAACAGATATTGAACTTTAGTTAAGAACAAACATACGCAATTATTGGGGAGAAGCATAGTGATGTCTGTGATTTACTTTGAAATGCATCAAAAAATAAGATGGCTTGATGGATGGTATGAGGGATGGATAGATGGATAAAGATGGGCCAAAGCAAGCACAGAAATATGTTAATGGCAGAATCTAGATGGAATTATGCGGCTGTTCACTGCAAACTGATTTCAATTTTCTGTGTTTGAGAATTTTCATAATAGATACTGGGAAAAATATAAACTCCTATACTTAGCAAGTTAAAAAAACTAACATAAAAAGAATATGAAAAAATTTATATTATATAGTAAAAGTTTTTACAATATAAAAAGAGCTCATCCTAATTTATTTTTTTTAAATCAAGAGCCCTATAAGATAAATGAGAAAAGACATTAACAAATAACAAAATGCAAATAGGGGGGAAAAAAAAACAAAGCATGGAAAATGTTCAGTTACCTCTAACCAAAGAAATTAAAAATAAAGCAAACCTGCAATACCATTTTATGCCTATTTTATTTGGAAAATTAAAGCACACGTCCACGAGCACACACACAATTCTGGCAAGGCTGCAGTGCAAATGGTACACTCATGCACAGCTGGCAGCATCCACTATAAAAGAGCATAGCCTGTTTGGGAAGCAATTTGGCATCCATAAGTCATAGCACTCATTCAGTCCTTCGACCCAGTGGTCCCAATGCTTAGAATACAAACTGTGTCAGTCAAATGTAGCCAAAAGATGTTCACTGCAGTGTTACCTACTAAAGAATTAAACTACGAACTACCTAAACGGCCATGAAGAGAAGAAAGATTTAGCAAGCGATGACACATCAGTATAATGGAATATGATACAGACATATAAAAAATGACAATAATGGAAGAATGTGGAAATATGCAAAGTGTTCATAACACACGATCAAATGGGAAACTATTTATAATTGATTGTGAAACTACAAGAATAAATGAAATGTGCATTGACACTGTGAAGGAACATGAATAATTAATGAAAATGACATGTTACTACCTGAGGGGATTGTGGCTGATTTCTTTTTCTAAACTTTTCTTTAATCTTTCCGATACATCTTTCAATTAAAATAAAATTCAAAAGCCCGCCTCGACTGTCTACTCACAGTGCTGAGTTTGCTGCAGATGATGAGGATCCGGCGCTCGCAGAGCATGCTTGCGTACAGGTGCAGCATGTTGTTTACATCCACAGCCACAAAATACTCTGTCAGATTTCTCTAGGAGAAAGAAGAAGGGAGGTTTGGGGCTTACTTTGTTTGTTCTTATTACAAACGGTATCTAACAGAAGCACGAGAAACAGAAAATAATCAGAAAGTATACTCCCCTCTTCCCCAGTCCTATGCTTTCTCCCTGGGAGACCAAATCTCACTCACATGTAAATTGTGAAATGCAAAGTTGGAAGAGACCTTAGAGATGAAGGAGTCTGAGCAAGCACACCTCTGGGTGGTGATTACAGTTTGCAACGTGAAGTCACATGCAGCACTGTGCTTGCTCTTCACGTCAGCTCCGAAAGGTGAGCAGGACAAGAAGTCTGCAATCTTAAAAATGAGGAAACCAAGGCAAGAGAGAGATGCCAAGATCAAAAAACCTAATGAGCAGTGAAGATGAGACTGCAGCTCATATCCTCTGACCCTGGGTCCTAGAACTTTCCCAATGCACTGTGCCATACGTCTAAGCAAAAGAAAGTACCCAGGGACCAAAATGCTTCTGGCACAGAGCCTGTTTCTGTCCAACAGGCCCCACCTGCAAAGGCCAGGCATGCTCCTCTCCTGTCATCACGGCTGCGGTCCCCTCCTCCACAGTTTACATTCTCTAAAATGCCTCAGCTGGAAGTAGAGCAATTTCCAAGATCTACAATTTCCAGGTATTTCACTCAAAAGGGGGAAAAAACCATCGAAGACAAGCAGCAGCAAGTTGTGACAAAGCAGTGTTTTAAACTAGCTTTTGTGTGTAGCCTGGGCTTCATTCCTTTAATTAGTACTGTAGATTGGTACTCTTCAGATTTCAGAAAAAATGTAATGTGTTTCATTTCTGCAACCTTTTCTATACCCACCTGACTTTAATAATACACATGAATATGCTAATTTCTTCAATGTTACAGGTTTTCAATGCCATACAATATAATCCTCTGAAAATGAAGGGGGTTGGAGAGGGAAGGAACGCTATTGCCAGGGGTTGCAGTTTATAATGATGAAAGATCCATAACCCATAAATTCAAGTAAACCAGGTGGATTTTATATGCAAAATAGCATAAAGTGCTTTTCGACAATATTATGGGTTGGAAATAAGAATGGGCACTTATGATTTATTACTGTTTGATTTGAGTACCAGGTTAACTCTCGACCTTTATAAATAAAGCATGAGTGAATTAATAGGTCTGCATACTGACTACCTACCAAGTCTCAGGCACTGGACCAGGTACTCTTAAACGTGTAATTTTAAGCAATCTTCACAAAAATCCAATGAGGTATTATTCTTTCCAACATATAGGTAAACTAAGTCTGGGAGAGATTCAGTAACTGGTACAGTCAGATTTTGGACACAGATGCAACACCATAGCCCTATACTTTCCCTTACATTACATTCTCCCTCTTAAATACTTTTAAATATCTACAATATATGAGGCTTTACATATATTATTTCACTCATCTTGAAGCCACTCCTTGAACAAATATTATCATCTCTATATACAGATAAGAAAACAGAGGCACAGAGAAGTAACTTGACCAAGATCATATAGTAAGCGGATAAGGCATTGTTCAGTTTTGGGTGGTTTTGTCTTTAAACCTGTGGGGTTTTTTTCTTTTTTTTAACCACCACTAAAAATAGTAGATAAAACTTGTATTTGGAAAGAACATGCAGGATCAAAGTATGGCAAAAGAAAAAGTGTTTCTGTTAAAAATTGTTATTCCATTTATTGAGTAATCCTTCTGGGCCAGGAAACAGGTATTTTACCTGCGTTCTCTCTAATCTTCTCAAAAACCCTGAGGAAGGCATTATCATCTCCATTTTATAGATGGGAAAACTGAGGCTCAGGAAGGTTAAACAGTCTTCCAAAGGTCACCCAGCTGGAAAGGGCCAAGTTTCAAAACCAGGTTTCCTGAACCCCAAACTCTTGCTCTAACTGCCACACAAACTTGAAAAACAAAACTGAGCAAACAAGAAGGCAGTATAAATTAGTCAACAAGTGTACCTCTGGCCCAGTGGACTGAGGAGTGCTGAGCTAATGAAGTCAGGGTGGGGTTTGTTCTGAAGACAGTGACATGGCAGAGTTATTCTCGCAAACAAAAATACAAGGCCCTCAGCTGAGCATTTCAGTAAAATGCTTAACTGCTGATGAATTACATGAATTTTTCTTTTAGGAGAGGATGGAAGTAAAAAGAAAATAGAAATGAGGAGCTTAAAGAAGGCCAGAAAGCCCATTAGCACTTTTGACAGATCCAAAGATAACTCTGAAGCCACCAAAACGTGGCCTCAAGAGTCTGCCAAGAAGCTTCACGCTGGGTAGAAATATGTTACACAGCTTGCCGTCCAAATAGGGAGACACAGCGTCAGAGACAAATCCTGCGCCTTATTTTGGTGGGAGAAAAAAAAATCACAAGGATACTTTTGTGGATGGGGAAGGGAACATTTCTGAAATAAAAACACCACTTGGTTGAGGCATAACCCCCAGGCCAACCAGGTTCTGAAGGATTCAGGTGCTTGGTCCAAAAACTCTACACAGGTATGTTAAAAATATGTAACATTTAACCAAATTCTCTCTAAACTGTCATGTACTTTTTTTGGTATTTCTCATCCCATCTGTGCTGATTACCAAGATATTTGTGTCTAAACAGAAGCTGTCTTTCTTATCTGCTTCCTCCCTGCCTCTTTCCTTCTGGGACGCCACCCGCCTAGGCAGTGGGAGTGGGTGGGAATGGACTGGGAACCTCGATCAGCCATAGGAGCACCTGTGGGGCAGAATGGACCTTGGGAACACCTGGAGGGAGCCCTTGCAGCTCCCATCAAGCCTTATCTCAGAAGAAAACCCCTCAGAGAGAGGGGCCTCCTTCCCCCTGCCTTTAAGAATCCGGTGGCTTAAGCTACAACCACCCTCAATTTCTCAGACCTGCCATGCTTTTCATACCGCCAGGCCTTTACTTCCTCTGTTTCCTCTGCCTAGAAGGCTCTTCTCTTCCTTGAGGACACCCATTTACTTTTCATGACTCAGCTCAAATGTCACCTTCTCCTGAAAGGCTTCCTCAACTCCTCATTTGTCAAGCTGCCCTTTGTGCTTCCATGACAATTTGTCTCTATCTTATAATCACTCAGTTACAAGTATGTTTTTGCCACCAGACTGAGATTCCTTTGGGTAAAATGATGTATCCCATCATCTTAGCAGTTTGATGAAAGAGAGAATCAATGAGTGGAGAAAGCAACTGACTGAAGACTACTGCTCATTAGCTCAGGCGTGAGCAGGGTGGTATAAGAGAAACACGAGGGCCTCGAAGGGGGGACAACGTGGTATGTTAGGAAGAATGGACCGCTTGACTTCAGAAAACCTGGGTCTGAGTTGGATGAAGTGATCAATTACTTAGTAATGATGAGGGGCCCACAGGAAAAGAACTGACATTGGAGACTCACAAAGTCAGGTAAGGTAGCTGGAGGAGGGGGAGCTTTTTAAATTTATTTATTTATTTATTTATTTATTTTTGGCTGTGTTGGGTCTTCGTTTCTGTGCGAGGGCTTTCTCTAGTTGCGGCAAGCGGGGGCCACTCTTCATCGCGATGCGCGGGCCTCTCACTATCGCGGCCTCTCTTGTTGCAGAGCACAGGCTCCAGACGCGCAGGCTCAGTAATTGTGGCTCACGGGCCTAGTTGCTCCGCGGCATGTGGGATCTTCCCAGACCAGGGCTCAAACCCGTGTCCCCTGCATTGGCAGGCAGATTCTTAACCACTGTGCCACCAGGGAAGCCCAGGGGAGCTTTTAAAGGTATCAGTGGCTACATTCATTTTTGTTTGTTTGTTTATTTATTTATTTATTTGGTTGTGTTGGGTCTTAGTTGCAGCAGGCAGGCTCCTTAGTTGCAGCATGCATATGGGATCTAGTTCCCGGACCAGGGATCGAACCCGGGCCCCCTGCATTGGGAGTGCGGAGTCTTAACCACTGCGCCACCAGGGAAGTCCCTACATTCATTTAAAATGTAAAGAAATAGGTGGTTTGTTCTTCAGGTAGCTGGGGCAGGGGGACAGGGAGAACTGTACACAGAGGCAGGTGTCCATTTCACAGCCAGGTCAATCATATTTCTCAGATAGGCAAGAACACAGTATAGGGAACGAGGAATAAGAAGAGAAGGCTTCCATGGCAAGTTGTCCTAAGTTAAGACTGTAGCCAGAACATATTGTGTGAGCTTATATTTATAAAAAACACAGGTATGCCACTTTCTCCCAGCACTTGGCTTCAGTGGAACTAAGTCTTTAATCTTCCATTTCTGTATCCTATAATCAGCCAGTCAACAAACACGTGTTTGACTCCTACTAAGTGCTTAGTACCACCCTGGGAGCTAGGCCTGCAGAGATTAACTAAACATGATCCCCATTTTCTAGGAGCAGCGTTAGACCCAGAAACCTCATATGCCAAGAACTGTGATCCAGGCTAGACACACGCCAGGGCTGGCTGAGAAGGGAAGATTCAACTCTGCCAGATGGATATGGGGGGAAGGCTGGGGAAGACTTGACAGAGGAGAAGATACTTCTCTGGGCCTCCCAACAAGGGGTTCACTTAGGGGACAGGGGGAGAAGCGTGTCCCAGCCAGAGGCAAAGGGGAGAGAGCAGCTCTATGCAGGTCAGTGGAGTGAAGGGCAGGGTGCAGGGCAGGGAGTGTGCTGGGGCAGGGGAGCTGGGTTCAGATCCTGTGGGAGCCTAGACTTTCTCCACAGGTAACAGGGAGCTGCTGAAGAATCAGGATGGTCCTATCTGTGCTGCAGAAAGATCTTCCTAGAGGTCCTGTAGAGGATGCACAATGGAGGGCAAGCAGGAGGCAGGGCAAGCAGCTAACAGGCTACTGCCACATTCGGGGAAAGAATGATTACAAGCTATTCAGATAAAAGCTTTGAATATGAATGTCACAGATCTCTGTAAAGTGGAATCACAGGACTTGACAATGGGTCAGACTTTGAAAGAGGGTAGGAAGGATCTGGGACAAGGCCCAGACTTCCAGGTTCCTGTGCTCCACATCTGTCCACTTGCCCAACAAGTTTTTTTTTAAAGGGAGAGTCCAGTCTTTTAATGAAGGATCAATCCTTCTTCTAAAGAACCATCAATCCTGTCAAACATGGCATTGCTGTCCACCTAGTCTTAGGCCTAGTGTCCTGGGTTATAATGCCATCATGGCTAAGCCTAAATAACCACCCCCTTTATTCCCTGGCAATTACTCCTCCATGTGACTGACTCACCTGCTAAAAAGGAAAACCTTGCTTAGACAGACTACTTCCCAGTGTCCATGCTCCAAAGGGCTGTTTTCTCAGTGCTAGTAAGTTTTTAGGCTTAAGGAAGAACATTCCTTTCCTATTCATGGAGTTTAAGCATATTTTCAGTTACATATAGTTATGTGCCTCCGAGCATCCTCCTATACGCCTAGTAATTATTATTTGGGCCCACTCTGTAGGGCTGGGTAGCAGGGACACAAAGCTGACCACTTCCCAGGCCGAACAGGGCTCAAGTCCGAGGAAGGTCTCTGGTTAACAGACAAAGAGCAGCCCGGAAGTTGAGCTTCAGAAGAGGCACGTACATGGCTCTCCAGGCTTTTCATTTCTACAAAGCAACAGCGGGGAAGAACACTTCCAGCTCTAACTCTCTGTGGCTCTAAATCCAGACAAAGAAGAAAGGAAGACACTTGGCAAAACCCCATTTCCCCCAGGAAAAGCCACATAATGGCTGCTCCCTTCTAGTTGTCCCTGCTGGCTCCTGTGCCGATCCAGGTGGCTGGGGACTTCAGGCTCACTGCGATCCACGCCCCGGGTGAGGAAGCAGGTGGGGGTGGGGGTGGTGATGGGAGGTGGAATGGGCCTCGGATGGGAGGGGATACAGTGGGGCTCAGAGAAAAAGGGTCTTAGGTTCAGTACCTTAGGGAAATGAGATAATCCCCAAACTAAAGAACTGACTCTAAGCTGGGTACTCCTTGGAGCCTTCGAAACAGATGCTAGTCCGCCCCACGGTCTGTCATTTTATTAGTCTTTGTCACTCTCAGCTTTATACACAGTATAGATGATAAAGACTTACTGTACCGTGTCTGGAGGAGGTTTCTAAGGCAAGAGGCTGGTTTTGTCCATGGGCCTTATTTCCTGAAATAACTCTTGCTCAGATTATTTTACCATAATGTAAACCTTTAAAATCCTCAATTAATTTTTTTAAATAAGAATTTAGGTTATTTTAGTTGTGTAGGATTCCTAAAAAGGAATTATAAATTTGGATTCTAAAATAATCTGTTTGAGAAAGAATCCCACAAACTCACATAAGCAATCAAATCAGAGAAGTATCTTATAGGAAAGAAAGCAGAGTTTACCCGGAGGTCAACTTTTATCCCTCTGTATGAATGGAAAAACCATTAGAATAAACAATTACCTGACAACTCTTAACAGCAACAATGGAATTCTCTATAATCTCAGTACTTGATAATAGGTCTTCTACTACCACTTCAACTTTGTTTATTTTTGAAAGTCACGATGAGTTCATAAATCTTTTCTATATCATGGTGCATCTTCTGACAAAGTGGAGTCTGGGCAATGTTATATGTAACTGTCCATTCTAAATGCTTTCCTCGCATCATTAACCACTTGGTATGACACAGGCCAGATAATTAAGACAGGTTTGTTTAATATTCTAAAAGAAGGTCTATATTATTATCCATTAATCAAAAGTAAACTCCAAACCCTGGCCACTAAAAAAATCCCTTATAGAGCCAGTTTACAATGTAATTATGAATACATATCTGTTCATGATCTGTGACTTTTTTTTAAATGCAGGTCAACTGTTTAAATTTATAAAGATTTATGCTCATTTAATTATTGCCTGTATAAAATTCACTCCTACATGTGTTATCTTGATAGACAGAAAAAACCCTGAAGAGCAATTATATAGTGATGATAGTTTTTCAGTGAAAAAGAAGAAAATATTTTTACACAGAAATTGTAGAAATAATGAGAATTAAGTTCAACAGGGATCTGAAAGTGGCAAGACTTAATTTTCTCCATTTGCTTTTCATTAACATCTTGCAGACTCACTGGCCCAAAAGCCAAGTGAAAGGAACTGTTATTTTTCCTTCTCCTGAGAGTGACTGCATTGCTAATTCATTCATTCATTCATTCAATCATTCAGTCATTCCATAAATACTGAATATCTACTCTGTTCTAGGTACAGTGCTAATTACAGAGATGCAGTGATGAAAAAATTCTGATCCTTATCCTTATGGAAGGAGAACTGATAAAAACAGTCACACAATTAATTATGTAATTTACACTTAGGATGAGTGATTTCTTAGGAAGGTACTGGGAGCCAAGGAGCAGAGGCCCAGGACCCAGCAGCATCTCGGTGCTGGAATCAGACTGACCTGAGTGTGACTGCTGGTTTAGCGTTTACTGGCTGGGTGGCTAGGGGTAAGTTACTTCACGTCTCTGGGCTCTATCTCCTCTTCAGAGCACGGATAACAACCATACTGTAAGGCTGCTGTGAAGATTTCATGATATAACAAACAGTACCTGATCTGATCCACGGTGGGTGTTCAATCAATACTACCTCCTTTCTCTCTCTCACATTAACCCTTCTCTGAAGCTGTCCAGAAGAATATAATTATCCGCTGACAGAATCAAGTTCCATATCCCAAAGTCCTTTTACCCTTTTCTTTGCTTATTCTCTTAGTTCAGAAGTCCCTAAGAGGAGATAATCAATAAATGTGTACACAACATCTCCCACATGACAGGCACTAGAGTCCTGGACTCTATTTCCTGTACCATTTCCAGTCAATGGTGGCTGCTAAGAGACTTTTGTGGCCAAACATACACTCCATGAAAAGTGTTGCTCTTCACAACCAAAAATGTCAGCAAAAACCAAGAAAAGATAAGCTCCAAGAAGTAATGCTCCCTAGCCCTTGGCCACAACTCAAGAGAGGTTAAGACTAGAATTTTAGGAAAGCTGAAGCACAAAGGGAAAGAAAGGACCATCAAAAGCAGTATCTCTGTTGCACCAGGCATTGAACTTGGAACTTTACATGTAATAGTTCACTTGTTCCTCCCACTTTCCTTTATTAGATAAGGAGGCTTGAGACTATAAGTAAGTATCCCAAGGTCCCAGAGTGGTGGAGCCCAGGGTCTGGCTGTCTCCGAAACTCATGTTCTTTCCACTACAGCAGACTATATCATATTAACAACCCCTTCGTTATTGCTTGTTTCAATTTGCAATGCAGCAATTTAGTCATTTAAAATTAATCCTTGAAAAACTGCCAAGAGATTAAAATGCAAATTTCAACATGGCTAGAGCTCAATAGTGATTCTATGTCAAAAATCACACAAATTGGTCCTACAAAAGTTCAGATTCTCCTTAGAGGAAAAGCTTTCCTGCTTCATTTCATAATTGAAATATGAAAAATCATTTCTTTTCCTTTTTCCATTCCTCATGAATATCAAAAGTCAACTGTAGGGAGGCAGGGGGGTATAATGGAAACAAAATGTTTTGGTTCCTTACAAACCTGGGTCACTACACCCCATTTGGAAGCAGACCTTGGGCTATAACCTCAGGCCTGTGAGCCCTGGGTCCCCACATGTAAAATGAGGCTCACGTCTACCTCTCACAGAATAGCTGTAAGGATTTAAATGGAACCATGTATGTTAGGAGTCTGGCAGATTGTTTTTATTATTCTCACTTAGAAACAAACAAGGCCAGCCTTTTACTGGTCTGCAAAGGAAGATTTAGGGGACAATGGGTCATACACAGGGAATTGGTTCATTAGTGGCAAAACCAGCAGAGGGAATGCAAATTTTTTTAAATGGCGGGGGCAGGGGAGGTAGCATACAGTGCAAACAGGAATTGGAGGTGGGGTTATGAAGAAGATAAAATTTTTTTCCTACACTATTTCTAATCTCAGTAATTGTGGTTTTGAAAATTGAGAAGCTGTCGGGACTTTCAGGTACCTTAAAGTTCTTGAGTAATTCTCAGTCCTTAAAATTAAAAAATAGAAAGATGAACTTAACCTAGGCAATAATTGTTATTATAACATTATTATAAATAGAAAAACATTAGAGACAATCTAAATGTCTGTTAGTAGGTGAAACATAGTTAAAATATGTGAGGATTTCCAATAAAATATGGTGGATTAAACACATGTATTTGCCTTTTCTCTCTCCTGATACCATGCAATCCTCACCACCCCCTGCCAGGAAAAGTCACAACGAAATAATTTTAAAAGATGTAAACCTCAAAGAACAGGAGAAAAGATAGTAATGGAAGAGAGATGTCAAATTTTTTGGAAGCCAGATGTTACTAAAGAAATGGTTCTCAACCTGGGTCATTCGCCCCAGTGGAGTTCTGGCAATGTCTGAAGACATTTTTGGTTGTCACAGCGGGGTGGAGGGGGGGGAAGGTACCATCTTACAGTGGGTAGAGAGAGCCCAGGGATGCTGTTAAACATCCCACAACATACAAAACAATCCTGCACAACAAAGAATGATCTGGTCCAAGGTGTCAAGAGTGTCAACCGAAACTTTAGTTGAGAAACTAAAGAAGACTGACTTGGCAGCCCAGAAAAGGCTGGGCCCAGGGCACAGGGCAGCAAGCATCCAACCCAACTCACACCACAGAACTCCAAAAAAGTTCAGGAACTGGAGAAACCAAGCACCTCTAAAGGCTAGGGGAAGGGTGCCAATAAAAATTCGATCCCAAGATTCTCGATCCCAAGTAATTCGATCCCAAGATTCTCCTCTCCCAGCTCACTCAGCTAGTCAACTGGCCTTTTGGCACCCCTCCTGAGGAAAAACTGTTTACTTTCTAGTAACCAGAAAGGTTTGGGAACACTGGGTACAGCTGAGGACAGGGGATAAAGAATTAAATAAAAAATGGGAGGGGAGCTTAAAGTATACATGCTAAATGTTCATATCCTATAACTTACTTACCACCCCACTCAGCTTCCAGAACACGTGTTATAAAGCTTACACTCACTGGCAAGAGAAAACTGACTAGTCCAAAAGAAAAGATTCTGATACTGACGTTTAAAATCCTCCCCTCCTCCCCAGTAGCCAGGCCTCTAAGCCATGATCTACAGTAAAGCCCACCAGGTAACAAGCCCCATTCATGAACACAGAGCTTTCAATTAGACTGGGCAGATAGGACTGGGCAGCTATTTGAGGAAAGGCCTCTACAATCAAAGATACAGAACAAAACAAACAGAAGAGAGGACCGCTAAGGAAGAAAACAATGCATAGAGAAGAACAATTTTTTAAATTTATGAATAACAGTGTCAAAGAAATAAGAAATGTTGCACCCATGAAACAAGATGCCGTTAAAAAATGAGTAATCTATTGTACAACAGCAAAAAGCTCTTGGATATTAACAATGATGGCAGAAGAATTCAAAAGGGTGGAAAGATTAGTTGAAGAAAGTAGAAAGAAGACCAAAAGAGAGATGGAAAATAGAAAAGTTATGAAAATTAAAGGATCAACACTAGGAAGCTTAACATGCCACCATAGAGACCCCAGAGAAAGCAAAGAGAAAAAAATAAAGAAGAATTTTTTCAAAGAAATAATGTGAGAACATTTCCCAGCTCTAAAGGACATGAATTTTCAGACTGTATGGGTCCACCAAATGTCCAGCACAGTAGATGAAAATGGACCCAGAGCAAGGCAAATCACTGTACAATTTCAAGATACTAGAGACAAATAAAGGATCCAAAAAAACCCCACCCAAAATTAAAAAACAAAAAAAAAACCCCCAGCAATCAGAATGGATCAAGACTTCTAAGCTTCAACATGAAATCTAGAAGTCAATGGAGCTATGTCTTCAAAGCTCTGAAGGTAATTCCCAACCCTATCAGAGTAGAATAAAATCATTTGCAGTCATGCAAGGTCTAAACATGCTGCCTCCAACACTGTCAGGAAACTACTGGAAAATGTTTCACCAAAATAAAGGAATAAGATAAGCATAAGAAATGTAAACTTTTGATTTAAATTTTTTCCTGAAGACAGAGAAAGGATGGGGGAGGGGAAACGAGAGTGAGAAAAAGATACTTTATGTATATGTGTGTTTCTGCGGGAGAGGGGATCAGAAGTAATAAAAGACCTAAATTCATCTTCCATGAGATAATCAATAACTGTTATCTGAAACAGGAAAATTAAGAACAGCAATATGAGCATGTCAGTTAAAAATATGGAGAGAAATACTACAACTGCTAAAAACTTGAAGGTAGCTGCCTCTGGGGAATGGAAATAAAGGAAAATTTGGAAATTTCATCAACAATTATGTGATATTACATGTTTTTTAAAGCCATTAATATGTATTACTTTCATAAGAATAAAATACCATTAAATAAAAATATCACTTAACATAGATGAAAGATATGAACAGTTTTGAGAGTACATTAAAAAAATGAGTTGCAAAACAGTATGAATAGTACTGTTTTACGTCTAAAAAATGTCTACAACACACAGGGATTCATACATTTAACATGTAAATTCATAGAGAAAGGTCTGAAATGACACTCATCAAACTCTGGATGGAGAATGGGATTAGGGGTGGGGGAGGGATGGTGGGGCTGGGATGGTGGTAATGTGGGACCTTTCACTTTTTTTAATATGTACTTCTGAATTGTTTAATTTTTTTACAACAAAGATATTTGTAAAGAATTTTTCATAACACAGGTAAATGTTCATAATACATTGTCATAGAAAAAGCAGGTATAAAGGTATATAATTGATATGATCCCCCCCATTGTGTTTTTTAAAATGTAGCTTCCAAGCTTTAAAAAAAAAAAAAAATCAAAAGAACCCTTTTATCTCAAACAAAATATTACCGAATTCCCAATTTAAGTAGATAGAAATGAACCTGCTCTGAATAAAGCAGAAGCATCCATGCCCTGGTGGGTCAGCCATTTAGCTCCCTCAGTCCTTCCCATGTCCCAAAGAACCTCAGGCAGGGCTCCAGGCAGAACAATTTGAAAACCACTACTATCACAGAAATGAAGAAAAGAAAAACTCAGAACGTGACTTTCTCAGGGATTACAATGATTTTTCTTTTGCTTCTTATAATACACATATATACATACCATTCCTATGACTTGGAACAGTTTAAACAGTAATAATATCTGTTCCTTACCATGCCTATATAACCACCTAAACCTGACACATTCACAGCAGCGAGGGATGGAGAAGGTCAATAGAACTTCATTAATCTTTCCAAGTTATGATTCTATACTCATATTTCCTATTTCTTAGGGTGACTTTGATCAGTTACATTTTTCTAGAAAATTTTATATTATCCCAATTTTCAAATTTATTGGATACGTCTAAGATTATTTTGTTCTTTTTAGAAATTTAGTTTTTAAAAAGTCTATTTTTCAGTTTTACTTTAACAATATTTTCTAACTAATTAAATTGTAACTTATTCTTCTAGTTTGGGTTTTTTTTATTACTATTCTTCTTCTGGCTTCTTGAACTGCAAGTCAAGTTCATGATTTTCTAAATTTATTATTTATAATGAAAGCATCCAAAGCTATGACTTTTCACAAGAGTAGTTTTGGCCACATCTGTTAGGTTTTTGTTGTTCAGTGTTCTCACTGTCATCAATATCTAAATAATATCCAATTTCAATGTTTTATCTTCTTTGACCCAACCACTCCTTCAAGTAGATGAATATTTTAAAAATCTTTATTCATCATTAATTTCTAGGTTTATTTCATTGTAATAAAAGACAGTGGACTGTAAGAGTTTGAGTTTTCCTATTTTGAATTCTTCAGTGCAATCTAGCACATAATCAATTTTTATAAATGTTCCATGTCACACCCCTGGCTTCTGCTCTTTCTGCAGGACTTTTCCAGTTCTTTTTGGGTTCCTTCATTGTCTACACCTTACTGACTGCTCAATAACCATCTCCTTTACGTTGCAGAAATTCCTCAAATTTTCTAGCTCGTGGTGGCTCCTTCTGCCATTACGTGGACGTTTTTCTCCTTAATTTTATAGTTCTCTTATCATTTCAACGGCATTTTTTGAGAGATGAAAGGTAAAATTATGGGCTCAAAGTGTAGCACAATATATGAGAACTCAGTTTCTAGTATCAGAAAGATCAATGTTTGAATTCCAGTTCTACCATTTCTGTGCTGTAGGACCTTGAATATGTTACTTAAGTTTTCAGGACCTCTGTTTCCTTATATAAAATAATAATTAGGGTACTGACTACCTAAGCTTATTAAGAGAGGTAAATGAGAAAATACAGGTAAAGCACTGAATACATTATTTGACAAGCACTAGTACTCAATGAACATTAGCTATTGTTAAAATGGTAACTGTGGTCTGGATTTTTTTATTACTTAATGTCAAACAACAAAAAAAGCAATATTTTCCACCAGAGCCTAATCACACAGATAGTAAACTTTGTGAATATCTTCGACAATCCCGGTTTATTAAGTCTGTTATCTAATCACAACACTATAGCCTAACTTCATTAATTAAATGTGATTACCTGACTTATTCCAGTACTTTAAAAAAGTAATCAAGTACATACCCAAAAGAATCAAAAGGATGGAACACAAAGTTCAATCTGTACACCAAAGTTCAAAGCAGCATTATTCACAATAGCCTAAAGGTGGAAGCAACCCAAGCGTCCATCGACAGATAAGTGAAATGTAGTATGTTACGTATATATAATGAAATATTATTCAGCCTTAAAAAAGAAGGAAATTCTGACACATGCTACAACATGGATGAACCACAAAGGCATTATGCTAAGTGAAATACACCAAACACAAAAGGACAAATATTGTATGATTCTACTTAAATGAGGCGCCTAGAGTAATCAAATTCATAGAGACAGAAAGAATAGTGGTTGCCAGCTGATGGGAGGAGTAGGGAAATGAGTTGTTGTTTAAAGGGTTATTTAATGGGTACAGAGTTTCAGTTGGGAAAGATGAAAAAATGCTGGAGATGGATGTTGGTGACAGTTGCACAACAATGTGAATGTGTTTACCAATGAAATATATACTTAAAGATGGTTAAAACAGTAAATGTTACATTATGTACATTTTGCCACAATTTAAAAAGCAACCAAGCGCCTTAGTGGTGGTGATTCTATATTTAATTCTACATAGTACTATTTACAATCCGAGTAAAACATTTTGAAAATACGTCTTAAGCCTAGGCTAGATACGTCGTTCGGCTTGTTCAGAGGGCAAATATTACCCTCTGCTCCCTCAGACTCAAGTTCACTGCTAAGTCTTTAAGAGGTGGGGATGGGGGTCCTCACACTTCTACCCACAAATATATTTACTTTCTTAAAAGTCAATATAGAAATGTAGCAGGAGCATAATTCTACTTGAGTATATCTACCCTAATAAAGAAATCTTTATATAGGAAGTTCTTTACATAGAAGCATTTTATTTACAACAGCAAAAACTAAAAACCCCTAAATTCACAACAGCGAGGAAATAGCTAAGTAAGCTACATAGCAAATTGAATATTATGCAGCCAACAAAAATGATTGTGAATGAAATGGCAAAATGCTTATGTAATAGGTGATTCTAACTATGTAAATAATACATTCTAAAAAGACTACAATGAGACATCAACATGTTAATAGGTGATTGATTACCTTTGAGAAGTATGAATAATGATCTTTCCTTGTCTTTATACTTTCTATATTTTAAAAATATTCTCTATTTGGTTTTACTTTCATAATACATTATTTTTATAATGGGAAAATATATCCTTTTATTTTCTTTCAAAATTAGTAAAAAAACAAAGAGGAATAAAAATTTAATCCACCCCTGCCCAAGTACTCACATTCTCAGGGATGCTGGGAAGTTCTCTGGTGTCAGGCACAGTAAAATAAGAATGCTGGAAAAGAAAAACAAAAGCTATTTATTTCTGCAAAAGTATGCAACAAGCACATTATTCAGAAACCAGGTAAATGATCTGAAGATTATTCCTCACTCAGATGAAGAAACAGAGTTTCACTCACAGAGAATAGTCTATGGAATATTTCCTTAGGATAATGTTGGATTAAAGCCAGATGCATTAAATCATTGGTTTGGTAGATGGAGTTCTTTTCTATGAGAGAGGAACTTCTGTGAGATACAAACGAACAGCTCAAAGAAGTTAAAGGCTAAATTCTTTTACGATGTTTGCAGGTTTCTGAACACATGAAAGCTGCAGACTTCATAATTTATTGTTCAGTGAGGCAAGTGGACTCTAGGGGCCAAATATCACTAGGTTCACTCAGGAATGGTCTTTACCAACCAAACCTGCCATTTCATTTCAGCATCTGAGATTATATCCATCTACAAGCTGCGGGCCAAATCTGCCCCGAAGGCCCAAGGGATGTGAAGGACAGCTCCAGGGAAAGGACTGCTGCACTGAGACACTGCAGATGGCTAACAGTGGAGAAAGTCTCTCCACTATGCATGCTCTGCAAATAAGCCTCCTGACTTCCCGTGCAAATTCCAGTGAAGGGAGCTGGAGACTCAGTGGAGTTGAAAACCTCACCTGCTCAGAGAACTTTCAAGGAGGCATCTCCATGTTTGTAACAAGCATGTGTCTCTGAGTTAAATGAAAACAGGCTGAACTGATGACACCTCCTCCGTGCTACTAAAGACTCAGAGAACAATGGCAAGCAGGAATGGAAAGAGCCTGGTGATGGCCAATTAAAGAAGGGATTGTGCAAAGGCCAGGAAAGGTCACATACAGAGAAAGTCAGCTTAGCCATGGCCAAAGTTCAAACCTAGACCCCCAAGTGACATTTCAGGAAGTTCTTCCCACTCCCCATTCTTGGATAATTGCAAAATAAGTAGGTCTCTGGAAAAATGAGTTGTACAGGCTTCCTGAAATGAAAGGCCTGGGGGACAATTGCGATAACGAAAATAGCAACAATAACAGTATAAGCTATTTGTCTAATATTCAGCAGATATTTATGAACACCTGCTGCATGGAAGGCTTTATACCAGGTACTTTATAAATAGTATCTCTAATTTCCATACCAAAATTTAAGATAGATATTATCTCCATATTACAAATGGGTAAATTAAGGCTTAGAGAGGTAAAGTGACTTAAGGTCATACAGCTAGTAGGTGACAGAACTAGGATTGAAATCAGGTCTGCATAACTAGAGCTATGCTCTTTCCACGATAACAGACTGTTATATCTGTGCTTTTTAATGAGCAAATTATACCTAAAGCCATTTGAATTAAACTAATAAACTGAAAAGTAAAAAGAGAAAAAAAATTAAAAGATAACTTAAAAAACATTCCCTGCAGTGCGCTATTCCAAAATCTGTGGGTTAGTGCCAAAACATTATCTATGAAGTATTACGACAGAGATTATGTAGCGTATCAGTTATGGGAAACTAATTGGAAACTAGTTAATTAATTCAAGTCAACAATGAGGATTAAAATAATAAAAGCAAAATACAAGGTTAAATTTGATGCCATGAGATACCAAATTCTATACCAAATGGCTCGAAGGGAGTCCCAGGAAATGTTCAGTAATGGCAGCGCACATGGTGATGGAGTCACAGAATAAGGATCGGCACAGTGAGGGAGAAAGGACAGGGACCACAGAGTTAGCCACTTAATCGTTATGTGATCTTAGGCCACTTAATAGCTCAGAACCTCAGTTTTTAAACCTGTAAATGGGAATTGTAATATCTACTTCAGAACTGTTGTGAAGAATAAATGTTATATATGTGAAGTGCCTAGCGTTCCATAAATGGTATTTTAATAGTAAATTATTATTACTCTCTCAACTGTTAGTTTATATTCCTATTTTTCTCAATCACCTATAGAAGACACACAGAAACATTCTCTTGTGACTAAAGACAGAAAGTCCAAGACTGCCATTTTATCAATTTTTCAGGCTCTATAATACAGTTGAGACTAACCCTTCAGAAATGCAACATGGAGAGAGGAATTCCTTGTGAAGAGGAAAGAAGAAAATATCTGTCTTTACAAATGCAACAGATTGTAAATAGTGAGCCTACGCAATTCCAAAACCAAGTACTCCCCAGGCTGTCCTTTGAGATTCTGTCTTGCTCCATCGCCCATGAAATGCTGGGACCAGAGGAGGTCAGAAACATTCCTAGAAACCACTGGCATGAAACAGCTGCACCCCCCACCCCCCGCAACAGTTCTTCCTGCCCCTGCGATGGCTTGTCCTTGAGGCCTGGCAGCCACTCAAAGGAAGGAGAGGCCCTTCCTCCCCAGTAGCTGGTGACCCACCCAGGCTACTCCCCAGCTACCTGTCAGATGTCATTACAGACTGAAACGGTGAGATCAAGCTGCTTAGGAAAAGGGACAGAGACAAAGGCAAAGTTGCTTCGCTATGCGGCAGTGACTGGGGCAGGTTTAAAGCTCATTTCTTCATCTTTTCCAGACACTCTTCCTTACACAAATTTCTGGAAAAAGGTTTCTTTCCTTCCTATGCTCCATTAAAATGAGCAAAAACCTCTACCAGTTCCTTCTTTCCTCCCTTTCTTTCAACACTCATGGCCTAGTGGAAAGAACATAGGCTTGGAAGTCAGCCCTGGGTTTAAAAGCCCCGATCTCACTTATTAACCACACGACCTTGGATGGGCAAGAATCTTTTTCTCTCTAAGCCTCATCTATGAAATGAGAATGCTAATATCTATTTGTAGAGTTGTTTTGAACATCAGAGATGCATACTTGGCATAAATTAGGAACTTAGTATATAGCAGATCTATTATTAGTTATTGGCAGTAATATTGCTTTCAATGTGATCATCATGAAAAAAAAAAAACCTGTATGTTCATTTTCTTTAAGAGGGAAAATACCAAGTTAATTACCACTGAATACCAACACTGTACCTGGTTCTACTGAAGCTGAAAGACAAAACTTCTTAAACATTCAGACCCCACAACATGGGGGAAATAGCCCCTGGATAATCAATAGCTGGTCAAAGGGGATCCATCTGAGAATTCTGATGAAGGTGGTGACAAGGGTTTGACCCAGAGAATTGCAGTAACTGAAATATGGAAAAGCTCTCCTTATCTGATGCCTTATCTGACAGATGAGGAAATTGAGACCTACGAAGTTAAAGGTTTTGATTAAGATCACTCAGGTCATTGGCAAAACTATGACTTGGGGATTGAAATCTCCCAATTTGTAATTCAGAGGCTTTTCCACCCTGGCACACTACAGACCACATAGCATGTACATAAAAGAGTTCAAGGAAACGATCTGGCCAGGAACTGTGCTAGACAGTCTCTATCCCTGTCCTTGAGGGCGTACGGTCCAGTGGCGGAGATAGGAAAACAGGTTGTTCCAACGTGTTTTGTGACTAAGGACTGCAAAGTGTACAAGATGCTTGGGGCAAAAAATGAAAACCTTAGCTAAGGGGGGGTTACCCTGGTAAACAGGGGAAAGGCGGTGTTGAAGGTTCGGGGGTGGCAGGATGGGCTTCAGTGAAGGGGCAGACACAGCAGTGCTAGGGGGCAAAGCATGAGGCAGGGAACCCCACAGGGGTTGAGGAGGCAGGGGTCAGCCATCCCATTCCAAGCCCAGCATCTGCCATTCAGGAGATGCTAGTGATGGGATGACAGCCAGGAAGAGAGGAGCCTGGGGCATTTGCGATCCATTTCTCATGCAATCCCAGAGAAAGAAAGAAATACATCTCCCTGGCCTGTCTTGAGGTCTCAGAGTACTTGGAGGTGGGGAAGGTGCGGATGACAGAAGACAATCCCATTTGGCTCTTTCTTACTGTTAATAATGGAAAGGTTTCTGAGTGATTGCTAATATTCTGCTGCCACTTACCACGCTGAGATGAACAGACACTCCTGGGTCAGGGATAGGAAGTTTGTGCAGAGTTTCAAGAAGCTCATTCCACTGACTCTCCTGAAAGAAATAAAAGGCCTAAGTAACAAAGGCAGGGCTGAGCCCTTAGTCAGAGACCTGCAGGGAGGTCTGGGCACACAACAGAAATAGGTTTGATATTCAAGTAGGGTTGGACAAAAGACACTGCTTACGGCTCAATAAAAGAGCCAAACAGTTCCGCCCACACCAAGTTTGACATTTTCTACTTAGTGAGACACCTACCATGACCGCCTTTTATGGATCATATACCATAAGCTCTCAGCAAATCTATCCTCTCAACTCCATAGCAACAACTTTTAAATGCAAACAACCCCAGCTTACAGGGCGGGGGTGGTAGGGAGAAATAATGATGACACTATAGATCTTGTCTTCATCATCATTACCCTCAATTAATTTTATTGAGTGTTCACTGGATACACAGCAGCCTCCAATTATGGAAAGTTAAAAATGAACTACTACAACAGCATGCAATACAGGATGGTGGCTGTGCATTTTAATTAGTGAAATTGAGCCACAAAATGAAATGCAAAGCAGTACAAATTCTTCGATTGAAAACAGGTTCACCTTTAAAATGCTCAAAAGAACATTGTTTACAGAATTATCCAAAAGCTATGTCTCCCACCCTGTGGAATTCTCTGTGCTGATAAAATAGTAATAAGCTTACGTTTGTACCCATTTGGTAGCTGTTTGAGCCTCACAACTACCTCACTTTACAGTTGAAAACTAAGGCTCCGAAGGGTAAAGGAACTTGACTCAAATCATCCAGCTGGTAAGTTGATTCAGATTTCAATTCATCCCATTTCTGATGATGTTCACTTTAATCATTTGATTAATTCATCTGAGGTCTCTATTGTGAGATCACTCATTTTCCCTAAAGTGAGTCAGCTATACACATACATCTATCCCCTCTTTTTTGGATTTCCTTCCCATTTAGGTCACCACAGAGCATTGAGTAGAGTTCCCTGTGCGTAGGTTCTCATTAGTTATCTATTTTATATATAGTAGTGTATATATGTCAGTCCCAATCTCCCAATTCATCCCACCCTCCCTTCCCCCCTTGGTATCCATATGTTTGTTCTCTACATCTGTGTATCTATATTTGCTTTACAAATAAGTTAATCTGTACCATTTTTCATCTAATAATTAGTGATGTCAAGCATCTTTTTATGTGTTTGTGGGCCATCTCTATATCTTCTTTGGAGAAATGTGTATTTAGGTCTTCTGCCCATTTTTTGATTGGGTTGTTTGTGTTTTTGAAATTGAGCTGCATTAGTTGTTTGTAAATTTTGGAGATTAATCCCTGTCAGTTGGTTCGTTGGCAAATATCTTCTCCTATTCTGAGGCTTGTCTTTTCGTCTTGTTCATAGTTTCGTTTGCTGTGCAAAAGCTTTTAAGTTTAATTAGGTCCCATTTGTTTATTTGTTTTTATCTTCATTACTCTAGGAGGTGGGTCAAGAAAGATCTTGCTGCGATTTATGTCAGAGTGTTCTGCCTATGTTTTCCTCTAAAAGTTTTATAGTTTCTGGCCTTACATTTAGGTCTTTAATCCATTTTGGGTTTATTTTTGTGTATGGAGTTAGGGAGTGTTCTAATTTCATTCTTTTACATGTAGCGGTCCAGTTTTCCCAGCACCACTTATTGAAGAGGCTGTCTTTGCTTCATTGTATATTCTGGCCTCCTTTGTCATAGATTAGGTGACCATAAGTGTGTGAGTTTATCTCTGGACTTTCTATCCTGTTCCACTGATCTATACTTCTGTTTTTGTGCCAGTTCCATACTGTCTTGATTACTGTAGCTTTGTAGTATGAAGTTGGGGAGGCTGATTCCTCCAGCTCCATTTTTCTTTCTCAAGATTGCTTTGGCTATTCTGGGTCTTTTGTATTGCCATACAAATTGTAAAATTCTTTGTTCTAATTCTGTGAAAAATGCCCTTGGTAATTTTATAGGGATTGTACTGAATCTGTAGATTGCTTTGGGTAGTATAGTCATTTTCACAATATTGATCCTTCCAATCCAAGAACATCTCTCCATCTGTTGGTATCATCTTTAATTTCTTTCATAAGTGTCTTATAGTTTTCTGCATACAGGTCTTTTGTCTCCCTAGGTAGGTTTATTCCTAGATATTTTATTCTTTTTGTTGCAGTGGTAAATGGGAGTGTCTCCTTAATTTCTCTTTCAGATTTTTCATCATTAGTGTAGAGGAATGCAAGAGATTTCTGTGCATTAATTTTGTATCCTGCAACTTTACTAAATTCACTGATTAGCTCTAGTAGTTTTCTGGTGGCATCTTTAGGATTCTCTATGTATAGTATCATGTCATCTGCAAACAGTGACAGTTTTACTTCTTCTTTTCCAATCTGTAATCCTTTTATTTCTTTTTCTCCCCTGATTGCCATGGCTAGGACTTCCAAAACTATACTGAATAAGAGTGGACATCCTTGTTTTGTTCCTGATCTAAAAGGAAATACTTTCAGTTTTTCACCACTGAGAATGATGTTTGCTGTGGGTTTGTCATATATGGCCTTTATTATGCTGAGGTAGGTTCCCTTTATGCCCACTTTCTGGAGAGTTTTTATCATAAATGGGTGTTGAATTTTGGCAAAAGATTTTTCTGTATCTATTGGGATGATCATATGGTTTTTATTCTTCAGTTTGCTAATATGATGTATCACACTGATTGATTTGTGTATATTGAAGAATCCTGTATCCCTTGGATAAATCCCACTTGATCATGGTGCATGATCCTTTTAATGTGTTGTTGGATTCTGTTTGCTAGTATTTTGTTGAGGATTTTTGCCTCTATGTTCATCAGAAAATTATGGTCTGTGATTTTCTTTTTGTGTGTGTGATATCTTTGTCTGGTTTTGGTATCAGGGTGATGGTGGCCTCATAGAATGAGCTTGGGAGTGTTCCTCCCTCTGCAATTGTTGAAAGAGTTTGAGAAGGATGGGTGTTAGCTCTTCTCTAAATGTTTGATAGAATTCACCTGTGAAGCCATATGGTCCTGGACTTTTGTTTGTTGGAAGATTTTTTAATCACAGTTTCAATTTCATTACTTGTGACTGGTCTGTTCATATTTTCTATTTTTTCCTGGTTCAGTCTTAGAAAGTTGTACCTTTCTAAAAATTTGTCCATTTCTTCCAGATTGTCCATTTCACTGGCCGTAGAGTTGCTTGTAGTACTCTCTTATGATACTTTGTATTTCTGTGGTGTCAGTTTTAACTTCTCCTTTTTCACTTCTAATTTTATTGATTTGAGTCCTCTCCCTTTCTTTCTTGATGAGTCTGGCTACCGGTTTATCAATTTTGTTTATCTTCTCAAAGAACAGCTTTTAATTTCATTGATCCTTGCTATTGTTTTGTTTGTTTCTATCTCATTTATTTCTGTTCTGATCTTTATGATTTCTTTCCTTCTACTACTTTTGGGTTTTGTTTGTTCTTCTTTCTCTAGTTGCCTTAGGTGTAAGGTTAGGTTGTTTATTTGAGATGTTTCTTGTTTCTTGAGGTGGTATTGTATTGCTATAAACTTCCCTCTTAGAACTGCTTTTCCTGCCTTCCATAGGTTTTGGGTCATCATGTTTTCACTGTCATTTGTTTCTGTATTTCCTCTTTGATTTCTTCAGTGATCCATTGGTTATTTAGTAGCATGTTGTTTAGCATCCACATGTTTGTGTTTTTTACAGTTTTTCTTTTTCCTGTAACTGATTTCTAATCTCACAGTGTTCTGGTCAGAAAAGATGCTTGATACAATTTCAGTTTTCTTAAATTTACTGAGGCTTGATTTGTGACCCAAGATGTGATCGATCCTGGAGAATGTCCCATGTGCACTTGAGAAGAATGTGTATTCTGCTGCTTTTGGATGGAATGTGCTATAAATATCAAGTAAGTCTATCTTAATTGGTCTACTGTGTCATTTAAGGCTTGTGTTTCCTTATTAACTTTCTGTCTGGATGATCTGTCCAATGGTGTAAGTGGGGTGTTAAAGTCCCCCACTATTACTGAGTTACTGTCGATTTTGCCTTTTATGGCTGTTAGCATTTGCCTTATGTATTGAGGTGCTCCTATGTTGGGTGCATTAATATTTACAATTGTTATATCTTCTTGGATTGATCCCTTGATTACTGTGGAGTGTCCTTCCTCGTCTCTTGTAACAGTCTTTATTTTAAAATATATTTTGTCAGATATGAGTATTGCTACTCCAGCTTTCTTTTGATTTCCATTTGCATGGAATATCATTTTCCATCCCCTCACTTTCAGTCTGTATGTGTCCCTAGGTCTGAAGTGGGTCTCCTGTAGACAACATATATACGCGTCTTGTTTTTTTTATCCATTCAGCCAGTCTGTGTCTTTCGGTTGGAGCATTTAATCCATTTACATAATTATCAATATATACGTTCCTGTTGCCATTTTCTTAATTGTTTTGGGTTTGTCTTTGTAGGTCTTTTTCTTCTCTTGTGTTTCCCGCCTAGAGAAGTTCCTTTAGCATTTGTTGTAAAGCTGGTTTGGTGGTGCTGAATTCTCGTAGCTTTTGCTTGTCTGTAAAGCTTTTGATTTCTCTGTCAAATCTGAATGAGATCCTTGCTGGGTAGCGGCGTCATCTTGGTTGTAGGTTTTTCCCTTTCGTCACTTTAAATATATCCTGCTACTCCCTTCTGGCCTGCAGAGTTTCTGCTGAAAAATCAGCTGATAACCTTATGGGGATTCCCTTGTACGTTATTTTTTGCTTTTCCCTTGTTGCTTTTAGTTTTTCTTTGTATTTAATTTTTGTTAGTTTGAATAATATGTCTTGGCGTGTTTCTTCTTGGGTTTATCCTGTTTGGGACTCTCCATGCTTCCTGGATTTGGGTGACTATTTCCTTTCCCATGTTAGGGAAGTTTTCAACTATAATCTCTTCAAATATTTTCTCAGACCCTCTCTCTTTCTCTTCTTCTTCTGGGACACCTATAATTTGAATGTTTGTTTGTTTAATGTTGTCCCAGAGGTCTCTGAGACTGTCCTCATTTCTTTTCATTCTTTTTTCTTTATTCTGCTCCGTGGCAGTTATTTCCACTATTCTATCTTCCAGCTCACTTACCCGTTCTTCTGCCTCAGTTATTCTGCTACTGATTCCTTCTAGTCTGTTTTTCATTTCAGTTATTGTGCTCTTCATCACTGTTTGTTTGTTCTTTAGCTTTTCTAGATCCTTGTTAAATATTTCTTGTATCTTCTCGATCTCTGCCTCCACTCTATTTCTGAGATCTTGGATCATCTTTACTATCATTACTCTGAATTCTTTTTCAGGTAGATTGCCTATTTCCTCTTCATTTATTTGGTCCTGTGGGTTTTTACCTTGCTCCTTTGTCTGAAATATACTTCTCTGTCGTCTCATTTTGTCTAACTTACTGTGTTTGTGGTCTGCTTTCCACAGGCTGCAGGGTCTTAGCTCCTCTTGTTTCTAGTGTCTGCCCTCTGGTGGGTGAGGTTGGTCCAGGGGCTTGTGTAGGCTTCCTCGTGAGAGGAACTGGTGCCTGAGCTCTGGTGGGTGGAGCTGAGTCTTGTTCCTCTGATGGGCAGGGCTGCGTCAGGGGGTATTTTTTGGGGTGTCTGTGAGCTTAGTACGACTTTAAGCAGGCTGTCTGCTGATGGGTGGGGCTGTGTTCCTGTCTTGGTGGTTGTTTGGCCTGAGGCATCCAGCACTGGAGCCTGCAGGCAGTTGTGAGATCTTAGATCCTGGTGGAGACCTCATGAGAGCTCACGCCAATTAATATTTCCCGGGGCCGGGTATTCTCTGGCAGTCCTGGACTTGGCGCTCCCACCCTAGGGGCTGAGGCCTGACCCCTGGCTGGGAAACTAAGACCCTGCAAGTTGCATGGCATGGCCAAAAAAAAAAAAAAAAAAAAAAAAAAGAAAAAAAGGAAAAGAAGAGAAACAGACAAGCAAAACCCAAGACAAATGATAAAAACAAAAACAAGCAAAAAAAAGGCCAAAAACCCCCCCAAAACAAGAAAACAACCAAACAACTGAACCCAAAAATGAAAACAATAAAAACAAAACTAATAAAAACAGAAAACAAAGAACAAAAACAAAACCAGAAAAACACAAAACAAGAAAAAAGTAAAATAAAGATAGAAAAATAAAAAACATATTTTAAAACGTTTTTCTTAAAGAAAACATAAATAAAAAACAGGGAAAGACCTTCAAGATGGCAGAAGTGTAAGAGTGGAGATCACCTTCCTCCCCACAAATAGAACAGAAATACATCTACACGTGGAACAACTCCTATGGAACACCTACTGAATGCTGGCAGAAGATCTCAGACTTCCCAAAAGGCAAGAAACTCCCCACGTACCTGGGTAGGGCAAAAGAAAAAAGAAAAAACAGAGACAGAAGAATAGGGACAGGACCTGCACCTCTGGGAGGGAGCTGTGAAGGAGGAAAAGTTTCCATACACTGGGAAGCCCCTTCACTGGTGGAGATGGAGGGTGGGCAGGGGGAAGCTTCAGAGCCATGGAGGAGAGTGCAGCAGTAGCGGTGCAGAGGGCAAAGTGGAGAGATTCCCGCACAAAGGATTGGTGCCGACCAGCACTCACCAGCCTGAGAGACTTGTCTGCTCACCCACTGGGGCAGGTGGGGGCTGGGAGCTGAGGCTCCTGCTTTGTAGGTCAGAACCCAGAGAGAGGACTGGGGTTGGCTGCGTGAAAACAGCCTCAAGGGGCTAGTGTGTCACAGCTAGCCGGGAGGGAGTCCAGGAAAAAGTCTGGAACTGCCTAAGAGGCAAGAGACCATTGTTTTGGGGTGTGCGAGGAGAGGGGATACAGAGCACTGCCTAAACGAGCTCCAGAGATGGGCGTGAGCCGCGGCTATCAGCGCAGACACCAGAGACAGGCATGAAACGCTAAGGCTGGTGCTGCAACCACCAAGACGCCTGTGTGCAAGCACAGGTCTCTATCCACACCTCCCCTCCCGGGAGCCTGTGCTCCCTGCCACTGCCAGGGCCCCGTGATCCGGGGACAACTTCCCCGGGAGAACACATGGCGCGCCTCAGGCTGTTGCAACATCACGTTGGCCTCTGCCGCTGCACGCTCACCCCGCTTTCCGTACCCCTCCCTCCCTCCAGCCTGAGTGAGCCAGAGCCCCCTAACTGGCTGCTACTTTAACCCTCGCCTGTCTGAGCAAAGAACATATATGCCCTCAGGTGACCTACATGCAGAGGTGGGGCCAAATCCAAAGCTGAACCCCAGGAGCTGTGTGAACAAAGAAGAGAAAGGGAAATTTCTCCCAGCAGCCTCAGGAGCAGCGGATTATATCTCCACAATCAACTTGATGTACCCTGCATCTCCGGAATACCTGAATAGACAAAGAATCATCCCAAAGTTGAGGCAGTGGACTTCAGGAGCAACTGCAGACTTGGGGTTTGCTTTCTGCATCTAATTTGTTTCTGGTTTTATGCTTATCTTAATTTAGTATTTAGAGTTTATTATCATTGGTAGACTTGTTTATTGATTTGGTTGCTCTCTTTTTTTTTTTTTACATATAGATATACTTTTTTTCCTTTTTCTCTTTTTGTGAGTATGCGTATGTTTCTTTGCGTGATTTTGTCTGTATAGCTTTGCTTTTACCATTTGTCCTAGGGTTCTTTCTTTCTTTTTCTTTTTTAGTATAGTTTTTACAGCTTGTTATCATTGGTGGATTTATGTTTTGATTTGGTTGCTCTCTTCTTTCTGTTTTTTCTTTCCTTTTTTTAAATTTCTTTTTAATTTTTAATAATTTTTAAAATTTTAATAACTTTATTTTATTTATTTTCTTTCTTTCTCCCTTCCTTCCTTCCTTCCCTCCCTCCCTCCCTTCTCTTTCTTTCCTTCCTCCCTCCCTCCCTCCCTTCTTCCTTCCTTCCTTCCTTCCTCCCTTTCTTTCTTTCTTTCTTTCTTTCTTTCTCCCTTTTCTTTGGAGCCGTGTGGCTGACAAGGTCTTGGTGCTCCTGTCGGGTGTCAGGCCTGTGCCTCTGAGGTGGGAGAGCCTAGTTCAGGACATTGGTCCACCAGAGACCTCCCGGCTCCACGTACTATCAAATGGCAAAAGCTCTCTCAGAGATCTCCATCTCAACTCTAAGACCCAGCTCCACTCAAAAACCAGCAAGTTACAGTGCTGGACACCCTATGCCAAACAACTAGCAAGACAGAAACACAACCACACCCATTAGCAGAGAGGCTGCCTAAAATCATAATAAGGTCACAGACACCCCCAAAACACACCACCGGACACGGTCCTGCCCACCAGAAAGACAAGATCCAGCCTCATCCACCAGAACACAGGCACCAGTCCCCTCCACCAGGAAGTCTACATAACCCACTGAACCAACCTTAGCCACTGGGGGCAGACACCAAAAACAACAACTATGAACCTGCAGCCTGCTAAAAGGAGACCCCAAACACAGTAAGTAAAGCAAAATGAGAAGAGACAGAAACACACAGCAGATGAAGGAGCAAGGTAAAAACCCACCAGACCAAACAAATGAAGAGGAAATAAGCAGTTTACCTGAAAAGGAATTTAGAGTAATGATAGTAAAAATGATCCAAAATCTTGGAAATAGAATGGAGAAAAAACAAGAAACGTTTAACAAGGACCTAGAAGAACTAAAGAGCAAACAAACAATGACGAACAACATAATAAATGAAATTAAAAATTCTCTAGAAGGAATCAATAGCAGAATAACTGAGTCAGAACAGATAAGTGACCTGGAAGATAAAATAGTGGAAATAAGTACTGCAGAGCAGAATAAAGAAAAAAGAATGAAAAGAATTGAGGACAGTCTCAGAGACCTCCAGGATAATATTAAATGCACCAACATTCGAATTATAAGGGTCGCAGGAGAAAAAGAGAAAGAGAAAGGGACTGAGAAAATATTTCAACAGATGATAGTTCAAAACTTCCCTAATATGGGAAAGGAAATAGTCAGTCAAGCCCAGGAAGTGCAGAGAGTCCCATACAGGATAAATCCAAGGAGAAAGAGACCAAGAGAGATATTAATCAAACTACCAAAAATTAAATACAAAAAAAAATATTAAAAGCAGCAAGGGAAAAACAACAAATAACATACAAGGGAATCCCCATAAGGTTAAAAGCCGATCTTTCAGCAGAAACTCTGCAAGCCAGAAGGGAGTAGCAGGACATATTTAAAGTGATGAAAGGGAAAAACCTACAACCAAGATGATTCTAACCAGCAAGGGTCTCATTCAGCTTCAATGGATAAATCAAAACCTTTACAGACAAGCAAAGGCTAAGAGAATTCAGCACCACCAAACCAGCTTTACATCAAATGCTAAAGGAACTTCTCTAGGCAGGAAACACAACAGAAGGAGAAGACCTACAATAACAAACCCAAAACAATTAAGAAAATGGTAATAGGAACATACATATCGATAACTACCTTAAATGTAAATGGATTAAATTCTCCAACGAAAGACACAGAGTGGCTGAATGGATCAAAAACAAGACCCATATATATGCTGTCTACAAGAGACCCACTTCAGACCTAGGGACACACACAGACTGAAAGTGAGGGGATGGAAAAAGATATTCCATGCATATGGAAATCAAAAGAAAGCTGGAGGAGCAATTCTCATATCAGACAATATCGCCTTTAAAATAAAGACTATCACAAGAGACAAAGAAGGACACTACATACTGATCAAGGGATCAATCCAAGAAGAAGATATAACAATTGTAAATATTTATGCATCCAACATAGGAGCACCTCAATACATAAGGCAAATGCTAACAGCCATAAAAGTGGAAATCGACAGTAACACAATCATAGTAGGGGACTTTAACACCCCACTTTCACCAATGGACAGATCATCCAAAATGAAAATAAATAAGGAAACACAAGCTTTAAATGATTCATTAAACAAGATGGACTTAATTGATATTTATAGGACATTCCATCCAAAAGCAACAGAATACACTTTCTTCTCAAGTGCTCATGGAACATTCTCCAGGATAGATCATATCTTGGGTCACAAATCAAGCCTTGGTAAATTTAAGAAAACTGAAACCGTATCAAGTATCTTTTCCGACCACAATGCTATGAGAGTAGATATCAACTACAGGAAAAAAAAATCTGTAAAAAATACAAACACATGGAGGTTAAACAATACACTACTAAATAACCAAGAGATCACTGAAGAAATCAAAGAGGAAATCAAAAAATACCTAGAAACAAATGACAGTGAAAACATGATGACCCAAAACCTATGGGATGCAGCAAAAGCAGTCCTAAGAGGGAAGTTTATAGCAATATAATCCTACCTCAAGAAACAAGAAACATCTCAAATAAACAACCTAACCTTAAACCTAAAGCAATTAGAGAAAGAAGAAAAAAACCCCAAAGTTAGTAGAAGGAAAGAAATCATAAAGATCAGATCAGAAATAAATGAAAAAGAAATGAAGGAAACGATAGCAAAGATCAATAAAACTAAAAGCTGGTTCTTTGAGAAGATAAACAAAATTGATAAACCATTAGCCAGACTCATCAAGAAAAAAAGGGAGAAGACTCAAATCAATAGAATTAGAAATGAAGAAGGAGAAGTAACAACTGACACTGCAGAAATACAAAGGATCATGAGAGATTACTACAAGCCACTATATGCCAATAAAATGGACAACTTCGAAGAAATGGACAAATTCTTAGAAAAGCACAACCTTCTGAGACTGAACCAGTAAGAAATATAAAATCTGAACAGACCAATCACAAGCACTGAAACTAATACTGTGACTAAAAATCTTCCAACAAACAAAAGCCCAGGACCAGATGGCTTCACAGGTGAATTCTATCAAACATTTAGAGAAGAGCTAACACCTATCCTTCTCAAACTCTTCCAAAATATAGTAGAAGGAGGAACACTCCCAAACTCATTCTATGAGGCCACCATCACCCTGACACCAAAACCAGGCAAAGATGTCACAAAGAAAGAAAACTACAGGCCAATATCACTGACGAACATAGATGCAAAAATTCTCAACAAAATACTAGCAAACAGAATCCAAGAGCACATTAAAAGGATCATATACCATGATCAAGTGGGATTTATCCCAGGAATGAAAGGATTCTTCAATATATGCAAATCAATCAATGTGATAAACCATATTAACAAATTGAAGGAGAAAAACCATATGATCAACTCAACAGATGGAGAAAAAGCTTCCAACAAAATTCAACACCCATTTATGATAAAAACCCTCCAGAAAGTAGGCACAGAGGGAACTTACCTCAACATAGTAAAGGCCATACATGACAAACCCACAGCCAACATCATTCTCAATGGTGAAAAACTGAAACCATTTCCTCAGAAACAAGACAAGGATGTCCACTCTCACCACTATTATTCAACGCAGTTTTGGAAGTTTTAGCCACAGCAATCAGAGAAGAAAAAGAAATAAAAGGAATCCAAATCGGAAAAGAAGAAGTAAAGCTGTCACTGTTTGCAGATGACATGATACTATACATAGAGAATCCTAAAGATGCTACCAGAAAACTACTAGAGCTAATCAATGAATTTGGTAAAGTAGCAGGATACAAAATTAATGCACAGAAACCTCTGGCATTCCTATACACTAATGATGAAAAATCTGAAAGAGAAATTAAGGAAACACTCCCATTTACCACTGCAACTAAAACAATAAAATACCTAGGAATAAATCTACCTAAGGAGAGAAAAGACCTGTATGCAGAAAACTGTAAGACACTGATGAAAGAAATTAAAGATAATACAAACAGATGGAGAGATATACCATGTTCTTGGATTGGAAGAATCAACATTGTGAAAATGACTATACTACCCAAGGCAATCTACAGATTCAATGCAATCCCTATCAAACTACCACTGACATTTTTCACAGAACTAGAACAAAAAATGTCACAATTTGTATGGAAACACAAAAGACCCTGAATAGCCAAAGCAGTCTTGAAAAAGAAAAATGGAGCTGGAGGAATCAGGCTCCCTGACTTCAGACTATACTACAAAGCTACAGTAATCAAGCCAGTATCGTACTGGCACAAAAACAGAAATATAGATCAATGGAACAGGATAGAAAGCCCAGAGATAAGCCCATGCACATATGGTCACCTTATTTTTGATAAAGGAGGCAAAAATATACAATGGAGAAAAGACAGCCTCTTCAATAAGTGGTGCTGGGAAAACTGGACAGCTACATGTAAAAGAATGAAATTAGAACACTCCCTAACACCATACACAAAGACAAACTCAAAATGGATTAAAGACCTAAATGTAAAGCCAGACACTATAAAACTCTCGGAGGAAAACATAGGCAGAACACTGTATGACATAAATCACAGCAAGATCCTTTTTGGCCCACCTCCTAGAGAAATGGAAATAAAAACAAAAATAAAGAAATGGGACCTAATAAAACTTAAAAGCTTTTTGCACAGCAAAGGAAACCATAAACAAGACGAAAAGACAGCCCTCAGAATGGGAGAAAATATTTTCAAATGAAGCAACTGACAAAGGATTAATCTTCAAATTTACAAGCAGCTCATGCAGCTCAATATCAAAAAAAAAAAACAACCCAATCCAAAAATGGGCAGAAGACCTAAATACACATTTCTCCAAAGAATATATACAGATTGCCAACAAACACATGAAAGGATACGCAACATCACTAATCATTAGAGAAATGCAAATCAAAACTACAATGAGGTATCACCTCACACCAGTCAGAATGGCCATCATCAAAAAAATCTACAAACAATAAATGCTGGAGAGGGTGTGGAGAAAAGGGACCCCTCCTGCACTGTTGGTGGGAATGTACATTGATACAGCCACTATGGAGAACAGTATGGAGGTTCCTTAAAAAACTAACAATAGAACTACCATACGACCCATCAATCCCACTACTGGGCATATACCCTGAGAAAACCATAATTCAAAAAGAGTCATGTACCAAAATGTTCATTGCAGCTCTATTTACAATAGCCAGGACATGGAAGCAACCTAAGTGTCCATCGACAGATGAATGGATTTGGCACATATATACAATGCAATATTACTCAGCCATAAAAAGAAACAAAATTGAGTTATTTGTAGTGAGGTGGATGGACCTAGAGTGTGTCATACAGAGTGAAGTAAGTCAAAAAGAGAAAAACAAATACCGTATGCTAACACATATAAATGGAATCTAAAAAAAAAAAAAAAAATGGTTCTAACCTAGGGGCAGGACAGGAATAAAGACACAGACGTAGAGAATGGACTTGAGGACACAGGGAGGGGGAAGGGTAAGCTGGGACGAAGTGAGAGAGTGGCATGGACATATATACACTACCAAATGTAAAATAGATAGCTAGTGGGAAGCAGCCGCATAGCACAGGGAGATCAGCTTTGTGCTTTGTGACCATCTAGAGGGGTGGGATAGGGAGGGTGGGAGGGAGATGCAAGAGGGAGGAGATATGGGGATATATGTATATGTGTAGCTGATACACTTTGTTATAAAGTAGAAACTAACACACCACTGTAAAGCAGTTATACTCCAATAAAGATGTTAAAAAAATAAAAATAAATAAAACAACAACAGAACAAAATGAAACCAAAAACACATATTTTCCTGGGGCCTCTGCGGTCAGTGTCTTTGCCCCCACAGTGAGCCACAGCATCCCCCGCCTCTCCAGGAGGCCCTCCAATACCTTTAGGCAGGTCTCTGGGCCTGCTGTGGGCACAGTGGGGGCAGCTCAGACTCTGACCAGGTCCAACTCCCGCGTGTACTTGCCCCCAAAATCCACAGCTGCTAAAGCTAGACCAGTCCTAGTTGTGGGAGCACTCGTTGTCCCTTCAGATATTCCACAGACGCAGGGTTTACCACGCCGATCGCGGGGATTTAATCTGCAGCTTGTTCAGCTGCAGGGAGAGATTTCTGTTTCTCTGCCTTCGTTGCACAGCCCCTGGGAGTCAGCTTTGGTTTTGGTCCCACCTCTGCCTCTGCATGTGGGCCACCCTCAGGCATCTGGTCCTCGCCCAGGTGAGAGGTGACGAAAGCAGCGGCTGACTGGGGCACACTTGCTTGCTCAGGCCGCGGAGGGATAAGGCGGCCACAAGTGGGGTGCATGCGCTTCCTCCAGTGGGATCCCCCTCTAGTGCCTGCAGTGGCGAGACTGGCAGGAAGTTGCAACAGACTGGGGCCTGCTCGCTCTGGTGGGAGTCCTTCCCAGTTCCTGCGGAGGCAGGGCTGGCGTGCGGGGAAAGAGTCCGAAGATGGCGGCCCCGCCCACTGTGTGCCACTCAACAATGGCGCCTCGCTTCCAAGGCAGACCACTCTTCCTCAGAAGTGTTCCTGGCCGTGGAGCCCCTCACTCCCATCCCCGCAGGCTGTCTCCACACAGCTGAGCTCCTCACTCCAGTCCCTTCCGCCTGTCTCCATGCAGCCAATAGCAGTTCTCACCCTGGGTCCGCTCTCCTAACCCCACGCTTTAGCACTCAGCCCCTGCCTGCCTTGGCCGATTCCTGTCTCAGGTTGGGGCGCCCAGGGCTGATTCCCGAGGAGGCTTTGGTGGAGGCAGCGCTCAGGATCCCGGAGCCTGCGCAGGCAGAGGGGGCCTTGGCTTGAGGGAAGGGCAATCCTGCTCAGATGGTTGACCCTCCCAGTGCCCGTGGAGGCAGGGACCGATGGGTGGGGAAGGGGGTTGCCCTGGCCGCCCCGCCCTTGTGCACCACTCAACAATGGCGCCTTGCTTCTACGGTGGCCTGGGCTTCCGCAAACTTCCCCGGTTGTGGAGTTCCGTACTCCCGTCCCTTCAGGCTGTCTCTTCACAGACAACAGGTGTCCCCTCCCTGGGTCCACTCTCCAAACCCCACTTTCCAGCACCCAGCACCCCTCCACACCAGAAGACACCCGACTCAGGCTGGGGTGCGCAGGGCTGCAGCACAGACCACGCACGCACATCTTACTCTCTCCTGCCTTCCACAGACCGGTCGCTGCATTCCCCTCCGATGCCCTGAAGCTCCTTCTCTGTCCCAGCTGAGTTACCTGCCCTGAGGGGGTTTCTCTGAGTGCAGGAACCTCTCCTCACCTTCAGCTCCCCACCAGGGGTGCTGGTCCCTTTCTGTTTCCTCTTTTCTTTTTGTCTTTCTTTCGTCCTACCCGGTTGCGTGGGGATTTTTCTGGTCCTTTTAGGTGTCCGAAGTCTTCCACTAGTGTTCAGCAGGTGCTCTGTGAGAACTGTTCCATTTGTAGATGTATTCTTGATGTCCTTATGAGGAGAGGTGAATTCTACGTCCTCCTCTTCTGCTATCTTGACTCCTCCCCTCTCTCCATGTTTTGAGCACTACATTACTTTTGGCACAAAAAGATATTCCAGACTCACACTTTTCCCTGCCTCAGCTCTGGAACTAGACATTTCTTCAGGGAGTCCTGGTTCCTTTTAGTAGAAAATGAATTTAGAAACCAAGATTTGGGCACTCTGGTGTGCTCATTGCTACTTGTGTATAGTTGACCCCAGACGCTTTCCGTGGATAGAGACAGGGAATATCACACACACACACACACACACACACACACACACACACACACACACACACACAGACCTACAATACACAGTTACATCTCCGTCTTCTGTATCACATATGTTGAAAGCCATGGGTTCATACCAATGGCTCTAATTCTAATCCAACATGGGAATCATTCTAGTTTCCTCCCTTTACATATTTGTAACAATAATCTAACAAAGTGAAAAATCCTGCCCCTATTTTCTTAATATATTTACTTGCTTGTATGTAAGCAATCTTTTTTCACTGCCTCTACCTCCCTCTCCATCTAGATGCCCTCCTTGCCCTGCTCGAACACTGACATCCAATGCTGGGCCACCAATGTCTGCCTCCCTCCCTCAGACCTCCCACCAATAACAAAAGCCCTCCTCACCCCAGGCTCCAACACCCTAGTGCTGGGCCACTGCTGCTGTCCTCTTTCCCACGTGGCTCCTCTAGATCCCATTGAAGTTCTGATATCTGGTGCCCAGATGATGCCAAGCCACTGTCACCACTGTTCCACATAAATAAATGCCTCACTCCTCAGCCTCCAACACCCTCAGCCAGGTTGCTCTCTGGCTTAGATGCCCTCCTCACCCTCTGCCATCCCTTCCACAGGGAAGCCATCATTGCCCTATTCAGGGCCTGATAACCCTGTTGTGTCAATGAATTAAACAGACACTCTTATAATGTAGCTTAGGCTCAGGCACTCCATGCTGAGCCATCATGGTCACTCCCCACGCCTCCAGCTGAAGCCTACCTACCCTGCCCAACTTTCCCAATGACTTCTGGACTTGGGGAAGGGATTCTGTTTTTTTTAATGAAAGCTCTTTCCTCATGTTCTAATCTGATAACCCACACCTTGCAAACAATTAAGCCAGTTGTAGGCAGACTACCTATCATCTGTGTCATAATTCCTTTAACCAGAAGAAATTTAATAAAAAGAGTCCTTTGTATAAGGGAAACAGACTTCAGTAAAACACATCACTGATCTCAGTCTTTAACACTCCAAGAGGCAGGGTCCTTATCTGGGGCAACAGCACAGAGGATGGATACACCAATTTTACAGGGTAATAATCCTATCTCCACTATGCATAGTTTGTACCTACCCAATCTTTCCTGTATCCCAAGACATGTTTTCCAAAGTCTAGTAAGTTTTTGGTTCTTTTTTTTAACTGACTGGAGCTTATATATGGGAGAAAAAATATGTGAGTTAACTTCCAATTCTAAGACTGTTAAGAGCCTACATGCTATATAATTTTATTTACTAAAGACCCCTTTCAATTTTGAATGAAAAACTGAATGTTTGACAAAAGTGAACTGTGAATCAGCAATCAGTGAACAGATCCAAGGTGGCCTCTTAACTCATTCATCAAAGAGTACATCACTTCTTTTAGGACAGAATTCCCTGATACCTAAGCATCCTTTCAGAGTGAGTGTAGGGATCCAGGGAGCCATTTCTATTAGTTATTCCTTCCATTTACTGTGGTCTCTGGAATACATTTGCCAGTAAGTAAATCTAACTTAAAGATTTATCCATTATTCACACAACTTCCACCTTTTCTCCAAAAATAGCATTTCCCAAAATGTGTTCCAGGAAACACTGGCGTCTCAGAATGTTAATACTTGTCATGGAATTGAAAGCATATGGGGCCAAATAAGTTGGGAATATTTGGGTTACACAGATTTCTCCACTGTAGGACTTTTCAGAGCCTATATTACATGAATCTTAAGGAGACAAAAATGAGAAACAGCTTTCCCTTTCCCTGACCCCAATATCACTCAACTATGGTAACCCTTTTTGAATGGAGCATTTCTTAGAACTAATGTTCTGTAGAAAATATGATGAAAAAAATTCTTTAACATTTAATAATAATATATCTCTTTAATTAAAAATCTTAGGCCATTTACAAAAAAGGAAAATATAAGAAGTTAGATATATGGACAAATATTCAACTTACTAATAATCAAAGAAATGCAATTAAAACAATGAGAACTGTTCACTTGTCAAGAGCACAGTGAGTTCAACAAATGATACTGGTGAGAGTACGGTGACCCAGGCACTCTTGTACTTTGCCAGTAAAGGGTATCTATCTTTTAAGAAAACAGTACAATTCTTTTGGAAAGCAGTTTGGCAAATGTTTTTGAAATGTTTATGTCCACTAACCTTAAAATGGCCCATCTGAGATTCTCTTCTTAAGGAAACATTCCAAAATGAAGAAAATGTTTATGCTCAAAGATGCTAATAGCTATACTTATAATAGTGAAAAAAAATCCCAAATAATGAAATTTTCCAGTAATAGGGAAATGTCTCAGTAAACCAAGGTACATGGTACATGACATGCAGCCGTGAAAAAGATTTACAATGTTTTTATTAGCATGGGGGAAATGCTTCTATTATTACGGTACCTAAAAACTGTGGGCATCAGAAGTCTAAATACATATCCAGTTGCCCCTTGACGCCCATGGAGGATACTTCAACATACCATTTCTTCCAAAAGTACAGTGAGGTAGAGCTGAACTTTTAAAGTGATTTTCAGACCCTAAAAAAAATTACTGTAAAAGCACAAGAAAGCCCTACTGAAATGGGAACTGGGACAGCTGGTTAGGTCACTTGCCAGTTAAGTGTTTTACTCACAAATCCCAGCAATTCAAATTTATGCCTCAGCAAAATTATTATTTAATACATACGATGAACTTGTGGAGCTGCTTGGGAATGTAAGATGGTGACTATTAACTCTGAATGCTAAGGGTCTATTTATTATTTATTTAATTCAAAAAGTAAAGGAAGAAAACATCCCAAAATGCTAGCAATATTTATTTGGGGGGGAGGGGGCGGGGTAGGGACACATATTAGGAGTGATTTTTCTCTTCCTTCCTGCTGCTTTCTGAATTTCCCAAACTTTCTGTAACGGGAATGCATTACTTTTTTAGTAAATGTTTTAGTGAAATACAAGGCATGAAAGTTAAAGTTTACTTGTTAAAAAGAATAAAATAAAAGGCAAATACCTGTCCTTTTGTCGTGTAATCTGCCAAGATGTTAAGCAGCTTATAAAATACTTCGAACCAGGGGAGATAGCTGGGGGAAGAAGAGGAAACACATGGAATATTAGTACGCAGGTCAAAAACTTTAACCAGGAGCTAATTCAAGACGGTACATTTCAGTTTCTCTCTACATTGTGAAGAGCCTTCCTGTCATAGGCTGTGCTGGAAACGCAGACTGGTAAAATGCTAGTTATTTCTGAGATTTTAAAAAATTGCCTGTGTAAGGCAGAAGATTGAATGTCCATTATAAATTATTCCCATGCCTCAGAGCTAGAACAGGTTCACAGAGAAGAAATTCAAAGCAGACTCTGCAATCAGGAACCATCTCTGAATAGCCCCCCAGGCCTCACACCCACCCCTTCCAGGAAAGCTTCTGTTCAAGTTTCTCATGATTGGACACACACAGCCACACACACATACAGCACTTCCACTGCTGCCATGTGCAAGGTGTCCCAAAGGCTCCATGAGCCTGAAACCACTCATCAAACCTTCTACTACAATGCACCCTTCCCTGTACTTACTGAAGAAAGAGCTCTAACTCTGCACCCCACCCTGCCCTCCACCGGGTTCTGACCATCATGTCCCTTAACTCTGATGACAGCCTGGTCCTGACCTTACTCCACCCTCTGTGTGGCTCATACAATGGTCTTTCTAAAATGCGAATCTAAGTAGCACGTTGGATTAAATTCCTGCAGTGGTGCCCCGTCACTACGGGACTTCTTAGGACAGTGTTCAAGGCTCCTCTGTCAGGTCCCTGACTGTGTCTCCGGCTGTCCTTGCCCTGCAGCCCCACATGCATGTTCCTCTCGTTGCAGCCACGCTCCGAGGAATGTCCAGGCATCCTCAAGCCTGCCTGAGCTTGCACTGCATACACTTGGCACTTTTCTCCCTCTGACCTTCATGATCTAGTCTAGCTGATTTCTACTCATCCTCCTAACAGTCCCCCACCCCCTCCCCATCCCCGCCTCTCATGCCCTAATTCCCTTTTTTCTGTGCTGCCCTGTCACGTGCAAACTCCTGTTATAACAGTCCACACACCATGTGGCACTCAATGGCGTGTCTGTCTTCCCAGCAGACTGAGCATGACGAAGAGGAAGGATCACATCTTTCTTTACTTTGTCTTCCCAGGACCAAGCATGGAGCCTGGCAGACCCTCAGTGCTCAGTGTTGATAGAACAAACAAAACCAAACAAAGACTAACAACGAAGGTGCATTGTTGCTATAGAATTATTGTTGAAACATACCCCTACTCCCAAGAAGTTTTTTCACTTAAAATTTAAATGGCTTTGTTCTCCATAAGAAACTTTTCCAAAGCAATATCAAATACTCATGTGGGAAGAGCGTCATACCAAGCGCTTGCTGTCCTGCTCACATCTGCCCCGCTGCGCTAACAGTATCCGTTACTGATAGAGTGGAGCACTGACTCCATCCTGCCAAGCAGAGGGAAATCAGCGCCCTGGACAGATTACCAGCTGTACCGTTGAGGGTAATAAATGAAGTGAGAGGCAATAGAGAGGACAGATAAAGCGCACAGTTCTCTGTCATTAACGTCTGTCTGAAGCCAGCACATGCTACTGTAAAATTTAAGTAGCTTATCACAATATACTGATAAGCAACTTAACTTTTCACTTCTATGAAAGTATTATCACTTATGTTAATATGTTTCAATCAGCTCTGGCAGCTGCATATTGATTATTACAGAGCAAATGACTGCTGCCACTTTACACAGCATTTACTTTGGCAGAGTAACGTAAACATTCAAGAGGGATTAGGGAGGAGATAAGTTTCTCCCTTCCTATTCTGTTAAAATAAACCTCAGCTGAGTTAAAAGCCATTATAGAAGGAACAATAAATCCCCTCAGAAGAAAACTCCTGCCCAGATTAGAGGGCTGGTAGTAAACAAATTCAACCAAGGATTACAAATATCTTTTTTTTTTCCCTGAAAGAAAAAAATACCACTAGTTAAATCCAGCAGGAAGGGGACGAGGGGAAGCAAGAAGAGAAAATATTTTCTTGTAAGGAAACCATGGCTTCAAGCAAATGAGAGAAAAGCTGAAGTTATTTTAGTAAGTCCTGATCAAGTGACTTGGGACAGGCTGTCTTCTCTGATAACTTAGGACTGTGGTATACAGGAAGCAGTTTTGCCCACTAGGTTCAACTGACCAACATAGTTTGGGCCCGGAACCTCACACCTCCGCGTCCTCCCGGGCTGTGAGGATGCAGGAGGTTGACATGGTACGGCCACCCAGCCCACAGCAGACTGTGCCCAGGTTCTCACACTCAGCCTCGACCTCACCAAATCGATTCTTTTTGGCTACGCTAAGCAGAACCCTCAGCCATGGGAGGTTTTGTAGCTACCCTGGACATCAGCCATCGCTTCCTTCCTTCAGCCTGACTGGACACAACTGCTCCCCACATGTTGTCCCCTGTGCACTGACAGATGAATAGCTAGTGATGGCAGTGTTAAGGTCTTGAAACCAAAACCCAGCTGTCTTCTTCAAAGGATCCCTCTTTTCCCTTGTTGGGAGGCCAGGGTTCACAGCTGAACTTTATCCAGTGGCGTTTCCTGTACTGCTTCATTAGTGCGGACACAACAGCTTCACGCTGCCTGCAAGGGTGCAGGTGAGGATATGGAGACCCTCCACTCCATTCTGTACTTGTCTGTCAGCATGGAGTAAACACTACTTCCCAATCCAGAGACAGGAAACAAACACTCCATTACGCTGCTCCTCCCGGGACAGCTAAAGGAGTTCCAAACATCTCGGCGCCTGCTCAACTTGCTACCTTAATGCAACTGCTCGAGTTTGCAATGCAGAGCATCAATATGTGGTGGGCTCAGTCCAAGGCTGGGGCCAAAAATCCCAGTCACAAAGGGTCCCTGCACTTAAGAAGGCCACGGTCCTACGTGGGAAAAAGACATATACAACAAGGAGTAATAGTTTAGGTGGGGGAGCTGGAACTCTTTCCCAAGTGTTTTATTTAGTGTAGGCTTTTGGATCAAATTATTAAATTAAAGGGAGCATTATCATGACCCAATCAGCAGAGCCTTGATGGGAAAAAGCCAAAATGGGAAAAGTCTGCTTCCCAGGCACCGGCCTTGATCCAAGCTTCTCTTGCCAAATCATGGGTCAGGTAACTTTGTCCCAGGGTCTGTCCTTACTCCCTGACCTGACAGTCAAATGAAGGGGCTTTTGTTTTGTGTGAGGCAATACAAATTCTTAAACTTGAGAACAGTTCAGGCAGCACTCAAGGATTCCTACACACATGACCTCACTAATGTGGGCTATCACAAGCCTTTGTGAGAAGTGCAGGGGCAGGTCCCAGAGATTGCACATAGAGTCAAATGCCTCACAGTCAAAATCACCTGTAAAAATGCCCTTAAGATGACTCCAATGTACAGCAGACTTGGTTTGTATAGAAACAAAGCAGATGACCCAAGTTTGGGGGACCTACTGAACGAAAACTGTCTCTGTTCAAATCTGTCAGCTTGGTGAGCTGCTTACCCTCCAGGTGAACTTAGGAACTGAGTCCAACAGAGAGTAGATAGATGACTCACTTTTCTAATCTCACTCCACTGAATGGACTTTCAGTATAATCATTCCCACACATGTATGAGTGACCTGGAATAGTGTGTATATGATGGGATTCCACTCCAGTGTCTTAAGTACTAAAATAGAAAACCATTACAAATTTTAAAAAGCTCTCCCACTTCACTTGCTAATAGTTCAGTTCAAAGCCATTAAATGAGCCCAAGCAAGGTAGAGGGGTGTGTGTGTGTGTGTGTGTGTGTGTGTGTGTGTGTGTGTGTGTGTGTGAGAGAGAGAGAGAGACAGAGAGACAGAGAGACAGAGACAGAGAGAGACAGAGACAGAGAGTTGGGGTGCAATGGTGGCAGAAGCGGACCAAGTTAAGAAAGGTGACCACCTGGGAGAAGAGTAGTCGTGAGCAGGATGTCACAGCACAAGCATGGAGAGGATGATATCCCCCAGATGGAACAAACTGGCACAGAGTTTTGGAGCCCAAGTGGGGTGAGGAGGGTTCCTTGGTAAGGAAAAGTCAGGGCTCCAGGAGGATAAGGAGGGGGCCTACACAGGAGGTGGCCTGGCTTGGAGTGTCAGAACTCAAAAGGGGTAAGAAGGATGTATAAGTAGGGGAAAGGCCTGGCACTGGGTAACGAAAGCATCTATGTCAGTAGAAAGAAGTTGACTAGACTAGTATTAGAACCCAAGAGGATTAAAAAAGAGCATCTGGAAGGCAGTCCAGTGTGGGATGCCAGAGCCTAAGTGGACAGGAGGGCTTCCATGAAAGATGGCCAGGCAGAGTCCAAGCAGTTGAGAAGGATGTCTATGGCAGGAGGAGACAGCAGTGACTGCCTTGCCTACGATGTCAGAGTTCAAATGGGGTGAGGACGGCAGCCACAGAGGAGGGGGGCTACAACAGAGGGAGATTGGTTACACACGGGGGAATAGATCAAGACTGATCAAGTAAGTAAATATATAATGAAAACCAAGCTTATTACTATTAGAGAATAGAGTTACAAATATAGATAGGGAGAAAATAAGAATGAACCCTACCACACTGAACTGGAATTAGATGTAACTATGTGAAATCATGGAGAGAGAGAGATAAAAGAAATACAAATACAAATGTATGTATGTACATTATTACAGATATTACAGATACATACACAGATACATATATTCTCTAGCTCTAGCCACTGAAGGGCCTGGCACAGACATCCCAATTATAATAAGCACACTTAATGCCCAAATCCTGGCTTCTAAGTACCATTCACCACTAGAAGGAACCAGGGCTCCTGGAAGAAATGTCTGATTCCAGGGCCAGGGCTGGGAAATACCTTGTGCTAGAAAAAAGGCAGTGCTCAACATATGCTTAGGACATACCAATGGGACACAAAAGCTAGTATGGATGGGTTCCTATTGACCAAATCTGTGACATCAAATTTGAGCATCAAAACAAATAATGATAGAGATCATTTAATAATAACTAAAATAGGAAATCATGAGTCTATGCTGGAATAAATAAGCAAATTAAAAGTTTGGTAAGGATAGGATGAGGATATTCCTAGTATACTTCTTAATTACAAAGGGAAAAAGAATGGAGAATCCTGGGAGACATGTCCTCAATCAAGCAGTGGGACGAATTGAAATAGTGTACCACCTGGAAGAATGCAATGAAAAGAACGCAGAATACTATTATATTCCTGCCACAGAGTAGAACTTAATTCCTGAGGAAACATCAGATAAACCCAAACTGAAGAACCTTTTACAAATTAATAGCCTAAATGTCAAGTTCATAAAAGTCTAGGAAACATTGAGGAGTTATTTCAGAATAAGAAGACTAAAGAGACATGACAACAAAATGCAACATGTGATTCTGAACTATATCTTTAATATACACTCACACTTACACACACACACACAAATGGGAGGTCCAAGTATTACATGGTAGTACTGCATCAAAATTAATACTAATTTTCTGATTTTGATGATTGTAATGTAGCTATGTAAAAAAAAAAATCTTTTTTAACACATACTAAAGTATTTGAGGGTTACTGGGTATTATTTTGGCAACATCTCCCAAATGGGGCATTTGTATTATACTCACAACTTTTCTGTATGTTTGTTATTGTTTCAAAATTAAAATAAAATGGGGAGGAGAGAATCTAAAGAGTGTCTTCTTCCATAAAAACTACCGTAAGCAGGGACTTCCCTGGTGGTTAAGACTCTGCACTCCCAATGCAGGGGGCCTGGGTTCGATCCCTGGTCAGGGAACTAGATCCCACATGCCACAACAAAGATCCCGCATGCTGCAAAAAAATAAAATAAAATCCCACATGCCGCAAAGAAGATCCCATGTGCCACAACTAAGACCCAGCGCAGCCAAATAAATAAATAAACAGTAGACCAACTAGAGTATACAGAATAATGACATGAGTTGGGAAAATAAAAAATTTAAAACCATGGCTATAGGGAGGGGCACGCAATGGAGAGAAGAGCTGGTTGCAACTGTGAGTGGGAGTCAATATGCATCACAGAGGGAAGGTTGGGCTTCAGCTAAGTCTTGAAAGAGGTTGCTCTCTGCCTAAGGGAAGAAGGTTGGAATGGGTGGGGATAAAGAGCATTAGAGGCAGGGAAAACTCATGAGCAAGGGCTTGTAGGCGCAAACCACTGGTGCAGTTGGAATAGCCAGAGAGCAGGGTGTGCAGGCTGCAGGAGGACAAAGATGAGGCAGGGGGCAGAAGGGCCAGGCTCTGGAGGGGCTCTCATATGCCAAACCCACGGGCCTCCCTTTTATTCTGGAATCGGTGGGGAACCAAAGGGCCAGCTAAAGAGAGGTAACATTCTGAAGATGAGTATTTAAAGCCAGGCAGAAAGTGATGATCGCCCCCTCACCATAGCCCAGTGGGTCATCTCAGCCTTACCAGAACCACTGTCCACTTTGCTACCCTAAAAAGAAAAACTTCGATAATATGATCTAGTTATGGGCTTCCCTGGTGGCGCAGTGGTTGAGAATCCGCCTGCCAATGCAGCGGACACAGGTTTGGTCCCTGGTCTGGGAAGATCCCACATGCCAAGGAGCAACTAAGCCTGTGCGCCACAACTACTGGGCCTGCACTCTAGAGCCCGTGAGCCACAACTACTGAAGCCCGCATGCCACAACTACTGAAGCCCGCGTGCCTAGAGCCTGTGCTCCACAACAAGAGAAGCCACCACAATGAGAAGTCCACAAGGAATAGTAGCCCCCGCTCGCCACGACTAGAGAAAGCCCGTGCGCAGCAATGAAGACCCAACAAAGCCAAAAAAAAAAAAAAAAATATATATATATATATATATATATATATATATGATCTAGTTATACACATAATTTGAAAAAGATCAACAAAATGCTCTGGCTGTAGTATGAAAGAGAAATGAAAAAGTACTTTATAATAAAAAGTTTAACATTTAAACACTCAGGCACCATTACATTAGAAGATATAATGAAATAGTACCTTCCTGAGGGCTTGCCGCAGATGTGCATCTACTCATGTTTGGAATGATGAGTTTAAAGCTAAGAAGAGTGACATGCAATACAGTCTTTCAATTTTTCTTTGTGATTTCCACTGTCTGAGAAGCTCTTAAAACTCCATTGCAGGTACTCTAAGAGAGGTATCCCTTCTTTTCTTACTTCCTGCCAGCAGATTTTGCCAAGATTCACTGGATGACAAAGCATCCCTTGGCTAACGCTACTTGGCATATTACCAACCCCCATCCCCCAAATTTAAACAAGCAGAGCAGCATGGGACATTGGGAGAACACAGACTTGAGTCAAATAACCTTGTATGAATCTCAGTTCTGATACTTAGTAGCTGTGACACCTCAGGGAAGCAATCTCTCAAAGACTCAGTTTCCTCTTCTACAAAAAGATACACACCATCTAACTAATGTAACTGATGTATACAGAGACACCCAACCCCGGGCCTGGAATACTCTTCCTGTCCCTCTCTGCCTAACATCCCTGGTGTCTGCTTCAGAGGTTCCTCCAGGACGCTGTATAGGAATTCATCATGCCCCGCAGTCACCAGAGCAGACAGGAAATTACAACCTGTTATAAGAGGAAGATACTCACAAATGATAGGACCGCTTAAACCAGTTAAGTCCCCACTTAGCCCTTCCGGTTTGACTAGCATCTATACCTACTCCTCTGTCAGTGTCTCCTTAGTCAAATGTCTACAGTAAAATGCAAATAAAGGACTTCCCTGGTGGCGCAGTGGTTAAGAATCCTCCTGCCAATGCAGGGGACAAAGGTTCGAGCCCTGGCCCGGGAGGATCCCACATGCCGTGGAGCAACTAAGCCTGTGCGCCCCAGCTACTGAGACTGCGCTCTAGAGCCCACGAGCCACAACTACTGAGCCCGTGTGCCACAACTATTGAAGCCCGTGTGCCTAGAGCCTGTGCTGCACAACAAGAAAAGCCACGACAATGAGAAGCCCGTGCACCGCAACAAAGACCCAACACAGCCAAAAATATAAATAAATAATAAATAAATAAATTTATTTTTTAAAAAATGCAAATAAACATACAACCTTTGCAAAGGATGCAGGATTTCATGAAGCCCTTGTTAGAGATGCTGGACAACAGCACAGAGCTAAGGCAAAGTGACTGATAAATGAAGACCTGGCAGCATTATACCAGGTAACAAGAGACGAAGAGAAAAATCAAGAAAAACAAGGATGGTGGCACATCAAAAGAAAATGAATTCAATATCAAAGGGTTAAGAGAGGCCTTGGGGAAATTGATGACGTCCTCAAAAACTTTTGGAAAAATAACTCCTTTTATGATTATGCTATGAAAGTCAAACATGAAGTGTTATTATGTCTGAAAACTCATACCCCCCTGACAAAAAACCCACTTGACTCATTCTAAGAATTAATGTGTTGTTGGAATAAAAGCTAGATTTTGTCAAAATGAATTTATTTTCAAAGTTTGTTTCATTTTTTTCTAGATAAAAATTCTAAAACCCCCCCGTTTTTACTATAAAATTTTGGTCCCACTTAAATAAATGCATTTTAGTCCCAGAATGTGAGGTCCTCCTGGGCTTACCCTATATGAAGACTCACCTCAGTTCTTGACTAGTATCAACTCCACGAGAGCAAGGATCATGACTGTGTATTGACTGTTTAATCTCTAATGTGTGCCTGGCACATGTTAGACATCCACTAAGTCAGAACTTCCCTTGACAGATGTAACTCATCCCTATAGTTTCTACTAAGGCCATTACCACTAGAGCCACAGAGAAACAGTCAACCAACTCTTATCGGGAGGTGGGGCTCCAAATTTAGGAGGCAGCATTTTGGTTAGAAAAATGATCCAGAACCAAAAACAATTCCTATCAATGGACTGCTGGAGTGACAAATAATTTAAAATAGAGTGAACAAATAAATATTCAAAGTAGATCAAGAAGTACCCACAAACTTAAGATTTCTTGCTCCTTGTCCATCCCTTCAACGCAAGTAAACCCTGCTATCTACTTTTTTTGTTTCTACTTCAAGTACTATGGGAAGATGTAATATGGGAAAATGTCAAAAACCAAGCTGATTATTGTAGTTTGGCAACTTAATTTTTCAAGCACAGGTGAACCTCTAAAACTGCTCCAGAATCCTTTAATCCGTTAGTGTATCAGGCCCCGCGTTCCCAAAGAGTCTGCTCTAAACTTATTCTTTTTCTCCCATCTCTAATCCATTTCTCCTGCTCTTCAGAAGATATTCTTCTCTCCAAACTTACTGAAGAGAAAAGCTCTAACGTGAGCTCTCCTTTCTCCCACTCCTACACCTCTCATGCCCTCCCCTTTCCCTCCCAACTGGAGATGGAAAGTGGGAAGACTCTCATCTCCAACCACACTGCCTTCTATAAGACTTATCTTCTCTCTCATTACACTCAGCCAACAAGCATTCCCATCTTTAAGCCCAACAAAACCCCCCCTTGTATGCTAGTCTACAGTTCTCAAACCACAGCCTTAGCACCAAGGTGCACACATTCCTCCCTATGAGAAAAACATACCACATCCTCCTGAGCTAACCACACTAAACTTCAATGAACATACTCTGGAATTTAAAATTGAGGTGACGTTTACAGTCCAAACATCACACATTTCCAGATCATTCACTTTTCAAATGTTGCAGTCAATCATCCATGAAATCACATATTCCTCCGTATTTATTAAGCCTCATCCAATATATGGCTGGCACTCGGCAAGATGCATGGGGAATGAGACCCAGGACCCAGCATTTGGAAAGCTCACTGTCTCAGGAAGGAAGCAGACACATTGGCAAGTACTGTCAGCAGCACTGGATCAGTGTGCTATGACAGAGGTTCATAGAGGGAACAGAGGAGAGGTTCTGGAAAGTCTTCCCACAGGAAATGACACTTCGCTGATCAACTTTACACAGACTGCAAAGTCAGGAGACCCACTGTTCTGTCACTGGCTGTGGCCTGAACTGTGTTTCTTCTACCCCACGTGTGAAATGGGGATATACTATCTACACTCACATGGCTGTTGTTAGGGGGAAACATATGCACCCACCGCTGAGCCTGGAACAGAATAAACAATGGTTTTCCCTGATGAAATTGTACTCTTTTGCCATTAAGATTAAAAGTTGGAGGAACCTAAATAAGAAAAAAAAAAAAAAACAACAATCCCCTTTGGGAGATCAGAGCAAGTCTCACTCAATCTGAGCATTCTGCTTTGCTCACAGCTGCTAATCTCAAATTGTAAATTTATTATGGCATCTGGTTAAGCTCAAGAATCTCTGACTTGTGTCCATAATTAACAGCCCATTGTGATACCTATTACATCTATGCAGGAAAATATGTTATATGCACTGAATGAGCAGAAATATTAATTTGCATTAGGAAAAAAACCAACAAGCTCCCGTAAAACATCTGTGCTTACATAAATCTACCCAAACATACACTTGGATTTGATTTTGGAAACAAGGCTCTTTTCTCTCTTGATGGGTATTCAATAATTGTTGCTTTTAGACAGCGGATGTGTCGTCTTCTTTTCTATGACAGTATTACTATGATTGAGGGAGATTGCTCAGGAGGAAAGCAAAGAGGCACTTTTCTGTTATCACCGGTGAAGTGTTGGTAACAGAAGATCTGTGGAGTAATGACACCTGCACTGACAATTCAGTGTAATTCTCAGATATTTTCCATTGAGCCCAGAGAGGATGAGCACATAGGCCTTTCATCATTTTCCTAAGAGAGTTTATGATGCAGCCCACTCCTGTATTCACACACCTCCAAGTTTTTTTCCCCATTCAGACCATCTTATTTTATGGTTTAAATTACTACTGTAATATAATGTAATGGGTTAGTGAGGGTCTAACCATGGCCCACCTTACAGAAGCTTTCACAGACTAAAAGAGAAACACATTGTCTCTACTGAAAATGAAAAACACAACAAAAGGAAGAAATGGCTACACAAGAAGTCCTGTCCTACTTTCAGTAGTAAACAACAAAATTAATTATCCCACTGAGACACCATTTGATATTATCCTCATTTCAGAGCTAGGAAGTGGAAGCTAATGGGGAAAAGGGGGAAATTTATCAAGCAATAGGTGCTTTGAACTATTATTCTTTACAACAACTCTATGAGATATATCATTCCATTTTACAGATGAGAAAACTGAGTCTCAGAGAAGTGAAGTGACTTACCTAGGACAGCACAGTTACTAAAAGCACAGCTCAGACACAAAACTAGTCCAATGTGATTTCTATCCTATTCACTCCATACAACACAGTATCAGTTGTACAACCTGATCAATCAAGTACAACAGTCAATCCTGAGATTAGGATTTAAAATCCTTACCTTGCAGTTCTCACTGTAATGCCCTGATAAAATGAAAGCTTGCCTCCAAAGGTCCCTCAGCTCAAAGCGTTCTGAGCAATCCAACTTTGGCTGCCTCCCAACAGTTCAGCATGTTTTCTTACTTTGTCAGCTCCAGGGACACTAGTCATGTGTCAGCTCTTTATTGCTTTAGGAATTAGCGTACATGTTATATTAGGAAACACAAATATAAATAGCTCAATTTAAAATGTTTTAATCAAGCATGGCAAAAGAGATATGTTAAGTTTCCAGCGCTGCGTGTCAAAACCCAATGCCTCTGCTACTTTAGAGGTGTATTTTTAAGAACTTATCTAAAAAAACAATGGCCTGTGTCGTAGATTCTTAAACAGACTGTTGCCTTTTTTAAAATTTAAAGCATAAAGGTTTAAATGTATGCTTATGGTGACAATTAAGGAAATGCTAGATTAGACAGGGCATCAGTTTTCCACGAATAGCACTCATTTAAGTTCATTTCCACCCCAGATCTCTGCAGATCTCTGTTATGTCATTCAATCACAAATCTCTCTATAAAAGTGTCTGGCTGTCTCTTAAAACCATTTACGCTCTATGCTTCAATGCCTTTCCTTGGCAACTTTTTCCATATGCTTAACTTCTTTCAGGAAAGCAGTTCTGTCTCAATTCACAGGACAGCACACCAATCAACACAAGCAAGCAGGCAGGTAAAGAAAGGAAAAAGGAGAGACGGGCACATAGAGAGAAAGTAGAATATAAATGTAGCCGGTCCAATAAAAGTAATGTTTTAGAAGGCAAAGAGTTTTAGGCCAAAAGAAAACTAACCAACCACCTACCCCCAAGCAATCAGAGAGCCCTGAACTTGAATTTATAACCCAAACACCCTGTACCATATGCAACTTGAGACACACAACTGGTAGCACTACTGGGGATTTATGACTTATGACTTGTTCATATTTAATTTGTAACCAAACACTTCCCCTTCCTCTTTGCTACCTTAGAACTCTTGATTAACTCTTGTTTTCACAGGTCAGAGGTTAAATAAAGGAAGGGAAGCATTCTGGGGTGAGATTGCGCAGAGCACCACATCCAAGAGTGACCTGTGCAAGGAACATTAAAATAAGTGATAAGACTAGAGATTGCTCAAGACAGCTGATGTTCAAAGCCTCCTTTGGGTACAAAGCAGGATCTTGCGACTAGAGAGCTGGCAAGAAAGGTGGACAGGAAACTGCTCTCAAGTTACCTTTCATGACAGGCAACTCTCTCACCAAGAGGTTTCTCCCAAAATGTTTTTGGAAATGAGACTGAGGTTTTAAGGGAAGGTAAAACAAGAATTTGTATAAGCCAAACAACCCTTCTCCTTGCTTCATTCTGCCACAGGCATCTGTCTTGCCCACCAGATTCTCCTACTCCAAAGAAAACCTCCATGACTAGCACAAGGGAAGCAAATTTCTTGTACACACAGAGGCACAGCTACCCTGCTGAACAGGGTATAATCTGTCCAACTGCAAGATCCACCTCGTACCAAGTACCTTTACCACTCATCATGCACCAAACTGATTAAAAAAAATAATAGTAGAGACCACCATTTATTCTGGAATACCGAATGCCAGGAGCTTTACATGCATTTGCTTATTTACTCCTCATAGTAATTTATTAAGTAGGTACCATTACATCCCCAGATAACATATGAGGAAACTGAAGCACAGAAAAAGTAAGTAACTTGCTCAGACTCACACAGCCACAGAGTAGATCAGGGTTGGATCCAGATCTATGTGACTTGCTATACCAGTAGGTACTTTTCTGAAAAAAATCTTCCTCAGGGAACAGTATCAGTGAAGTACACACTAGACAGCACATACACTTTACATGTGATCAGGTGTTTTCAAATTGTCAAAATGGGACAATGCTCATTTGTTTTATAGCTAGCTCTTGTTCGTTCGTTCGTTCCTTCTTTCCTTCATTCATTCATTGCCTGATATAAGCCAGGCACTGGACAGAGAGTTGACTAAGGCATAGCTTCCACTAAAGTAGGTCCCTGATTTAAATTCGTATGTGAAACCATTATGGCATTAGGAATGATCTGATAGAGGCAACAAAAACAAAACTTGGAAAATGTGGGAAGCAATGGCTGGGCCTCCGTGCAAGGAGCTAAGGCATGCGTTTTCTCTGCACCATAATCACAGAACACAGCCAGAGCCCGGAGTAGTCTCCTCAGCTGAGCCCTTCAACAGGATGGAGGAACCCAATCCTGAGCAACCTAAGAAGGTGGGGGTCCACTACCAGGTGATCAGATTTGAAACATAAAGTGCTGTTAGTCACTCTCTGTTGTTTCCCTGACAAAAAATCCTGCCCCTCGGCCACTCCTTATTTTTAAAACAACCTTTGTGCTTATGGCTTATTGTTTTATTATAATCCAGGAGGAGTCCGTAATGCTAAAAAAGCCTAAAATTGGTGTTATTAACTCTTAAAGTATGGGAGGTTAGAGGAAGGTCAAGTGTTTGGTTAAACAAGTCATAAGTCATCAGTCCCCAATAGCACCACCAGTTGTGTGTCTCCCTCAAAAGAAACCCTAAAAACTAATCTTTAGAGAAAGGAAGCTCGGCCAGCAAAGCTGGCAGAAACAGGTTTCTCTGACATAAATTCTTAAACTCATAAAATATGAAAGAGAGCAGGAAAATCGTCTTTCAGTGAGTAACTATTAAAAGCAGAATATGGGGACTTCCCTGGTGGCGCAGTGGTTAAGAATCCGCCTGCCAATGCAGGGGACACGGGTTCGAGCCCTGGTCCGGGAAGATCCCACATGCCACAGAGCAACTAAGCCCGTGAGCCACAACTACTGAGCCTGTGCTCTAGAGCCCGTGCTCCGCAACAAGAGAAGCCACTGCAATGAGCAGCCTGTGCACCACAACAAAGAGTAGCCCCCCGCTCGCCACAACTAGAGAAAGTCCGCGCACAGCAACGAAGACCCAACACAGCCAAAGATTAATTAATTAATTATTTTTAAAAAGCAGAATATGAAGGTTAAAAAAATGTATGCAGGAATTATTTTTACTTTATTTCCACCAGCATTAAATGCTGTAACAATTTTTTGGTACTATATTGTAAATGGAAGTTCTTTACCATGTGTATAATAGCGAAACATATGTACTCACATCTAAGTATGTACTAAGAGAATGGCTAAATAAATTATGACAAATCCAGGCAACAGAAAATTAGGGTTTAGAATATTTTTAGTAATACTATAGGAAAATGCCCAAGAAATAATATAAAGTTGACTCAACTGTGCAGGTCCATTTATACATGAATTTTTTCCAATAAATACAGTACCTGTATTTTCATTTTACAGATCTTTAACTAACTGCAGGGAAAAGTCTGCGTTCAATTACTGATCACAGTATGTGGAATCAAAAGAACTAGGGTTTGAACCCTGCTTCTATCCAAACTGTTTCAGCTTCCTGCCCTTGGGTGAGTCTTTTATCATTTCCTCTGTTTTTGAGGCAGAGATAGCAGTATGTGGATCTTCAACTTGCGATGGGGGTTGCACCCCTAACTCCATGTTGTTCAAGGGTCAACTGTACATTGAAAAGAAGCAATGTTCGCAATTATGTATCACATGCAATCATACACACTCATGGAAAGATTAGAAGATAAAAAATTAATAGTGGTTATCTCTAGGTTGTGGGATTACAGATAACCTTTGTTTCCTTCTACATTCTTCTCTACATTTTCTATGGCTTATGTATTGAGCATGCAGCGCCTTAAAAATTAGAAAAAGGTTGTGTTGCATTTTAAGTACTTTGTCTTATTCATGGTTGCAAATACTTGGAACCAAGCTAAATGTACAATAATAGTTCACAAATTTGGACTATCAAAATAATGGAATATTTTTTTAAACTTTCAAGTGTAAAATTTATTTTTTTTAAAGTTTGATATTATTAGAAAAAATCACAAGCTTATAATTATAAGCATAAAATTTTATTTTTTACTTCATTTGTTTTTTTATTGAAGTATAGTTAATATACAATATAAGTTCCAGGTGTACAATATAGTGATTCACAATTTTTTAAGGTTATGCTCCATTTATAGTTATTATAAAGTACTGGCTATATTCCCTGTGTTGTACAATATATCCTTGTAGTTTTGTATATAATAGTTTGTACCTCTTAATCCCCTACCCCAATACTGCCCCTCCCCCCTTGGAATATTATATATTCATTAAAATCAGACTACAGAAAAGTATTTCAACATAGAAAAATATATACTATATATTTAGATATAAAAGCAGGCTCTATAATATATATAGATGATTTTTCATTTTGTGTGTTTTCCTTTATTTTCCAAACTTTCTACAATAAATAGGTATTATTTTTATGCACTTTTAAGTTAAGAAAAAAGCAACATGTGTGATCCTCCCTGCCTACCAACTTCCAAGTCATCTTGTTTGGTGGTAGGGAGGTGGACTGGTTAGGGAGAGCCGAATCAAAAGCCTATCCTCTTGTTTCCTTAAGTGTGCTTAATAACTGTGATGACTCAGTTCTCAAAGAGGCTCTCTAGATGAAATGGAAGTTTGCACTCTTTACCAAACTGGTCACACCAGTCTCATGCTCTTTCCACTGCACCATGCTTAACATGGATCTCAGCTCCAGGGAGGGGTGGTGGGTTAATAAGGTTTTCAGTGACCTTCCTTACTGTGGGAGCAGTCAGCTTCCATAAACCCTGGTGGATCTCAGAAAGGAGACACACTCACTTGTGCAAGGCCACCCTAAGTTGAGAGGGGGAAGAAAAAAGGGTCAGAGTCTTTTTTATCCCTGTTAGATTTTGAGGCCAAATCCTCAAGGCTGGATGGTTCATATAAACATTTAGCAAGCATCAATACATGCCAGCCTGTGCTAGACAGCCAGGATAAATACATGAGCGGAACACAGCACTGTCTGTCCTCAAGGAACCTAGGTCTCTCAGGGTAAGACAAACATGTAAACGGTTAATCTCAATGCAATGTGAGTCTGCTGTGATACAACGGGGCACTGACAGCTGTGGGAATACTGAGGAAAAGCGTCTCAACCAGCCTGGGGTATTAGCTAAATGAGGAAGAGAAGTTAGATGAAAGAAAAGTGCACTTCCATCTGGAGGGGACAAAATATTCCAGAGGCATAGAGACAATGGACTACAAATGGCTTGGGGTGGTTGGTTTCCACTTAAAGGTAAGGGCAAGATGTTTCTCTGTGTGATTTTTGGGGGGAGGTTCTGTTGGGGTGCAGATGGGATTCTTGGCAGAAGAAGATGAGACTAGAGAAATCCAGAAAGACCGGCTTGTGAGGAGTTTTATGTGCAAGACTAGGGAGTTTAGCTCTTTTCCTAAAAGCAAAGAAGAGTTTTAAGCAGAGGAGGGATTTGATCAGCTTTGTCTTTTTAGAAGCACACTTTAATGGCAGAGTGGGAGGTGAACTGAAAGGGAAAGTCTGGAAGTAGATAGACTCAAAGGTTCTAAGACCCAGGTAGCTGGCAAAGTCCTCTAGGAAGAAGGTTCTAATAGTGAAGGCTTATGTCAATGCTCTTTTAATCACTTAAAGAGACTGCTGAATGCAATTAAAAAGAGGATTTGGCTCCAAGAGAAGAACTAAAAAATGAGTTCCTATTAGGCAAAGGCTGGCCTGAAGAGTGAGCCTCTTGCAGAAGCAGCATCCACTGTGTGACATGGTAGGAGAGGAGGATAGCCCGGAGCAACAGGTGTGCTTCCCCAACCTATCAGAGGGCTCCCCCTGAGCTGGGACTTCATCTCTCCAAGCCCACTTTCCTCTGCCAAAGGGCAATACTTCCTATTTACCTAACAAGGCCATTGGTATGGAACGAATTAGGCAACTTAATACAAATTTAATAATAACTTTCTAATACAAATAATACAGTGCCCATCAGAGTCCACAGACCATACCAGGCACTCACAAACAGATAGCTTCTGTTATGATTGTTAGGTAGGAGATGTCTACCTGCTCTCTCAGAAGGAGTGGTTCTAAGCCATATTTTGGATTATTTTAAATGTCTTTAAAATGCTGAGCACCACAAGCATATGTATATTCCTTACAATTACTTTTCACACTGTATTTGTCATAAAAGAGGGTACTAGGGTCAAAAGAAATTTTATTAATATTTATCCACTTGAAATACTACTCAGCCATGAAAAAGAATGAAATTTTGCCACTTGCAGCAACGTGGATGGACATAGAAGTCATTATGCTAAGTGAAATAAGTCAGACAGAGAAAGACAAATACTGTATGATATCACTTATATGTGGAATCTAAAAAAATACAACAAACTAGTGAATATAACAAAAAAGAAGCAGACTCACAGATATAGAGAACAAACGAGTGGTCACCACTGGGGAGAGGGAAAGGAGGGCAATAACGGGATAGGGGATTAAGAGGTACAAATTACCAGGTATAAAGTAAGCTGCAAGGACATACTGTACAACATGGGGAATAGAACTATAAATGGAGTATAACTTTTAAAATTGTGAATCACTATATTGTATACCTATAAATTATTTAGTAGTATACAGCAACTATACTTCAATAAAAATAAATACACTATCCCTCCCCCCCAAAAAAGGAAAAAAATATTTATCCACTTGATACAAGATGATTTCATTTCAAAGACAGAATGAAAACAAAGGAAAAAAAGATAGGGATCATAAATGTGTGTCACCAGTATTTTTTCAATCTTTCCTCAATGAATGACTCTTCTCAAGATAACACTGTAAATAGTTCCTTAGGCTTTCCTGACTGAAGGAATATTACGTATTGTTCTTGACTAATTAAATAAGACTTAAGCCTAGAAGATTTAGTATGCTATAATGATATAAAAGATAGCAACAGTAATAAGACTCTAAGAGCTGTCGTTAAACATATGGATGTTAACATTTTTACCTTTCACAAATGTTTGAACTTAACTTCTATTCTAAAACAGAGCAGCTTCAGTTAATTTAAAGATCAGTTCTCCACATTGAGCCATTCATGGGATGAGAATATCTAGTCCCTCAGCTATATCAGGCAGTGACCAAGCAGTTCGAGGGCATTATCTCTACTCCCCATCTCTACTCCTTACCTGAGCTACATGACATGGGGATCTTCACCTATAACTAATAGATGAAGAAATGGAGGCTCAAAGATGTACAGCGACTTGCTCAAGATCACCAAGCTAGTAAAGCAGCGGTCAGGATTTGAAGTAAGATCTTCTGGTTCCAAAGCTCATGGTCCTTTTTCTTTTTCATAAACCAACTTCAAATTATAATTTACATACAATAAAGCCCACCCATTCTATGTGTACATTTAGAGGAGTTTTGATAACTATATACATCTGTTTAACCACCACCACGATCAGTATATACAACATTTCCAGGACCCCAAAATGCTCCCCTGTACCCCCATCAATCCCCCTCATCCCCTGCAGGGTGTCTACCACACTATACTGAGATCACCTCTTTACCACCTGTTCTTCCCACCATTACCATTTTAAAATTTATTTCCTTTTAACATCAATTAAAATTCACTCTTTTGGTTGTATAGTTCTATGAATTTTGACAAACGCACACAGTTGTGTAACAGCCACAGACAATCAAGACACAGAACACTTCTATCCCACACCTCCCAATTTGCTTATGCTGCCCTTTTGTAGTCAACACTTCCCCCACTCCCAGCACCTGATCTGTTTCCTATTCCTATAATTGTGCCTTTTTCAGAATGCCATATAAATGAAATAGTATGTAGCCACTATCATGATCTATCATGGCTTCTGTCATGACTTTTAAGCCACACTGTATATTTTAGCCTTTTCCCCACTGCTGACCAATGAAAGACAAATTTTTATAGTGACATATTCCCATGGACATTCCGATATATCACAACACCAAGGCACTAGCTATTGCTCTGCCCCAAGTGAGGAAATGTTATAGGAATACCTTCAGTCCACCTAATGCATTAAAACAGTATGTTATTTACAAACTTCATTAGCTATGTTATTTAATACTAATAAATTACTTAAGACACATCTCATATGTGAATGAAAGAAACTAATCTGTCTACACTGGGGTTGTAGTACATCCTACCTCTGTAGTGCCATGCTTTCTCCTAGCTATGAAACCATGCCCAGCCCAGAGGTCTGACCATAATACTATGGGTAGTGCCAAGGGTTTGCTCCATGACCAGAAAAAGCAGAACCCAAGCTCTCTGCCACATGCCCAACCAGATGAGGCAAAGAGGGTGTGAGAGCAGCCAGTTGCGCTAAACTGTTCAACCTTCTCATTTTGTAGCAGAAGGAAGGGAAGTCCAGAGAGTGGAAGGGATTTACCCAGAGCCACCCATCTGCAGAATCAAAAGGGTATCTCAACAAACCCAGAATGTTGTCCTCACTGAATGGATTAGCAATCCCTCAGTATTACCCTCTCCTTTCTTTTCCTGCTATACTTCCTACCAACTAGGGTGCAAAAGAACATGGTTTCTCTTGTGTGAGAGAATCTAGTGTAGTTGCTGTCTTCAATATCTGAAATTGTCCTGAAACATCAAAATTTCAATCGGATTCCACAGAGAAGTCCCACAGTCTCTTACTAACCAGGATTTGAAATAATGTCTGTTTAGCTCCAAACCTGATGATCTTTCTGTCTACTGTATATTTTGATATCTGTTTTGACACACCTCTGGTTTTAGTATTCTATGGCTCATTTGGACATCAAAAATGTATTGACTGTGAGGCCCTTTGCTGGGTTCTGGGGCTAACAGGTGAATCAGATGTAGTTTCTAGTTTTAAGGAGCTCAGTGTCTAGAGGGGAAATAAGACACATAAATCAACAAGGGTAATTACTGAGATAAGTGCTATGAGAGAAGTGTGCATAGGCACCGATTATCTCTCACACGAGCTTGTGTGCGTGTGTGTACACACACACACACAGAGACACACACACACAGCAGATGACCAGCCCCATCATATGTGACAGAATTTCTTTAAATCCTAACAGGGCTTAATAATTCTAAAATCAGATAGAAATGGTCACATTAGAAGAACCTTTATTTTACAAGAACAGTTGAACAAAGGCTACTGGAGCTCAGGATCCAATAATGATCCCCAAACAGGGCCACTTGATTTTTATGAACAATTTTCTTCTTCCTTTTCCTGTTAATACAGAAAAACTGGCACCTTTGTCTGGGTCCAGAATGTAAAATCAGGAAATAAAATGGCAAGTCTTACAACTGTGAACTTCAATCAGCTCATTACAAACCAAAGGGACATATTTGAATGCATGTTGCTACATTCATTTACCTATTCTGCCAAGCCATTCAATTACACGATTTCAGATTTTGTATAAAAAATACAGCCATGTTTCTTTCAAAAGCTGGTATTTGGAGAAAAGTGATTAGAACAGCATGCTATGATACGTTAATACAGTGGTTTCATTTAATGGACAATGGCAGTTTCTGAAATGCTCCCTGTACTTTAAATTGTTACACTTAGAATTCATGACTACAACGTGTCTCAACTTTTTTCTTTACTGCTGTACAATACACTCCATTGCCACTGTGAATGCAAAAGAAACCCACATTATCAGAAGAGTTTTATTAGCATTTATAATCTTAACAAAAGTCATTTTTAAGGGTGGGGGGTGGGTATAGTGGGTTGTGAACACTGAGGAGGATAAAGCATCATAATTGAGAAAGAGTGAAAAAAGGGAGAAGAAAAGCTAAAGCAGGAGAAAAATCTTAAACCAAAATTTAACTTCTCCTTGGAGAGAGAGGGCACAAAAGAGATGGAGTTTATTCTAACCAGAAGCAGCTGTCGCTGTTCGAATTAGGAAGCATTCCTAATGAATCAGCAGTTCTTATAATAAATATACTCCCCTTTGAAATGTGAGGAATCGCTATGAGAATTTCTTTTGATATATTTTTTACACGAACTCATTAGACGGAGAAGAGGCAAGGATCGAGCATGTTCCTTTCTAAATTATGATGGAGATCTTATCCATATCATATCCTCCCAAGGTTAGTTAGGCGGGGCACAGGAAAACAAAAAATAAAAAACACAAATTTAAAACGGTTTCTACTGACCAGCACCCTGTTGTGACTCACTCCAAACAAACTTTGTAAGATGCTATGTTAACAGCACGCCTTACAAAATACCTGCTACTACACTAACTTAACAAGTGCCAGTTAAGTTTAAAATGAAATCAGAGCTATACAAACAATGAAACAGGCATGTCTTTTGCATTCATTAAAAGGAATCCCCAAATTCCATCGTAGTGAAGAGCTGCTTGCAGAGTATATCCTGTTCCCCAGATATCCCTCTTGCCATTTTAAGAAGAGAAAAGGAAAAAAATTATGCATATTTATAAATATGTACACATACATATTTATTTCATCTCCACCTAGGTTCCATATTACTTTTTTTTTTTTTCTTGCATTTAAAAACAGCCATTTTAACAGAGGTTTCTCCAAGCAAAACTCACTGTGTTCCTATCAATACAGACAGAAAATTTAAAGGGACATCTTCCCATTAGCAGAGGTGAGAGAAACTGGATGGACATTATTCTACCCACCAGTTTTCTCCAACTTTTAATCTATCAGTCTTCCTCCTCTTCTTCGATGGTGGGTTTCCAGGATTCTTGGAGTCTCAGTACTCAGTATAAAAACCAAGAGCCCCAGGAGTTGTAGAGTGACACAAGGAATAACAGAGAGACTATTAAAGCTGCTTCGTCTTTCTCCCCTAACACCACTGGTACTTAAGCCTTAAACTTGGAAATGAAAATGAAAGGACATTCTAAACATAAACAACATCTTTAGGCTGCTTAAAAACAACCCTTTTCACAAACTTAGACATGACCTCCTATCTCAGGTCACTTGTGCTCTCAACAACAGGTTAAGAGAATGCAACGGATAGGTAGACCTGCAGAAAACAGAAGTTAAGGACCAAGATGATTTAACTCTATCATTACCAAGTCATACAGAAGAGGTGGAACTCAGTAACTCCTTAGAGGAAAGAAGACTTGAATCACATGAGTGGGAGTGGTAGATTACCCTGCTTCTTCTACAGAATCAAAGCCCTAATAAGGATGAATCCAGGGAACAAACCGAGGAGTTTTGAGAAAAGATCCCTTTGCTAAAAGATCACTGTGTGTGTGAGCTACATTCTAAGTAATTAGAACAGGGGGGCTCAAAAAGGCTCAGATCACTTGATAAATATTAAATATTTGAACCCAAGTCCCTCCAAAGCCACAAGATCTTGTTGCCTCCCTAGTGACTTCTAAATCACAGAGAAGAGTCTGTCCACTGGGCTACACTACCTCTTTAGAACATTTCACTTGGCCATAAACTTAGTGGCCTTCTCTGGGGTGGAGAAAACAAGGTAGAGAGAGAGGGGTTAAGTGACTTGACCAACATTACGTAATTCCATTTTAAAGTGGGACTAAATGTCCTAGGGGGCAGACTACTAAAAATTATTCCCCCTCTGTTTTCCAAAACGAGTAACCACCAAATAGTTAGTTCCAAATATTTAGTTAGATCCGTTCCCCTGCAGATGTGTATTCCTACAGAAATGCCTGTTCTGGCCTGGTGCTTATTTGGCCTCGGCCTTCATCAACCAAAGGACAGCTCTGCAGTTTGCACACTGTTTCGCCCTGCGTGCTATGCTGGAAACCACACTGGCTTTGAAAATATTTCATTAGATGAGGATGGATAAAATATATGAAGGATTGGCAGGGGAAAAGAAGTTCAGATGTCTGAAATGCAGACAATGATTTTTACGCAATGATATCTACCTCAGAGCTGCTTATGACAGCAAAAAAATGTAAAGAGCTTAAAAATTAGCAGTGTGTTTTTCTTAGGGACTGGAATAAAAGACATTTGATTATAAACCCAAGCTTCACACATTAGAGATATGCAAGTTACTTAAAAACCCTTGGTTTCCTTTTCTTTAAAATGGAACTAACTGCCTGAAAGAGGTGTCATAAGGATTCAACAGTATAGTTCATGTGACATGCTCAGCACAGTTTCCACATGGAAAGTAATCAATAAATGGCAGCTACTATTACTATAATTATTAATTCCAACAGTAAAGATCATGAGATTAAGTATGGGCCTCCTTTGCGATTTAGTATTATGTGGCCATTAAAATGTCCTTCAGAGAGAAAATTTTAATGTTACAAAAATATGTAAAAAGAATATCAAATAAAAACTGTATATGATCTCAAATATGTAAATTTTAGAATATGTGGAGGAAGGGGCAAGTTAGGCATAGAGGATTAAGAGGTACAAACTACTATGCATAAAATAAATAATAAACAAGGATGTATTGTACAACACAGGAATATAGCCAATATCTTATAATAACTTTAAATGGAGTACAATCTATAAAAATATTGAATCACTATGTTGTACAACCTGAAACTAATATATTATAAATCAACTATACGTCAATTAAAATTTACTAGTAGCCACATACGAGAAAGTGGGAAAAAATGTTAATATGTGCATATGTATTATATGCATATTACATATATTATTAGTAAAGGACTAAAAGGAAATGTACCACAATTTCTACTTTTGGATGGTGGAATTAAAGATATTTTCTTCTCTGTACTGAAAAACACATTCATTCAAAAGTCAGCTGCGTTTTTTTCCTGTGGATATCCAACTGTTCCATCAACATTTTCTCCTAATAGACGATCCTCCCCTATCCCTTTCAATCATCCTGGCACCTTTATTAAAAAAAAAAAAAAATCAACTGATTCTCTATTCTGTTCCATTGATCTATATGTCTATCCTTGTGCCAATACCACAATGTCTACTACTGATTACTATAGCTTTACAATAAGACTTGAAATCAGGCAATATGGTTCGTCCAAACTTATTCTATTTTTTCAAACTTATTTTGGCTAAGTCCTTTGCCATATGAATTTCCATACAAATTTTAAAATCCAGCTTGTCAAATTCTATTTAAAAAGCCTAGTGGTATTGCACTGACCCTGTAGATCAATTTGGGGGAACTGACATCTATATCATTAACGGTCTTCCACAGAAACAGAATCAATAGTACATATATAAATAAAGAGATTTATTTTAAGGAATTGGTTCAAGCAAGTCAAAAATATGCTGGGCAAGTCAGCAAGCTGGAAACTGAGGCAGGATTTCTTTTTTTTTAATTAATTAATTAATTTATTTATTTTTGGCTGCATTGGGTCTTCATTGCTGTGCACAGGCTTTCTCTAGTTGCAGCGAGTGGGGGCTACTCTTCACTGCAGTGCGCGGGCTTCTCATTGCGGTGGCTTCTCTTGTTGCGGAGAACGGGCTCAGCAGTTGTGGCTTGCAGGCTCTAGAGCACAGGCTCAGTAGTTGTGGCACACGGGCTTAGCTGCTCTGCGGCATGTGGGATCTTCCCGGACCAGGGATCGAACCCATGTCCCCTGCATTGGCAGGCAGATTCTTAACCACTGTGCCACCAGGGAAGTCCCTCAGGCAGGATTTCTCTTACAATTGTGAGGCAGAATTCCTTCTTCTTTGGGAAACCTGTTTTTGGCTCTTAGGCTTTCGACTGATTGGTTGAAGCCCACCCACATTATGGAGGGTTTTCTCCTTTATTTAAAGTCAACTGGTTATAAACGTTAATCAAAGCATCATCTATACTAGTATTAGACCAAACAACTGGGCACCAGAGCCTAGCCAAATTAGGCATCACAGCATCCTGACAACAGTGAGTTTTTGAATCCAGGAGCATGGTTTATCTCTTTACTTATTTAGATCTTCTTTTAACATATCTCAGCAATGTTTTATACTTTTTGGTGTACAGGTCATGAAAATATTTTGTTCAGTTTACCCCTAAGTATTTACTATTTTGATGCTATTATAAAAGCACTGTTTTATTAATTATAATTTATACTTTTAATACCAATTTCCTTAACTCACATCATATACAAAATTAATAGAAATGGATCAAAGACCTAAATATGAGATAAATCTATAAAGTGTCTAGAAGAAAATATAGGAGAAAATCTTTGTGCTCTTGTATTATGCAAACATTTCACAGGACACAAAGAACATGAACCATAAAAGAAAAAAAAATCAATAAACTGGACTTTGAAATTAAAACCTTATGATACATGAAAGATGCTGTTAAGAAAATGAAAGGGCAAGCCACAGACTGCAGAAATATTTGCAAAGCACATATCTAATAAAAGACTTATAGCCAGAACATATTAAAAAAAAAACTATCCTAGTTCAGTAATCATAAGGCAAAGAACCCAATCTTAAAAATGATCAATAGATTTAAACAGATGCTTTACCAAAGATGATATGCAATATCGTCTAGTAAATAAGCACATGAAAAGACTTTCAACATAATAAGTCATCAGGGAAATGCAAATTAAAGCCACAATGAGATACTGCCATAATTCAGTAGAATGACTAAAATGAAAAAGACTGACAGTATCAACAGTTGGTGAGGAAGAGGAGTAACTGAAACTCTTGTATATTGTTGGAAAACAATTCTGCAGTTTCCTATAATGTTATCATACCATAAGATGCAGAAAAATCATATGTCCATACAAAAACTTAAACATGAATGTTTCCATCAGTCTTATGCACAGCAACCAAAACCTGGAAACAACACAAATGTCTATCAAGAAGTAAATAAACTGGGATATATCCACACAACAGAATACTACTCAGCGATAAAAAAGAACAAACTACTCATAAACGTAACATGGATGAATCACAAAATGTTATGCTGAGCAAAACAAGCTAGACCTGAAAGAGAACATAATGTATGATTCCATTTACGTGAAATCCTAGGAAAGACTAAGCAAATCTATAGTGAAGGAAAACAGATCCATGGTTGCATAGGGTTGCTGGGGGTGACTAAAAGGGGAACAAGGAACTTCTGAGGGAACAGAAATGTTGTATATCTTGACCATAGTCGTGGTTACACATTTGTATACATTTGTCAAACTCACTAAAGTATACACTTAAAACTGGTGAGAGAGAGAGAAAGAGTGTGTGTGTGTGTGTGTGTGTGTGTTTACATTTCTTTAGATGTTTCATTTTGGCATATGGAGATATTTTGAAAAACCCTCCCAATCAATACAATTAAAATTACAGATTATATACACACACACACACACACACACACACACACATTAAACACACTGCTAATCTGGCAAAAAGTAAAGGCTCCAGAGAGCAAAAAAAATGAAATGGAAACTCGAACTCAGAGAGGAAAATTAGCAACAAAGTTGGCTTTTACCCTGAAGCTCTTTGCCAAACTATGGGCACTTTGAGCTCCCAAATAATACAGATAGAAGGCAGAATTGAAAGGAGATAAAGCCTAGAAACCTCCTAAGGACACTACAACCTAAAGCTTGTGGTCTACATCTTTAGTGGAAGGATAAAAAAATTGGAATGCATTCTGCCAGTAGAGAATTTTTCATTCTTGATGCTCTCACAGGGTGGAAGGCAAACATCTCCACTGACAATTTCTAACTAAAAGTATGCTCTCACATAGATCTGCAATCCAAATTTACCTACAAAGTTGGATAAAATGGCAATCAGATAATATATAGAGCACTGTAATCATTAGGACTCCTAGGTGACAGCCAGAAGACAGGGACTAAAATTTAACCAAGGCCTCAAAAAAAAACAAAAAAAACCTCCAAATATGGCTTTATGACTAACTAAAATAATCAGGTACAGAATATAAAAAAGTGTTTAATGTGTTAAAAAACTAAAGAAAGAATGGAAATGAGCAGAAAACAGAAGACTATGAACAGCCATGTAGATTTATAAAAGAATGAAATGAAACTTCACAAAATGAAAAGATTAGATACAAGTAAAGGTAGAATTAGTGAACTGAAAAATAAACCGAGATACACTACCCATAACATGGTTTAAATAGACAAATAGAAGAAAAAAATAAGAAAAAAGATAAACAACATGAAAGAGAGTGACAAAGTTGAAAACATTCTAATCAGATTTCCAGAAAGATATAATAAAAAGAATGGAGAAGAGGCAATAGTTAAAGAAATAATGGCTGAGAACATTCCAGAATTGCTCTTCCAGAATTGCTGATCCAGAAATCCCAAGCAAGACAAAAGAAATCCATACCAGAGGCAAAGCACTGTGAAACTGCAGAACTCAAAATAAAAACAGCATGAGAGAATAAGTGATTTCATTTAAGAACAACAATTAGATATAACTCATTTGTGGCAAGTAAATTAAACAAACAAGTAAAAGCAAATTAGAAACACCAATGGACCTCCTTAATCTAATAAAGAATAATATTTAAGACCCATCTTACTGGAAAAATGTTAAAATACTTCCTTTAAAATCAGGAACAATAAAAGGATATTCACTATCTGTTTCTCCTCAACATTGCCCTGGAGATACAGGGCACCACAATTGAACATGAAAATAAAATAAAGGGTATAAAGAATAGAAAGGAAAAAAAAGACAAAACAGTCATTTATAAGTTACATGATTTTCTATCAGAAAACCAAAAGAAACTATAATAAATTACTAGAATTAATTAGGTAACTGGGCAAAAAGATCAATATTCAAAAATCAATTAAATTTCTAAACAACAGAAGAACAGAAGATGCAATTAAAGGTATATGCCACTTATTAAAGCTATTAAAATAAAGTTCTTAGGGGAAAAATGATACAAAGATAATGCAGGGTCATTACTGAAGAATTTTTTTTTTTTTTTTGGCATGCCACGCAGCTTGCAGGATCTTAGTTCCCCAACCAGGGATGGAACCCAGGCCACAGCAGTGAAAGCGCCAAGTCCTAACACTGGACTGCCAGAGTATTTCCAAGAAACTTTTAAATGTTACTAAACGATATTAAAATAAGACCTAAAGAATCTTACATCATGTTCAAAAATTGGGTAGGAAGACTCAATTACGAACGATGTCAATTCACCCCAGACTTACCTCTGTATTCAGTGAAAAGTCCAATCAAAATATCACCATGATTTTTTATGAAACTTGATAATATCATTCTAAAATTTACATGGAAGGGTAGAGGAACAAGAAAAGCAGGATATTTTTTGAGAAAAGAGAGGAAACTTTCTGGACAGGTATTAATTAAGACTATCATAATCAACACAGCACGTTACTGGCACAAGGATAGACAAATTAACTAACAGAACAGAATGAAAAGCCGGAAATAAGACCAGGCATGTAGGAAAACTTGACCTATGACAGGGCACTGCAAATCACTAGGGAAAAGACGGGATATTCAAGACATGTTACAGGGACAATTGGATATCCAAATTGCGCACGTGGTGGGGGGAAGAAAACGGATCCCAACTGTATAGTATCCGTAAAAAGCAATTCCAGGTGGATTAAAGATTTAAATGTGAAAGGAAGAAATGTCAAACTTTTGGAAGAAAAATAACTCTGATAACAACACAGAACAAAGACATTATAAAAATACATATAACCTAATATCTCTCATGAACACATACACAAGAATTCTAAATCAGGGACTTCTCTGGTGGCAGAGCAGTTAAGAATCCACATGCCAATGCAGGGGACACGGGTTTGATCCCTGGTCTGGGAAGATCCCACATGCCATGGAGCCACTAAGCCCATGTACCACGACTACTGAGCCTGTGCTCTAGAGCCTGTGAGCCACAGCTACTGAAGCCCGCGTGCCTAGAGCCCGTGCTCCACAACAAGAGAAGCTGCCGCAGTGAGAATCATGCGCACCGCAACGAAGAGTAGCCCCCGCTCGCCGCAACTAGAGAAAGCCTGCGTGCAGCAACGAAGACCCCACGCAGCCAAAAATAAATAAATAAAATAAATTTAAAAAAAAATTCTAAATCAAATATTAGCCAACCAAGACAAGTAATATATAAAAAGAACAAAATATAATTATCAAGTGGATTGGTAGAACATTAAAAAATCAATGGTAAGTTACTGTTTTAAAAGAATAAAGGAAAAAAGAGATGTTTATAGCAATAGATGCAGAATAAACAACAAAACTCAACATTCATTCATGACAAAAACCATCAGTAAACTATGAATAGAAGGAAACCTCCTCAATTTAAGGGCATCTCTAAAATAATCTACAGCTCTTACTTTATGGTAAAACACTGTTCCCCGCTAAGACTGAGAACAAGACAAAGATATTCTCTCTTACCACTTCTGTTTAACATTCCACATGGCACAGGAGGTCCTAGCTAGTGTAATAAAGAAAGATACAGAAATGGAAAACATAAAAATCCAACAGGAACAAGTAAAACTGTCGCTATATGTAGATGACATGATTGTTTACTTTACCTAAAGAATCTATAAAAGAACTATAAGAACTAATAACTGAAATTAGCAAGGTCAAAGGATATAAGAATACAAGATACAGGCTCAATAAACAAAAAGTCAACTGTGTATTATATACAGCAAGCAATTGGCAAATACAATAAAATAAACAATTCTATTTGTAGCATTGTAAAAAAAAAAAAATACATAGGAATAAGTGTAACACAAGACAAGCAAGCCCTTTAAACTGGAAAATAAAAACACTGCTGACAGAAATTAAAGACATAAATAAATGGAAAGATATGCCATGTTCAAGGATTAAAAGATTCAATACTGTTATAATGTTTTCTCTCTACATTGGGCTACAGATTCAACACAATTCCAATCAAAATCCCACCAGATGTTTTTATAGAAACTGGCAAGCTGATTCTATAAGGTACATGGAAATGCAAAGGATCTAAAATATCAAAAGCAATCTAGAAAAAGACCACAACAGTTGGACCATATTTACTACAAATCTTTAATACTCACTTTAAAGCTATAATAATAATCAAGATTCACAGAAAGATAGACAAGATGAAAAGGCAGAGGGCTATATACCAGATGAAGGAACAAGATAAAACACCAGAAAAACAACTAAACAAAGTGGAGATAGGCAACCTTCCAGAAAAAGAATTCAGAATAATGATAGTGAAGATGATCCAGGACCTCAGAAAAAGAATAGAGGCTAAGATCGAGAAGATGCAAGAAATGTTTAACAAAGACCTAGAAGAATTAAAGAACAAACAAAGAGAGATGAACAATACAATAACTGAAATGAAAACTACACTAGAAGGAATCAAGAGCAGAATAACTGAGGCAGAAGAACGGATAAGTGACCTGGAAGACAGAATGGTGGAATTCACTGCTGCAGAACAGAATAAAGAGAAAAGAATGAAAAGAAATGAAGACAGCCTAAGAGACCTCTGGGACAACATCAAACGCAACAACATCCGCATTATAGGGGTCCCAGAAGGAAGAGAGAGAGAGAAAGGACCCGAGAAAATATTTGAAGAGATTATAGTCGAAAACTTCCCTAACATGGGAAAGGAAATAGCCACCCAAGTCCAGGAGGTGCAGAGAGTCCCATACAGGATAACCCCGAGGAGAAACACGCCGAGACACATAATAATCAAATTGGCAAAAATTAAAGACAAAGAAAAATTATTGAAAGCAGCAAGGGAAAAACGACAAATAACATACAAGGGAACTCCCATAAGGTTAACAGCTGATTTCTCAGAAGAAACTCTACAAGCCAGAAGGGAGTGGCATGCTATACTTAAAGTGATGAAAGGGAAGAAACTACAACCAAGATTACCCTACCCAGCAAGGATCTCATTCAGATTCCATGGAGAAATCAAAAGCTTTACACACAAGCAAAAGCTAAGAGAATTCAGCACCACCAAACCAGCTCTACAACAAATGCTAAAGGAACTTCTCTAAGTGGGAAACACAAGGAAGAAAAGGACCTACAATAGCAAACCCAAAACAATTAAGAAAATGGTCATAGGAACATACATATCGATAATTACCTTAAACGTGAATGGATTAAATGCTCCAACCAAAAGACACAGGCTTGCTGAATGGATACAAAAACAAGACCCATATATATGCTGTCTACAAGAGACCCACTTCAGACCTAGGGACACATACAGACTGAAAGTGAGGGGATGGAAAAAGATATTCCATGCAAATGGAAATCAAAAGAAAGATGGAGTAGCAATACTCATATCACATAAAATAGACTTTAAAATAAAGAATGTTACAAGAGACAAGGAAGGACACTACACAATGATCAAGGGATCAATCCAAGAAGAAGATATAACAATTATAAATATATATGCACCCAACATAGGAGCACCTCAATACATAAGGTAATGGCTAACAGCTATAAAAGAGGAAATAGACAGTAACACAGTAATAGTGGGGGACTTTAACACCTCACTTACACCAGTGGACAGATCATCCAAACAGAAAATTTATAAGGAAACACAAGCTTTATATGACACAATAGACCAGATAGATTTAATTGATATTTATAGGACATTCCATCCAATAACAGCAGATTACACTTTCTTCTCAAGTGCGCATGGAACGTTCTCCAGGATAGATCACATCTTGGGTCACAAATCAGGCCTCAGTAAATTTAAGAAAATTGAAATCATATCAAGCATCTTTTCTGACCAAAACACTATGAGATTAGAAATGAATTACAAGGAAAAAAACGTAAAACACAAAAACACATGGAGGTTAAACAATACGTTACTAAATAACAAAGAGATCACTGAAAGAAATCAAAGAGGAAATCAAAAAATACCTAAAGACAAATGACAATGAAAACACGACGATCCAAAACCTATGGGATGCAGCAAAAGTAGTTCTAAGAGGGAAGTTTATAGCTATACAAGTCTACCTCAAGAAACAAGAAAAACCTCAAGTAAACAATCTAACTTTACATCTAAAGGAACTAGAGAAAGAAGAACAAACAAAACCCAAAGTTAGCAGAAGGAAAGAAATCATAAAGATCAGAGCAGAAATAAATGAAATAGAAACAAAGAAAACAATAGCAAAGATCAAAACTAAAAGCTGGTTCTTTGCAAAGATAAACAAAATTGATAAACCATTAGCCAGACTCATCAAGAAAAAGAGGACTCAAATCAATAACATTAAAAATGAAAAAGGAGAAGTTACAACAGACACCGCAGAAATACAAAGAATCCTAAGAGACTACTACAAGCAACTCTATGACAATAAAATGGACAACATGGAAGAAATGGACAAATTCTTAGAAAGGTATAACCTTCCAAGACTGAACCAGGAAGAAATAGAAAATATGAACAGACCAATCCACAAGTAATGAAATTGAAACTGTGATTAAAAATCTTCCAACAAACAAAAGTCCAGGACCAGATGGCTTCACAGGTGAATTCCATCAAACATTTAGAGAAGAGCTAACACCCATCCTTCTCAAACTCTTGCAAAAACCTGCGCAGGAAGGAACACTCCCAAACTCATTCTATTAGGCCACCATCACCCTGATACCAAAACCAGACAAAGATATTACAAAAAAAAGAAAATTACAGACCAATATCACTGATGAATATAGATGCAAAAATCCTCAACAAAATACTAGCAAACAGAATCCAACAACACATTCAAAGGATCATACACCATGATCAAGTGGGATTTATCCCAGGGATGCAAGGATTCTTCAATATATGCAAATCAATCAATGTGATAAACCATATTAACAAATTAAAGAAGAAAAACCATATGATCATCTCAATAGATGCAGAAAAAGCTTTTGACAGAATTCAACACCCATTTATGATAAAAACTCTCCAGAAAGTGGGCAAAGAGGGAACCTGCCTCAACATAATAAAGGCCATATACAACAAACCCACAGCAAACATCATTCTCAATGGTGAAAAACTGAAAGCATTTCCTCTAAGATCAGGAACAAGACAAGGATGTCCACTCTCACCACTATTATTCAACACAATTTTGGAAGTCCTAGCCACAGCAATCAGAGAAGAAAAAGAAATAAAAGGAATACAAATTGGAAAAGAAGAAATAAAACTGTCACTGTTTGCAGATGACATGATACTATACATAGAGAATCCTAAAGATGTTACCAGAAAACTACTAGAGCTAATCAATGAATTTGGTAAAGTTTCAGGATACAAAATTAATGCAAAGAAATCTCTTGCCTTCCTATATACTAATGATGAAAAACCTGAAAGAGAAATTAAGGAAACACTCCCATTTACCACTGCAACAAAAAGAATAAAATACCTAGGAATAAACCTACCTAGGGAGACAAAAGACCTGTATGCAGAAAACTATAAGACACTGATGAAAGAAATTAAAGATGATACCAACAGATGGAGAGATATAACATGTTCTTGGATTGGAAGAATATTGTGAAAATGACTCTACTACCCAAAGCAATCTACAGATTCAATGCAATCCCTATCAAATTACCAATGGCATTTTTTACAGAACTAGAACAAAAAATTTTTAAATTTGTATGGAGACACAAAAGACCCCAAATAGCCAAAGCAGTCTTGAGGAAAAAAAAACGGAGCTGGAGGAATCAGACTCCCTGACTTCAGACTATACTACAAAGCTACAGTAATCAAGGCAATATGGTACTGGCACAAAAACAGAAATATAGATCAATGGAACAGGATAGAAAGCCCAGAGATAAACCCACGCACCTAGTCAACTAATCTATGACAAAGGAGTCAAGGATATACAAGGGAGAAAAGACAGTCTCTTCAATAAGTGGTGCTGGGAAAACTGGACAGCTACATGTAAAAGAATGAAATTAGAACACTCCCTAACACCATACACAAAAATAAACTCAAAATGGATTACAGACCTAAATGTAAGACCGGACACTATAAAACTCTTAGAGGAAAACATAGGAAGAACACTCTTTGACATAAATCACAGCAAGATCTTTTTTGATCCACATCCTAGAGTAATGGAAATAAAAACAAAAATAAACAAATGGGACCTAATGAAACTTCAAAGCTTTTGCACAGCAAAGGAAACCATAAACAAGACGAAAAGACAATCCTCAGAATGGGAGAAAATATGTGCAAACGAATCAACGGACAAAGGATTAATCTCCAAAATATATAAACAGCTCATGCAGCTCAATATTAAAAAACCAAACAACCCAATCCAAAAATGGGCAGAAGACCTAATTCGACATTTCTCCAAAGAAGACATGCAGATGGCCAAGAAGCACACGAAAAGCTGCTCAACATCACTAATTATTAGAGACATGCAAATCAAAACTACAATGAGGTATCACCTCACACAAGTTAGAATGGTCATCATCAGAAAATCTACAAACAACAAATGCTGGAGAGGGTGTGGAGAAAAGGGAAACTTCTTGCACTGTTGGTGGGAATGTAAATTGATACAGCCACTATGGAGAACTGTATGGAGGTTCCTTAAAAAACTAAAAATAGAATTACCATGTGATCCAGCAATCCCACTACTGGGCATATACCCAGAGAAAACCATAATTCAAAAAGACACATGCACCCCAATGTTCACTGCAGCACTATTTACAATGGCCAGGTCATGGAAGCAACCTAAATGCCCACTGACAGACGAATGGATAAAGAAGATGTGGTACATATATACAACGGAATATTACTCAGCCATAAAAAAGAACGAAATTGGGTCATTTGTAGAGACATGGATGGATCTAGAGACTAGCATACAGAGTGAAATAAGTCAGAAAGAGAAAAACACATATCGTATATTAACACATATATGTGGAACCTAGAAAAATGGTACAGATGAACGGGTTTGCAGGGCAGAAATTGAGACACAGATGTAGAGAACAAATGTATGGACACCAAGGGTGGAAAGTGGCAGGGGGGTGGGTGTGGTGGTGTGATGAATTGGGTGATTGGGATTGACATGTATACACTGATGTGTGTAAAACTGGTGACTAATAAGAACTGCTGTATAGAAAAATAAATAAAATTCAAAAATTCAAAAAAAAAGCTATCAAGACAGCATGGCATAAGGATAAATAAATATATCAATGGCATAGAATAGATTCATACTTAACACAATCACTACAAAGGCACCGAAGTAATCCAGTAGGGGAAAGAAAGTCTTCACAACGAATGGTGCTAAAATGACTGGATAGCCACATGGGAAAAAAATGAACATTGACCCCATACCTTGCAGCATGTACAAAAGTGAATTGCATATAGACCACAGACTTAAATGCAAAAGGTAAAATTATAAAGTTTCTAGATGAAAACATAAAAGAACATATGTTTTAAATGAGAAAATAAGAAAAAACATAAGAGCATGACTTGCGGGTAAGCAAAAGTTTCTTAGTACAGCAAAAGCATTAAGCATAAAAGGAAAATATTGATAAATAAACTTCAACAACATAAAAAACTTCTGCTCCCCAAAAGGCAGTATTAAGGAAACAGGCAAGGGACTTCCCTGGTGATCCAATGGTTAAGAATCCACCTTCCAATGCAGAGGATGCGGGTTTGATCCCTGGTCAGGGAACTAAGATCCCACGTGCCACAGGTCAACTAAACCCGCATGCCGATACTACTGAGCCTGCGCACCACAACTAGAGAGCCCACATACCGTAACTACAGAGCCCGCACACCAAAACTAAAGAGAAGCCCACATGCCACAACTAAGACCCAACACAGCCAATAAATAAATAGATAGATAGATAGATAAATATTTTTTTTTAAAACTGCCATCTCTGCTTTAAAAAAAGAAAGAAAATAGGCAAGCTCTAGAATGGGAGAAAATATTTGCAAAATATATATCTGACAAAGGATCAGTGTCATTAAAATATATAAAGAATTGCTACAACTCAAAAAAAAAATCAAAGATTTAAACATTTTCTTTATGTGCCAATAAACACATTAAAAAATGTTCATTAGGACTTCCCCAGTGGCGCAGTGGTTAAGAATCTGCCTGCCCTCTCCCATCCAAGTACTAACCAGGCCTGACCCTGCTTAGCTTCCGAGCAGAAACTAACACACCATTGTAAAGCAATTATACTCCAATAAAGATGTTTAAAAAAAAAAAAAGAATCCGCCTGACAAGGCAGGGGACACTGGTTCAAGTCCTGGCCCAGGAAGATCCCACATGCGTGAAGCAGCTAAGTCCGTGCGCCACAACTATTGAGCCTGTGCTCTAGAGCCCGCGAGCCACAACTACTGAGCCAGCATGCCACAACTACTGAAGCCTGCGTGCCTAGAGCCTGTGCTCCATAATAAGAGAAGCCACCACAATGACAAGCCCGTGCACTACAACGAGGAGTAGCCCCCGCTCGCCGCAACTAGAGAAAGCCCACGCGCAGCAATGAAGACCCAACGCAGCCAAAAATGAAAATTAATTAATTAATTAATTTTTTAAAATGCTCATTAGTTACCACGGAAATGCAAATTAAAACCACAATGAGCTACACCCACCAGAATGGCTAAAAATAAATGGACTGACAACATGAAATATTGGTGAAGATATAGAACAACTGGACCCCTCATATGTAGTTGGTGACAGTGCAAAATGGCACAATTATTTAGGGAAAAGATCTGGCAACTTCTTATAAAACTAAATATACAACTATCCTATGATCCAGCATTTTTACTCCTGCATTTACCTAAGAGAATGAAAATATGTGGTCACAGAAAGATTTGTACAAGAATGTTCATAGCAGCTTTGTTCATGATAGCCAAAAACTGGAACTGCCCAGCTGTCCATCAAATAGGAGAAAGGGTAAACAAACTGCGATATAATCACACAATGGATGGATATTCATCAACAAAAAGCAAAGAACTATTAATAAACCAACAACCTGCATAAATCTCAAAAGCATAACACTGAGTCAAAGTCTTACACAAAAGAGTACATACGATTTCAGTTATATGAAGTTCTGGAACAGGGAAAACACCTGCTGAATAAAAATCATAGAAGTAGCTTCCTTTAGGGGATAGGCATAGGGACTGACTGTGAAAGACAATATAGGAACTTTCTGGGGTGATGGTAATGTTCTATGTCTTGATAAGGGTTTGGATCACACAAGTGTATGCAATTGTCAACTCACCAAACAGTATATAACTTTGCTCTAGGAAGGGAAAGAAAAAAGAACGGGAAACAAATACTGAATTCTAGTTAATAACATTCAAGTAGAAGTGTTTAGAGGTGAAGTGTACTAATGTCTGCAACTTACTTTTAAATGCATAAAAAAAGATATATTGACGGATAGATAGACATGTGATAGAGCAAGTATAATAAAACGTCAATTGTAAAATCTAGGTGATGGACATGAGTGTTAAATACTGGAAGGAGAAAGACAACCCTAAGTGAAGAGGTAAGTGGTAACAGGGAAATCAAATTTCCTAGGATGATGAGAGCAAATGAAAGGAAAAGAACAAGAGAAAATAAAGATAGCGTTAAACAAATAAATCGGGGCAAGGGGATAGGGGCATTTTTATAAAGGGGTAATTTTAAACAGGTGGGTCAGAGAAGGCCTCACTAAGAAGGTAGCATTCTCAGTACCCAAAACTGAAGAAGAGGAGAGAGTGAGTCATGTATCCGGAAGAGTATCCAAGCGGATGGAACAACACAGAGGTCAGTATGGCTGGAGCAGAATGGGTGAGATGAAGAGTAATAGAAATGAAGTAAGGAGAGGTAAATAGGCAACCAGATTGCCTAGGGCCTTGTAATGGGAAGACTTTTCCTTCAGAAGGAAACCACTGGAGGACGTGGGGCCAAGGAGTGGTCTAATTTGACAGCCTTTTCAAAGGCCCCCTCTAGACGCTGTGCCAAATACAGACATTATCATTCTTTCTCAACCGGGATTTTAAGAAAAGAATTATGCCTCAATGCACCGTGATAATCATTTCACAATACATACATATGTCAAATCATTATGTATGTCGTACACCTTAAACCAATACAGTGTCACAAGTCAATTATATCTCAATAAACTGGGGGTAGGGGGGTTAAGCTTAACGCCTTAAGTATTCCTTTGTATGTAATGAACTAACTACTCTTCTATACATCAAGAATAATACAAGTTATGACCAGCCTTGGGAGAACTGAGAAAATGGTCATTTAAATCCTTTTCTGTGTTCTGGGATCAAATGAGGAATGCTGTTTGAGAACAGTCGCATCTGGGAGGTTAAAACTGGAATCAGGGAAAATAGCTGTAGCAATCCAGCAAGAAACGGTGGTGACTTGGACCAGGGTGGTAGCAGTGGCGGTGAAGAGAGTGATCAGGTCCTAGATATACTTGAATATAAGCTAAAGCTGACTCTGCCAATGGATTTGATACACAGCACATTGAAGAGAAGTCAAGGACAGCTCAAGGTTTTTGGCATGATTGAATGCAAAGATGGCATTGCCATTAACTGAGATGGGGAAGACTGAGAAAATCAGAAGCTCAACTTTGTTATGTAAAACTGCCTTTCGGACAGCCAAGAGCTGCTGCAGACAACTGGAGATCAAGGGAAAGCCCACGTTTGAGGTTGTTATTTAATTTGGGGAGTTGTCAGATGGTATTTATAGCCATGACACCACACTGTATGTAATCAAGGGAGTAAATATATTTTAAGAAAAGACGACAAGGACTGAGCCCTGGAGCACACCACTGTTAAAAGATTTGGGGACCTAGAGAAGAACCGGAAAAAGAGACAGAAAGAAAAGGCTGGGAGATAGTAGGAAAACAGGAAAGTAGAGTTCCCTGGAGATATGATGAAATGTATCAAAAATTGGCTCAACAGAGTGGTTTCCTACTTCCCCCTCTAAGATGGGAGAAATAGCCACATGCTTGAACAATGATGGGAAAGATACAGGAGAGAGGGGGTAAAATGACGATCCAGAATAGAAAGAGAAGAGTTAATGGAATTATATCTTGAGTAGGTAAGAGGGGATGGGATCTAGTATACAGATGCAGGGTTTTGTTCTTGCTGAGAATCTGGAAAGTACATCTGTGATAACAGGAGAGATAGCAGAAAATATGGACAAACTTGCAGGTGGGTCAGAAGATGTGGTAGCAGCAGCTCCCAGAATTTATCTTCTGATTGTTCATAACAGCAGTGTTTATTCTAGTAAACATACACACAAACACATACACACGCACACACGTGGAAATGACACGTGTCCATCAACAGGAGTACTTTTAATGCCATTGGTCATGTTCTCAAGTAAGGCAGTAGATTCTCAGGTGTTCATTTGATCATTCCTTATATATATGTTTTATTCTTTCTTGTGCATCAAATAATACATACAATATTTATGTAGTTCTGTTCTGGATAGGGCACTGGAATTGAAGGGTAGTCAAAGGAGACTTGCATTATGTCTATATTATTTAAATATTTATGCATGATTTAAATGATTTACAAAGAAAACGTTGATAAATTGCTTGTATAACATTTTTGAACACCTAAGTTTTCTGGGTAGATGACATTATGGGTCATTTTCTTCAATTATCTGGTATGTTGTACATTTGCATCAGAGCCTAAATATATTCATGGCTGGAAAAATAAAATTTCAATAACCATATATAAAATATTGTAAGTATGTATATGAAAAAACCCTAAAAGAATAATATGCCATAATTGTTACACACAGTAGAGGGTTATGTGGGGGTTTTTTTCCCTTCTATTTTCTTTATAGTACCTTCACTTTGGCAGGGGCAGTAGGATGAGCAATCAGCATGTACTGATTACGTAATTGGGAATAAAATTTAAAAAAAGAAAAACTCCTGGAGACTCTGTTTTCCATCTCTTTTAGCATTCTCAGTACCAAAAATTGAATTTTGTTTTTAACTGGATTCTAATCTCTTAACAAATGATCACTCGATTTCCTCATGATGTCACTGGCTAGCACTCCACTGTCAGGTATTACCTGCTAAATGGGTAACCCTGGGTTAAACACATGACTTGAATTTCATTTACAGCATTGGGATAACCACTCCTGCCTCAGGCCCTTTTGGCTATCGGTAGGTTGCCTTCTGTTCCTCTGGAATCGACCTTAAGCCACCCGGTTAGCATGTCAAGAGCTATCACTCCACAAACCAGCAGGTTTTAAATGGTCAGGTCTGTTCTGTCTAAAAGTGAAGATGCCAAGCATTTATGCAACCAGACCAGGGAGAAGGCCTAAATGGTGCAGACAAGTCTCCTGTTGGCTCAGTGGGCCCTCTATATCGGCCTCCTCAATTCCAGGGACTTCTCTTCCCCAGCCCTATCCCCGCCTCTGGCCCCTCTCTGAGCACTAGTGCCCCAGTTTCCAGGTGAGAAGGTATGCTCTTTGTTCTGGTGTCTTTGGGATGGATTTCTTGTATTCATCAAGCATCAATTCTCATATAGGGATCAGCTCTGCTCTGAAGGCTTTGCTGCCTCATTCTCTCCAGACTAGATTACCCTCAGGTCTCTATGACTGGCCTGGCACTGATTCTGTTTTGCTAAACTTCTGAACTTGACCTCAGAAAGCCAGAGGCCTCTTACGCCCCACCCTCCTCCCCCTACCTCCAGGCACTTTCCCACATCCCATTAAGTTTTCTGCAAAGGCCTGCCTTCCGCTAGCATCAAAGCTTACTATGTCCTTGGTACATGACCTACTGCTCAACAATGGCTACTGTCCACCCACCAACTCTGCAGGAGCCAGTTCTGCCAGATATAATGTACCTACATTGTGGACTGTATTTCTGATAGTACCTACTGAAGTTTCCCCTAAAACTTGGCCATACTCATGAGAGAGAGAAAATGTATGACAAATTTTCCACCTAGAATCTAAGGAACCTGAAACCAAGGTTTCCTCAAGCCAAATG